>NW_028261385.1:90385179-91107679 GCF_051295495.1 Thamnophis sirtalis
CAGCCTAGGAACTGCCAACTCTAACCGCATGCTGCATCCAATGCATCTGTGTCTGTTCCTTCACAAATGTAAACTGAAGGTGCCTCGTTCCATCTTATAGCTAATGTTTTGTTTCTCTCCAAGGCTTCCATCATATTGTCCCAGCATGTCTTGGGGTCTACAGTACCAAGAGGACATTCTAAATCCCGGAGAACCTAATTTGCATCACATGCGTTTCTTTTCTTTTCTTTGTAGAAATATAAAGAAACTCCAGAAATGCCGAGCATTCCCTTTATTATACTGTAGACTAAAAGAGTTGTTGCAGTGAAAGCTTTTCACACTCAACTAAGCATCACCCGGCTGCAAATAAATTACATTGCCCCATCAGTGCAGAATCAATTAGACTGGCTGGACTGATTTGACATTAAAACGCTCAGCAGGCTTTTGGACTTACAGACAAATGAGGTGTTGTTTTTCTTTGCAGCCCTCCTTGAGTCTGACTAATGCAAAACTCCCACTGCCATAAAAATTGGCACAGTATTGGTTCTAAAGAAACTAATTCTTTCTTTTCCACATCCTTTTTTAAATAGTCCCAAACATGTGTAAAATGAGCATTCTAAGTTGCTGGGAATCAAACTCATTTAAAATGCATGCAGTTCAGGCCAAATGAAGCATATTAATATTGTGCTTAAACATTTCTGCTGAAATCAGCAAGCGCTTAGACAATGCTTAACCTGGGATAGATTGTAATTGGTAATAGGACCACATATCAATTACAGCTTACTGTCAAAATAATAATCAGGTCTGCCAATAAAAATAATAGCTGGCAAGCTTGCACTGTTAAGGCCTTGTGTTTGGGAGATCAAGAAAGTGACCCAAACTGTAGTGTGTGTGTGTGTGTGTGTGTGTGTGTGTGTGTGTGTGTGTGTGTGTGTGTGTGTTGTGTAAAAAATGAGTATAGAGACTATGGTGAATAGACAAATGTTAAATAGCAATTATAAGAATGTATATCTATGAATGAATTTGAAAGGGAAAAATAAAAAATAACTTTTAAAAAATATCCCTATGATGGCCTTTTCCAGCTGTTTTGACTGTATTGTAGCAACTATAATCTAAAGATGGCTTAGTGCTGCCATTTTATTTTCTCACCTTACACAAATTTTAGTCATAGATATAATTTTAAGACAATCTTTTGCAGATGAAATATGCTTTCCCTGCTCCCACCGTGAAGAAGAATGGCACTTCAAGAGAGAAAAAATTCTCTGAGAAGTTTTATATAAGACATCCTATATTTAGGAATTGGCTAGGACTGGCAAAAGTCTAGCTAGGGTTTATTTACTTTAAAGACAACTCCCCTCCCCCGCTTTTTAAAGATTATCCTTCAGAGATGATTGAATGTACTGAGACGAATAAGATGACCACAGCAATAGAGGGAGTTGGACTTCCAGTTGGTATTCTTCAACCTCCTTCCAGATGCATGGGAATTATAATTTCCTAGCTGGGGTGTCTTTGTAGGTCAAGTTTGAACCTTGGTGTTTCCTTTCCTCCCAGGAGATCTCTCAAATAGATTGGCCTTACTTTCATGCCCAGGCTCATCAAGATTCCATACAATTCAAATTATTTCCTGTCATTTCCTAGGCTGAAAGTCTATGCTAGTGATAACTTTAGGGTTGGGCTAGAAGACCTCCAAGTCCCTCCCAACTCTGTTATTCTGTAATTCTATAACTGAAGGACTGGCTTGGTCTCAAAGCAATGCCACCTGAAAGGATACTTCTTGTTCAGGTACTCAGTAAAATGATCCTATGGTGATTCTAAACCCACAGTCAAGCTCCTACTGTTGAGTCACAAAATGAGGGAAGAAAACTGGGAGCATAATGGACATTAAGATGGATTTGAAAGGTTTACTCTGATCAGCTGAGCATTCACTAGGTAGCACTCTTCTAGAGCAGGGGTGTCAAACTCGCATTGTTATGGCATTGTCATGTGATGTATTGGGACTTTCCCCCCTTCGCTAAACTGGGTGGTGGCGGGGCAGCCGTCCCCGCCATTTCCTGGGGAAAGGGGGACCCCATGTGCCCCACATGCACCTGCCATCCATGCGGAATGGCCTTGTGGAGGCTGCTCCTGCAAACCCTAGCTACTGTGCCCCTTCTCTTAGTAGCGGCCGCAAAAAGAGCAGCAGGCCCAGTAATGCTAGGGCTGGCAAGAGTGTGCCAGAAACAGACAGAACTTCCAACCCTCTCTGGATCAGCTGATCTGTGGGCCAAGGTTAAGAGGCCTCCTGCACCTCAAAAATAATAAGACCTCCCCGGAAATAAGGCCAAGCGCTTATTTCTGGGGTCAAAAGAAAATAAGAGTCTGATTTATTTTCGGGGAAACATGGTACATGTTCTACAAATACATGCTGTTTTGTATGTGCTAGTTTCTATATGGAAGACTTTGAATATTTCATTCTCTATACCAGCTGTTCCACAGTGGGAACCATGTTGCTCCCATTCAAATTTATGGCTAAAATGTCTCACACACCTGAATTGTGTGTGGCTTGGTATGTAGATACTAAGAAAATTATTTCAATGTGATTTCAATAAAAGAAAATATCAGTCCAGCTAAGTCTTTGTGATGGTATTCAGGAATTTTGAGCAAGCTGCCTCTGTGACAGATGCACATTAAGATTATTAAGGACTGTAACACCATTTGGTAAAAAGATTCCTTAAATGTTTCAGCAACTGTATGATGGGGAGTTCTTCAGAGAAATCAAAACAACAGCTGCTATTTCTTGGTTACAAAAATAAATTATAAGCAGCTAGTTCCAGAAAAATAGAAAATGATTTGCATTAATTAAATAAATGTCTCAGAGTCAAATCCTCACTTTGCCAGATGCACTTCTTGTCTATTTACAACTGATCAATATGAAGTTAACACCTATTTGTTTCAACCCACATAACTAAAATAAACTGCAGCCAAATCATTACATAATAAAGCCATCAACGAATTGCAAATGTTTTCCCAATCTAGAGAGTAACCAAGAATATGTTTCTAGGAGCAAGATTTCTGTGAGTCAGAAGAAACATCAAACTAGGCTTTGCAATAGCAATAGCAATAGCAATAGCAGTTAGACTTATATACCGCTTCATAGGGCTTTCAACCCTCTCTAAGCGGTTTACAGAGTCAACATATTGCCCCCACAGTCTGGGTCCTCATTTCACCCACCTCGGAAGGATGGAAGGCTGAGTCAACCTTGAGCTGGTGAAATTTGAACCGCTGAACTGCAGATAACAGTCACTGAAGTGGCCTGCAGTACTGCACCCTAACCACTGCGCCGCCTCGGCTCTTGTCGATAGCTTCACTATCACAAAGCAAAGAAGACTCATCAACATCTTTGTACAATACTTTGAACATTTTAGGAATTATTCTAGATAAACATTTGAGAATGTATTTATGCATTGATATTAATACACCCATTCTTCATTTAGTGACTGAGTTCCATTTCATTGACCAGGTCTTTAAGCAAAATGGTCATAAATGAACATGTGATTGAGAAAGAGGGAGGGAGGGAGAGAAGGAGAGAGAGAGAGAGAGAGAGCGCAAGGGAGAGAGAGAATGATGCTGTAAAAATCAGTGATAGTTCTAACCCATCCAGATAAAACATTCATACTGTTACACAAGGGCTACCTTCACTATTACATTTATTGTTGTCAGACCTATGAAACTTGGTCATAAAGGTTTGCATTGGCCAGAATTTTTTAAAATTAATATTATTTGCAAATGGTCGCTAACTGAGATAGGCACTAAATAAGCAATGGGGGTAATGACTCTTCTCTCATTCTCGCCTCGAGTGTCTGTTATCTTCAGAAACTCCAGAGAAGAATGTAAAGCACTTTTTCTAAATGAAACCAGTGTAACATCTGATTTTTTAATATGAACAATGCTGTGCTTCAATGGTTAGATGGCCTAGACATTGATATTGGAACATAGATCTTTTTAACATTTGTATTTTATTAGGCTCCACTAATCTAGTTAAAATGTTAATTTATATTGCTAGTCCATGTATGATATGCCATATTCTAAATAAATAAATAACAATTCCAATCTTGCCAACTACTTTGCACTGTAAGAATTTCTAGGCCCTCCATTTACCATAGGTGCTATGGTAACTTTTGGCTAAAAGTTTTATCTATGTGTAAAAGGTTGTGATTTAACACAGATGAATAAAGAAAAGTCTGAGGAGTTCTAGAGGAAATGATAACTAATGCTTCAACTGAAAGGATTTTCCTTCCTTGTGAAGCTGTCAATTCCTATATTCCTGCACATGTGCGAGACCTGAATGGCTGCCTGGCTTTCTCGCTCTGTAGAAAGCCGGATGAAAAAAGACCTCAGAGAGCCTTCGAAACCTGTTAATTTATTACCAAAGGTCACCCGAGGAGGACTGGAGTCTGGGGAGTAAGAGAGGAGAGAGGACCAGGCACCTGGAAGTCTTCTGAAGTTTGTGAATGGGGGAAACTCTCGGCGGCCTGGATTTACGGCCTAGATTTACACCCTGCGGCATGGAGAGGAAGATGGCGGTGCCGCGTTGCTGACAGCAGCGTTCTACTATAGCCTCCGGCCGGACAGCAGCATTTATTTACAACCTTTGGCATTTTCGGAGTTTTGGAGCTTAGGGAAAGAGAGGAGAGAAGAGAGAGGATTGGACATCTGAAGCCCTGAAAAAGCATTCAAGAACCAGGAGTGACGCTTCCTCCTTCGTCATCATTTCTGTTATTGGGATAACCAAAGACCAGCTCAAAAAAAAAAAAGAGCTGGTCTTTGAAAAAAGATTTCAAAGAACAGCTGCCTCCGAATGTTTTTCAAGCAGCGAAACCTCGGCGGCTTGAAATTATCCATGCTGTGCGGAGAAGATGGCGGCGCCGCGCTGCTGATGGCAGCGCTCTATCTTAATTTCTGGCGTTTGTGGACCTTATTTTGACTTGATTCCAACTGAGTGGTGAGCCTGGGGACCCTTATTTATCATCGCCCCAGAAAGGTGGGGGTTTATCAGGGACTTTTCGGGATTGGTGGATCAGGCGGCTGGCTGTGCTTGCCGTCGCTGTAACCTTCCTTGGACGCCCCCACCCCCACCCTTCCATTCTGCTCACTTCGCCCACAGTCACAGCCTCTCCTCTTCGCCCTTCTGCGGGTCTGGGTGTGTAAAATCCTTCCTGCCCAGTATTGACGTTTTACTTGCCTGGCCGTGACCATCTCGGCGGCCCAGACTATACTTCGGTGCGGAGAGGAAGATGGTGGCGCCGCGCTGCCGGTAGCAGTGGTTACAACATTTGGTGTTTTGGAGCCCAGGGAATAGGAGAGGGGAGAGGCCTGGACGCCCCCCCCTTCTTCATCTTGCTTGCCTCCTTGCCACCGCAGCCTTGTCTCCTCATTCTGTCTGCGTGCTGGACATTGCCCCTTCTGCCCCCCCTTGTTGCTGTGGAGCCTTTACCATCTCCCTACCCAGCACTGACTCTCCACCGCCTTGGCCTGTGACCATCTGCTTTGGCCTGTAACAATCGTCCTCCTCCAACCGCTTGCTACCCGCCACTGCCCCTAGATAGTTAGGTATAGATAGGTATAGATAGGTATAGATAGGTTTATAGATAGGTATAGGTACTTGGGCAGCGTCCATCTGATGGTGCACTCGGCCTGTGGGAAGGACTGATAGAGGTTAGAGTTAGGGTCAGGGTTAGGTTTGGGGGTAGGGTTAGGGTTGGGGTTAGGGTTAGGGCTAGGGTTAGGGTTAGGGTTAGGGTCAGGATTAGGGTTAGGGTTAGGGTTAGGGTCAGGGTTAGGATCAGGGTTAGGGTTGGATTAGGGTTAGGGTCAGGGTCAGGGTCAGGGTCAGGGTCAGGGTCAGGGTCAGGGTCAGGGTCAGGGTCAGGGTCAGGGTTAGGGTTAGGGTTAGGGTTAGGGTTAGGGTTAGGGTTAGGGTTAGGGTTAGGGTTAGGGTTAGGGTTAGGGTTAGGGTTAGGGTTGGGTTAGGGTCAGGAGCGATAGAGGATGGCAGTCTTAGGGTTGAGGACTGGGCGTCTTAAAGATCAGCGCTCTCCCTTCCTCCTTCTCGATCTGTTCAAGCCACCCCCAGACTTTGGACCCCCAGACTTTGAACCTTTTAGATCCTCAGGAGGGGGAAGACAAGGCATTCCCCTGCACGTGGCCCGTTAAAGGTGATTGTGTTAATCTTCATCTTGATCTGGAGGGTGCGAGACTGGAAAGTTGCTGCTTGCTAACATTGGGCGTTTACACCTTGCCCCCCTCCATCTACAATCACCCTGCACAATACCGACTTTTGGACCTTTGGCCTTGGGTGTCTTTTTGGGACCTAGAGGAAGGGAGAGGAGCGGAGCAGCTCTCCCTCCTCCTTTATACCATCGCTTTTATATCACACTAGCGCAGTGCTCCGTGAATTTTAGTTTTAGTTTTAGTTTTATTAAACTTTTATAGGCCGCCCTTTTCCCTGAGGGGACTCAGGGCGGCTTACAATAATAGGGGAGGGGAGTGCAGGACAAAACACAAAAGAAAATGTGAGTAACAAATAATTAGCAGTAAAAACACAACATTCATTCAACATTCGGGAGGGGCGAGAGTAAAGTCTTATCCCCAGGCCTGACGGGATAGCCAGATCTTGAGGGCTGTGCGGAAGGCCTGGACGGTGGTGAGGGTGCGGATCTCCACGGGGAGATTGTTCCATAGCGTCGGAGCTGCAACTGAGAAGGCTCTCCTTCGCGTAGTCGCCAGTCGGCACTGACTGGCGGATGGAATTCGGAGGAGGCCTACTCTATGCGATCTGATGGGACGCAGGGAGGTAATCGGCAGAAGGCGGTCTCTCAAATAGCCAGATCCACTACCATGGAGCGCTTTATGAGTGGTAAGTAGGACCTTGAAGTGCACCCGGAGATCCACAGGTAGCCAGCGCAGCTCACGGAGGATCGGTGTTATGTGGGCGAACTGTGGTGCGCCCACAATCACTCGCGCGGCTGCATTCTGGACTAGCTGCAATCGCCGGATGCTCTTCAAGGGCAGCCCCATGTAGAGCACATTGCCGTATTCCAGCCTAGAGATCACAAGGGCTCGAGTGACTGTTGTGAGGGCCTCCCGGTTCAGGTAGGGCCGCAACTGGCGCACCAGGCGAACCTGGGCAAATGCCCCCCTGGTCACAGCTGACAAATGATGGTCAAAACTCAGCTGTGGGTCCAGGAGGACTCCCAAGTTGCGGACCCTGTCTGAGGGGTATAAATTTTGACCCCCCCAGCCTGAGTGTTGGAACGTCGGCCGAATTGTTGGGAGGGAAACACAACAGCCACTCGGTCTTGTCCGGGTTGAGTACCAGTTTATTAGCTCTCATCCAGTCTTTAACAGCCTCCAGACCCCGGTTCATCACGTCCACCGCTTCATTGAGTTGGCACGGGGCGGACAGATACAACTGTGTATCGTCCGCATATTGATGGTATTTTATCCCGTGCCTCCGAATGATCTCGCCCAGCGGTTTCATGTATATGTTAAATAGCAGGGGGGATGAGACCGAACCCTGCGGCACCCCACAAGTTAGGGGCCTCGGGGACGATCTCTGCCCCCCCACCGACACCGACTGCGACCTGTCCGAGAGGTAGGAGGAGAACCACTGCAGAACAGTGCCGCCCACCCCCACCTCCCGCAGTCGTCGCAGAAGGATACCATGGTCGATGGTATCGAAAGCCGCTGAGAGGTCAAGGAGAACCAGGATGGACCCATGGCCTCCATCTCTGGCTCTCCAGAGATCATCGGTCAATGCGACCAAAGCGGTTTCTGTGCTGTAACCGGGCCTGAAGCCGGACTGGAAGGGGTCAAGATAGCTAGCTTCCTCCAAGGTACGCTGAAGCTGGAAGGCCACCACCTTTTCAACAACCTTCCCAACAAAGGGAAGGTTGGAGACTGAACGATAGTTATTAAGAACGGCTGGATCCAAGGATGGTTTCTTCAGGAGGGGTCTCACCACCGCCGCTTTAAGTGCGGCGGGGAAGTGCCCCTCCCGAAGGGAGGCGGTAACAACCGCCTGGATCCAGCCTCGTGTCACCTCACTGCTGTTGGCAACCAGCCAGGAGGGACACAGGTCCAGTATACAGGTGGAGGCGCTCACAGCTCGCATAGCCTTGTCCACATCCCCGAAGGCAACATCCTGAAACTCAACCCAGAGATGGTCTGCCAAGTTATTCCCCTGTGTCTCGGCTGGATCTGCGGGGGTGGAGTCCAAGTCCGACCGAAACCGAGCAACTTTGTCCGCCAAGAACTGGACATAATCCTCAGCCTTACCCTGTAAGGGGTCCCCTGCCTCCCTCCTATTTAGGAGGGAGCGGGTTATCCTAAACAGGGCGGCTGGGCGGGACTCAGCGGACGCAACCAAAGTGGCGATGTGTGTTCTTTTAGTTGTCCTTAGTGCCCGGATGTATTCCTTGGTGCATGCTGTCAGAAGTGCTCGGTTCGATTCGGACCTATCGGACCTCCACACATGCTCTAGGCGTCTCCTCCGGCGCTTCATCTCCCGGAGCTCCTCGGTGAACCAAGGAGGCCTCCAGGATCCGCCGACCCGGAGGGGCCGTAGTGGCGCAATCCGGTCAAGAGACTCCGATGCTGCCGAGTGCCAGGCAGCAACAAGAGTCTCCGTCGAACTGTGGGCAAGAGTATCAGGAATGGTACTCCGTCTGGAACCTTAGGGGGTCCATAAGTCGCCTGGGGCGGAAGCACCTGGTCGGTTCCTCCTCCCTACGGTGGGGGTTTGGCCTCCGGAAGTCTAGCCTCAGTAGGCAGTGGTCTGACCACGACAGGGGTATGATCTCATTACCCCTCAGACCAAGATCACAAATCCACTGCTCCGAGAGGAATACGAGGTCGAGCGTGTGACCCGCTGAGTGGGTTGGGCCTCGAATTACCTGGGTCAAGCCCATGGCTGTCATGGAGGCCATGAACTCCTGCGCTCCATCAGAGTGTTCACCGAGCAAAGGCAAATTGAAGTCCCCCAGAACCATAAGTCTAGGGAACTCAATTGCCAGCTCGGCTACTGACTCGAGGAGCGAGGGGAGGGCTGCTGCAACGCAGTTGGGAGGCAGGTATGTTATCAGCAGACCCACTTGACCCTTGAGGTGCAGCTTCACCAGTAGGGACTCACACCCGACAAGCTCCGGAGCAGGGATCCTACGAGGTGCTAAAGACTCCCGGACAACAATAGCCACACCGCCACCCCTTCTCTGGGCTCTCGGCTGATGAAGCACCTGAAATCCGTCTGGGCACATCTCTACGAGGGGGACTCCTCCCTCCATGCCCAGCCATGTCTCAGTAATACATGCCAGGTCTGCCCTCTCGTCTAAAATTAAGTCCCGGATGAGAGGAGCCTTGTGAACAACAGACCTGGCATTTAGCGACAGCAGCCTGAGACCAGGGTCCTGATTACTCGCACCATCTGACCTTGGAGTGGGACTCATAGGGCCGGAAGGAGGGATCTCTGTGATGTAGCGAGCCCTCCTTCCCCGGTAATGGCCAGCCCTAAAGTCCACGCCATATCTGCCTCTCCCTGTTATGACGGCAATGCTCCGACCCTCTCCCGTGGGCGTAGTCCCCCCAACCACCCCAATGGCCCCCGCTTTCCCCGGCAGGTCCTCCGAATCAGACATACTCATTCACTCACCCAAGCAGTCCCCACATAGAAGTTAAAACATATAAAATACAATGATAATAATATGGTAAAAGTGGGATCATTCACTCAATCACATACAATCCCATGCACTCATCATACCAGATAAAAATTGCGCGGTTGTGCGAATTGGTGAAGGCAAGATCTTAGAAGGTTGGCCTTCTCGTTAGCAAAGTCTAATGGGAGTCCAATAGAAAAATGTATATGCTCCAGAAAAGTACCGTATTTATCGGCGTATAACACGCAGTTTTAAAACTAAAATTGCAAGCTTAAACCCTGCCTGCGTGTTATACGCCGATACTGCGCGTTATACGCCGATAAATACGGGTCCAACGCCGGGTCCACTGTTCCCTCTAAGGTGGCAAGAAACCCCCGCGCAGAGGTTTCTAACTCCCGCGCAGAGGTTTCTTTCAAAGCAAACGTGGGGAAGTCCTTTGCAGGCAGCTAGAACTGGCTGCCTGCAAAGGACCTTCCCAAACTTGTTTCAGCGGCAGCTCTCAGCCTGGCGGCAGCGTCACACACACTGTGGAAGGAGGGGGAGGAGGAGGGAACCAAAGAGAGCTTTTACCGAGTCTGCGCCCCACAGCCAGGACCGTCCTGGCGCCTCCAGCCGCGTTTCTTCCTGCAAAGCCCTTCGGGCAACCCGAGAGTTCCGCTTGACGCCAGAAGGGCTTTGCAGGAAGAAACGCCGCGTTTTCTGGGAATTCTGGGAGTTGAAGTCCAGACATCTTCAAGTTGACAAGGTTGAGAAACACTGCACTAGATTGCCGCAACTACAACTCTCAGAATTCCCAGTCAGTCTCGAAAATAGAACCAACTTCATAACACGTTATTCTATATTGTTAATTGTGATCCAAAGTCTTAGGTTTAGTGACGGTTCAGAAAAGGTGTTTCATTGGCTTGCCTAGAAGAGACCCCGCTGGCCGCTGAAACAATTGTGGCAGAGATTTCGCCATTGAGAAGACTTAAGTTGAAAGCCGGGCGAATTCATTGAAAAAGGCCGAAGCGGGAAAAGCGGCGCTTCCAAAAGGCGAGGGGAGAAAACCTTGTTCTCTAGGCAACTAGGAAGACTCGGGTCAAAACTCGCGAGAATTACCCAACCACTCGATCTCCAGTATAGTACTCTCTGGTCTGAGAATAATCAGAACGGGTGGGCGGGGAGTCACAGACGGAACTACATTTCCCAGCGGCCTCTTGAAAAAATAGCCTCCCGCTTTTTCCGAGCGCATTCGCGTTCCCTACGGCGCGGCGGTTGAACCTGGGCCGCTCTGGGAAAGCGGTCGCGATGGCTGGCTGCAATGTTAATGCGGCTTCTCCCCCAATCGAGTTGACTCCGCTTATCCGGAAACTTCGTAAGTGGTTGGTTTGTCTGCACCGATAGCCCGTGTGCCTACTCAGAGGCTGGGGTTTTTTTGTTTTTTGTTTTGCTTTTGGATTCCTAAAAGTTGATAATGGCTTTGCTTTGGGGATGAAAAAAAGTAACCCCAAACCACTGCTTAACTGCACAAAACATCCCAAACCAGGATTCTCAGGATGTACAAACCCCAGTGTGAATCTGTTTATTGCACGCAGAAAAGTAGCATATTCCGCCCCTATTTCTCTACTTTTGGTTTTGAGTTTGGTAGATTCTCAATACGACCCCTTTTCAAAGTCGCATCTATTTTTATACGTATTGATTGATTGGTGACTGTGTCATCCCATCAGTGTCAACTCTTAACGATCACGCATAATAAATAAATGTTCTTCACAATCTATACAAAGGGAATACCAAAAAGAGGAAAAATTGATAAAGAGGGTAGGTATGTTAACATTGTTGCAGCAGAACTGCACAAAACTGGCTAGAATGTAGTAAAAGGAGATGGAGTGGAAAACTAAAAAGGAATATTGACACCGTCAGGAAATGGAAAGAATGCAAGTGACAAAAACAGTAATAGAAGCTTTTAACAATAAAGATTATTATTCCTGATATTAAAAGAAGAAGAAAAATGCTTAGAAGAATAGATTATATGAGATCATGATTGAAAGATAATGAACAGTCACATGCCTTGTCCTCCCTAAGAAAGTATCCTAAATTTTCAGTGTGCTGTTTTAACAAAATCAATTCACTGGCTAATTTTGAATATGTTTGTGGTATCACATGTACAAGAATATAGATATGAGGAGGCACAGTCTCTAATAATCCAACATAGATACAGAAGCTCATTGGGTAATTTTGGACCAATCACTCTCTCTCAGCCCTAGACTAGGAAGTTAAAAACATCTGCCTGTCACCTGCACTGTGCTAAATTATGGTCTGTAATGTACAGGGAAGAAATTGTTTACTCCGCCGCAGATTGTTTGGAATTTATAAAATGTGTGTGTGTGTGTATATATATATATATATATGTAAAAAATAACTTTTTTTTTGCAATATTTCCCCCCTTTTTAAAAAAATAAACAGGTCACGAGCTGTGTGAAATTAGAGAAAGAGCGCTTAAGAATATTTTATCTAAATTAAACCATAATTTGATTACGTATGACGATTTGGTTCAAGAAAAGCTACTATTTATCAGTCTTTTAGAATGGTTCAACTTTCCTGTAGTACCAATGAAGTCATTTATTTTTAATGAAAAAAATTTTTACTCAAATTTTTGTGTTAAAATGGGGGATGCGTGTTATACGCCGGTGCGTGTTATACGCCGATAAATACGGTATATGGCCAGAAAGAAGTACCAATAATGGCCACTGGAGGGAGTCCAAGTTGCACACTGCCTCTCTGATGTAATAGTGCTTGATGATAATAAAGGTACTTGATGGTCCAGAGAAATACCAGTAATGGCCACTAGAGGGAGTCCAAATTCCCAGCCAACACAGCACTCCTGAGGCAGTGATGATTGCAATGGTAGCAGCTGATGATAATGGCTGCCGCAGGGAGCCCGTAATTGAGTTCTTGCAGCTTTACTTCTAAGCCAAGCAGGCAGATGGTCAAGCCGTTTAAAGTCCTGCAGAAACAGCAGCGAGATCGAAGTAAAACGCCGCTTCAAAATACAGGGAAGGATATCAGCAAAGCTATAGCGGAGACAGGAAACCAGTTCCTCTGCCTCCCGGTCCCAGTCCCAGTCCAGTACAAACATCTCTCCTGGACCTCCCACCCCCTCTTCGGGGCATAAACCAGCCCAACGATGTTGTCCAGTCAGTGAGGGGGTTCGGCACCCCTCCAAACAGCGGGGACGAAGCCTCCGCCTCTCGCACAAAGCCGTCGTCGCCGCTTCCCAGCTGTTTAAAAAGGCCGATGCAAAATACCACGCCAGGGGGGATATCGTCGCTCCGGAGCTGTTCCTGGAGCCGCTCAGAGGCGGCCCCCTCCTCAAACAACCACCTCCCTGGGAGGGCTGAAGGCTGGCGCCCAAAAGGAACCCCTCCGTTACCATGTTAGGGGTCCTGGGTGCCACGGTTAGTGTCTTCTTATCCTCAGGCATTCGGAGCGGCGGAATTCGGCAGCCATTCTATTCTCACGCATGCGAATGTGGTGTGTATGGTGTGCCTGTTTGATGTCTGTACCCACTTTTTTAATGTCATTATTGTTGTAGTTTTTGTGTTTTAATTGACTTATGTGGGGACTGTCTGGGTGAGTGGCTGTGTATGTATGTTAGGATTGGGATTATAACCTGGTACCTCCTCCACTGAGTGCAGGCCTACCTCCCATTCTAGTATGACTGATTCAAATCGCCTGCCGGAAGGAGCGGAGGCCGTGAGAGGGGAAATGGGGTCTACGGTTGCAGGGGTGGGCCGGAGCATTACGGTCATTATGGGGAGGGGCAGGTACGACGGGAACTTCAGGGCTAGCCATTACCGAGGAAGGAGGGTCCGCTACGTCACAGCGATCCCCCCTTCTGGCCCTGTTAGTTCCACTCCAGGGCCAGATGGCGAGAATTGTCAGGGCCCTGGTCTCAGGCTGTTGTTGCTAAATGCCAGGTCTGTGGTTCATAAAGCTCCCCTCGTCCGGGATCTAATAGTAGACGAGGGGGCAGACCTGGCATGTGTTACTGAAACCTGGCTGGGCCCGGAGGGAGGGGTCCCCTGCACTGAAATGTGCCCAGAGGGATTTCAGGTGCTCCACCAGCCACGACCCCAGAGAAAGGAGTGGGGGAGTGGCCGTCATCATCCGAAGGTCATTAGTTCCTCGTAGGATCCCTGCTCCAGAGCTTGTCGGGTGTGAGTCCTTGTTATTGAAGTTGGACCTTGGGGGTCAAGTGGGCTTGCTGTTAACGTACCTACCTCCCAACAGCGTTGCAACAGCCCTCCCCTTGCTCCTCGAGTCAGTAGCCGAGCTGGTGGTAGAGTTCCCCAGGCTTATGGTGCTGGGGGACTTCAACCTGCCTATGCTTGGTGAAAGCTCTGATGGGGCTCAGGAGTTCATGGCTTCCATGACAGCCATGGACTTGACCCAAGTAATCCGGGGTTCGACTCATTCAGCGGGTCACACACTTGATCTCGTATTCCTCTCAGAGCAGTGGAGGCGTGATCTAGAATTGAGGGGTATTAAGATCCTGCCCTTGTCATGATCTGATCACTTCCTACTGAGGCTTGACTTTCGGAAACCAATCCCCCAATGTAGGGAGGAGGAACCGATTAGGTGGTTCCGCCCCAGATGCCTGATGGACCCTATGGGATTTCAAACGGCGCTTGGAGTGATACCTGACACTCTCGTCCACAGTCTGGTCGAGTCCTTAGTCGCTGCCTAGAATGCAGCAGCGACGGGGGCTCTAAACCGGATTGCACCTTTGCGGCCTCTCCGAGGTAGCGGATCCAGGAGAGCTCCTTGGTTTACTGAGGAACTCCGGGAGATGAAGCGCCAAAAGAGACATCTAGAGAGCCGCTGGAGGGCCAGTAAGTCTGAGTCAGACCAAGCACTGATGAGAGCCTATATCAGAGCCTATCTCGTGGCAATACGGGCGGCGAAATGTTCGCATTTTGCCGCTCTTATTGCATCCGCTGAATCGCGCCCAGCCACCTTGTTTAGGATAACCCGCTCCCTCCTGAAAGGGAGGGACACGGATGAACCTTTGCAAGGTAGAGCTGAGGAATTTGTTCAGTATTTAACGGATAAAGTCGCTCGGATTCGGACAGACCTGGACTCCAATTGCACGGTACCAGCCGAGGTACTGGGGGAAGGTCTTGAGCGGAGTTTATGGATTGAGTTTCAACTTGTCATGCCTGAGGAAGTGGACAAGGCCATGGGAGCGGTGAGCACCTCCACTTGTATACTGGACCCGTGCCCTTCCTGGCTGGTTTCGACCAGCAGGGAGGTAACACGCGGATGGATCCAGACGATAATTAACACCTCTCTCCGGGAGGGATCCTTCCCGCTCCTCTTAAAGGATGCGGTGGTGAGACCCCTCCTGAAGAAACCGTCTCTGGACCCAGCCATTTTGAGCAACTATCGTCCGGTCTCCAACCTCCCCTTTGTAGGGAAGGTTGTTGAGAAAGTGGTGGCCTCTCAACTCCAATGGTCCTTGGATGAAACCAATTATCTGGATCCCATTCAGTCCGGTTTCAGGCCTGGCTACAGCACGGAAACTGCTTTGGTCGCGCTGATCGATGATCTCTGGCGAGCCAGGGATAGGGGTCAGTCCTCTATCCTAGTGCTCCTTGACCTCTCAGCGGCCTTTGATACTATCGACCATGGCATCCTTCTGCGATGGTTATGAGAGGTGGGAGTGGGAGGCACTGTTATTCGGTGGTTCTCCTCCTACCTCTCGGACAGGTCGCAGTCTGTGTTGGTCAGAGGTCGACCCCGAGGCCCCTCAATTATGGGGTGCCGCAGGGCTCGGTCCTGTCCCCCCTCCTATTTAACATCTACATGAAGCCGCTGGGTGAGATCATACGGCGGCACGGGATTAAATACCACCAATATGCGGACGATACACAATTGTATCTGTCCGCCCCGTGCCAACTCAGTGAAGCAGTAGAAGTGATGGGCCAGTGCCTGGAGGCTGTCTGGATGGGAACGAACAAGCTTGCACTTAATCCCGACAAGACTGAATGGCTATTGATGTTCCCTCCCAAAGATTGGCTAATTATTCCATCTCTCAGTCTGGGGGGTGAAATTATACGCCCCTCAGAGAGGGTTCGCAATTTGGGAGTCCTCCTGGATCCACAGCTGACTTAAATCACCAGTTATCAGCTGTGACCAGGGTGGTCTTTGCCCAAGTTCGCCTGGTGCACCAATTGCGACCCTATCTGGATCAGGAGGCACTTCAGATAATCACTCACGCCCTCGTGACCTCAAGACTGGACTACTGTAATGCGCTTTACATGGGGCTGCCCTTGAAAAGTGTTCGAAGACTTCAGCTAGTCCAGAATGCAGCCGTGTGAGCTATTGTGGGTGCAGCTAGGTACACCCACATTACACCTATCCTCTGCGAGCTGCACTGGCTGCCCACTGGTCTCCGGACTCGCTTCAATGTGCTAGTTGTTACTTATAAAGCCCTACATGGCATCGGACCTGGGTACTTGAGAGACCGCCTCCTGCCAATTACCTCCCAAAGACCAATTTTATTGCACAGGCTTGGCCTTCTCCGGGTTCCATCTGCCAGGCAATGCTGGCTGGCGACCCCCCGGGGGAGAGCCTTCTCTGTTGCTGCTCCAGCCCTCTGGAACGAGCTCCAGACCCTTACTACCTTACATGGAGATCCAGACCCTTACTACCCTCCCGGCCTTCCGTAAGGCTACTACATCCTGGCTGTTCCGGCAGGCTGGGGGCTGTTAAAGCACCCAGTGCCGTGTTAATTGTGACTGTTGTGGATTTTAAAATTGTTTGTATTGTCTTATTTATTTCCTCCCCTGTTTATTGTGAGCCGCCCGGAGTCCTTCGGGAGTGGGCGGCATACAAAACCAATAAACCTAAAACCTAAACCTAACCTATGGTTAACTAAAACAGACATGAGTATTCCAGGGATATAAGAAGAAAATATTACTTTTAAATTGCAGCAGGACATTGTGCCTGGAGGTTGAATTTGCAATGGGAAGGAGATCAGTAAAGCCTAGTCAGTCAGTCATTTTATTTCGGTCATTGACTTTCAAAATAACATATCTGTGAAAAGCAGAGTCACATTTAATTCACTGAATATTAATGTAGCCTATGCGCCATAGAAATTGACTAGAAGAAAACAAGCTATAAAATCTTTTGGCAATACAACTAAAATTATAAGTTTAAGAAGCTTAGGCCTAAAAATTAAAATAGTAAGACATTTTTCTATTGGAATAAAGCAAATAGAATAGTAGAATGTTACCAGACTAAAATATAGAGCCAATATAGAGCAGAAATTCATGTAAAAACTGTAATATTAACATTATGTCTAGAGAAAATGAGGTGATGTAGTGTATAAAGAAGAAGAATATATAAAGTGGTGATCAAGGTTTAGAAAGTTAGAATCCAATTATAAAGATTATTTATCTACATTATTAAAATGACTCTGGCAACTATTATATTGAGAATAAGTCAGAGCTACAAAATATTATAAAATAGTGACTAAAGGAACAGCTGCCTCTGAAATGGTTACAGGAGGCTTTAAAGAGATATTATGCTTAAGAAGGCTTTAAAGAGATATTATGGTGTTCTGCACAAACTATGGATCAGTATTTGGCTATGGCCATTGAAGTTGAATTAGATTGATCTGATAGTAACAATTTGAGATAGAAGGAATTTTTCCTACAAGAGTGCCTGGTGATGAATGGGAAGAGGAATTAGGGAACAGTACAATGCAGAACATAGAATAATACAATTGGATAACATAATATGTTTCAGTATTTCAATTGTCTTCCTCTATTATGTGACTGATGAATCTGACATATCTGGCCCGATTAAGTACAGGTAATCCTCAGCTTATAACCACAACTGAGCCCAAAATTTCTGTTGCTAAGTGAGACAGTTTTGAAGTGAGTTTTGCCCCATTTTATGATCTTTCTTGCCACAGTTGTTAAGCAAATCTGGTTTTTCCCATTGACTTTGCTTGTCAGAAGGTCACAAAAGGTGATCACACGACCCCAGGCCACCACAACTATCACAAATATGAGTCAGTTGCCAAATTCCTGCATTTTGATCATGTGACCATGGGGATGCTACAACAGTTGTAAGTGTGAAAAATGGTTATAAGTTACTTTTTTCAGTGCTGTTGTAACTTTGAACAGTCACTAAATGAACTATTGTAAGTCGAGGACTACCTTTATCAGTAAAAGCTTTTATTGTGAATTTTCTTTTCTGTCTTTCTCTCTCTCTGTCAAAAAACAGTGTTCTTCCTTTTCTGGCAATGGGGCAGCTTGGACAATCCCAAGCTGCCCCATTGAGTTCATGAAGATGAGGAAACAGCCTCATGTTGAGGACTCTGTTATGTTATGTAACACTCGGCAGTGAACCCACAGTTCACAGTTTAGCACCCCCACTCCTCCCATATTGACCATGTTGGGTGAGGATTTTGAGAGTGCAACAGGAGAGGGTTCATTCTGCCAACTCTGGTCTGCATGTAGCTCTCAGTCCAGATTTTGCTAGAATATATGCTCAATATGTTATTGAACCTCTGGCAGGCAAAGTATGCTACTGATCTTCCCCAGGAGATTTTCCAGCAGAACTGCAAATACACTGGTGCCACTGATCCCATCAAGACAATGTTGTGGCTGTAGCTGGTAGCAAGAATTAACTGACAGGGCCTTCCTAATGAAAATATCTGAAATTGGGGGTTCATTTCCAGTTATGTAGCAGCCAGGGAAATATAAAATTCTGAAGCACAAAATGTTTCCAGTGTGAATGTATATATGAATGAGTGTGCATGCTTTAAATGGCAATTTATAGAGTGCTCCTCTCTTCATAACTAATATGAACAAAATATGCCCTTAGGAACACCTTGAGTGGAAAAGCTAAGCCCCAGTAATGAAAGGGTTAAAATGAAAAATGAGTTTCTCTTAGTCGAGGAATTCAGCCCTGCTTTATAGCATCCATCTTGCATTCTATAGAAGCAATCATCCCTGTCAAAAGGAATAGGATCCTACTATGACTCAAAGATTTCTTTTCTATTCGGTCAACACAGTGAGGGATATCTGAACCCACAGAATCTCCCCTTTTAGCACCCACTAGGGTCAAATTAACAAATGTAGTCTGTTAATGGGATTTTTTTTTTTACTCATTGTAGATATTGTGGTCACCACCTAAGAATAAAAAGCAATATGAATAGACCATAAAAATGCATTACAGCAGTACAGTTCTATTCTGTCTTTTCAAATGTTAAAACAGCTTCATCCTGACAGACCAAGCCATTTTGGACAAGTGTTCCAGCCTTAAGCAAGTCATATACAACTGCAGAAGCATGACATGGTATTCACCAGGCAATACATTTCTGAATTTGCAAGTCTATTTTTCTTATTAAGACAATTTGTGGGGGTTGCACAATATAGTAAACCTATGTTGGGAGAGTGGTGGAATTAATAACTAGATCCTCAAATATGCCTGTTCATGTTCATGAGTAACTTTTTCCCAGCCAGGGCTTCTATTTAGTGTATTTACAGTGCAGAAGCAGCACTCCCCACAAAATCAAAAAGCAGACTAGTATGATGGTTTGAATCTTTAGACCAATATGGAGATACAGGAGTGGCTTTAGGCTAGTCATTCTCTCTCATCCTATCTATTTCACAGGATTTTAATTGCATATAAAACGATGAAACATTCTCCTATTAGTCCACAGAAACAAGAATGCAAGAATCAAATACTGCAATCATTATCAATGATAAAGCTGCATTTATTTCCACCGATAGATTTTATAGTTTTTAAGCTGCGTGATATTTGAACAATGGTGTTTGCATAATGCACTGATCCAGAATCCTGCAGGATATATTCTTCCAACATATAGCTACTTCCATATATTTAAAAACTCTCTCTCCTAATTGCATTAAAATTATAATTCCAGGGGGTTCTGATCTAAAAAGATCTCGGAATTGGTTTGTCAGACAGGGTTCATGTGATATTCTACAGAGCTCACATCCCCCACATCTGTCCAGACTCCAGCTGGAGAACTTCCAATTGATTCCTGAACTGCCAACCTTTCTAATTGACAAGCTCAGCGTCTTAGCCATTGAGCCACTGCATCCCTCTGCAGGAAACTACTGGGAAGGGAAAAAAAGTAATACATGACATATAGGTAACCATACTCATATTTTCTCACACAAACATGAATACATGTATGATATGTGTTCTGTCGAAAAAACTCACAGCAGACATCTGCTGAGTCACAACACTATCCCCCACCGCAGGGCCCTTTCCCCGGGGTCCGATGGTCGGGATGACGTGTCCCCAAGATGACCCGCACTCATTTCCCTTGGTGCCTTTTTCATGAAACCCAAACCTCTGGAGGCATAGCCCCCTTGAATCGGAACTCTTTAGGTATCCGGTGGCCACCATGTTTCCTTCCGCCCTTCCCGGCATCGACACCACGTCCAGGGTCTTCCACCCTCCACAAGGCCAACCCACCAGCCCCCCTACCTTTGGAGATTGATGGCAGCTCTACTGACTTCGGCCGAGCCTTCACTCCCTGTCTAGGGTCCTCCACCCTCTGCAAGGCCGACCCACCAACCGCCTTTCCGTCGGAGGTTGACGGCAGCTCTACCGACTTCGGCCGAGCCTTAACACCCTGTCCAGGGTGCTCCACCCTCTGCAAGGCCGACCCACCAACCCCCTTTCCATCGGAGGTTGACGGCAGCTCTACTGACTCCTGCCGAACCACCACGCAATCCCCTCCCGCAGAGCCCTTCCCCCGGTTTCAATGATCAGGGTGTGGCCCAGAAGGTTTGGCAACGGCCTCCCCGGAACATGGTCCAAGACCCTGGCACCCCACTGGGAACCTAGAGACAAAGTCCAGTGTTGCGGGGACCGGAGTCGACAACGGCTGGAATCTCGGCGGAGTTCTCTTTGTAGACCTGGCCCAATGACACTGAGCACATGACTTCACGCACCTCCGTACATTATTTTTCAGATGGGGCCACCAAAATTGACGGGAGGCCAGGCACAACATCCGAACAAACCCCCAATGTCTTGCTGCAGACATGCAATGAATTTGCGCGAGCACCCATCGACAGATGTGCCCTGCGGGAACATAGAGCCGGCCCCGACACTTCAAAAGATCCCTTTCCAAAGTCCATGGGGACGCCAGCCCCACTTCCGCCTTTTGTTGCTCCACCCAGTTGTCACCCCGCTGCGCATCCCATACCAGAGCCTGCATGCTTCCGGGATGACAAACAGCAGCGCAGGTTGCAACGGGTAGAACAGTCCAAGGTGGAAGCAAGTTCGCAGGGTTGGAGTTCTTTACTTTACTTGGCAGAGCATCCGTCCTTGGACTCCACACCTCCCGAACACACGCTATCTTGTGCGAACGGGGTAACACGGCCGCACCAACGTGCTGGTTGTCCGACTTGATCGTGCATTGCTGAGGGACGGCTGCAGTCCGCGCAACCCTTCTATTCTTCTTGGGGCAGCTCCCTGCAAAGTGTCCAAGATCCCCACAATAAAAACACAATCGCTCCGCACATTGTCTGTCCATCTCTGTCCGTGACACCCGAGGTCGGACAGCACCCAACTCCATGGGCTCCTCCCAATCCACTGCAGTCTCTTGCTGAACCAGTATGCTGGTGGTCTCCTAGAATACACGGTGAGGCTTTCGCCTCTGTAGCCGGGCGTCTATCTGGAGGCACAGGTGGACCAATGCGTCAAACATCGGTGGCCTGTCCACCCTTGCCAGTTCATCCTGCAAGGCCTCAGGCAATCCATCTTGGAACGTGTCCATTAGAGCTGGTTCATTCCATGTGGAATCCTGGCTACGTAGCATGAATTCAGACACATAGTCCTGCAATGACCCAGTCCCCTGCTGCAGTGATTTCAAACTTCTGGCAGCTGTTTCCCCTTTGATCGGATCTTCAAACATCCGTTTGAAATGCTGGCAGAAGCCCTGGAAGTCACCCAACAAAGGGCTCTGCTGCACTAACAAGGGAGTGGCCCAACGGGCAGCCGTGCCTGAGAGCAAACTGATAATGAATCCCACCTTCGTCCGGTCAGTGGGAAAGTCCTCCGCTCTCAGGCTCAGTAACAGCTGGCATTGTCCCAGAAACGCGGCAAACATAGCCAGAGTTCCATCATATTTATCTGGCATGGCTACTGGGCACTCCCTCCTTGGCTGGGGGGTGGGGGTTGCAGCTCTCTGCAACTGTTGAATTTGGTCCAATAACATTGCTATTTGCTGTGCCATTAATCTATTTTCAGCCATGAGCTGCTCCATAATTGCTGAGATTAAGGCTAGTCTGGCTGGAGCCAATCTGTTCTGTCCCCGCCTTCACGGCTCTTAACAAACGCAGGCAGGCAACTTAAAAGGAAGTCTTTCTTTATCAGTTCTCAGTTCAAACTGGCTTCGAGCCCCAAAATAACATAAATACAAGTCTCCGACGAGAATGCAAAACAAAAACTCTTACAAGCACTGCACTTCTCCCACAGTCTCCATGGATCAGGTTTACATGAAACACCAAAGCACTTATCCAAGTGTAACAAGCATAAATCACGATTAATAATCAAGCAATGTTGTACAAACCAAGGCACGCAAGAAGGAACATTGACTCCAGCGACTAGGGCATGGCAGCCTCCGTCCTTTTATCTCCAAACTTGCCTTCCACAAGCCCCAGCGGCATACTGAATCTTGATCCCAAAAAAACTCACAGCAGACATCTGCTGAGTCACAACAGATATGTATCACGTATATGTACCAATATATGAATGATATGTTCTATCTATCTATCTATCTATCTATCTATCTATCTATCTATCTATCTATCTATCTATCTATATCCTATCTATCTCCCTCCCTCTCTCTTTTACTTTGGATGGAATATAAAGTTGTTTTTTTAAAAAAGGAATATGGTTCTATACTTTTAAAAGCTAAAAGTTAATTCTAACACACTCTTTCACCATATTCTGCTTTGGAGCTTGGGCAGTTGAAAATTCACATTGGAATTTTTATTCCTTTCAATGAACTGAATTCAGTTTTTGGGGATTGTTCATTTCAGAAATGCAGCCTTTATTAAAACCCACTTTGTTCTGATGCATCCTCCCCATTCTCAGCCCACAATTTGGCTGGGACCTTAAAAGTAATTTGCAATACATGCTGCTTCTGTTCTACATCTAGATTTAGCATATTAGAAAATTGTGCCACACTCTCTGGAGGCCTGACCATAAAGCTTTCAATTCAATTCCTTTGTCTCGGGGATTTAAACACTGCCTTAGATATAAATCATCTGCATTTTGCAAAGTTGCAGGCATCATCAAACATTTATTTATTAACAGGCTTAACCAATTCAAAATGTGTGAGTTAGAAAGAATGCTAATAAGTTTTTCTATTTTCAGCATTTAGATAACATTATTTTTTCATCACCCACACTCAAGGACTCCAACACAGCATCATTATTTTTCAAGAAGGTTGATACTAGAGGGGGAAAAAATTCAATGAACCCACTTGAGCAGAGATTATGTTTTTTGGGAACAATAAAGAGCTGGTTAAAAAACCAAGGTCACTATGACCTTGATAATTTTTCAAGCATCGGCCCCTAAAGTTTTTGCTTTAGTTGAATGGCTTCTTCTTGTTTATGTATCCCTGTGTTCTGTGAAGTTTGTTGATCAAGTATCATGCAGTATAAAATTGATAAAATCAGTGGCTGGAAACAGGAACAAGAACATCAAACATACAAGTAGCATTTGTGGTTTCTTCTGCAGGACATTGCCCTAAACAAAGAAGGCTATCACAAAATTGGATGAAATCTGTTCTGTTACCAAAAAAAGTGCTTACTATGAAAAAATACACAGAAACTTAATATTACTCTAGAAACCCGACATTTGCACAAAATGTCTAGTCTAGGAAATACAAAGCTTTTGAGACCTGAGCTGGATGATTTGAATATGATTAAAATGCAACCAAATAGAGGGAGTCCTCAACTTACGACTACAATTGAACCCACATTTTCTGTTGCTAAATAAGAAAGTTAAGTGAGTTTTGCCTAAGGTGACCAGATTTTCAGATTGGTAAAGAGGGACACCATTGACGCGGGGGAGGGGGAGGGGGGCAGCGGCTTGATTTAAAAAAAATATTTTGTCAAAAGGTCACACAAGGCGATTATATGACCCCAGGACACTGAAAGCATCATAAATATGAATCTGTTGCCAAACATCAAAATTTGGATCACGTGACCATGAGGATGCTTCAACGGTCGCTAAGTATGAAAAATGGTTGCTAAGTGTGAAAAATGGTCATCGGCAGTTGTAACTTTGGTCACTAAATGAACTGTTTGAAAGCTAAAGCTAGCTTGCATTATGCTAGCTTACATTTTCAAGAGAGAGAAGCTAAACTCCTTATTAGAATTGAAATAGAAATGAGTAGAGTAGAGTACAATAGTTTATTACCCAAGTGTGATTGGAACCCCCAAGGAATTTGTTTTAGGTGTACATAAATAAAATAAAATACAATACATTCATCAAGAATCATAAGCTACAACACAGTGATAGTCTCTCTCTCTCTCTCTCTCTCTCTCTCTCTCTCTCTCTCTCTCTCTCTCTCTCTCTCTCACACACACACACACACACACACACACACACACACACACAAATACACACACACTCCTCCTCTGGATTCAATGGGGTTTAGGAAATCTCCCACCCTCATACACTCCTTCCTTCTTTCTCTCTTCCCTCCTCTGGATTCAATGGGATTTTTAGAAAATCCCCACTCCTGTGCACACACTTCCTCTTTCTTTCTTTCTTTCTTTCTTTCTTTCTTTCTTTCTTTCTTTCTTTCTTTCTTTCTTTCTTTCTTTCTTTCTTTCTTTCTTTCTTTCTTTCTTTCTTTCTTTCTTTCTTCCCTCCTCTGGATTCAATGGGGTTTAGGAAATCTCCCACCCTCATACACTCCTTCTTTCTTTCTCTCTTCCCTCCTCTGGATTCAATGGGGTTTAGGAAATCTCCCACCCTCATACACTCCTTCTTTCTTTCTCTCTCCCCTCCTCTGGATTCAATGGGATTTTTAGAAAATCCCCACTCCTGTGCACACACTTCCTCTTTCTTTCTTTCTTTCTTCCCTCCTCTGGATTCAAGCCCTGCGAAAGTGCCCCTTCCCCAGCCCGGCTGCCGTTTCTGCTACTGAGGGCGGAAGGGGAGGAGGAGGAGGAGGAGAAAGATAAGGTGGCGGTACGATCCCTGCTGCAGCCGAGGTGGGAAAGGTGCATTTTGACAGGGCTTCCACAGCGCTGGGGAAGCCCTGCCAACGTGCCCCTTCCCCAGCCCGGCTGCCGTTTCTGCTACTGAGGGCGGAAGGGGAGGAGGAGGAGGAGAAAGTTAAGGTGGCGGTACGATCCCTGCTGCAGCCAAGGCGGGAAAGGTGCATTTTGACAGGGCTTCCACAGCGCTGTGGAAGCCCTGCCAAAGTGCCCCTTCCCCAGCCCGGCTGCCGTTTCTGCTACTGAGGGCGGAAGGGGAAGAGGAGGAGGAGAAAGATAAGGTGGCGGCACGATCCCTGCTGCAGCCGAGGCGGGAAAGGTGCGTTTTGACAGGGCTTCCACAGCGCTGTGGAAGCCCTGCCAAAGTGCACCTTTCCCTCCTCGGCTGCTGTTAACACTGGAGTCCGTTTCAGTCTTCAAAATAACTTCCACTTGCTTCCGGGGCTCCCGCCGCCCGGCAGAAGCCCCTGAACCATGTGGAAGTTCTCGGGTGGCTGCTCCATCGCTCTCCTGCCCCGGCGATCCCAAATTCATTCACTCAGCCGGGCCGGGAGGAAAATCCTTTTAACACTGTTCTCGGGCAGCTGCTCCCTCGCTCTCCTGCCCCGGCGATCCCAAATTCATTCACTCAGCCAGGGCGGGAGGAAAATCATTTTAAGACTGTTCTCGGGCAGCTGCTCCCTCGCTCTCCTGCCCCGGCGATCCCAAATTCATTCACACAGCCGGGGCGGGAGGAAAATCCTTTTAACACTGTTCTCGGGCGGCTGCTCCCTCGCTCTCCTGCCCCGGCGATCCCAAATTCATTCACTCAGCCGGGGCGGGAGGAAAATCCTTTTAACACTGTTCTCGGGCGGCTGCTCCCTCGCTCTCCTGCCCCGGCGATCCCAAATTCATTCACTCAGCTGGGGCGGGAGGAAAATCCTTTTAACACTGTTCTCGGGCGGCTGCTCCCTCGCTCTCCTGCCCCGGCGATCCCAAATTCATTCACTCAGCTGGGGCGGGAGGAAAATCCTTTTAACACTGTTCTCGGGCAGCTGCTCCCTCGCTCTCCTGCCCCGGCGATCCCAAATTCATTCACTCAGCCGGGGCGGGAGGAAAATCCTTTTAACACTGTTCTCGGGCGGCTGCTCCCTTGCTCTCCTGCCCCGGCGATCCCAAAATCATTCACTCAGCCGGGGCAGGAGGAAAATCCTTTTAACACTGTTCTCGGGCGGTTAAAAGGATTGTTAAAAGGATTTTCCTCCCGCCCCGGCTGAGTGAATGAATTTGGGATCGCCGGGGCAGGAGAGCGAGGGAGCAGCCGCCCGAGAACTTCCACGTGGTTCCAGAGCTTTTGCCGCCCGTGCCAGCGCAGCACAGAGGCTGGCTGTGAACTCCGCAAAGGGGGAGAAGGGGGCTGTCTCCTCCCCCCAGCGCCTCCCGATTCCCACGGTACCAAATCATAACATTACATGAACATGATTTACTCACCACCAGTGAGTAAGCGCAGCTGCAACCCCAAAACAAAGACGAAATAAAATGGAGACTCGCACAGGCATCCTCAGCTAAGGAGTCCAGCCAATCAATGAGCTGGTTGGGATGGAAAATATTCCATCCCAGCCAGCTCACTGATTGGCTGGAGTCCAGGCCAATTAAATCAGTGAGCGGCAGGCTTGGCTGGCTTAAATTTGTAAGTAGGATAGAACAGAACGATGAGCCAGCCCAGCGAGCTAGCAGCTGATGGGCGGGAGTTGCAAGCGCCAAAAAAAGCGTGCTTTTTAAAAGCGTGCGGGACCCGGGAAAATGTATGAAAAAGCGGGGCTGTCCCGCCAAATGCGGGACGTCTGGTCACCTTAGTTTTGCCCCATTTTACAACCTATTTTTTGTCAGAGGGTAATCACATGACCTTGGACATTGCATCCATCATAAATATGAGCCAGTTACCAAGAGCCTAAATTTTGATTCCTTGACCATGGGGATGCTGCAACAGTCATAAGTGTGAAAAACAGTCATAAATCACTCTTTTCAATGCCGTTATAACTTCAAACAGTCACTAAATGAACTATTGTAAGTCGAGGTTTACCCATATATACCGTATTTTTCAGAGTATAAGACGCACTGGAGTATAAGACACACCAAGGTTTTGAAAAGGCAAATAAAAAAAGTTTTTGCACTCTGCAAACCTCCCAAAAGCGGCCCGTTCCCCCCCCCCCAAAGGCATGAATAGCCTTTAGGGGGCTTGAAGAGTGCTCGGGGGGAAAACGAGAATAAAATGGTCCGGTTTTCATGAAAACGTGCCCGTTTTTCGTTTTAAAAAAGGGCATGGATAGCCTTTAGGAAGCTTATAGAGTGCTCCTGGGGGCCACTTTTTGCTCATTTCTGCCCTCCCCAGCCCCCGGGAGCTCTTTAAAAGCTTCCTACAAGTTATGCACGGCCATTTTGGTGAAGGAGCAGAGTTTCGGGAGGCAAAAAAAATGCTGTATTTAGTGTAAAAGACGCACCCAGATTTTCAGCCTCTTTTTTGAGGGAAAAAGGTGTGTCTTATACTCTGAAAAATACGGTAAATTAAGGTAGAAACAAAGCAGAACAAAACTTCTATGTAATCTCAGAAAAAAGATACAGCCTCCCACCAAAGATGGAGAATTTCTATAATTTTAAAACTACAGATTATAACCCTTTTGTTTACTGCTTATTGTTACTGAAGAATACCAGTGGTTCGGTGTATTGACGGAATTCAGCAAGAAACAAAGATTCATATCCCCTTCCCTGCTTCTATTTTTATCATTTCAGCTAAAAGTTTCAAAGAAAAACAAAGAAGCATAAATGATGCTCTTTCATCAATGTAGGGCTACAATGCGGCAGACAGATTGTGTACAAACTTTGAAGCTCCACAAGAACATCAAAGATCTATCGTATAAAAGTAACATGTGGAAAGGCCAGCTGTGATATGAGAAAAACGAGATAGAAAAGTGTTGTGACTCAGAAGATGTCTGCTGTGACTCTTTTCAGGATACAAGATTCATTATGCAGCTGGGGCTTGTAGAGGCAGGTTTGGAGATAAAAGGACGGATGCTGCCATGCCCTAGTCGCAGGAGTCAACATACGTTCCTTCATGTGTTCCTTGTTTGGTACAACATTGCTTGATTATTATTATTTTTTTATTCTTTTCCAATATCTTTTTTTGCTGCTGTGCACATCCACCACAGAATGTTCTGGAAGGAAAGGAGGGGAGGAAGGAAGTAGAGACTAGAGGGACAAAGGAATGGAAAGGAGTGGAGGGTGGAAGAGAGAGAAAGAGAAGGACAGATAGTAGGAGAGGAAGAAGAAGTGTGGAGGATGGAAGAGAGAGAAAGAGAAGGAGAGATAGTAGGAGAGGAAGAAGAAGTGTGGAGGAGAGGTAGGGGAAGAAGAAAGAGGTAAGGAGAGGTGGGTGGAAGGGAGAGAAAGAGAAGGAGAGGAGGGAGGAAGAGAGAGAAAGAGAAGGAAAGAGGGTAGGAAGGAGAAGAGGGTAGGAGTAGGGGAGAGGTAAGGGAAGGAAGAAGGGGAAGGAGAGGAGGAAGGAAGGAAGTAGAGAAGGAAGGGAGGGAGAAAAGAAAGAGAAAATAAGGTGGTGTCACAGCAGGTGCGAAGGATGGTAAACAAAGCAATCCAAACTATACCTTATAACCTTTTAAATGGAATAACAATACTATAAGAATGGCAAAGAAAAAGAATAACTATGTGAATGTATACCTATAACTGTATGTAAGAGAATAAATGACGATAAAAATATAAAGCACAATATAGGTAAATAATATTTGGTCATAAGTAGCTAAGTATAAATAAATAAAGAATTGTACATAAAAATGGATAACGAATAAAGAGATTATGAAAGCAAGATAGAAATGTATAGAAGGGAAAACACTAACCGCAAAGAAACCGATACGGAACTGGTGTATGATATACGATGGAACTTATTGTTCCTATGTTGTTTTTAAGTCATGTGTTTGTTTCTGTTGATGTGCTTATGTGTTTAAAATAAAAATTTATAAAAAAAAATTTTTTTTAAAAAAAAGAATGTTCTGTGGGCCTGGCTACATTTCCAACAATCCAGTGAACATTTTGGAAACATTTTCGCTATTCTCGCTGGTGGTAATTTCCATCTGTAGAACATTTTGTACATGTTTTCTCTGTATGTCGTTGCCATTGTTAGTTTGTAGCTTATTTACCAGAGGTTTTCCCATTTCTCTAATTCTATGTTGTGTCCAAAATTTGTTGCCCTGTTATCATGGTCTCTTTCACTACTACTTCTTCCATTTTAAATTGCAATAAATAATGGTATATTTTTTTAATCAGTTTTTCTTCCATCCCCTGTAAAATTTTGTCTAATTCTTGTTGTTCTTTGTATAATCCATCTGTTTCTAAGTCCTTCTTGTATCTAGTCTGTATCTACATGTATGGCCACCAATCTATGTTCATTCCCTAATTTTTTAATTCTTGTCTTGTTTTTAATTTCTCCTGATTGTCCAATAAATCTTCATATCTTATTATTTTATTTATATCTAGTATGTTTGGATAGATTAGTGCTTCCATAGACGATAATCAAATTGGAACTTTATTATAATGATTTCTTTTAGGTTTTTGCAATAGAACATTTCTAATTTGATGCCTTTGGAAGTATCTGTATTTTATTTTTCCCCTCCCAAATGAAAGCATGCTGAGCTGAAAATTTCCAAACAAGATATCATCATCAAGATATCAAGAGCCATCATCCAAACACATCTCAAAATCAGATAGAAATTGGTTTTGATCTCCATCTACAAATAGTTGTATTCTTCATTTGAAATGGATAGTAATTCATGTTGCAGAGAGAGCATTCATCATAAAAGTGTCCCAACTAACCCATATAATCTGCACATCTGAACAGTTCAGTCAAAATATTATTTTCAAAACACATCCCACCTTCTGCAGGCCTTTTAAGCCTCCAGTGCTAATGAACATAGACAAGAATAAAATGAAACCTCATTCAAAGCAATAAATAAAACAAAAGGTCACCCAAATGCCTACATATGCTTGCACTGCTGCTATTAATTGGCAATTGCTTTGCTAAAAGCGAAAGTAACAAGTGAACCAAGATTGGGCATCAGAGATACTAATGGTGGTGGAAGCTGTTGCCGGGGTAACCAAGGAGGCAGCCAACCAAAAGAGTTATTAATTTATATGAGCATAAGCATGTCTGACATTGAATAATGCAAGTTGACTCCAACAATCCCAGGATTCTTTTCTGAATCTGAAGCAATGCAGCCAACCCTTTAGCCATGTTTAGTTGGATGGGCTCTTTAAAAAAACCTTTTGCTTTGTTCAGAGATGCATTAAAAAGGACAGAAAGATTGATGATCACAAGAAGTCAGGGAGAGTAAACTAATAGATAGTCCTTTCTTCTGGAAAATGTTCAACATGGGGTAAGGATAAAATAAGGAAGGAAAAATACCCTTTAAATGAGAACACGGGTTATGAACCAAGGAAAATTGGAAATTGTCAATGCACAGATGAAGTATACCAAATGAATAAGTTAATTTAAGTGGAGAGTGGGATGGGATTATCATAAAATTATGATATGAATGTAACATTACATTTCTGTTCAGCAGTCAGTAAATGAGGATTACATGCAATCTCTTTAGCATATGATATATGCATAGGATGGATTAGAGAAAGCAATTATTTTCAATAAGGCTGAATGAAAGAAACATGAAGACAATAGATAATGTGTAGGGATAGAACCAAAGAAGATACTTGGATGCCTTTCCAAAAAGCTGCAAAGTATTAATGATGACAGATTGTGAACATTTATCCTGGAAGTAAACTTGTCTCAATAGCACCAAAGTACAAAAATCTTCATGTGCAATCAGTATCACTTTGCAAGTTTTAATTAAATCTGTATAATTAAATCTACAAAATTTTGCATATATAAAAAAAGAATTTGTGAGTTATTTCATTTATATTTAGAGGTACATTATTCAAATTTGTTATATTTACAATTGTAAGAAATTTAATAGAAACGTGTTCCATGTGAGAGGAAAAAAAGGAATGTCACTTGTAATGCAACACCTGCTGTGCATAGTTTGTCTTATAAATAATTCTTACAGTTTTAAATAAACCATCGTCTGATTCATTACAAACAACATTGTAATCAAAGGTTTCTAATTGACCAATATATTAACTGATTAACTATTATATTTAAATCAGCCATTGTTGTCCTCTTCCACTTTAAAATTGACAGAATTTCTATTAGAAAGGTTCACTTTTAAAGTGCTGTTTTAACTGAAATGCAAAAAACCCACAGGAACAGCTGTTGTCTTCAGCACATTTAATAGATCCAAAGATTGCCAATATGCAACATGTTGAATTTACAAGATGTCCCATTCAACAGTGATGTTCTCTTCATCACAGTGACATTGAAAAATGTAACAAAATACCTATTTATTTGGATAACATTCTTTTAAAGAAACATAATCCCAATGGTTGAAATACCTTAGCTCAGTAAGTGAGGTCACACAGAGAGGAGAAGCTTTGATAACTAGAAAATGAGAGAAAGAAATGGAAACAGCATGTGCAAGAAGGCCTATTATTGGGTTATATGACCCCAACTCCCAGCAATGTGAGGGAGTTATGAGTCTACATAAACCAGGTATATATGTTTTCACCTCGTTACTTTAGCTGAGGTACATAAAATTAGGAAGGCCATCAAAATTAATAGTTAATGTTTGTTATGTGTACTTAGTTTGATTTCAAGGCTTTTGGCATTTCACTTTGGACTTTAAATTCTATGAGATATGAGAAACAACACATTAAAATTCAGAGTAATATTCCTTCTGAAACAAGAAAAATACCAAAATTCTTCAAGGAAATAATAGGGATTATATCCTTGGAGATAATATAAAAAGAAATTGTTTTCAGTTCAGTTCAGTTCAGTTTATTACATTTATATGCCGCCCTTTCCCCCCAAAGGGGACTCAGGGCAGCTCACAACTCAACCAGGGAAGGGGAATACAGACAAAAAATTTAAAAAAAAAATTAAGAGAGAGAGCCCTTTTTCTAGTGTGTGGTTAAGACAACACACTAGAAAAAGGGAGAGTGTGAGTCCAAATCCCATCTTAGCTATGAAAGCCAGATAAGTAACTTTGGGCCAATCACTCTCTCTCTCATCCGAACTCACTGTCAGTGTTCCGAGTAATGCATCTAAAGAAATCAGAACTCCAAGGCAGGCAGGTCGTTCAAAGAACATGTTTATTGGATACATCATGTTGGCACAGCTAGTGAAAAGCCAACTCCTGAAGTTTCCTGCACTAATAGCATAGTTAAAAGAATAACTGTTTCCCTTTCCAATTGTCCCAGGTCATATTGTCCAATTAAGGCAGTCGGCAGGTTCCTCAGTCACTCCCCTCCTTCCTCAACTGCCACCTGTTGGGATGACCTTGGTTCCCATGGGAAGGCTCATTGTTATGTCTTCAGACAGTCTATCTGTCCCCCACTCCCACTCCTTAGAGTGGGTGGCAACTATGAAGCAGCAAAAGACAGCTTCAGTCAGGTTTGATTCAGAGTTGACACTCACTTCACAGGGTTGCTATTGTGGGGAAAATAGGAGGAGGAAGATGTGTGCATATGTTTGCCACCTTGAGTCATTTGCAAAAACAATAAAGGTAGGATACAAATAAATAAGTAAAATAAAATAAAAAGCATAATGACAGGGGCTTCCAGTTTAATCCCTGTCAGAGGTGGGTTGCTCCCAGTTCATCTGAACCGGTAGTGATGGTGGCAGGAGGCTCCAGCCACCCACTCACCCGGATGCTTCTGAACATACACAGAAGCATTGCATGTGTGTGAGAGAGTGCGTGCGCAAGAGCAGCGAACCAGTAGTAAAACTGGAACAAACCCCTCCACTGATCCCTGTGGTTGCTGATTTAGCATAATAGCCCTTTCTGAACAAGTATGTAGGATCTCATCTATTTATCAACAATGTTTCCTGGGAAGAAGCAGAAAAAATTATAATGTTAAAGTACAAAATGCATTTTTAGTACGTACCGTTGATATGAAGATAATACTCTTTTAACTACAACTTCTAGCTATATATGAGCCTAATCTCAGTCAATTGAATCTAATTTTTGTTTTAGGAAAATCTGACTCGTAACTAATAAGATGGAGTAAAACATAATTCTTTTCGATGAGACGAAGAAACAAAATGAAGTGGAATTCAGGTCTATTACTTTTTACTACTACAGAAGATATAGCTTTAAAAAAAACACCAAACAGAAAACTAATTAAAACAAAAAATTTTCAGGCGGCCCCTGGATGGCGTTTTGGATGTTCCTGTTTTCCCCACCCCCATGCTGGCTGGTGACATTCTGAGAGCAGCGGCAGCTGTGGCGGCGGCACTTGGGCGGCGAGTGGCTCCCGGCTGCACTGCTGGAGTGAGGATTCAATCTGTGTTGGGCTTGCTAGACCTTCTGAGCTTGCTGGATTTGCTGGAGGGGGTCACTTTCGGGCGGCTCCTGGGCGGCGGCTTTCTGCGAGCGGTGGCGGTGGCATTTGAGTTTGAGTTTTTGAGTTTTATTGAACACTTATAGGCCGCCCTTTTCCCTGAGGGGACTCAGGGCGGCTTACAATAATGAGGGAGGGGAGTGCAAGACAAGACATAAAAGAAAATGTGAATAAAAAAATAATTAACAATAAAAGCACAACATTCACTCAGCATTCGGGCGGGGAGAGAGTAAAGTCCTATCCCCAGGCCTGACGGGATAGCCAGATCTTGAGGGCCGTGCGGAAGGCCTGGACGGTGGTGAGGGTGCGGATCTCCACGGGGAGATTGTTCCATAGCGTCGGAGCTGCAACTGAGAAGGCTCTCCTCCGCGTAGTCGCCAGTCGGCACTGACTGGCGGATGGAATTCGGAGGAGGCCTACCCTGTGCGATCTGATGGGACGCAGGGAGGTAATTGGCAGAAGGCGGTCTCTCAAATAGCCAGATCCACTACCATGGAGCGCTTTATGGATGGTAAGTAGGACCTTGAAGTGCACCCAGAGATCAACAGGTAGCCAGCGCAGCTCATGGAGGATCGGTGTTATGTGGGCGAACCGCGGTGCGCCCACGATCACTCGCGCGGCTGCATTCTGGACTAGCTGAAGTCGCCGGATGCTCTTCAAGGGCAGCCCCATGTAGAGCACATTGCAGTATTCCAGCCTAGAGGTCACAAGGGCTCGAGTGACTGTTGTGAGGGCCTCCCGGTTCAGGTAGGGCTGCAACTGGCGCACCAGGTGAACCTGGGCAAATGCCCCCCTGGTCACAGCTGACAAGTGATGGTCAAAACTCAGCTGTGGGTCCAGGAGGACTCCCAAGTTGCGGACCCTGTCTGAGGGGTATAAATTTTGCCCCCACAGCCGGATTGATGGGACATTAGCCAAATTGTTGGGAGGAAAACACAACAGCCACTCGGTCTTTTCCGGGTTGAGTACCAGTTTGTTAGCTCTCATCCAGTCTTTAACAGCCTCAAGGCCCCGGTTCATCACGTCCACCGCTTCATTGAGTTGGCACGGGGCGGACAGATACAACTGTGTATCATCCGCGTATTGATGGTATTTTATCCCATGCCTCCGAATGATCTCGCCCAGCGGTTTCATGTATATGTTGAATAGTAGGAGGGATAAGACCGAGCCCTGCGGCACCCCATAAGTTAGGGGCCTCGGGGACGATCTCTGCCCCCCCACCAACACCGACTGCGACCTGTCCGAGAGGTAGGAGAAGAACCACTGCAAAACAGTGCCACCCACCCCCACCTCCCGCAGTCGTCGCAGAAGGATACCATGGTCGATGGTATCGAAAGCCGCTGAGAGGTCAAGGAGAACCAGGATGGACGCATGGCCTCCATCTCTGGCTCTCCAGAGATCATCGGTCAATGCGACCAAAGCGGTTTCTGTGCCGGACTGGAAGGGGTCAAGATAGTTAGCTTCCTCCAAGGTACGCTGAAGCTGGAAGGCCACCACCTTCTCAACAACCTTCCCCACAAAGGGGAGGTTGGAGACTGGACGGTAGTTATTAAGAACTGCTGGATCCAAAGACGGTTTCTTCAGGAGGGGTCTCACCACCGCCGCCTTAAGCGCGGTGGGGAAGTACCCCTCCTGAAGAGAGGCGGTAACAACCGCCTGGATCCAGCCTCGTGTCACCTCACTGCTGTTGGCAACCAGCCAGGAGGGACACGGGTCCAGTATACAGGTGGAGGCGCTCACAGCTCGCATAGCCTTGTCCACATCCCCGGAGGCAACATCCTGAAACTCAACCCAGAGATGGTCTGCCAAGTCATTCCCTTGTGTCTCGGCTGGATCTGCAGGAGTGGAGTCCAGGTCCGATCGAAACCGAGCAACTTTGTCCGCCAAGAACTGAACATACTCCTCAGCCTTACCCTGTAGGGGGTTCCCCGTCTCCCTCCTATTTAGGAGGGAGCGGGTTATCCTAAACAGGGCGGCTGGGCGGGACTCGGTGGACGCTACCAAGGAGGCAATGTGTGATCTTTTGGCTGTTCTCAAAGCCCGAATGTACTCCTTGGTGCATGCTGTCAACAGTGCTCGGTTCAACTCGGACCTATCGGACCTCCACAGGTGCTCTAGGCGTCTCCTCCGGCGCTTTATCTCCCGGAGCTCCTCGGTGAACCAAGGAGGCCTCCGTGAGCCGCTGACCCGGAGGGGCCGTAGTGGCGCAATCCGGTCCAGAGACCCTGATGCTGCCGAGTGCCAGGCCGCAGCAAGAGTCTCCGCCGAACTGTGGGCGAGAGCATCTGGAATAACCCCAAGCTCCGTCTGGAACCTAACAGGGTCCATAAGTCGCCTGGGGCGGAACCACCTGGTCGGTTCCTCCTCCCTACGGTGGGGGTTTGGCCTCCGGAAGTCTAGCCTCAGTAGGCGGTGGTCTGACCACGACAGGGGAATGGTCTCATTTCCCCTCAGACCAAGATCATAGCTCCACTGCTCCGAGAGGAATACGAGGTCGAGTGTGTGCCCCGCTGAGTGGGTAGGGCCTCGGATTACCTGGGTCAAGCCCATGGCTGTCATGGAAGTGATGAACTCCTGCGCTCCATCAGAGTGTTCACCGAGCGAAGGGAGATTGAAGTCCCCCAGAACCATGAGCCTAGGGAACTCAATTGCTAGCTCGGCTACTGACTTTGGGCGGCGAGTGCCTTCTGGCTACGCTACTGCAGCGAGATTATTGATCTGGGCCTGTTGGACCTCGGGACCTGGGCTGGACTTTATCGGAGTGGCGCGCCGAGGAGGGGCAGTGAGTTGTTATAGCCATGCTTGCCGGGACTGGGCAGCTGGCCTTTGCTGCTGCCGCAGTCCTTCTAGCCCCCCCTCCCCTCCTTCTCTTTCTATCTACTATTTGCCGTCTGCTGCCCCCTCAAGAGGACTTTTTTCGACAGCGCCTTTGGCTGGGTCGGCTGGGTCGGCGACGAGAGGTGGGGGGACGAGACTGTGAACTTGTCACCTATTTCAACTGGTGCCTACCCCCCCTACAACCACTCCAGCCATCTCAGACTCTGGGCCTTTGCCCCCCCCCCTTTGCATTTCTGGACCTACAAGAGGGAGAGGGACTGTTTTTAAAGATCTGCGGAATTCCTTTGTGTATGGAGTGTGTATGATGTGATTGTTGGATGAATGAACCCACCTAATTTTAATTATCTTTAATTAATTATCTTTAATTGCGCATGTGCGGGATGAGAAATGGCTGCCCAAGCTAAACGTCTGGGCTTGCAAAGAACGAAGAATCGAACCAGCTGCGGATTGAGACCCCGGCGATAGCTGAAAAGGAGTCTTGTCAGAAGATTAACAACTGGGCGACCCGGAGAGGTGTCTGTCTACGGGGGGGGCTGTTGCTAGACGGCCCCTGGACAGTTTTCATGATCTCCCTCCGGCCCCGGCGGCATTGAAGATGGCGTCCGAGTGGCGGCGTTTTCCTTCTCAGCTGCGCGGTGCTGCCGGTGAGAGCCGGGGTTTCGGGGGCTTGTCTTGGATTGTTCCGGGCGGCGTGCTACACGAGACAGCTGCGCTTCGCCCTGAGGAAGGGACGGCTGGATTCTAACATTAAAGTGGCTGGGCTGGACAGCTGGTTTTGCCGCCGTTGTTACAGTCTCCCGCAGGCCGCCTCCCCCCCTCTCTTGGGTGCGGATCCTTCTCTGCTCGCTGTTGCTGCTGCAGGCGGCGGGCAGATGATGGCAGCGTTTCCTTCTGTCTCTGGGCACCTGCAACATCTTTCGATTATACCCACCCAGCTTGCTGAACTCTTGGGGACTTTCCTGGACTACCATCGCTCCAGAGGGGGTGGAGACAATCTGGGCGCCCGCAGAGACTGGGCGATATGGGCGGCTGTTTACAACTGCCGCCGCCATAGCTCTTCCGGATGCTCCCCTCTCCCCTTCCCCTATGACTCAGCCTTTGTATTAACATTGCCCTCGTCTTCTCCTGAGCCCTGTTTGTCTGGACTTCTTCCCTTGGTGGACTTGGAGAGTTTATCCTATTGCTTGTCATCGATATTGTGGAGCCTTTGTCTATCTCCCTCGCTGGTCATCTGACCCTTCTCCAGCTGGGCTTCTAAACATCAAGTTTTGCCTAACCATAACCCCAGGGCTTCTGGGTGTGCTATCTCAGCTATCTTAACTGTTTTGACTATTACTAGCTGCAATTGCCCTGGGAATACTAATACCATTTTGAACAGCACTTATTTAATTCCATCTATCACAGTGCCTTGGTTTGTGGACAAACGGGGATGCCCACTGCGCGTAGGAAGGTCTTCTGCTCCCCTTAACCGCCTTAGACGCTTGGGACCTTTTCAGCCTTACCGGAGGGGGGTAACGTGACTCCCCCCCCCGCATACTCTCTGTGGACTGCGGCTTGGTGTTCAACCATCCTAGTCAACTTAATTGCCATAGGAAGGGAGAAGAGCGGAGTACCTCTCCCTCCCTTTCCTTGCTCTTGTTCCATCTAAGATCTGTGCAAATCTAATTCCTCCGCATTTTATGAATGAGGCGTGGATGGTGTGATTGCTGATGTGTGTGCCCACTTTTAATTCCTATTATCACTGTAACTTGTTTTTGTGTTTTTAAATTGTTCGTGTGTATGTCTGAGTAGGCTGGGACCACAACCGGGTACCCTCTGCACTGAGTGCTTTGCAGAAGTGTCAGGGGGGCCTGGGCCTAATCCCAGCCTCAGGATGTCTGATTTGAAGGGCCTGCTGGGGAATGCGGGGGCTATGAGGGTGGGTGGAGGGACCATGGACACGGGAGTGGGCCGGAACATTACGGTCTTAACAGGGAGGGGCAGATATGGCGGGGACTTTAGGGCTAGCCACTACCAGGGAACGAGGGTTCGCTACATCACAGAGATCCCTCCTTCCGGCCCTATTAGTCCCACTCCAAGGCCAGATGGCGTGAGTAATCAGGACCCTGGTCTCAGGCTGTTGTCGCTAAATGCCAGGTCTGTGGTTCACAAGGCTCCCCTCGTCCGGGACCTAATTTTAGACGAGAGGGCAGACCTGGCATGTATTACTGAAACCTGGCTGGGCCCGGAGGGAGGAGTCCCCCTCACTGAGATGTGCCCAGAGGGCTTTCAGGTGCTTCATCAGCCGCGACCCCAGAGAAAGGGGTGGGGGTGTGGCTATTGTTATCCGAGAGAGTCTAGCTCCTCGTAGGATCCCTGCTCCGGAGCTTGTCGGGTGTGAGTCCTTGCTGGTGAAGTTGGACCTTGAGGGTCAAGTGGGCTTGTTGTTAATGTACCTGCCTTCCAACAGTGCTGCAACAGCCCTCCCCTCGCTCCTCGAGTCAGTAGCCGAGCTGGCAGTTGAGTTCCCCAGGCTTATGGTGCTGGGGAACTTTAATTTGCCTTCACTCGGCGAGCACTCTGATGGAATGCAGGAGTTCATGGCTTCCATGACAGCCATGGGCTTGACCCAAGTAATTCGGGGCGCAACTCACTCAGCGGGTCACACGCTCGACCTCGTATTCCACTCGGAGCAGTGGAGTTGTGATCTTGGTTTGAGGGGTAGTGAGAACTTGCCCCTGTCATGGTCAGACCACTTCCTTCTGAGGCTTGACTTTTGGAGGCCAATCCCCCACTGTAGGGAGGAGGAACCGATTAGGTGGTTCCACCCCAAGCGCCTTATGGACCCTCTGGGCTTTCAGATGGCGTTTGGTGTCGTTCCTGATACTCTCATTCACAGTCCGGCGGAGACCTTGGTTGCTGCTTGGAACTCAGCAGCTTCAGAGGCTCTCACCCGGATTGCGCCTTTATGGCCGATCCGAGGCAGTGGATCCAGGAAGGCTCCTTGGTTTACTGAGGACCTCCGGGAGATGAAATGCCAAAAGAGACACCTAGACCACCGCTAGAGGTCCAGTAAATCCGAGTCAGACTGAGCACTATTAAAATCCTGCATCAGAGCTTACCTCCTGGCAATCCGGACTGCTAAAAACACATATATTGCCGCTCTGATTGCATCCACTGAGGTGCGCCCAGCCGCCTTGTTCAGGATAACCCGCTCCCTCCTGAATGGGAGGGATACGGGCAATCCTTTGCAAGGTAGGGCTGAGGAATTCGTCCAATTTCTCACAGATAAAGTTGCTCGGCTTTGGACGGACCTGGACTCCAGTTGCGCAGAGCCAGCCGAGGTACCGGGGGAGGGTCTTGAACGACATCTTTGGATTGATTTTCAACTTGTTACTCCTGAGGAAGTGGACAAGGCCATGGGAGCTGTGAGTGCCTCCACATGTGCGCTGGACCCGTGCCCCTCCTGGCTGGTTGTGAACAGCAGGGAGGTGACACGGGGCTGGATCCAGGCGATAGTTACCACCTCCCTTCGGGAGGGGTTCTTTCCCCCTGCATTAAAGGCGGTCCTTGGATGAAACCGATTATCTAGACTCATTTCAGTCTGGATTCAGGCCTGGCTACAGCACGGAAACCACTTTGGTTGCACTGACCGATGATCTCTGGAGAGCCAGGGATGGGGGTCATGCCTCCGTCCTAGTGCTCCTTGACCTCTCAGTGGCCTTCGATACCATCGACCATGGTATCCTTCTGCGACGGTTGCGTGAGGTGGGGGTGGGAGGCACCGTTCTTCGGTGGTTCTCCTCTTACCTCTCAGACAGGTCGCAGTTGGTGTTGGTTGGAGGGCAGAGATCGACCCCTAGGCCCCTTAAGTATGGGGTGCCACAGGGTTCTGTCCTGTCCCCCCCTCCTGTTTAACATCTACATGAAGCCGCTGGGTGAGATCATTTGGTGGCACGGGATAAAATATCACCAGTATGCGGACGATACACAGCTGTATCTGTCCGTCCCGTGCCAACTCAGTGAAGTGGTTGATGTGATGTGTCAGTGCCTCGAGGCTGTTAGGGTCTGGATGGGGGTTAACAAGCTTGCACTCAATCCGGACAAGACCGAGTGGCTTGTGTGTTTCCCTCCCAACAATTGGCCAAGTATTCCATCTCTTAGGCTGGGGGGTGAAATTATATGCCCCTCAGACAGGGTTCGCAATTTGGGAGTCCTCCTGTACCCACAGCTGGCTTTAGAACACCATTTCTCGGCTGTGACCAGGGGGGCATTTGCCCAGGTCCGCCTGGTGCACCAATTGCATCCCTACCTGAACTGGGAGGCCCTCGCAACAGTCACTCATGCCCTTGTGACCTCAAGACTGGACTACTGCAATGTGCTCTACATGGGGCAGCCCTTGAAGAGCATTCGGAGACTTCAGCTTGTCCAGAATGCAGCCGCGCGAGCGATTGTGGGTGCACCCACGTTACACGTATCCTCCGCAAGCTGCACTGGTCTCCGGATACGCTTCAAGATGCTAGTCGTCACTTATAAAGCCCTTCATGGTATTGGACCTGGGTACTTGAGAGACCAGACCGCCTGCTGCCAATTACCTCCAATAGACCTATTAGATCCCACAGACTAGGCCTCCTCCGAATTCCATCTACCGGCCAATGCCGACTGTCTACTACCCGGAGGAAGGCCTTCTCTGTGGCTGCTCCGGCCCTCTGGAATGAACTCCCCATGGAGATTCGGACCCTCACCACCCTTCAGGCTTTCCGCAAAGCCCTTAAAACCTGGCTTTTCTGACAGGCCTGGGGCTGACGAGTTCCCGCCCCCGCTCGAATTGTGTGGCTGTTGATTGTTTTTTTTTTAATTCTTTTTGTAGTTGTTTGTTGTTGTTTTTCCCTTGTCTGTATCCCCTACCTTTGGATTGTGAGCTGCCCTGAGTCCCTCCGGGAATAGGGCGGCATATAAGTGCAATAAATTCAAATTCAAATTCAAATTACACTATTGTATTTTTATATGTTTTTAAAGGACTACAGTGGGGTATGTATGAAAGAGTGACTGAGAGTGCATCTGAGAGGACTGAGGGCATGGCCTGGTGCCTCCCCCACTGAGTGCATAAGCAGAAGTGGTAGGGGGGCCCAGGCCTACCCCTCGTCCTAGAATGAGTGATAGATGTGGCCTGCCAGGAAGAGCGTGGGCCATGGGAGGGGGAGGGGGGTCTTCGGGGATGGGGGTGGGCCGGAGCATCCTGGTCATGATGGGGAGGGGCAGGTACGATGGGGGCTACTGGGCTAGCCATTACCGGGGAAGGAGGGCTCGCTACGTCACAACAATCCCTCATTCCGGCCCTGTAAGCTCAACTCAAGGACCAGGTGGCAAGAGAACCCAGGCCCATGGTCTCAGGTTGCTGTTGCTAAATGCCAGGTCTGTGATTCATAAAGCTCCCCTCGTCCGGGACTTAATATTTGACGAGGGGGCAGACCTGGCATGTACTACTGAGACCTCGTTGGGCCATGAGGGAGGAGTCCCCCTCTCCGAAATGTGCCCGGAAGGGTTTCAGGTCCTCCACCAACCACAACACCAGCGGAAGGGGTGGGGGAGTGGCAATTATTATCCGAGGATCATTAGCTCCTCGCAGGAGCCCTGCTCCGGAGATTGTGGGGTGTGAGTCCCTGCTTTTGAAGTTGGACCTAGGGGTTCAAGTGGACTTGTTTCTGATGTACCTACCCCCTAGCTGTGTCACAACAGCCCTGCCTGCGCTCCTGGAGTCAGTAGCTGGGTTGGCAGTTGAGTTCCCCAGACTGTTAGTACTAGGTGAACACTCTGATGGGGCCCAGGAGTTCATGGCTTCCATGACAGCCATGGACTTGACCCAGGTAATTCAGGGTCCGACTCATAGAGTGGGACACACACTCGACCTAGTGTTTCTCTCGGGGCAGTGGAGACGTGATCTTGAGTTAAGGGGAGTAGACATCTCGCCCTTGTCATGGTCGGATCACTTCCTGTTGAGGCTTGATTTTTAGAAGCTACTCCCCTACTGCAGGGAGGTGGAACTGATTAAGTGGTTCTGCCCCAGGCACCTGATGGACCCGTTGGGATTTCAGAAGGAGCTTGGGGAGATACCTGACTCTCTTGCCCACAATCCGACAGAGTCCTTGGTCGCCGCCTGGAATACAGCGGCGACTGACGCCCTAGATCGGATTGCGCCTTTGCGGCCTCTCCATGGCACCTTGGCACCTTGGTTTACTGAGGAACTCTGGAAGATGAAGCACTAAAAGAGACTCCTAGAGTGACGCTGGAGGGCTAGCAACTCCAAATCTGACCGAACACTACTAAGAGCCTTTACTAGGACTTATTTAGTGGCGATACGAGCGGCAAAATGTGCACATTTTTCCGCTCTTATTGCGTCCACAGAATCTCTCCCAGCCACCCTGTTTAGGATAACCCATTCCCTCCTGAAAGGGGGGGAAATAGGGGGTGACTTACAGGGATGAGCTGAGGAGTTTGCCCAGTTTCTTTTGGACAAAATCGCTCAGATTCGGACAGACCTGGACTCCATTTGGACAGAACCAGCAGAGATGCCGAGGGAGGGTCTTGTTCAGACTTTTTGGAATGAGTTCCAGCTTGTCACTCCTGATGAAGTGGACAAGGCCATGGGAGCGATGAGTGCCTCGACCTGTTTACTGGATCCGTGCCCCTCCTGGCTGGTTTCAACCAGCAGAGAGGTAACACGAGGCTGGCTCCAGAGAATTACAAACGCCTTCTTGCAGGAGGGATCTTTTCTACAACCTCTGAAGGAGGCGGTGGTGAGACCCCTCCTCAAGAAGAGAAGGCTCTGGACCCAGCTATTTTTAAAAACTATCGCCCAGTCTCCAACCTCCCTTTTTTAGGGAAGGTTGTTGAGAAGGTGGTGGCCCTCCAACTCCGACGGACCTTGGATGAAGCAGATTATCTAGACCCTTTTCAGTCTGGTTTCAGGCCTGGTTACTGCACCGAAACCGCTTTGGTCGTGCTGACCAATGATCTCTGGTGGGCCAGGGATAGAGGGCATTCCTCTATCCTTGTGCTCCTTGACCTCTCAGCAGCTTTCGATACCATCGATCATGGTATTCTTCTGCGACGGCTGGAAGAGGTGGGAGTGGGAGGCACTGTTTTACGGTGGTTCTCCTCTTACCTCTCCGACAGGTCGCAGTCGGTGTTGGTCGAAGGACAGAAGTCGACTCCTAGGCCCCTCAATTATGGGGTGCCACAGGGGTCGGTCTTGTCCCCGCTCCTATTTAATATCTACAGGAAGCCACTGGGTGAGATCATTCGCCAGCACAGGATTAAATACCACCAGTACGCGGATGACACACAGTTGTATCTGTCCGCCCCGTGCCAACTCAGTGTAGCGGAAGTGATATGCCAGTGCCTGGAAGCTGTTAGAGTCTGGATGGGAGCGAACAAACTCGCACTCAATCCTGACAAGACCGAATGGCTGTGGACATTGCCCCCCAAAGACAGTCCAGCTAGTCCGTCCTTAAGCCTGGGAGGAGAAAATTTGCTCCCCTCAGAGAGGGTCTGCAACTTGGGGGTCCTCCTGGATCCACAGCTGACTTTGGAACATCACCTGTTGGCTGTGACCAGGGGGTAGTTTGCCCAGGTTCGCCTGGTGCACCAGTTGCGGCTCTATTTGGACCGGAAGGCACTTCAAACAGTCACTCACGCCCTCGTCACCTCAAGACTGGATTACTGTAATGCGCTCTACTTGGGGCTGCCCCTGAAAAGTGTTCGGAGACTACAGTTGGTCCAGAATGCAGCCGCACGAGCGATAATGGGTGTACCTAGATACACCCATATGACACCCATCCTCTGTGAGCTGCACTGAATCCCTATTGGTCTCTGAACGCAATTAGTCCAGAATGCAGCCGCGCGAGCGATATTACACCTATCCTCCGCGAGCTGCACTGGCTTCCAATTGGTCTCCGAGCACGATTCAAGGTGCTGGTTATCACCTTTAAAGCCCTACATGGCCTAGGACCTGGATACCTACGAGACCATCTCCTGCCGCATACCTCCCTAAGACCAATAAGATCGCACAGGATGGGCCTTCTCCGGGTGCCTTCAGCTGGACAATGCCGGCTGGCGACGCCTTGGAGTAGGGCCTTCTCTGTTGCCGCTCCGGCCCTATGGAATGAGCTACCCCCAGAGATCCAGACCCTACCCACACTCATGGCCTTCCATAAAGCTATTAAAATCTGGCTTTTCCGGCAGGCCTGGGGCTGTTGACCTCTTGATTGAGGTCCAGCCCCCCTTTGATTGGGTGCATGTTGTGTTGTTTTTTCTCTTAATCTTGTTGTATCTTATTGTTTTAATTCTTTTTAATATTTTTCATTTCTGTAAGCTGCCTGGAGTCCTCCGGGATTGGGCGGCCTATAAATTCAATAAATGAAATGAAATGAAAATTGAAAAAGTGCTTGAATAGTTTGAAGACATTAACAATCCCTCAGCCTACTTCCAACCAGTCCCCTTTTTTTAATTGCCTGGTGAATGCAATCACAGGAGGCATTGTGTATAGACTGGAGGAAGGGAAATACACTAGCATGAACTACCAGTAAGCGTCAATGTCTGGCTTGACTCCAGTCTTGGATAATTACATTCTCCTACTTAATTCCCAGCCATTCTAATTTCTCACTTGGATCCCACTCAAAACGGAGTAAATAAACAACTGCTGTGTCTCCAGAGGGCCCCATTAGCTCAATTACAGGCTGCTTCTGGACCAATTCATTTCATAACTTTTTAATATCTCTTTTCCCCTTTTAGTTCATCTCTTTTTGTTAAGCCTTTAAACCCTACAATGTAGCTTTAAATTTTGAACAGCAAGTCCAATTCCTTTAGAGAGCCTTGGTAATCTTATCAAGAATGTCCTCCATGCCAGGAAAATGCACTAGGTTTACAGACCAACACCAGTGTGTTAGTCACTATGTGAGATGGGCAGTTGTAAAAATGTGATTAAATAAATAAAGTAGCAATGTTAGGTTTCAAATAAATACATATGGTATTTTCCTTCTCTAATCACACTGATTGCATTTACTCCTCAGGTCAAAGATGTAAAGCATTTACTGGAATGAAAAAGAAACTAATGAAGTTATAAGGTAGTAGCATGCCTGCGCAATCAGGATTGAAAGCAAGAACTGAATAATGTTTCAATATTACCAACTATAGTACTATAGGTAATTTCGATTTACAACCATTCATTTAGTGATGGTTTGAAGTTACAATGACACTGAAAAAGTGACTTATGACTGTTTTTCACCCTTAAGACTATTGTAACATCCTCGAACATTTGGCAACTGGCATTAATTTTTGACAATAAAGTCAACAGGGAAGTCACTTAACAACCACATTACTAACTTAACAACTGCAGTGATTCACTTAACAACTCTGGCAAAGAAAGGTAGTAAAATGGGGCAAAACTCATTTAATAACCAACTTGCTTAGAAAAAAAATGCTCAATTGTGATTGTAAATTTAGTCTACCTGCAATCCTGAGATATTCTAGCAACTATGATGTCTAAGGTTGACAATAAATAGCAAATGATTTAACAAATCAGATAAGGAAGGAGGTTTTTTTCCAATCTGTTAGAGAGTATGCAAACAAATCCAATTCAAAATAAACAATTCAGCTGTATTTCTTAGTCTGCTCAAATTAGTATATTTGCCTTTCTTTTTCTGAAACTTTTCTCAGTGTGCAAGATCTTTCCCTATCTTTAATTATTTTTTATTTCAGAACTGCCAGGAGTGATGTGCTGTTGGGCAAAAAGATAAAGAGAAACAAAGTACTAAATGCAATATAATTAAATGTTATGGATAAGAACCCACCATAACATTTTCCTTCCAGCAGAAACAGAAGGAAACAGCATCTTGAGAAGTGTGATAAACTAAAACAGAACTTGCTTAGAAGACTAAAATGAATCTCTAAGCAGGCCATATCAATATCAATAAGAGACTCTATTCCATCAAAGTAGTAAGCCCTGGATTTACTAAAGAACAAGTTTCTTTCAGAAATGTGAGTAAACCAAAAGCTTCAAGTGAAGCCAGATAATCTTAAAAATGATTCCAGGGGAATTTCTTTGGAGAAAATACTTCATAGCTGAAAATGTTCAGGAGGAAGTTTTTCTCTTGATAAAGCACTCCAGTTAGGGATGAGAACTCAATTTTTTTTTTAACATTTAAGTTTGAAACTGGAACTGGGAAATGGGTTGGCTATTGTAATTTGGTAGTAATTCTCTCTGAGTTCATCTATCTTGTGCCATAATTTATTTTAATCATAGTTTGTTGAACAAGCCATCATGGCTGGAGTACAGATAAAACTAAGCCACAAGTTTTAATTTATAAACCACAATAGTTTTGTTCGCATAATATGCTAAACCCAAACTAAATAATCCAATTATGATTTACAGCATGTATGAACCAGGCCACTAAATTTAATAGAGCATATTCAAGTAACAGCCTATCTAAAAGAGTCTACACTGAATATAGGGCACTTACTTCTGAAATAATGTAAACAAGGTTCCTAGTTTTTAAAATACAGCTAACTTGAATTGCTGTCTTTTTACAATGACTAACATTTTCAAATGAAGCTTCCTTTTATATCTTTATCCCTTGTTCTAAGTCAAAGAGCTTAAGTTTCATTCTGGCCTATTTAATTTTAGAAATTGACAATAATTTCAAATTGGCAATGACATTGGTTCCTGCATCTGCCCTTGAGGAAAGAACAGGAAGAACTTTCTAGTTCTGTTTTTGATAGGGAGCTTTGAGAATTAAATAATCGGCAAATGTGGATAAAACATTTTGAGGTAAGTGTAAGTGTAAGGTGACCAGATTTTCAGATTGGTAAAGAGGGACACCTTTGACCGGGGCGGTGGGTGGCGGTGGGGCTTGATTAAAAATTTTATACGGAGCAACAAAAATTTTCATACAACGCAAAAATAGTATTGTAATATTTTTTTTATTTCAACATAACTACAATTTACAAATATAAATTGTAACTGTTGCCAAACATCAAAATTTTGATCGTGTGACCATGAGGATGCTGCAACAGTCGCTAAGCATGAAAATGGTTGCTAAGAGTGAAAAATGGTCATCAGTCACTTTTTTCAATGCCATTGTAACTTTGGTCACTAAATGAACTGTTTGAAAGCTAAGGCTAGCTTGCATTATAATGTCTTATGCTAGCTTACATTTTCAAGAGAGAGAAGCTAAACTCCTTATTAGAATTGAAATAGAAATGAATAGAGTAGAGTAGAGTAGAGTAGAGTAGAGTAGAGTAGAGTAGAGTAGAGTAGAGTAGAGTAGAGTAGAGTAGAGTAGAGTAGAGTAGAGTAGAGTAGTTTATTAGCCAAGTGTGATTGGACAGACAAGGAATTTCTCTTTGGTGCATAGGTTCTCAGTGTACATAAAAGAAAAAAATACATTCATCAATAATCATAAGCTACAACACTTAGTGATAGTCATAGGTTACTAATAAGCAATCAAATTATACTAGGAAACAAATTATTGGATTTTTAAATTATTGGATTTTTTTTCAAAGAAACTCAGTATGTGCTTCCTGATTATTAAAAGTGCAAATTCAATGTCAATGACTCCTGACTATTTAAAATATAGTCTAAGACAATTTAAAAAAAGAATCCACACAGAATAAAACTATTTTAAAAAATCCTATGCACAATAAATAAAATATTATTTTAAAATACATTAAGAAAATAAAAGAAAAAAACCCGGCTCACTTACCAGCAGGCAGGCACTCCAAGTCAATCCAGAATCATATAGATGTTAATATCTGCGGACCACCAAAATTTTCTCACAGACCACCAGTGGTCCACCACGGACCACTGCTTTAAAGCAGAATCTGCAGAGAGGAAGCAGGGAGACGGTTCCTAAATAGAACACCCCCTTTAAAAAAAGTAAGTTTTTTTTTAATGACTCAATGCAGCCAAGTTCATTATATGGCATCATGCAAGCATTGTCACATCTTATTATGCTATCATCGCTAAATCTCTTTAGAAAGTCTACACAAATATAGTTTGAACAAGCTTGCACTCAATCCAGACAAGACCGAGTGGCTATTGATGCTGCCGCCCAAGGATAGTCCAGATATTCCATCTCTTAGCCTGGGGGGTGAAATTATACACCCCTTAGAGAGGGTCCGCAACCTGGGTGTCCTCCTGGACCCACAGCTGACGTTAGAACACCATCTGTCAGCTGTGACCAGGGGGGCTTTTGCACAGGTTCGCCTGGTGCACCAGCTGCGGCCCTACCTGGACCGGGAGGCACTTCAAATGGTCACTCATGCCCTCGTCACCTCAAGACTGGATTACTGTAATGCGTTCTACATGGGGCTGCCCCTGAAGAGTGTTCGAAGACTACAGTTGGTCCAGAATGCAGCCGCACGAGCGATAATGGGTGTACCTAGATACACCCATATGACACCCATCCTCTGTGAGCTGCACTGAATCCCTATTGGTCTCTGAACGCACTTCAAGGTGCTAGTCATTACTTTTAAAGCCCTACATGGTTTAGGACCTGGCTACCTGGGAGACCACCTCCTGCCACATACCTCCCAGCGACCAACAAGATCACACAGGTTAGGCCTCCTCTGGGTGCCATCGGCCGGACAATGCCGGCTGGCAGCCCCTCGGGGGAGGGCCTTCTCTGTAGCTGCGCCGGCCCTTTGGAACGAACTACCAGTGGAGATCCGGACACTTACCACTCTCCCGGCCTTCCGAACAGCCACCAAAACCTGGCTGTTCCGGCAGACCTGGGGCTGTTGATTAATATACAGCTCCACCTAGACAGCATGGATGGTGTGTAATTTTAATAACTGTATTTTTATTTTTTAATTTTTTTAATGTTTTTTATCTTGTTTCTGTAAGCCGCCCAGAGTCCTACGGGATTGGGCGGCATACAAATTTTATTACATTTCAATTTCAAATTTGTAAATACCCCTATATTGCTCCTTTCCCATTACTCCTGATGCTGGCAGGTAGACTGCCCTTGCCCACAGAAGCTCAAGAGGAGAAAATTGGATAAAGCACACCTTAGTCATGCTGGATGAAAATTTAAATTTCTAACTTGCCTCTTTTTTAGGGGGAGGGGGGCATCAAGGCTGCCCAGGAAGACCAGCAGAATAATAATTTTAAAAAAGAGATAGACTTAATACGATAAATAGAAAAATGTGTAGAGAAATGTAAAGAATGAAGAGGAATGGATGGAGGAAAAGGGGGAAGGATGGATGAGTTTTTAAGAGTCTGGGGCTGCAAAACGGGGGTTATTAATCTCTCTCTCTGTGTGTGTGTGTGTCTTTGTGTGTGTGTGTGTGTGTGTGTGTGTGTGTGTGTGTGTGTCCAGCCTTCATTCCTGCTCACTTCACACTGGATGCACAAAAAGAGCAGTCAAAATGTGTGTGTGTGTGTGTGTGTGTGTGTGTGTGTGTGTGTGTGTGTGTGTACGATTTTTACCAGCAACAAAAGGGGAATTGCTAGTAGAGTCTTTTATTTGCAGATGTTAAGTGCTCGGTTACAGCAATTACGAGATCTCAGGAGGAATGGGGGAACCTAGGGAGGGGGCGCGGGGGAGGGAGGGGGATCGGAGATCACAAGGTAGGAAAGGGATAGGTTAAAAAAATAAGAGGGGATCGTACGCCCCCACCTACCCACTCCCAACCCCATCCGACAGAAGGAGAGAGAAGAGCAGTGGAGAGAAGGAAATCTCCTCCATCCCCCCGCCTCTTCCAAATTATACACACAGACACTGCCCTCCCCATCCCGCAGCCCCAATTCCAGCCGCACCAATTCAAGCTCCCAGATCTCTCTCTCTTTTTTTTCTCCACTCATCCCCCCCACCCTCAACCAAACAAATGAGCAAAGGAAATACAGGAAAAGCAACTTTTTAAAAAAATAAATAAATGAATGAATGAAATCCAAGGCACGGGAGGAAAATCCCCCTTTCCCCTAATTCCCCCCCATCCCACCTCACGATCCATTTGGGGTGGATTTCTTTATTTGCAATAAATCCTGGGTTCCCCCTCCCCTTTTTTTAAAGGAAGGAAAATGACAGAACTTCTCCCCCCCTCCCGCCCCCCCTCACCAAAAGGAGATCAGAGAAAAGCAACCAGATCGAAAGGAAGGGAGATATGATCGTGTTTGGAAGAGCAGGAGGGGAGGGAGGAGCCTTGCCCCTCGTCGGGCACTGCGAGCAAGCCGAGCGGAGGGAGGGAAACCACTGCCCTCTAAAAGCCACATCGGGAACGACACTTCAGAGAAATAAAAACTTTTTAAATCGGGACTTTATTTTTCCATATACTTTTTTATTTTCCATTTTCATAACATACAATCACATGTATACTATACATAGCCAGTATCCTATAGTACTAAATAGTAATTACATCAATTCCTCTTGTCATCAACGCCCAAAAAGATAAAAACCCATTATTAGCTCTTCTGCTCTCCATATATCTCTTTCTTCTACCTCTCTCCTACCTCCTTTCTTCCCTCCATCATCCTTTCCTACTCTACTTCCCCTTCCTTTCTCCTTTTCCTCTCTCTACATTACACTCCTCCTTATCCTCCTCATCTTCCCCCCTTACCCTCTCTCCTATCCCTCTCTTCCCATCTTTCTTCTCCCTTCTGTTTCCCACTCTTCCTCTCATTGGTGTATTTCCGCTTCCATATCAATATACTTAACATATCCTAGTTTTAAAGAAAAAATAAGAGAAGACAGTATACATGTGGGATCAAATTACATTAAAATCTAACACCTCTCATCAAACCTGATATATCCCTCCCTCCCCCCTCCCCCCAAGCCCCCCACAGCCTTCCCTCCCCCGACTTCTCAGAACCCATGCATGGTATAAATCTTTAACAAAAACAGTCTAAAATATATTGGAAAAAAGAATAGAAAATTGATAACATCTTTACATTGAACTTAGCTCCTACTTGCTAAGCTAACTTTAAACAATTTATATCATTCCTGATCTTAATCATAAGCTATCTGGAATTTCTTAGTCCCATATTTATTTTGTATATAATCAATCCATTTTTTCCAGTGTCGTTTATATCTCTCGTTTGAATGATGCTTAAGATATGCAGATATTTTAGCCATCTCGGCTAAATTTGTGACTTTCAATGTCCATTCTTGAATTGTAGGCAAGTCTTCCTTCTTCCAGTATTGCGCCACCAACAATCTAGCTGCAGTTATTAAGTGCAAAATCAAATTAATCTCTACAGCTGTACAATCAGTAATTATACCTAGCAAAAATAACTGAGGAGTAAACTTTATCCTTTTTTAAAGAACATTTTGCATAATCCACCATATTTTTATCCAAAATGCCTTAACCTTTTTGCAAGTCCACCATATATGAAAATATGTAGCGTCGAGAGAATCACATCTCCAACATTTGGGCTGTAAATTCGGATACATAGAAGCCAACTTTTTAGGATCCAAATGCCATCTATAAAACATCTTATAAAAGTTTTCTCTCAAGTTTTGGGCTTGTGTCAATTTTACATTTCTTACCCAAATTCTTTCCCATGTATCTAACATTATTGGTTCTTCAATATTTTGAGCCCACTTTATCATACAGTCTTTAACTAATTCTGTTTCAGAATCCATCTGTACTAATACATTGTATATTCTCTTTATATGCATTAAACTTTGATCTCTTATTTGTTTCAATAAGTTATCTTCGACTTGCATCGAAGCCATAGAGCCAAGGTGGCGCAGTGGTTAAAAGCAGCACTGCAGGCTACTGCTAGATCAGCAGGTCAGCGGTTCAAATCTCACCGGCTCAGGGTTGACTCAGCCTTCCATCCTTCCGAGGTGGGTAAAATGAGGACCCAGATTGTTGGGGGCAATATGCTGACTCTCTGTAAACCGCTTAGAGAGGCCTGAAAGGCCTATGAAGCGGTATATAAGTCTACTGCTATTGCTATTGCTATTGCATGGAACCAATTTTTTGATCTGTTTTCCACCTGGCCTGTAGCTGTCCATACTGGAACCATGTTTGAATTACCTTTTCCTCTTTTAATACATCTAAAGATGGGGGTACCTTACCTTCCATTTGAATCTTATTAAATAATTCCTTAAGAGAATTGTAGATTTTTATAGTAAGCTGCTGTCAAGCCATCTGTACCAGGTGCCTTCCCTGTCTTTAACTCCTTAATTACCTGTAAAATTTCCCCCGAACTTATTGGTTGATTCAGTCTTTGTCTCTGCTCTTCTTTAACTATGGGTATTTTTTCTTTGTCCAAGTATCTCTTTATATCTAGACCATTAATTTTGTCACCCTTGTACAGCTCTGTAAAAAATGCACGGAAGACCTTTTGAATCTCACCCTGTTGAAACACTTCTTTCCCTCTATAGTGCAATTTGGCTATGTTATGAGATTTTTGTTTTTTCCTAATCTGATATGCTAACCATCTGCCAGATTTATTTGCATTACAAAAAGTATTATGTTTTGCACATAACAGACTAGTGGCTACCTGGTCTGAGAGCAACATATTAAATTGGTCTTTTAATAAGGTAATTGCTTCTTTAATCTTTATATCTCCTGGTTTTAAAGTTAACTCTTGCTCTTTCTTCCTAATTTCATCTTCCAGTTCTGTTCGCTTTCCCCCTTGTTTATGTCTATGTAATCTATTTAGATTTATCAAAGCTCCTCTCATATACGCTTTACTTGCATCCCATACAATTTCCATAGATGTGCCCTTATTCATATTAAAAACAAAGTATTCTGTTAACAATTTTTTACATTCATTAATATATTTCTCATATCTGAATAAATTTTCATTCAATCTCCAAGACCTCCTTGCTTGTGTCACGCCTCCCAACTCCATCCAAACTGGATTATGATCTGATAAGACTCTGGCACAAATCTTTGTCTTCTTCACCCTAGAAAGTAAGTCATTGGTAATTAGTATGAAATCAATTCTGGAAAGGGATTGATGTCTATCAGAAAAGAAAGTAAAATCATATTCTTCTGCATTTCTTTCTCACCAGATATCTTTCAGTTCGAAATCATCCATCATATCGAAAAAGGACTTAGGTAGTTTCGCTCGCATTTGAGTATTTGGACGAGAAACCTTCTTATCTTTCTTAGTGTCCATAACACCGTTCCAGTCACCCAGTAGTATGCAAGACCTATAATCCCACTGTACTAATTTGGCATGAAGTTTTCTATAAAATCCATCTTGTTGTTGATTGGGAGCATATATTCCCAGTAGCAATGTCCTTTCCCCTTCTAATACCAAGTCTATTGCAATATATCTTCCGTGGGGATCTGCTTCAAGTAATTCAGCTTTCATGTCCTTTCTTAAGTATATAACTATACCATTTTTCTTCTCCGTAGCAGAAGCTATAAAGTGTTGTCCAAATCTTGTATTAATCAGATATTTTTGATCAATTGATCTAATATGAGTTTCTTGCAAACAAATTATATCATTCTTGAACTGTTTAAGATAATGATATATTTTCTTTCTTTTCTGTGGAGAGTTTAGTCCGTTGACGTTCCATGTTAGAAACTTAGTTGTCATCTTTGGCTCCCTGAAGCTTTTTTAGAGCCATCTGAACCTCCTGGAGTTTAAGCTTGGGTCTGGCTCCTCCCACTGCTTCTAAGCTGGTAACTGTAGCATCTTGGCCGGTGACAGGTGTTTGTTGTGATTGTTGTTTTTTTAATTGTTGATCCATTTGTCTGGTAATCACACGGTTTTGTCTTTGTTCCATGGCTCCTTGTACTTATGATAAAGAAAGATGATCCATCCTTGTTGATAATTGTGTAGTTTGCTGTCTATCTTGTCCTTCTTGTTCTCTTTCTCTAGGTCCAGGTGGGGCAGGATGTCTGGCCTTTAAAATATTATGGTAAAAATCTCGAGCTTTCCATACTGAATTAAGACGGTATCTTTGCCCCTCGAAAATGAGTGCTAGGCCAACTGGTGCGTCCCATCTGAACTGTAGCTGACTATTTTTAAGCTCTTCGACTAAAAAGGCTTTCCTGGATATTAGCATTTGAGGTGGTATCTCTTTCAGAACAGTCATTTCCTGACCCCCTATTTGAAGCTTGGTTTTATAGGACTCTTGCAATATCATATTCCTCATGTCTCTTGTAGTAAAGTAAATCACAATGTCCCGTGGAAGCTGCTTCTGTCTCGCCAGCCAGGAGTTAGCACAATAAACCTTATCAATTTGCCAATCAAAATTTCCCCCTGGCCTTTCCATCAGGCTATCGAAAGCTTCTGAAAGAATCTGTTTCAGGTTTCCTGATTGTTTTCACGCAAACCTCTTACTCTTAGTGCAAGTTCCATTTGGCTATACTGTAACATAATTTCTTTTTCAGCATTTTCGACTTTTTGTTGCGCCACATCCATTTTCGATACCAAATTAATATTGGCATCATTAAGATCTTCTAATCTGTCTTCAATTCCTGAAACATATTCTGTTAATGAATTAACAACCCCCAACATATCATCCCTGATCTTATGAACCCGGGTCTCAAGTTCTTTATGAGCAATGGATATCTCTTCCTTAAATTTTGTTTCCATCATAACTGCATGATTTTTAAATGCTTCAGCCAATTCCTTCTGAAAAAATTCTTTAGTTAATGGCTCCCCTGTGAGGGGAGGAAGTAATGACTGCAATTTTGTGCCATGGGCAGGCGAACTGCCAGCACTTTTTGGAGCCGGGGGGGGGGGGAACCTTTTGAGTAGGGTTTTGCTTAGAAGCCATTCCAAGTTTTAATCTTCTTCAGCCAATTAATAAGTCTCTGCTGGCCGATTGTGCAGCTGTTACTATTTAATTTAATATTAAGTCACTCCTTTTCTTTGAAGTTTTAAACTCCGTAGAAATTCAAAGCACGAACAGTGTTACGAAGCTGCTCAGCGCCATTTTGAATGTCTCTTTAGCAAGTAAGATATCAGAAGGAATTCTTGTAAAAATGAAGCTAAGGATTAATACAAACAATTAAAAGTTCACGTGTACAGGGTCCGCTCGTCTTGGATTCAGTAAATCAAATTTTGTTCTGAGGAAGGGAGGGTTTGCTTTGCACTGCAAATTGCAGCAGGAATTCTTGGCACGGAGACAATTCTGCCCTTGGCTGGCCTTCTCCCCCTCCCAGAAATGATCTGCAAGAGTTGGTTGGCACATTGCCAGGCACAATGAGCTCACCTTATCTTCTTGGCCCGAAGAAAAGGTAAACAAGCTGTCAGATGGCTGATGGATTGCTCATCCGACAGATAAATGCGACCAGTATTCCGGAGCTGTAACAACCAGCTCCCACCAGCAAGCCCCTCCCAGTAGAAGTTAAAAATTGGGACTTTTTGAACATGCAGCGGGACACGGGACAAATTTTGAAAAATCGTGACTGTCCCGCCAAAAGCGGGACATCTGGTCACCTTAGGTAAGTGTTAACTCTTATCAAGTCTCTTGGCATTAGGTACCAACACCATCTTGATGCTGTCTTTTAACATTCATGTCCATTATGCAAATTCAGTCCAGCCCTGCCATTTAGATTAAATTAATATTTGTTTTATTGGAACCCCCAGGACAGATGCTAGTGAGTCAGTCCAGTTAAAACAGCAAAGTTAGAAAGCTTTGGTATTTGTAACCCTTAATCAAAGTGAAATGCGTAGCTTCAGTGCTGTGATTTCACATACCACAAAATGTTTTAGAGGCAGGGGGCACTCTTCTGCCAATGTGGGGAAGGAGAAGTCATAAAATCAAGGCCCCATTAGTATATTTATGCTTCGTCGAGCCAGAGTAAATGCCACCGTGACATTGCAAGCATGAAAATTGTTGGTGATATTTTAATAACTTCAGAGGTGAGCAGACATCTCTCACTTCACCTTGGATCTCTTCCTTGAGAACAATTGAATACGAGACAATATTAATTTAGAGCATTTTGTGAGAAGAAAGGAGAAAACTGAAAACAAAAACAGGTAAAGTGTTTTTTTTTAATATCATTGTCAATTTCTTCCTCCTTGAGACAGAAGGAAATTGGTGTAATTGATAATAAGGGTGGGCTTCCATAGGGAAAATAGAGAGGGAGGGCAGAATCAGGACCATGTCAGGGTAAGCAAACTCTACCTTTTTCCTTGGTGTGTTCCACACCTGGTGCTTCAACCTCAAGGGCATGAATGTCATTTTGATTTCTCCCTCTTCTGTAAATGTTCCTGCAGAACAATAGAGAGTCATATGAACCCCCAAGGGTACATGCCATATTTATAAGGAGTACACAGTAAATAGCTGAGGAGTTTTTATCCAGGCTTTCTCTGGAGTTCCAGGCTGCTGCAGTGTGTTTTTTGCTTATCTGAATATCGTTCTTACCCTATTGTGTAACAAAATAGACTGCCTGTACAACATCTTCCAACAAAATGGATACCTATACAACTTTGTTAAAAACTGCTTCATCACTCAACCCACTACAGCCATGATGGAATCTATGACACATGTACCATGTGGCATGCAGAGCCCTCTCTGTGGGCATGCACTCCGTCGCCAGTTGGTCTTCTGGTTTCTGGTGTGCGCATGTGTGCTGGCCAACTGGTCTTCACACATGCAGGAGACCAGCTGGCCAGCATGTATGTACACACCAGAAACCCAAAGAGCAGCTGGCCATGCCACACATGCCCATCTAGTCTTTGGGTTTCCAGTGCTCTGCACACACACATTCCGGTTTGGGCACTCGGTGCCAAAAAGATTGGCCATTACTGCACTATAGCATAAGAAATGAAAAGAATGAGGCTACCATACATCAAAAAGGACTCCGATTGTCTGGGACAATAAACATCCTCTTCACAACTGTTTTCCTTGTTACCTTCCGGGAGGAAGTTTTGGGATATCCGAAGCAGAACATCCAGATTCAGTCACAGTTTTGTTCCATATAACATCAATCTTGTGAACTCTCATGTTTCCTATTTCCACTATGTATTTAAAATGAACATGTGCATATATATATATATATATATATATATATATATATATATATATATATATATATATATGTGTGTGTGTGTGTGTGTGTGTGTGTGTGTGTGTGTGTGTGTGTGTGTGTGTGTGTGCACGCGCTGATAAATAAATAAAGGGAGACTAGTATAGATCTATTTCAAGCTATTTAGCTCTCATCAGCTAGCATACCCTTACTGGGATTCAAACCTGTGCTCTATTGCATCTTAGGCAGATGTCTTAACCATTAAGCCCAGGTCCTCCTCCTTATCAGCTGAAGCCAGGGAGGTAGGTATATATTTTGTGTCACAACCCCTGGTATGCCCCAATTATGGGAGGAAGCTAACTGCTTCCATTATCTGTCCATCGGCTCGTCACAAGAGTCCATCACGACAGAAACCCAATATTTTTACTGTTGCCTTTGTTATATCAGCACAAACACAACACAAATGTAACAAAGGCAACAGTAAAAATATTGGGTTTCTGTCTGGATGGTCTCTTATGATGAGCCGATGGATAGAGAATGGAAGTAGTGACCTTCCTCCCATATTTGGCTCAGCTGATAACGGAGGACAGCCTGTGGCTTAGTGGTTAATACATCTGCCTAATATGCAATACAGCCCAGGTTTGAATCCCAGTAAGGGTATGGCTATCTGATGAGAGCTAAATAGCTTGAAATAGATCTGTACTAGTCTCCCTTTATTCATTTATCAGCACAAATACTACACAAATGTAACAAAGGCAACAGTAAAATATTGGGCTTTCTGTCTGGATGGTCTCTTGTGATGAGCCGATGGACAGAGAATGGAAGCAGTTAGCTTCCTCCCATAATTGGGGCATACCAGGGGTTGTGACTTTAAATATATCTATATATCTATATATCTATATAGAGATAGAGATAGAGATAGAGATAGAGATAGAGATAGAGATAGAGATAGAGATAGAGATAGATAGATAGATAGATAGATAGATAGATAGATAGATAGATATATTGCAGATATATATATATATATATATATATATATATATATATATATATATATGTATGTATGTATGTATGTATGTATGTATGTATGTATGTATGTATGTATGCATGCATGCATGTCAGTGGGAGGTTTCTACTGGTTCAGACCGCTTTGGCTAAACCGGTAGTGGTTTGGCGGCCTGGGGTGCTGGAACCGGCAAAAACCCAGGCCTGCCACGCCCCCAAACTGGTTCTCCAGGTGGCGCCATAGCCACTGCCATCTTGTTTTTCAGTTCTGCGCATGCACAAAACAATTTTAATTGTGCTGTGCATGAACACGAACATGCGTGCGATGTGCGCACACAGCACACACATGAGCAAACCGGCAGTAGTGCCTGCCGGAACCCACCCCTTATGTATAGTGTGTGTGTGTGTGTGTGTGTGTGTGTGTGTGTGTATTATCTATGTGTTTGGGTAGATATACTCTTTCTCAGGTGTATATCTACCCAATCAGCAGGCAACAGTGGGCCAGTGTGCTCGCAGTAAAAAAATGGCAATAAAGCTGTCTTGTCTTGTCTTTATTTTATCTTTATCTTATTTATCTTATCTTGAAACAGCCAACAGACTGGCATTACCATAGCAAAGAAACCAACTAAAGCCCTCCAAAACATCTTAACTAAACTAAAAGACCCAATAGCCCAACAAGAAAAAAAAAGTTATCCATAACATTCAGTGTAACACAGTGGTTCTCAACCTTTTCTTCACCATGAACTCCTTTTAAATGCCTTTTGTGGCACTGACCCCAAGACTTAATTCAAGATTTAAATCACAGCATTACTTCAAGCCTTTGCAGACCCCCTGTGACATTGCTACCACCCAGAGGTCCGGGGACCACAGGTTGAGAATCACTGGTGTAAGGAATATAGCAGCCACTATGTGAAGGTAGATAGGCAGAAGATTAGCAGAGCTTATCCATGAACAAGAAGTAGCAGTCAGAACACACAATAAAAACTCCTTAATCTCACAAGATATGGACAGATTCAACCACAACTTTAACTGGGAAATGGTGGGCATCTTAGACCAAGCCAAATACAAAACCACTAGGGAATTCCTAGAAGTTTGGCAATCAGACAAATCAATAAATACACAAGAAGAAACCATATTTATATTAACATTAAAAAAAGCAAAGAAGGAAACAAAAAGATCAGAACACATCCTCTCTATCAGCCAATATTCACACAAGCAGGAATTAACACCAGACTAACAATCAAACAGTACTCTAATCAAGAAAATATAAAGGAGAAAACCACACCCCAACAACAGTGGTGGGGGAAGCTTCTGTATATACACACCGGGTGCAAACCATTCAGTTGCACTGATGATGTAACCTAGTTGTGTAAAGAAATGTCTGCAAACCAGGAATCAAGTTCAGAAAGCACCAAAGACTGTAGAGTTCAATCCTGACCTACATATATTCTCTTCTATTGGATAGGGAGCTATATACACCCCTCAGAAAGGGCCCGCAACTTGGGAGTCCTCCTGGACCCACAGCTGACTTTTGACCACCATCTCTCAGCTGTGACCAGGGGGGCATTTGCCCAGGTTCGCCTGGTGCGCCAGTTGCGGCCCTACCTGAATCGGGAGGCCCTCACAACAGTCACTCGAGCCCTTGTGATCTCCAGGCTGGAATACTGCAATGTGCTCTACATGGGGCTGCCCTTGAAGAGCATCCGGAGACTTCAGCTAGTCCAGAATGCGGCCGCGCGAGTGATCGTGGGCGCACCACGGTTCGCCCACATAACACCGATCCTCCGTGAGCTGCACTGGCTACCTGTTGATCTCCGGGTGCACTTCAAGGTCCTACTCACCACCTATAAAGCACTCCATGGTAGTGGATCTGGCTATTTGAGAGACCGCCTTCTGCCAATTACCTCCCTGCGTTCCATCAGATCGCATAGAGTTGGCCTCCTCCGTATCCCATCCGCCAGTCAGTGCCGACTGGCGACTACTCGGAGGAGAGCCTTCTCTGTTGCGGCTCCGACACTATGGAACAATCTCCCCGTGGAGATTCGTACCCTCACCACCGTCCAGGCCTTCCACACAGCCCTCAAGAACTGGCTAGCCCGTCAGGCCTGGGGATAAGTCTACTTTCGCCCCTCCCGAATGCCGAGTGAATGTTGAGTTTTATTGTTTAATTTACTTTTGTTCACATTTCTTTTTGTATTGTCCTACACTCCCTTCCCCTTTGATTGTAAGCCGCCCTGAGTCCCCTCAGGGAAAAGGGCGGCCTATAAATGTGCAATAAATACAAAAATACAAAAATACAAATATTTTACACTGAATTACAGGGGTTATGTTCTGTATATCATGTAAAATTAAGGTGACCAGACGTCCCGCTTTTGGTGGGATAGGCACGCTTTGTCACAATTTTTCCCACGTTCCGTGACGTTTTAAAAAAGTCCCGGTACCATTTGAGTGGACGAAAGGGCATCGGCAGTGCAGCCAGGACCCGCTGTGCGAGGGCGAGGGAAGAGCAGGGCGGGACCTGAGGGAAGCCGGAGGGAGGGGGCTCGGAGGGAGGGGGAGCCAATATGGCGGTGGCTGAGCAGGAGGTCTCGCGGCCGCCGCTGCCACCGCCGCCGCCAAGGAATTGCAGGATGATAGGGGCTGTGTGCCAGGAGGACAGCCTGCGGGGCTGGAGGCTGCGTGGCAGGTACGCGCTGCGCACTAACAGGAGTCGCAGGGCAGGCTGGCCGAGCAGCCTCGCGTACGCAGCTCGCCTCGCTGCCCGAAGGAGGCTGCCCTGCTGCTGGCACTGCTGTGCCTCTGCTCCACAGTGAAGATGCCACCGCCACCTCCGCTGGCTCTTCCCGGACACCCGCCACCCAGGAGCTGTCCGAAAACCTTCCTGCACCACAGCTGACTCACCCCGGGTGGGCTGGAAGGCTTTGGGCGTCCAAAGAAGAGCCACGAGCAGATGGCGGTGGGATCGCCGCCTGGGAGCCGCCAGAAGCCTTCCCTTCCTGCCCAACATGCTTGTTTTGATGAGCGCGGGGCGACTGATGAATCAGCTGAGCGATATATTTCCCGAGCTTGCTTGCAGGAGCACTAAGCCAAAAAAAAAAAAAACCATAAAAATTCAGAAGCGACTTGTGGGAAATAGAGTTCACTTCAAGGTGGTTATAATTAAAGCTGCCCTTGAAAAACAACGTTACCCGTGAGCCCTTGGGCTCCACTTCTGTACTACTCCGCTGCCTCCTATTGGTTCGAAGGAAAGATGACGTTGGTGCGGAACAGTGGGAAGATGAAAGTGTTTGTTTTTAAAAACTGTCTCGTTCTAACTGGTCAATGTAGCTCGTGTTTTAATATTGCTGGTGAATCTTCTGGTTAGAGGATGTGTTCTGTAAAGACTGAGAAGTAGAAAGGAAAGGATTTTTTCCCCATCTTCCCATTCCTTTTAGTTTTATCCTCATTGGATTTGCTTCTCTTCCTGGTTCCCTTTCCCCCCACTTGGACTTGGGTTGTCGTCCCCCATGTTATTCAAAGGGTTTCGAACTGTGGTGTTGAAGAAGACTCTGGACTGCAAGATGCTTGGACTGCAAGATCAAAGTAGGTGATAAATATTTGTGTCAATTTTCTTAACTGTTTTATATGTATTGGGGGATTTTTAATATATCTTTCTTTGGGTATATTCTATTGCCTGCTAAAAATATCTCTATATGGTAGCAGCTATACACCATACAAATAAGTTCCAAATTCATAAGTCCGGATATGAGATGGTGCATATAATTCATAGTACTCCATGGATTATTTTAATTATGATTCTAAATTAGTGGAATTTGCTGCTCTCCATTTCAATATCTGTAGGTATCAGCTGTACTCTCTTTTTTTTAAATGGCTCTCACTTGAGACTCACATTGTAAACTGGTTTCCTTTAATAAATAAAATCCATTTTCTTGTACATTATTTCTGCTGTCCTGGAACTTTTTCAGTTTCATTTAAATGGGGATGTACTTGTAACAATAGGGTAGAAAACAGTACTGATTTCTGAAGGAAAAATACATGGAACTGAGGATGCAAAAAATCTGATCAATCTTCATTTTTTGGTCTGAAAATATACAAGGTGATTTTATGTGCTTCTGTTCTAACTAAAGGATGCACTCACAGTTGTGATTCTGTGAACTAGTGGCAGCTTGTTTCTGTACCATTCTGTGCCATGTGCTTTCCGAGTTTCAAAGCCTTGGATTTTTGCATTTAATCACTTTCTGATTCAGATGCCTAGGCTTTCGCTTGCATTAAAACATTAATGTTGATTTATAAGATCAGTAAACTAGATATTCTACTCTACAGTTATTGTAAATGCCATTTATTAGACATACAAGATGGGGTGGGTTTCTCGCCCCGTTCCAACCGGTTCGGTTGGAACGAGGCCGGTGGCGTCCTCGCGCGTGCATGCACGCATGCGGCGTCCTCGCGCACACACGCATGCGGCGTCCTCGCGCACGCACGCATGCGGCGTCCTCGCGCACGCACGCATGCGGCGTCCTCGCGCACACACGCATGCGGCGTCCTCGCGCACGCACGCATGCGGCGTCCTCGCGCACGCAGGCATGCGGCGTCCTCGCGCACGCAGGCATGCGGCGTCCTCGTGCACGCATGCGCCGTCCTCGTGCACGCGCGCGGCATCCTCGCGCACGCGCGCAGCATCCTCGCGCACGCACGTGCCGCGCGCATGCGTACTAGCGTCTGCGCGATGCTCCAGCTGCTCCTGGAGGATCTCGCAGGCGTTGTATGCGTTCTGCGCATGCGTAGAAGCGCAGAATTCGTAAAAACCGGGTAAGGAGCGGGCGCGGGTGTGCGGGCGCGCGCGGGCGCGGGGGGCTTCGCCGTTCCCGGAAGTTACTTACTTCCGGGTTCGGCGACCAACCGGATCGCAGGGACCGGTGTGAACCGGTCAAAACCCACCCCTGCATACAAGCCACAACAACTTCTAACAGTCATAAGTATGAACCAGTTGCCAAGCATCTGAATTTTGATCACATAATCATCAAAGGTCATAAGTGTGAAAAATATTCATTAGTCATTTTCAGTGCCATTGTAACTTTGAACAGTCATAAATGAACTATTGTAAGTTAAGGACCACTTGTAATCTGTTTACACTCATGTAATTTAAATATTGCCATAGCTAAGATTATGCCAGGATAGTTTAGTTTAGTTTTAGTTTTATTAGAATTTGTAGGCCGCCCTTTTCCCTGAGGGGACTCAGGGCGGCTCACATAAAACTGGGAAGGGGGGAACACAAACATCAAGATAGAAGACATATAATAAAATAGTAGGCAACATACATTCATCATTCGGGAGGGGTAACTATCCTTATCCCCAGGCCTGACGGGCGAGCCAGTTCTTCAAGGCTATGCGGAAGGCTTGGACGGTGGAGAGGGTACGAATCTCCACGGGGAGCTCGTTCCAAAGGGCCGGGGCTACTGCTGAGAAGGCCCTCCTCCTTGTGGTTGCCAGCCGACACTGGCTGGCCGATGGGATATGGAGGAGGCCTAGTCTATGGGATCTTATTGGTCGCAGGGAGGTAATTGGCAGAAGGCGGTCTCTCAAGTATCCAGATCCACTGCCATGTAGGGCTTTATGGGTGATTAATAGCACCTTGAAGCGCATCCGGAGATCGACAGGCAGCCAGCGCAGCTCGCGGAGGATGGGTGTTATGCGGGTGAATCGAGGTGCACCCGCGATCACTCGCGCGGCTGCGTTCTGCACTAGCTGAAGCCGCCGGATGCTCTTCAAGGGCAGCCCCATGTAGAGCACATTGCAGTATTCCAGCCTAGAGATCACAAGGGCCCGAGTGACTGTTGTGAGAGCCTCCCGATTCAGGTAGGGTCGCAACTGGCGCACCAGGCGAACCTGGGCGAATGCCCCCCTGGTCACAGCCGTTAGGTGGTGGTCAAATGACAGCTGTGGATCCAGGAGGACTCCCAAGTTGCGAACCCTCTCTGAGGGGTGCAAAATTTGACCCCCCAGCCTGAGTGTTGGAATATTAGTCAAATCTTTGGGAGGAAAACACAACAGCCACTCGGTCTTTTCTGGGTTGAGCACAAGCTTGTTAACCCTCATCCAGTCCATAACGGCCTCAAGACCCCGGCTCATCACATCTGCCGCTTCATTGAGTTGGCACGGGGCGGACAGATACAATTGAGTATCGTCCGCATATTGATGGTATCTAATCCCGTGCCTGCGGATGATCTCTCCCAGGATATTCTACAGGATATTCTACATAGTGTAGAAGTGTACATAGTGTAGATCATGTATTCTACATGATCTCTCCCAGGATATTCTACATAGTAAGACATTCTTTAAAGCTTGCAGTCATTTTATGGGCATTTTAGCTTACTGTGGTATAATTTTAGAATACATCTGAATGTAGGTAGTAAGCAATCTTTTCCCAAACAATGGAAGGGACAGAACTGGCCATCCTGCATTGGAAAACAAAACTTGCTGCTGGAAACAGTTGATATTGGCAATCCACTTGGAACATATCTTATTTGGCAAGTAAACTTTTACTTGTTAAAATTTGTTACTTAGTTGTTTGATTGATTTCTCCTGGAAACAGTATTATATAAAAGAGGCATTTGCTCTTTTCTTTGCCATTATAAACCTTGTTTTGGGAATGGGAGATTATCATAGCCCTCACTCCTATGATTGAAAAAGAAGTAAATTAATTTCTTATGAAAATAAAGTATACATACTCAGTACTTCTTTGAAGATGGTCACATAACCTTTTTTTAATTTGCAATATTTGGCACATAGACTTCTTTCCTGGAAACTGTATTCCCTCAAATTGAGGTAGTACTTTGGGCCCTGCTTCAAGTTTTTCTTCCTCCTTTTCTAAACTGCTGAAACACAGGGTGATTTAATTTTGAAAATATTGTTCAATTTTCAAACCGCTAAATTAGCACAAAAACTATATACTGTAGCCTATTAGTGGTTTGAAGGCTAAGATTTCTGTTTGTACAATGGTGATTATGCTTATGCTTTCTTATGCCACTAGAGTAGTGTATTGCTATGATGAAAATTAATACTTGACACAAAATGTTTAAACATTTCTGATCAGAGTCATGAATTATTAGTTGCAGAAATAACCTCCCCATCTGCATTTATTTTTCATAAAATACTTGAAGAATCAGTGATAATGTTTTTCTAGAAAGAAGATAATTTTCTGAAACAAACCGGAGAAATATTCTAATTGCTTTGGATTAATAATTGGTAAGTGTGCCAATATTATAATAAATATCCAGGGGCACAGATACTCGGCACAAATGGTAGTGATGGTATTAATCATAATAGCCATGGACAAGGAGAATATAGTACAAAAAGATGAAATATAGTACAAAAAAGACCACCTCCATAGTTTAATATTCCAATCAAACCACCTCATATTTTTACGTAATAAGGAAAAGGACAGTAACAAACCTGGTGATGTATCGTTTGTATCATCATACTTGCTTCTTGAAAAGAAAATTATATCAGCTGTTCTCCAAGCTTTGTTAAACACAATTGCAGTTATCATTTGGTTTAAACCAAGAAGCATGTTGTTTGGAATTATATCAATCCAGAACCAGTGAAATTAAATCAGTGTTAAATTAAAAATGTATTTACCGGTAATTAATTATAGAAAGATATAAATGTTGCAAACTCATCCACTTACATGGATCGCCTCATATCTATTATATCACATATCTTTTGTTATTGTCTTTCCTGTTTTTCAATGGCATTCCATAAGAAAAAGTTTCCCCACCATGATTTGTGACATCTATACCATACTATATTCCACATCCATGTATTAACTTAAGGAGGAGGGGATTGATATGCTAACAAACACATATTTGCTCCACATGGTTTCACATATTATTTATAGATTGATGTGTTTATTGTAGTTTTGAAAGAGTGTGTATTTTTTACTCAATCAGAACCTGCTGGACATAGGATCAAAATGTATTACTATTACCTAATTTTTGGGTATGATTCAGCAGTTAGAATAGTTTGCAAAGGTACAAGAAGTTCTATATGTCATCCTCACACATGTAAGTTACACAGCAGTTATTCACTTAAGATAAGGTGACCAGATTTTCAGATTGGTAAAGAGGGACACCATTGACGGGGAGGGGGGGGGGCTTGATTAAAAATGTTATATTTTGTCAAAAGGTCACCCCAGGACACTGAAACCATCATAAATACGAATCTGTTATCAAACAAAATTTTGATCACGTGACTACGGGGATGCTGCAACGGTCGCTAAGTGTGAAAAATGGTCGCAACGGTCGCTAAGTGTGAAAAATGGTCATCAGTCACTTTTTTCAATGCCATTGTGTCTTTGGTCACTAAATGTTTTCCCCCTTCTCGAGACACCTCACTTCTTCCTTCATTCCTCTTGCTTATCTACCTTCACCTTATCCGTCTTCTGCTCTTTCCTTCTCTTCCTTCCTTTCTCCTTCCATCCTCTCTTCTTTCCTCACTCACTCCCTCATTTTCTCTTCCTTCCTCCTTCCATTCTTTCAACTTCCTTTCTTTTGCCTAACTACCGTCTCTGTCTTTCTGCTCTTTCCATTTCTCTCTTCCTCTTCGCTTCTGTTCCTTCCTCCTTCCATCCTTTCACCTTCCCTCCTTCCTATTTCTTCCTTCTTCCTTCCTTCTGCCTATCTACCTTCACCTTCTCTGTCTTTCTGCTCTTTCCCTGTCTTCCCCCTTTCCTCCCTCCCTCCCTCCCTTCTTTCCTTTCTAGTTCCATCTTTTCTTCTTTCCTCTCTCCCTCCCTTTTTCTTTCTTCCTTCCTTCCTCCTTCCTCTTGCCTATCAACTTCATCCTCCTTGTCTTTCTGCTCTTTCCCTCTTTTCCCCTTTTCTTCCTACCTCCTTCCCTCTTTTCTCCCTCCCTTCTTCTTTTTCTTCCTTTCTTCTTCCATCTTCCTCCTTCTCCTTCCTCCTTCTTTCTCCTTCCTTCCATCTTTTCTCCTTCCATCTTCTCCCCCCTCCCTTCTTCTTTTCCTTCCCCTCTCCCTCCTTCCTTCCTCTCCTTCCCACTCTCTCCTTGGGAGGGGTTGGGGTTGGGGGTGGCAGCAGAGATCAAATAAAGTCAGAAAATCTTATTAAAACTTTCCTATTTGTTGGATTGCCTTGCTGCGAACTTATAAACCAAATCAGGGGAACATTTTGCAACCGAGGGTGCTGCAAGGAGAGGCAGCCCTGCCCCAGTTTTGCAAGGAATGAGAAACGGTGCTTTAAACTGAAGCAACTGCAATCAGAACCGCAGACAGGGAAAGAAAGAAAGAAAGATCCTTGTAGCATAAAACCCACCTTTGCATGGTTGTGAGAACATAAACAAAACAAAACAAAAAAAAGCACAGCGTCCCTCCACCCTCTGAATGGGACTCAGCGTGACTCCAAGCCGGGCGGGGAGATAAGCACCTTCATTTGCATTCTCTGCGACCATGATGCTTTGCAAGGAACATTTTTGCAGATTTTTCCTTTCGTGCTTAAAAAAAAGAACGGGACTTCTTTAAAACGCCACAGGGCTTTCAGCCTGACAAAAATGCAACCTCTTCCTTCGTCCTTCTCCTCCTCCATCACTAACAGCTGGGGGCTCAGAAATCGGAGTGAAAAGCGAGTCCTCCATCTCTTCCCTCTTCCCGGATTCACTCGGAAGTTTTAAATCTCCCTTCTGTGCATAAACACTCCCTCCCTTTCTCTCTCTCCCTCTCCTCTCTCTCTCTCTCTCTCTCTCTCTCTCTCTCTCTCTCTCTCTCTCTCTCTCTCTCTCTCTCTCTCTGTATCTGTTTGTCTCTCACTCTCTGTGTGGCTCTTTGCCTCTATCTCCCTCCCTCCCTCTCTCTGTCTCTCTCTCTGTCATTCTCTGTGTGTGTCTGTCTCTCTCTCTGTCTCTCCTCCCTCCCTGTGTGTGTGTGTATGTGTGGGGGGGATCCCTGCCACCGTGGATGGGCTCCGGACTAGTGGAGCCTCCTCTTTCTCCTTTTTAACCAGGTGATCTTCGGCTGCTGCACAATCCCAAGGGCACGCGCTGCCCAGTTTGCTAAATCCAGCGCGGCTTCAGAGAAAGAAGGCGTGCAAGAAAGCCCCCCCTCCCACATCCCCGCTGCCTGAACATTTGAATGAAGGAGGCTGCAGGCTCCTTTGTCCTCGGCTATGCAATTTTCTTTCATTCTCTGCTGCCCGAACGAGTGAATGAGGCAGAGGGAGAATGAAAGGAGATTGGGTCCCTTCTGTCTCCCTGTTGCTCAGAAAAGCAACTGCGGGAAGGTCCTTTGGTGGCGGCAGGCGTCCTAGAACCTGCCTGCTAGCAAAGGACCTTCCCAGAGTTGCTTTTCTGAGCAACGGGGAGACAGAAGGCACAAAATACTGGCCGGCTGGGATGGGTATACACAATGATGCCAGACCAAGATTCCTCCACGATCCCCAGGAAGAGGCAGAGAAGCAAAAAGCAGTCACAACATCGGTGGGCGGAGAGAGGAAAGGAAGATGCAGCCGAAGGGGGAGACGCTCGCTACGGTTCCCTGCTAGAAGCCACCAAGGGCTGTGTCCACCGCTCGTGGCCCTCCAGGCGCCGTTTGGCAATGGGAGGCCAGCAACCACCACAGCAGGGTGGCTGGGGGGAGGAGACAGCCCGCCCGTGCAACTCCGCAAAGGGGGAGAAGGAGAGGAGGGCCATCTCCTCCACCCCCTACTATGGAGGGACAAAGGCTAGTGGAGGAGGCGGGGCAGGGGGGGGAAACCAGACTCCCTAGGGAAGGCCTTCCCTTGCTAAAGGCCACCGCCACCCACCCAAAGCGGCGAAGCCTCCCGATTCCCACCGGTTACTCACCAGTGAAGCAGCAAAAGCAAACACCGAAGGCGAAATGAAAAGGAGACTCGTGTGGCGTGCTTAAGCGGACTCCAGCCAATCAGTGAGCTGGCTGGGATGCCGCGTGCTTAAAGTTTTCCATCCCAGCCAGCTCACTGATTGGCTGGAGTCCAGGCCAATCAGTGAATGGCAGGCATGGCTGGCTTAGATTTTTAGTGTAGAATAGAATAGATGGGGGAACGGAACAAGCGAGCTAGCGGCAGCTGATGGGCGGGGGAGCCAGCGAGCGGCAAAATAAAGCGGGGTTTTTTGAGAACGGCCCGGGACACGGGAAAAATTATGAAAACGGGTGCCTGTCCCGCCAGATGCAGGACGTCTGGTCACCCTAACTTAAGAACTGTGGCAAGAAAGGTAGTATAGTGACCAAAGTTACAATGGCATTGAAAAAAGTGACTGATGACCATTTTTCACACTTAGCGACCATTTTCACACTTAGCGACCATTGCAGCATCCTCATGGTCATGTGATCAAAATATTGATGTTTGGCAAGAGTTACAATTTATATTTGTAAATTGTAGTTATGTTGAAATAAAAAAAATTACAATACTATTTTTGCGTTATATGAAAATTTTTGTTGCTCCATATAAAATTTTTAATCAACCCCCCCCCCCCTGGTCAAAGGTGTCCCTCTTTACCAATCTGAAAATCTGGTCACCTTATGTAAACTCTGTTTTGAATGCCTTTCTGACAGACATTTTTTTCCTGGCTATTCCTCCTTCCACATCACCAGGCTCATTCTTGACTCTGTACATCTTGGAGAGAAAACCCATAATGTTTGAATTAATAATACTTGACATTTTTCCATGCCAGCTTCAGTGTTGCAGAAAAATCAGTTTGAAGATGTTGTTCAGATCACGGACCAGATTTCCACTCTAACCTAATCTGTTTTTCTTCAGACATAGAGGTACACTTGAGTCATTTAGTTTGAAAACCATATAAAGAACAGTATATATTATTGAACTTTATGTGCACGTAACTTCATATCAAATTACTGTGGTACAGAGATAATTCATGTAATACAGGCTACAAAATGAGAAGCTGGAATGAAACTATAGGGTTTCATATGAGTTAGGACAGACTGAATTAAGCATTAAGCATTAAGATTTCCTGCTGGAAATTTTAATTGAAAATTACTCAGGCAACACAATCTTGGACAGAAGAACAACTACAAGAGGAAGTCCTACTGAATGCTGACAAATTTACTTGTAGCAAAATCGTCTTTTCACATTAGAAAATAACTGCATTTTTTTTTTTAGTATCTCTGATCTGTGTTATTTCATTGGCTAACAATAATTCCTATCAATATTATTTCTCTCTATAGAGTGTCACATTACCACAAGACTAAGAGAAGCTCCACTTCAGTTTGTAGACCAACTTGAATTGGGGGTTGGTAACCCAGATGTAATAGTAGTGGGCTAAAATGATATTACTGAGTTGATTAAGAGTCTCTTCCTCCCCATCTAGATCTCATAACCTCCAGACACTTGGCAATAAAAGCCATAGTGGGAGTTCATACAGTTAGCAGTGTGTCTGTGTATGTATTTGAACAGTACACTCAATGACAAGCTAGGAAAAGAATTGTAATCCAATGTATTGTGTGAACCAAATATAGCTCTACGTTAGGGTTCATATGAGACCAGAAAGTTGGCTTAATGAAGTAAACCTGAATATGCATGCCATAATAACACAGTTCCTAAAAGCCCTGTGGTTTTTTTGTCTTCCTTCCTTGTTCCTGAAATAACATTTTTTTTAAAAAAAATCTTTCTTTAAAAAATTGAAAGTACAGGTAGTCCTCCACTTACAACCACAATTGAGCCAAAGATTTCTATTGCTAAGTGAGAAATTGGTAAAGTGAGTTATACCCCATTTTACAACTTTTCTTGCCACAGTTGTTAAATCAGGGCTGGGTTCCTGCCAGTTCTAACCTCTTCTATAGAAGAGGTTCCACAAATCTACAATGCTATTTAGAACAGGTTCCAGCTCCCTCCTCCCGTCCATCCGCACATCATCAAGATGAGGAGGAAGAGGAGGAATTCTGGAAGTTGACATCCACAAGTCTTAAAGCTGTCAAGTTTGAACACCCCTGGGTTTTTTTCTGAAGAGTTAGGGGTGCAAGGGTCTTGTAACTTGACAGCTTTAAGACTTGCATGCTTCAAATGCCAGAGTTTCTGAGCCAACATTTTGGTTGCTAAGCAAGAGCGTTGTTAAGTGAGTTTCACCACATTTTACAAGTTGGCACCCACCCAGTCACATGGCTGCCAAGCCATTCCTGCCCAGTCACATGGCCAGCAAGCCACTCCCACCCAGTCACAAGGCCAGCAAGCCACTCCCACAAAGCAGGCCACACCTACAGAAGAGGTTCTAAAAAAAATTGAAACCCACCACTGTGTTAAATGAATCACTGCAGTTATTACATTAATAACAATGGCTTCAGCCATTGACGCTTGTCTGAAAGTCACAAAAAAGTGATCACATTATCCTGGGGCACTGCAACCATCACAAATATGAGTCAGTTGTCAAGCATCTGAATTTTAATCACGCGATCATGGGGATGTTGTAACACAGTCCTATGTTTTGGAGTTTGGAGTTTGGAGTTTATTCAATTTGTAGGCCGCCCTATTCCCCGAAGGGACTCAGGGCGGCTGAACAAAAGCCAAGGGAGGGGAAATTACAAAAATAAGACAGAAACAATCAGACAATATGAACAACTTAAAAGCACAACAGACACAGCAAATTCGAGTGGGGGGGGGAACTCAACCCCAGGCTTGTTGGGACAGCCAGGTCTTCACGGCCGTCCGGAAGGCCTGAAGGGTGGAGCGGGTCCGAATCTCCATGGGGAGCTTGTTCCAAAGGGCCGGAGCAGCCACAGAGAAGGCCCTCCTCCGAGTAGTCGCCAGCCGACATTGGCCGGCAGATGGAATACGGAGGAGGCCAAATCTGTGGGATCGAATGGGTCTGTGGGAGGTAATTGGCAGAAGGCGGTCTCTCAAGTAGCCAGGTCCAATACCATGTAGGGCTTTATAAGTAATAACTAGCACTCTGAAGCGTATCCGGAGACCAATAGGTAGCCAGTGCAGCTCACGGAGGATAGGTGTAACGTGGGTGTACCAGGGTGCACCCACAATCACTCGCACGGCTGCATTCTGGACCAGCTGGAGTCTCCGAACACTCTTCAAGGGCTGCCCCATGTAGAGCGCATTGCAGTAGTCCAGTCTTGAGGTCACGAGGGCATGAGTGACTGTTGTAAGATCCTTCCGGTTCAGGTGGGGACGCAATTGGTGCACCAGGCGGACCTGGGCAAACGCCCCCCTGGTCACAGCTGACAACTGATGATCTAAAGTCAGCTGTGGGTCCAGGAGGACTCCCAAATTGCGCACCCTGTCTGAGGGGCGTATAATTTCACCCCCCAGCCTGAGAGATGGAATACTAAGCCAATTTGTGGGAGGAAAAAACACAAGCCACTCGGTCTTGTCAGGATTGAGAGCCAGTCTGTTCACCCCCATCCAGACCCTCACATCCTCCAGGCACTGCACATCACGTCAACTGCTTCACTGAGTTGGCACGGGGCGGACAGATACAATTGAGTATCGTCTGCGTATTGATGGTATCCTATCCCGTGCCGTTGGATGATCTCTCCCAGTGGCTTCATGTAAATGTTGAACAGGAGGGGGGACAGGACCGACCCCTGTGGCACCCCATAATTAAGGGGCCTAGGGGTCGACCTCTGTCCTCCAACCAACACTGACTGCGACCTGCCTGAGAGGTAGGAGGAGAACCACCGAAGAATGGTGCCTCCAACCCCCACCTCTCGCAACCGCTGCAGCAGGTTACCATGGTCGATGGTATTGAAGGCCGCTGAGAGGTCCAGGAGAACCAGAACGGAGGCACAGCCCCTGTCTCTGGCTCTCCAGAGATCATCGGTCAGTGCGACCAAAGCAGTTTCCGTGCTGTAGCCAGGCCTGAAACCAGATTGGAAGGCGTCTAGATAATCGGTTTCCTCCAAGGACCGACGGAGCTGAGAGGCCACCACTTTCTCAACAACCTTCCCAACAAAGGGGAGGTTGGAGACTGGACGATAGTTATTCAAAACGGCTGGATCCAAGGACAGTCTCTTCAGTAGGGGTCTCACCACCGCCTCCTTTAAAGGGGGGGAAGGACCCTTCCCGGAGAGACGCGGTCACAATCGCCTGGATCCAGCCCCGTGTCACCTCCCTGCTGTTCGCGACCAGCCAGGAGGGACACGGGTCCAGTACACAAGTGGAGGCACTCACTGCTCTGATGGCCTTGTCCACTTCCTCAGGGGTAGCAGACTGAAAATCAATCCAACAATGGCACTCAAGACCCTCCCTCGGCACCTCGGCTGGCTCTGCGCAATTGGAGTCCAGGTTTGCCCGAAGCCGCGCCACTTTATCCGCGAGGAATTGGCCGAACTCCTCAGCCTTACCTTGCAAGGGAGTGCCCGTATCCCTCCCTTTAAGGAGGGAATGGGCTATCCTAAACAAGGCGGCTGGGCGTGACTCAGCAGAAGCTATCAGAGCAGCAATATAAGTTCTTTTTGATGTCCGGATAGCTCGGAGGTAGGCTCTGATGCAAGATTTTAATGAGGCTCGGTCTGACACGGACTTACTGGCTCTCCAGCGGCGCTCTAGGCATCTCTTTTGGCGCTTCATCTCCTGGAGTTCCTCAGTAAACCAAGGAGCCCTCCTGGATCCACTGCCGTGGATCGGCCATAGAGGCGCAATCCGGTTAAGGGCCCCTGCCGCCGCCGAGTTCCAAGCAGCGACCAGAGTCCCGACCGAATCGCGGGCGAGAGTATCAGGTATAACACCAAGCGCCGTCTGAAAGCCCAAAGGGTCCATAAGGCGCCTGGGGTGGAACCACCTAATCAGTTCCTCCTCCCTACAGTGGGGGATTGGCCTCCGAAAGTTGAGCCTCAGTAGGCAGTGGTCCGACCACGACAGGGGCAGGATCTCAATGCCCCTCAGACCAAGATCACAACTCCACTGCTCTGAGAGGAATACGAGGTCAAGTGTGTGACCCGCTGAGTGGGTCAGGTCCCGAATTACTTGGGTCAAGCCCATGGCTGTCATGGAAGCCATGAACTCCTGCACCCCATCAGAGTGCTCACTGAGCGAAGGCAAGTTGAAATCCCCCAGCACCATAAGCCTGGGAAACTCAACTGCCAGCTCGGCTACTGACTCAAGGAGCGAGGGGAGGGCTGCTGCAATGCTGTTGGGAGGCAGGTACGTTAGCAGCATGCCCACTTGACCCCCAGGATCCAACCTTACCAGCAAGGACTCACACCCAACAAGCTCCGGAGCAGGGGTCCTACGAGGAACTACGTGGTTTTTTCAGGGCTATTGTAATTTCGAACAGTCACTAAATGTTGTAAATTAAGGACCATCTATATTGCTGTCCTTTGGGATGACAGGAGTTGGAGCCACATATCTGGAGAATCCTGTTTATGCATTAAAAGCATAGGGTAAATAAGTAGTTATCATTGAAGAAATTATGTTCTACTGTGTGTCATGAGGCAGTTAGGCTGTTTTCTCAGTCAATGGAATGAAAAAAGAAGAATGAACTCCATTGATGGTTATAGCACAAATCTGGCAAGGAAATCATTCATGGATATTATTCAATAGTTCTGGCACCATAGTTTTATAAGGGCCAGTAGGAGGCATTGCAAAATGTTAGCTAAGGTATACTAAAAAGAAATGTCACTGCAACAAAGATGAGGGTCAGCTGTTGGTACTTTCAAAATTACACCCCGAGAATGGAAAGCAGAGGAAGCAGATGTTATATATCAGAGATGATGAGTAATGGAAGACATCAAACTGCTGAAATTATAGTTTGGTACTTTTTCAAAAAAAAAAATGCTGGCATTCAATGACTTAATGTATGAGCTGACCTTAAACGGGCTCTGTAAAATGTTACACCTTTACACAGAATGATGATGCTAAATTACTGCATTCAATAAGACAAACCAACTTACTAAATAGTCACAGAAGAGTTTATGCAGTGAGAACTAATAGAGGTGTAGATATATTTACATTAGCTCCCCAGAAACTTTCAAGCAATAAAAGCATATTCTTTATTTTGAATTACTGTATCTGATTACCAACAATCCTTACTTTAATGAAGCCTTTCCACTTTGGTGTCCTTAAGATGTATTGGATAAAAACAAAACATCTAATTATGACCTTTGTATCATAACATTTATATGTAACAAAGTTGTTTTTTTAAAGGTTGCTTTCTAATTATTAAACAGCATGTTATTTATAAATGAAGCTTCATTTTTCTCTTCTTGATCAGGTCTAAAGTTTGGCCCATATCACTAAAAAGCAGTAACATTTTATTACTTTTTTTTGACAAGTTTCAGGTGGCGTCTAGCCATTTTGATTCTCACATAAGGTCTCCAATGTAAGAGTTAAAATAAGGGAGACACACCAGCTGGTCCCACATCTCATGGTGAAGGTTCAGAGCAGATGAGATATTTGATCCCAAGTTTCAAAGGAGCATTTTGACAGTTTTATTAGATAGGTTTCATACATAGATGGTAAGCTCTTCAAGCAGAGCAGGCTTTGCCCATTGCACATAAGTGAAACTAAATCCACTTGGTTCCTGAATCATTTACAATGAGACCAGTGTTTATTTCCCTCAGATATATGCAGAGGTAGGCTGTTACGGGTTCGCCCGGGTTCGGGAGAACCCGTAACTAAAGTTATGGCCGGTTCAGAGAATCTCTAACTCACTGAATATATCTGATGCCATGCGATGCCTCTCTGTTTTGTTAATGAGGTTTAACGTAACATGAACGCCCACTTCCTTCTCCTCTTTAACAATAGGGTATTTTCCCCTCAAGGGTGTGTATGCCATCTATATCCTGAGTAGCTTTGATTTCCTGTTAGAGCGAACGTGAATTTGAAATGTGCTTACAAAGATGTGTCACCGAATTCCACCTGAAAGCATGTAAGTGACAACTAGGGAAATTTGGAAAGTACAGGGGCAGCTTTGATACTGTCATCACCAGTTCATGGGTCAGATCTGCATCTTCTATTACAACTATCAATCAAAACAGCTCCCTGACTCACCCCCAACTGACACCAGTTGTCAAATGCAGAGCCATGTGCTGCATCCATTGCAATGATACAACTTCATTAATTCCATGCTAAAATGATAACAGTGAGGAGTCCTCGGTGCTTCCTGACCTTGGCTGGTTTCTTGCAGACATTTCATTAACCAAACTAGGCAACATCATCAGTGTTAGTAACATTGTTACATCAGTGACAAATGATGCTACCTAGTTTGGGTAATGAAACATCTGCAAGAAAACAACCCAACCAAAGACCCCTTATTTCAAACCTCAGCTACAAATATGCTCCTTTATTGATGATAATAGTCTCCAATACAATTTGGAAAACAAAATCCTGCTGCTGAAAGTGAAGTGGGAGATGGGGGAAACCTCCTTCCTTCCTCTCTGCACACCCAGACAAAGAAATACATTACTCTGAAAGGGATGGGGGGGCGATGTTTATTCATTGATGTTTGTAGAAACATAAACTAGATGGAATAAGTGCATGTTATGGAACATATTGTGCAAATATGCTAAAGATGGATTGTTGAATGCAGTTATAGCAGTATTCTGTATGATGGAAGTTAGGCATGTATGAAAATAAATAGAATGCTGAGCAAATTGGTTCAGCACTGCATAGAAAAAAGACAAGGAGATGCAATGTGCCCATTGTTGTTTCAGGTGTTCATGGATAAATGTATATAGTGATGTACCAGAGAGCACCAGAAAGGCTTCTGGTGATGTCAGAAGTAAATTTGTTGGAGAAATGAATGCACATATACTTTTACATGCAGATTATTTGTTTTGGCTAATCTAAATTATTTGCAGTTAAATGTTAAAAATTGTTAGAAATTTAAATGTTAATTTAAATTATTTGCTGTAAACGTTAGAAAGTTTGAATGATGCTACAAGGAATATGTGTTTGAAAATGGATGTATCACTATCAAGGACCAAAATGATGTTAACACATTGCTAGTTTGCATGATTGATTCTGCAGTGGTTTGGAGAATATTATTATGGCATGCTATTTTTTTAATTGATGCTTTTTTATTAGCTGTCTTACTTTTGAAAATCCATCAAAGAAATAAACAGAATTGATATGGTCCAGGGAATTTTATAGTCCCCCTCTGATTTGTATATAAGAAACCTATAAAAACACATACTTAGAGTCATTTTCCTTTACCTGAGAGCTTTGCCAAAATTTAATTTTGTTAATCATTGCAATGAAAAGAAAAGGGAAAGACTGAATAATTGAACAAGATGGACATTCCATAATGGTCAGAGCTCGAAACCACTATATTTTAACTTAGCAGGGGAATCTATCAGTTAGAGGCCATGGTAAGTTAGAACATCAAACTATTATTGTGGCCTAAGCAGAGGAATACATTCAAATACAAAATGGATTTCTAAAGCCAGTTTCATTCCAGCTAATTTATAGATGGATATTTAAGTAGCTTAAGGCTGCAATATAAAAGCCTTACGTAAAAAAGAAACATTTAAAAGGAAGATGTCTAGGTATCCATTTCATTGTCTATGTCTCATCTAGAAACCAAAAAGGCATCTTCTAGCAGCTCTAAAAATACTGTTCTCATACAAAATTCATGTTAACTATGAGAAACATGTTGTTATGAAACGGGTATTAACACAGCAACCTGTCATAAAGACAGGCTTTGATTTGCAATGATGAATCAGAGGAGAAGCAGGAAAAAAAATAGAAGCAGGAGCCTTGTCAGAGATGGGTCCCTTGTCTCTCAGCCCACAGCTCAAATGGCAGAGGCAAAGTGTTCTAGATCCTAGATGTACCCTCTCAATAGTATATAACATAAAAGTTAATAAAGACTTTATTATCTTGTCTCAGGATGTCTCTAAATGTTTCCTTGTATATGGATTGGGATGTGAGTGGAAAATAATGACTGTTCTGTTCTGCATGTAAGATAATTCATGGCTTGATCAATTTCCTGCTTTATAGCAAAACGAATTAGGTCCAGAGGTGGGTTGCTGCCAGTTCGGCCCAGATTGGGTGAACTGGTAGTAGCAGCGGTGGGAGGCTCCACCCACCGACCTGGACGCTTCTGCACATGTGTAGAAGCATTGCGCACGTGCACGAGCATACGTGGGAACGCACCCGAACTGGTAGTAAAAAAATTACCAACCCACCTCTGATTAAGTCCCTCTATCAAAAATAATCATGGGTTTATTTGTTGAATTTATCTAGCTGCCCACCTCAACCTTACAATACTGAGTAGGTCACAGAAGACATAAAAACAAAAAGTAATGAAATGACAGTACAACAAAAGTGAGGCCCCTAAAAGCTATATAACTATATTCAAATCAACCCGTTTTAATTTGGGAAGAGAAAGGAAGGGAAGGGAAGGGAAAGGAAAGGAAGGACTAGTGTTTCTCAACCATGGCAGCTTGAAGACGTAGCTTGGACTTCAATTCCCAGAATTCTCCAGAACCCTTAATTCTGGGAGTTGAAGTTCACCTATGTTTAGGCTGAGAAGCTTGGGAAACACTGAAGTAGACTGCATTTCTGTGGGTAAGCAACAGGAAAGTAGTAATGCTCAACGTGGACAAAATGTATGCCTTTTCTGCTTACAATAAAAGCACATGAAACTATGTTTATCACTAGGATTTCCTAACTGGCCTGAAAGGCTTCTAACTGGCTTATCGAATGTACATAAAAAAACACAATGCAAGTCAATATCATAATCAATCAAAACAGCAATTCAATTAATTCTCAATTTAAATAAATTCTGAATTTATTGAACATGGCACTGCTGGTTATAATAAATCCTTGAAGGCACTTCTGGAAGAGTCATTCTTTCAGACTAATTTTATTGATCATGGGAAGACAGAAAGTAAACTTCACTGTACTAATCTATCTCTGATTTAGTTACATAGAAAAGGTATTTTTGTATTCTCTTCAATTCTGGTATTCAAATCAAATTCCTGACCTCAAACTTTTCAATTCTAGATTTTTTGATAGTGCTCAGGTTTCTGTTAAAACAGGAAGTAGAGGAGGAGGAGGAGGAGGAGGAGGAGGAGGAGGAGGAGGAGGAAAGATCCCCTGATCATCATGTTGTGTTTTTTTTTTAATCACTGTGGAGTGGAAGGTAAGAAGAAAAATATTGGAAGCCCAATTTTGGATATATCAAAGATTTTCATGATAATAGGAGCTGACGTCGCAATGATACAACGTGCAATCTTGGAGCTCCGATATCGCAGTCGATACCCTTGCCACTGGACGGTCCTTTTGGACCTAAACCGTCCCAAAGAGATGGTGACAGGGAAGAGTACATCTTGTTGATCTCAGGGACATCACAAAGTCCCTGATTGATTCAAGAGAACCTCTTCTTGCGGGCGACAGAAGTGCAGCCAAAAGCTGCTGAAGTTGGGACAGCTCCGCAACAGGAGGAAAGCAGAAAGAGAAAGTGTGTCCATCTGGTGAGGAAATGTTACTGTTATAAAAGAGATTGCCCCAAAAAAATCAAAGCTAAATTAAACTTGCAAAGAAAAGAAAAATAAGCGGCGAAACTAAGCTATATTGGACAGCGTGTTATCCTTTTTTTTTATGGATGGAAGTTTTGCAAATATTCCCTACTTTTTAAAGTGAAAGTATTGGTTTTTCTTCTATTTCTTTTTTTACCTATGGATTAAATCTTTTTTTAAATTTTTTTTTTTTATAATATTGGTTTGGAGGGGCTTTTTCTTTTTCTTTTGCTCCATTTAAGAATTTTGTTTCTTTTAAGCCTGGATTATAAAGAAGATATAACAGGAATATAAAAAGGGTAGTAACATTAGAGGGAAAAGAAGTTACCCTGCCACTTGGAGGTTGGAGACTGAGTCCTGGGAATATTGCTTTCTCTTTTTTCTCTTTGATCATTTTGACTTTGCACTTCAAAGGCTTTAGCTTGTTTACAGAAGAGATAAGGAGAAGAGCATGGGTTGTTTATACAGGTGCTCTTTGGATGCTTCTTTGGCAGCTGGAGTGAAGTGAAAACAAAATCTTATTTTGAAACTAGAGTGGCAGTGTTTACTATTTGGAAGTATGGCACAACAAAAAGAAACCATAACATTACAATAGATTATGTTTGAAATTCAAAAATTATTAGAAACAACAAAGAGAATTGAGAAGAGATTGGAAAATATATATTGTAATGCAGTAAAATTTGATGGAAAAATTGAAGATATCCAGCAAATGGAAAAAGTGGAGGTTAGAGTCCTAAAAGCCCAAGGGAAAAATGAACAAAGAGGCAAGATAATTGTGGGTACTGACAGTGAACTGAGTGGTTGGAGATGGAAAAAGTGGAACACGGAAAGATAGATGGAAAGGAGCTCTACCCTAGATTTCAAGGTTTAGAAGAAGAAAAAAGAGAAGAATTGATGGATCCAAGGAGAGAAACTTTGACAAAAGCACTACTGATGACCAAAGATAAGCTGATTAAAGAAGCGGATGGAGGGTCTCGAGATTTTACAAGATATGCAAAAAGCAACAAGTTGTGAAGAGAAGTCCACACAAATTTGATTCAGGAAATAACCAGAAGATTAATTCCACAAATGGCAAAAGACATAAGAGTGCATTATTACTGGAAAGACACAGATTGAAATATGAAAACTAATAACAAAATACTAGTCAAATTTAGTTAAAATTAGAGCATTATGTTAAAAATGAAGTGATAATGGATATAGTTAGATAAATAATTGATAAGGATAATAATGTACACATATGTATTGGTTTGATGGGAGGAAATTTGGTATAAATTATAAATGGTGATCATGAAAGGAAGTTTAGAAACTCTGTTATGTATAAAAGCTTATAATATTAAAAAAAGAGTAAGTCAAATTGAGTTAAACTAAGACCAAAAAATAAAAAATAAAAATGAAATGATGATGGATGTTGTTAAATAAATGATTGATAATGATAATAATGTAATATTTGTATTGACATGATAAAAGGGAAATTGGATATAAATTGTAAACAGTGATTAAGAAAGAAGGTCTAGAAACTTTGTTATTAAACATAATTATTTTTTAATTTAGAAAGTGTCATAAAGATGTAATGTTGCTGGATGATATTGAGAATAGATAACGGAATGCCATCATGTGGTTTTGCTTTAAATTTTGGAATATTTTATATAAAGGGACATAAAAACAATCATAGTCATATGAAGATTGAGGTATGATGATATGTGTGTGTGTGTGTGTGTGTGTGTGTGTGTATTTGATTTAAAACATAACAATATGAATTGTAGGTGATGACTGTGGAAGGGATGCACGAAAGCTCTTTGCAACCAATTGACACACTCTTTAGAATTTGTAATGGAAGATATTTTTGTGGTGTTTGTTGTGTTTTGTCTGTTTGTGTTTATTCAAAAATTTAAAAAAATATATTTTAAAAAAAGATTTTCACATCTTCTTCATGGTTATTTCAAGGTGTAGAGTTTTCATATGTTTACAACCTGTCTAGCAAAACTAAACTAAACTGGTCATTTATTTTTATAATGTTATAGCAAAGTTGGCTGGCATAGTCAAAAATGGCACCGTGTCACTACAAGCCCAAGATTTTATATACAGGTAGTCCTCAACTTACAAGAGTTCATGTTGTGATTGTTTAAAATTACAATGGCATTGAATAAAGTGACATGATAGTTTTTCACACTTATGACCGTTGTAGCATCCCGGTGGTCACGTGATCAAAATTCAGACACTTGGTAACCAATTCATACTTATGATATTTGCAGTGTCCCAGGGTAATGTGATCACATTTTGTGACCTTCTGACAAGCAATGTCAATGAGGAAGCCAGGTTCACGTAACAACCATGTTCCTAACTTAATAACTGCAGTGATTCACTTAATAACTGAGGCAAGAAAGGTCATAAAATGGGGCAAAATTCACTTAACAAACATCTCGCTTAGCCACAGAAACTTTGGGCTGAATTGTGGTTGTAAATTAAGGATTAGCTGTAATCGATGATTGCCTGATCGTTAGGAAGGAGTCTACAACTCAGAAAGGAAAGATTGAAGCTGTTCTTTCTACACCTCTTAAAGCAGCTTTTCTGAGACCTGTTGATTTTAACTTCTGAGCAACTACTTTGTCAGCTGTGGAATTTGGAGAGCTGAAATCTCCTTTTAGAGGGCACCCAGCTTGGCTAAGATGATCTTAAGTCAACTGTTAAGTTTGCTAAGCGCAACTGGGATTCATGTATCCAGTTTTTTTCTTTATTTGGGCCACTTGGACAAGTTTTCTCCCATGAGGAAAGATGCTCGCTTGTTACCAGCACCAAAGTATTGCATGTTATTTGATTCAGCTGCTGGCTTTTCAGTTTTTTATTTATTTAGTGAATTACAGACAATCCATTTCATATACTTAAGGTGAACAGATGTCCCGATTTTGGCAGGACAGTCACGATTTCTAACAATTTGTCCCGTGTCCCGGGGCATTTCAAAAAAGTCCTGATTTTGGGCTTCCGGGGCGGGACCTTGCCGTTGGCGGCGGTTTAATTGAGCTGCCCCCAGGTTTCTAGTTGCGTTATCTGCCTAAACACCTAGCAGATATCTCATTCTTCAGGCAAGAAGACTGAGAGAGAGATCCAGCTGGTAAGAGCTTTCTTTGAAGTTTGCAGCTTTTTTTTCCTGCTGCGAACAGAAGGGGGGGCAACCAAAGCTGAGTCATATCTCCGGCCAGAAACCTCGGCTGTTTTCACAGCGCAAAGCAAGGAAACCCCTCTTAGGACAATTTTTGAGATATTTATCTGAAACTAATACAAGCAGAGTCCGTACCTGAGAACCTTATTTGCTTTTCCTAAAAAAAAAAAATCCTAGCTTCAGTTTTACAAGAGTTTCCTTTGTGCAATTGCTCCCAAGATGGCGATTCTGCAGCTTCCGCAATTGCAATAATGGTACATTCCTAACTCCTCGGCAAAGACAGTGATAACAAAGATCAAAGGAATAGCTTCTCACTAATTAGCTCCACTTCTCTGAAGAGATTACAAGATTTTTTTTTCTTATCAACCTTTAAAAGTTTTCAAAGACTCTTTGCTAATATAGAGACATTCCAAACAGAGGTCTATTTGCTGAACTGTTTTGGTATAATGCTAATCTTTTGAAACCTTCCGCAAACTCTCTGCAAAAAGGGAGGAACTTTTCTTTTTTTTTTGTAAACTGCACAGCGGGCCAGCAGAGTTTGATTAATTGCTTGAAGAAAAGACATAATGGCATCAAAATTAAATCCTGGGAAATTACCTCCTAGGGCTACGTTCCCCATACCTGGCACAAAGTTGCAGCCTCCACCCTCTATGCCCCCTAGTGGAGATTTGCTAACGAAAGAATTCTTTTTGGAAACGTTTAGAGAATTTAGAGAGCAGAATTTAGCAACTTTCAGAGAATTCAGAGAGGAAATAAAGAATGAGATGAAAGTCTTATATGATAAGTTTGATACTAGGATCGCCAAAATGAATGATGATATGATGGGACTTGTAAATGTACTGACAGAATATGTTTCTGGAATGGAAGATAACTTAGAGGTTCTTAATGAAGCCAATACTAATTTGACATCTAAAACTGAAGTGGTGGAACAAAAAGTTGAAAATGCTGAAAAACAAATTATTATGATACAGTACAGACAGATGGAGCTTGCATTAAGAGTCAGGGGGCTGCGCGAAGATAAACAGGAGAACTTAAAGCAGATGTTTTCAGAGGCTTTTGACTGTCTGGTGGGAAGACCGGGGTTCAACTTTGACTGGCAGATCGATAAAATTTATCGCGTTAATTCTTGGGCGGCAAAACAGAAGCAACTCCCCCGAGATGTAGTTATATACTTTGCTACAAGAGAGTTCAGAATCATGATACTACAAGAGTCCTATAACACCAGGCTTCAAATTGGCGGACAGGATTTGATTGTTTTGAAAGAGATACCACTTCAAATGCTAAGAGCCAGGAGAGATTATGCCTTTCTAGTGGAAGAGCTCAGAAATCGTCAGTTACAGTATAGATGGGACGTGCCACTTGGTATTATAATTACATTTGACAAGCAAAGATATCGTCTCAACTCTGTATAGAAAGCCCGAGATTTCTATCACAAGATTCTGAAGGTGGGACACTCTGAATCATCTGGATCTGGAGAAAGACCACGAGAAGGACAAGATAAACAGCAAACCACACAACTACCAGACAAAACATACCATATCCTTCTCCCGGAAGGGCAAGGGGTCAGGGAACAAAGACCTAGCCGTATGACTACAAGACAAATGGAAAAACAAGCAACAATGCAACAATCTCAACAATCGCCGGCCATCGACCAAGGAGTTACAGCAACAAGCTCAGAAGCTGTGGGAGGAGCCAGGCCAAAGGTTAGACAGGCCATGCAGGAGGCTCTAAAAAAGCTTCAGGCAACCAAAAATGACAACTAAGATTTTGACATGGAACGTCAATGGACTGAACTCTCCACAGAAGAGAAAGAAAATATTTCACTATCTTAAACAGTTCAAGAATGATATAATTTGTCTGCAAGAAACTCATATCAAATCAACTGATCAAAAATATTTGTTCAACCCCAAACTTGGTCAACATTTTGTGACCTCTGCTACAGAAAAGAAAAATGGCATAGTTGTACACTTAAGAAAAGACATTAAGGCTGAACTAATTGAAGCAGATCCCTTTGGAAGATATATCGCACTAGACCTAATCCTAGAAGGGAAAAAGACACTACTTTTGGGAATTTATGCTCCTAATCAACAGCAAGACGGATTTTATAGAAATCTTCATGTTAAATTAGTACAGTGGGACTTTAAGTCTTGTATACTATTGGGTGACTGGAACGGTGTGATTGACACTAAAAGAGATAAGAAGACCTCTCGCCCAAATACTAAAATCCGAGCTAAGTTACCCAAATCCTTTTTTGACATGATGGACGACTTCGAATTGAGAGACGCTTGGCGAGAAAGAAATGCAGAAGAATATGACTTCACCTTTTTTTCTGATAGACATCAATCTCTTTCAAGGATTGATTTTATACTAATCACTAATTGTTTACTTTCTAGGGTGAAGAAGACAAAGATTGCGGCGAGGGTTCTTTCGGATCATAACCCAGTTTGGATGGAATTGGGAAGGGTAGTGCAAGCAAGAAGGTCTTGGAGGTTGAATGAAAACTTATTTAGATATGAAAAGTATATTAATGATTGTAAAAAATTGTTATCTGAATACTTTGTTCTGAACATGAATAAGGGTACATCTATGGAATTTGTATGGGATGCAAGCAAAGCGTATATGAGAGGAGTACTGATGAATATAAACAAAATACATAGATATAAACAAGGGCAAAAACGAAAAGAATTGGAAGAGGAAATTAAAGGGAAAGAGTTGGAACTAATATTAAATCCAGGCGATACAAAGGCTAAGGAAGCAATCTCCATATTAAAATCCCAATTTGATATGTTGATCTCTGACCAGGCAGCCACTAGTTTATTATATGCAAAACACAATACTTTTTGTAACGCAAACAAACCCGGCAGGTGGTTGGCTTATCAGATTAGGAAAAAAAGAAAAATTCGAAATGTATCTAAATTGTGTTATAGAGGGAAGGAGGTGTTTCAACAAGAGGAGATTCAAAAGGCATTTCGAGAATTTTTTACAGAACTGTACAAAGGGGACAAAATTAGGGGTTTAGATATAGACAAATACTTAGATAAAGAGAAAATACCCCTAGTTAGAGAAGAGTACAGGCAAAAGTTGAACCAACCAATAACCTCTGGGGAAATCCTGCAGGTAATCAAACAACTAAAGTTAGGGAAAGCACCAGGCACAGATGGCCTAACAGCAGTTTACTATAAAAACTTACAGTTAGAAATGGTAGAACCTCTTAGAGAACTATTTAATAAAATTCAAACGGAAGGTAAAGTGCCCCCATCATGGAAGACAGCGTTTATATCGTTGATACCCAAAGAAGATCAAGATATTACCCAACCAAAAAATTATAGACCTATTTCACTACTTAATGTAGATTATAAAATTTTTACTAAAATACTAGCAAATAGCTTAATGGTGGTTATTCAACAATTGATACATACTGACCAAACAGGTTTTATACAGGGGAGACAGATGAAGAGTAATGTTAGACTAATCATTAATGCTTTAGAATATTTGGGAAAGAACAATCAAATCCCTGCTGCGTTCATATTTTTGGATGCTGAGAAGGCCTTTGATCGAGTTAATTGGCAATTTCTGTTGAAGATATTGCAAAAAATGCAGATAGGAGATAGCTTTTTACGGTCAATTAAAGCAATATACCAACAGCAAACAGCTCAAATCATAGTCAACGGAAGTTTAACAGACCCTTTTCAAATTGGAAAAGGTACAAGACAGGGCTGTCCTTTGTTCCCACTATTGTTCATTATAACTTTGGAAGTATTGTTAAATAAAATACGGGGCTTTGATGGTCTAAAAGGGATCAAGATTAGGCAGCAAGAATACAGAGTCCGCGCTTTTGCGGATGATTTGGTCATAATATTGGAACAACCACAGGAATCCAGTATGGTCTTAATGAATACGATTAATCAATATGGTCAAGTCTCTGGCTTTAAAATAAATTTAGGAAAAACTAAAATATTAGCTATAAATATGAATACTAAACAAAAGGAAGAATGTTCAACAAAAGTGATGCTAGGATGTGAGGTAGTTAAAAAAGTCAAATATCTTGGAATTAACATTTTAACTTCAAATGGGAAATTATATAAGCATAATTATGAACCACTTTGGCATAGTATACAGACGGAGATGAAAAAAGGGGAGAAATTGCACTTATCTTTGCTGGGTAGGATAGCGGCAGTGAAAATGAACATTTTACCAAAATTTTTATTTCTTTTCCAAATGTTACCAATACTTAAAAGAGATGCGAATCTTTTAGAATGGCAGAAGGGTATCAACAAATTTGTATGGGCAGGAAAGAAGCCGAGGGTAAAGATGAAAATAATGCAAGATGTACGTGAGAGAGGAGGATTGAAACTACCTAATTTAAAATTATATTATGATGCAGTGGCATTATCTGCAATTAGTGATTGGACCCATTTAACCAATGATAGAATATTGAATATCGAGGGACATGATTTGGTATATGGTTGGCATGCTTACTTGTTATTCAACAAAAAATTGGATAAGAACTTTAAAAATCATATTTTAAGAAATGCTTTATTGCGGGTCTGGAAAAAATATCAACATAAACTAAATGATAAGTTGCCCATGTGGGCAATTCCTAGACATGCAATTGAAAATATGAATATAGAACAAAAACACGATAGAACCACTTACAGACAACTTCTCACTTCAGAAAGGGGGGTGCTACAATTAAAATCTTTAGAGGTACTAAAAGAGGAGAAGGTAGTTCAAACATGGTTCCAGTATGGCCAATTACAGGCCAGGTAGAAAATAGACCAAAAAACTGGTTTTGTCAAAGTTGAGGATAATCTGTTTAAGCAAATAAGAGATCAAAGCTTAATGCATATAAAGAGGATATATAATGTACTAATACAGATGGATTCAGAAACGGAATTGATTAAAGACTGTATGATAAAGTGGGCTCAGAATATTGAAGAACCAATAATGCTGGACACGTGGGAAAGAATATGGGTAAGAAATGTGAAATTTACACAAGCACAAAATTTGAGAGAAAATTTTTATAAGATGTTTTATAGATGGCATTTAGATCCTAAAAAGCTGGCTTCTATGTATCCGAATGTACAGCCTAAATGTTGGAGATGTGGTTCTCTCGATGCTACATATTTTCATATATGGTGGACTTGTCAAAAGGTTAAGGCATTTTGGATAAAAATGTGGTGGATCATGCGAAATATCTTCAAAAGAAGGATAAAATTCACCCCTCAGCTATTTTTACTAGGTATATGTACTGATTTTACAGCGGTAGAGACCAATTTGGTTCTGCACTTAATAACGGCAGCAAGACTGTTGGTGGCACAATACTGGAAGAAGGAAGACGTGCCTACAACTCAAGAATGGACATTGAAAGTTACAAACTTAGCTGAGATGGCTAAAATTTCAGCATATCTTAAAGACCACTCAAATGAGAGATATAAACGAGACTGGAAAAAATGGATTGACTATACACAAAACAAATATGGGACTAAGAAATTCCAGATAGCCTATGCTTAAGATTAGGAATAAGTTAAACTGTTTAAAGTTTGGGTAACAGCAAGAAGCTGAGTCCAACGTAGAGATCTTATTGACTTTCTTTTTTTTCTTTTTCTTTAATCTCCTTTGTTTTAATATATTTTAGACTGTGTTTGTTAAAAAGCTATACCATGTACGGGTTCTGGGAAGTCGGGGGAGGAAGGGAGGTGGGGTCCTAGGGGGGAGGGGGGGAGGGGGGAAATATAGTATGTGTTAGATTCTAAAGTAACATGATTGCACTTGTATACTGTGGCTCTTTAATTTTAGTGTAAAAATAGGACAAGCTGAATATATTGATAGACAGTAGAAATACACCGAAGGGAGGAGTAGAGGGAAAGAAGAAAGAGGGGTAGAGAGGGTGGGAGAGAGGATTGGAGGGAGGAGGAGAAGGAAGGGAGGGAATGTATTGGGAGAGAGGAGTGATAGAGCGGGAGGGGAAGTAGGGAAGTAGAGGGGAATGTTGGAAGGAAGAACGAAAGTTGGAGGGGGGCGAAAGAGGGTGTATGGTGGGTCAAGGTGGTATATTGGGTTTGTATTTTGGGGGGTATTGTCGACAAGAGGGAGGGCTGTGTTTATTGTTCAATGTTATATGCCCCGGTTATGCACAGTATACATGTGATTGTACGAAATGAAATGGAAATAAAACATATTTACACGAGACTAAAAAAGTCCTGATTTTCTGGCTTCATGTTGAAAGCCCAGTGGATTTGCTTAAGAAATCCTAACCGGGGCAAGATAAAAGACACTCTGTCTAACCTCTCTCTATGTCTCAGTACTTTCATTGAAGATATTAAAACGTTAAAGCAAGAAAGGGGACCGCCCGCCCTTTTACCTCCTTTTATAAGAAAAAATGACCCAGTACCATAGAGCTCCAGGAAATACTTTGGCTAGAGAAATAGCAACTGTTCCTTCCTGGATTTCTCAGATGGGAGGGGCACGGAGGTTGGAGGTCGGCTTGTGTGGGAAAAAATAGTTGCTCCTCATTTTTCTTTGAAAAATATTTCCCTGGGATTATTTCACCATTTTAATTTGCTCAGTTCTTTGTATTAACATCTACATTATGCGCTCTACATGGGGCTGCCCTTGAAGAGTATTCGAAGACTTCAGTTAGTCCAGAATGCAGCCGCGCGAGCGATTGCGGGTGCACCTAGGTACACCCACGTCACACCTATCCTCCGCGAGCTGCACTGGCTACCCATTAGTCTCCGAATCCACTTCAAGGTGCTGGTCGCTACCTATAAAGCCCTACATGGCATCGGACCTGGGTACCTGAGAGATTGCCTCCTGCCGATTACCTCCCATAGACCGATTAGATCTCACAGGTTAGGTCTCCTCTGGATTCCATCCGCCAGCCAATGCCGGCTGGCGACACCCCTCTGCTTCTACCTCTGCTAACAGAAGAATGACTTTGGTCTCTCCCCAGAAATGAGAGCTGTTTGAAGTGGATGCCGCAGCTACCTACAATTTGGGAGACCTGCACTGAGTCGGTAAGGCCAGACCAGCTCTTCCCCATGGTAGTGGCAGAAGCCCTGACTCTGTGCATTGGTTAAAATGCCAAGAGACAGAATATTTGCATTCTTATTGCAGGATCCATCAGAAGATTTCCAACCGATGAGGACGGCTCTGAGCCCAGGGGATGTGGAGGAGGGAAGCGGTGACTGGCTTTCAGGGTAGGTATCACTTTGGAGGGTGAAACACTTGCAGAGGGGAGGCATCTCAGGGGAATCCCACTGGAAGGCCAAGTCCTTTGGCAGGCCAGCCAGAAGGGCTCCTAGAGCTTCCACATGACCACTCTTACAAAAGGTCCTAGGGCTTCTTTTGATCTTTGGCCCTTTTGTTTTCTCTCCCCAGAGAGGAGAGGCAGGAGCACCGCAGGCCGTGGCTGTCCACCGTTTTGGAGACCTCCACTGAGTTGGTAAGAACTGGACAATTCCTCCCCATGTAAAAAGAAGAAGCCCTGTCTCTGTGGATTTCTTAATATGCTAACAGACAAAATCTTGATATTTTGATTCCAGGAACCACAGGACCAACCAGTGGAGGAGGAGCTCTCTCCTGGGCAGGACACCTCTTCTCCAGAGGTAAGAAAGTTTTGGCAATGGGGCCAATGGTTAGGGTTAGGGTTAGGGTTAGGGCTATGCCACGACTCCTGATGGGAGTGGGAGAAATTTCTAAGCTTAAAGCTTGCAAAGGCTCTCTTGCTGTTGGCCCCTAGGGCCTGAATGCACCCTATCTTCTAGCAATATTATTGGGATGCAGAAAGCTTAGGATTTAGCCTCCATATTGTTATTTGGAGGATTCACTGACCGTCTTGTTGGGCTCCAGGACCAGCAGCCTCTGTGAGGTGGACTCCCTTGCTGACCTCCTGGAGGAGGAATCTGAGGATAGCTGGGACCAGGATGCAGAGGCCAGCTCCTCTTCCAGTCCATGGGTAAGAAAGACAAAATGTTTTCAGTTGGGCAGGGATAGAGTCCTCTAGTCAGTTCTCCTAACCTGAGGGAACTGTGCTGGAGCGCTCTGGGCAGTGGAGCAAGGGTACACCCGGCCCTTGGGACAAGGTACTTAGTCTAACTACAGTATATGCACCCAAGCTCTGGTATGACTGGTTCCTTTGCTGCAAAGCATCAGGGACCGGTGTTCTAAATGGGAAATGTGATCCCCATTCAATAGTCCCTTTTTAAAGGAATTCTGAGTTTCGTTTCTCTGATTGCTTAAGAGAAATCATTGTTGTTCATAGGATTCTCCAGAGGAAGAAGACACTCTGGAGGATCTCAGCAGCCTGGAAAAGGACATCCTGGACTCCCTGGACCACCTTCTTAAATAAGAAGAGGTATGAGCCCCACAGATAGGAAGGTGTCCAATATGCTACCTGGGCAGAGCGGAGGGCAAGTACAAGTAGCTCTACAAAGAGCAACATGGTACTAATAATAGTCTTTGATTTCTCCCCCAGATGCTTCCTCAGATTTCCCTCCAGAGGTCAGCTTGGAGGAGGAGGAACCAGCCCCAGGCACCTCGGGAGGTGAGTTGGTCAATGGTCCCAAGCAGCCTGTCAAGAGTGATTTGGCTGAAACAACAGCTGCCCCATGGCAGCCCTGAGGCTTCAGGTGGGGAAAGCAGGCAGCTGCCAGCTTGCTAGTGAGGAGGAGGAGGAATTGCCTCCTAGATTCCTTCTAATTCTGTTATTCTCTGCCTACAGGACGCCTTCACTAATGGAGGTTATGCAGCTGGAGGACAGAATCTCCCGACCTACAAAGCCCTGCATGGCTATTTCGCATCAAATGTTGTTGTTGTTGTTGTTGTTGTTGTTGTTGTTGTTGTTGTTGTTGTTTGTTCTTAGTTTCTTCAATTTGTTATTTTATTTATATTGTTATATTGTTATTTATATTTATTTTATTTATATTGTTAAATTTTGTTTATAGTGTTAAAAATAAAAGCAATGGTTAAAAAAAGTTTAAAGGACTCAAATGTCTATATACCAATGCACAGAGTATGAGGAATAAACAGGGTGAATTAGAAATTCAAGTAAATAAGGGCAGATACTATATTGTTGCCATTACAGAAACTTGGTGGGATGAAACCCACAAAGGGAACATACAGCTAGAAGGATTTAAATTATTTAAAAGTAATAGACCAAATAAAAGAGGAGGTGGAGTTGCACTATATATAAGAAATAACTACATCTCTACAGAAATAGAGCACAACAATGATGAGAACTATCTTGAATGCATTTGGGTCAATATTAAAGGTTGGGGGAAAATGACATTTCCATAGGTCTATATTACAGGCCACCCAACCAAGCAGAGGAAGTAGATGAACATTTTGCTAGTCAGCTAACTAAGGTATGTAGGAATCACACCACAATAGTAATGAGGGATTTTAATTACCCTGACATCAACTAGGAAACAAACTCTGCAACAAGTGGAAGATCCAACAGGTTCCTAACAAACCTAGCAGACAACTTTGTTTCCCAAAAAGTAGAGAAGAGAACAAGGGGATCAGCCATATTGGACTTAATTCTCACTAACAGAGAGGAAATGATAGAAGGTGTTGAAGCCACAGGAACCCTGGGGGCAAGTGGCCATGCAATATTGGAATTCAACATTATGCAAACAGAAGTAGTAGAACAAAAACAAACTAGAGTCTTGGACTTTAAAAGAGCTAATTTCAATAAACTTAGAGAGAGCTTGGGAAGAATGGTGCTGGGGGACTTTAATCTGCCGTCTCTTGGTGAACACTCTGAAGGAGCACAGGAGTTCATGGTCTCCATGACAACCATGGACTTGACCCAAATAGTTCAGGGCCCAACTCATATGGTGGGACACACACTCGACCTCATATTTCTCTCAGGGTAGTGGAGACGTGATCTGGAATTAAGGGGAATAGAGACCTCGCCCTTGTCATGGTCAGATCACTCCTTGCTGAGGGTTGATTTCAGGACACTAATCCCCCACTGCAGGGAGGTGGAGCCGATTAAGTGGTTCCGCCCCAGGTGCCTGATGGACCCGATGGGATTTCAGAGGGAGCTTGGAGAGATACCTGATTCCCTTGCCCGCAACCCGACCAAATTGCTGTAATTGCTTAATTCAAGGTAAAGTCGGGGCAACTGGATGGAACTGAGCATTTACTGGCTGGATGCCCTTCCAGACACCACGTGGGGTTCACAGCAGATTTTATTTTGTGCCCTAGGAGAGAAACATTCGCCACTACCCAGGATTGAACTCTCAACCTTACGTGTGGGGGACAAGCATCTTCACCTCTAGGTCACCACACAGCTCATTTTTTGGTTACACTACACTACCCTGAATAATATTGGTTTCCCTTTATGAATCTGAATTTTTTTTCCAGAAAGATTATTTGTGATGGATACTTTGGTTTAATGTTGCACGCTTGCACCTACAACAGGGAAACCTTTCTATAGAGACAAATCATGCTTCCTGATGCCTTTTGTTGTTGCTGTTTTAATTTCCTGCCCAATTAACCAATAATATATTCTTAGTACATTAAAGATTTTATTGTGCAAACAATGCTGCAGTTGTACATATATTAATTACAACCAAATGAAAGACCTTAATTTCCTTAGAGAATCAGTATCTTTCTTTGGACTCCCTGAAGATCAAATTCATTTATTCACACATTTTAATGTGTAAAGGGGAGGACTACCTGTACTCCCCTTTCATGAGATTGGCTCTGCTGTCCTTTCAAAATGCATTAAAAGACCTGGATGTGCTCCAAAGCATGCAGTCAGGCGCTTAAATGGCCTGTGAGATATTGCTTTGCAGGATGCTTTCTGGGTTTATGCTGCAAGTCTTGAATATATATATATTTATTATGTTGATATTTAGCTAGCCAGAGTTGCATCTCTAAGTTGGAGAGTTATGCAAATTGAAATAGTGATAATAATAGTTATTTCTGTATATTTTCCACTCTTTCAGCTTTCAACCTCCTGTTTAGTTTCATAAACTTGAAATAATATATTTATTTGCAGATAACCCCGTTAGCAGATAAGCCAACTCTATTTTTTTAGTGAGCTACCATAAAAATGCCACCTGCAAATAAGGCAACCCTCAACATTTTCATGTTTTAATTTTCACAATTGTTTTATCCACTAGTGGTGACCTTTTTATAGTATTTGATAAAAATGTAAGGGATGGCATATCCATGGTTTGATTTATCGGTGGGTATATGCAGGTACTTAAAAAATATATTAGCGAGGGAAGAAGGCGGGGCTTAGCAGTGAGAAGACGGAGTTTCAGGCTACTCCTGAAATTCCCCTATTCCGAAGGAAATTGGACGGGTCGTTTTTGATCCTAGCTGTCCCGAAGAGACAGTGAAAGGTTTGGGGAGATCCAGTGACCTCAGAGACGTCCGCAGGTCTCTGGGGGGCTTGGAATTCAACCCCTTTCACCAGCTCCTTCTGGATTAGCTGTATGCTAACCGAAACTGCAGGTTGCCCCTAAGAATGGTAGAAGTGATTTCAACTGGTAAGCTGATTTTATTACTAAAGAGAGATGGTCCGCACTAAAATCTAAGCTAATTGAAACCAAAGAACAGAAGAATCTAGTGGCGAATTGGTTTTTCTTTAATGGATTTATGGCCGGTGGTTACCCTATTTCTTAAATGTTTTAAAGATCTACTTCAACATTACCTCTGACTCCTTTTAAGTGGGCTGTAAACCAATTTACTATAAATTGGCTTTTTACGATCTGACACTTTTATTGCTTGACTGTGTTGGTCTAAGATCAGATAAGATCGCACAGCTCCCAGCGTGTTTTTACTTGCAAATATTTTAGAGCTGCGTCACAACATGGCGTCGATACATACTCCAAAAAGTTCATTTCAAATGTTTTTCTCTGCATTTCAAAAGTTGTTTGACTCATATGAAAGATTTGGAAAAAAATTGGACTATTTGACATTAAAATATGAAGAAAAAAGTGAGAATGTTGAATGTTTGAATGTTCCTGAAATGCAAATGAAGAATGTGAGAAATGAAGTCTCTCAACTTGCTGACACGCAGGGCGTTTGGTTTATTTCGGAGGAAGAAAGAGATGCAACACTTGAAAGGGGGGCAGCCATACAGAAGATTTATTTTAAAAGACAGAGCGCAGGAGGAATGAGAAACATTAAAGAATCTACACTTTATGAAACATCATTTGCAGAATTTTTAATTCCACCCTTGAGAATTAAAGACAAATTGAAAAGTGTAACAAGCCTGGGACAACGTTATTATTTCATCAGAGGCATCCTGAGTAAAAAGGTGCGAAGATATCCCTGTTTGGACTTGCTTATAAAAACATTTGGTAAATCTGTTCCACGAATGGCAATAGGATTAAGAAGGTTTTGTTATTGGAGAGACATAGGCTGATAGATGGAAGAATACAATTCAAAATTAGCTAAATCTAATTACTCTTATTTGTAATAGATATAGCTGAATAATAATTGATATTGATAGTAATGTATATAATGTGGAGTTGATATGATAAATAATAATTGGATATGAGAAGGGAAGGTTGGAAATATTTTTGGACCATATACAAAGGTTATTAATCACAATAATTGTCACTATTAAAAAATAAAATAAAATATATACAGTTAAATGTTAACTAATATGGGGAAAATGTTACGATATACGATATAATTATATAAAGAAGGGAGAATGATAATAAACTATATTGCATGGAAGATGGAATTTTTGGTATTAAATATTATGGATGTTCAGCTAAAACAGGATATGAGGATTTGATGTTAATAGAGGATTTTACAAACAAGTAAATGAAATGTCAGCATGTGGTTATGGACTAAATCTTTGGCATAGTTAAGGATGAAGGATGTTTAAATAACTGTAGTGAACTAAAAGTGGAGGTATAATGATGTCAATATGGTAAACATATGAGTTAAGATATTTGAATTAATATGAATTATGATATGAATTAATTATAATATGAATTAATGGAAGAGATGCACCAAAACATGTTGTAACCAGCTGATATACTTTTTTATATATAATATATACCTGTGTTACTGGTTTTATTCTTTTGGGGGTGGGTGGGTTCTTTTGTTTTTTGTTTTGTTTTTTTGTCTTCTTTGTTTTTTTCTTGTTTTTTTCCGATTTTTTCTTTTCCCACTGGTGTGGGCATGTATTGTTTAAGAAACAAAAAATATTATTATTATTGTTGTTGTTGTTGTTGTTGTTGTTGTTGTTATTATACAATTGTATATATAATATAATGCCTGTGAGTAATTTGAAGGTTGTTGGCAAGCATGTTATTGGTCTGTAGTTTTCAGGTGTTGTTCCTTTAGTTGCATCTTTCTGAATCAAGTATGTTTTTCCAGTTGTCAACCATTCATCAATTTGGCCTTTTTGTAAAATTTCATTCAGTTGCCTGGCCAATATTGCGTGTAAACTGGTCAGATATTTGAGCCAGAAACCATGTAATTGGTCCTTTCCAGGTGATGTCCAATTCTTTACCTTTTTAACTCGATTTTTGACCATCTCAGTTGTTATTTCTAATACTTGCATTTGTTTGTTGCCAATGCTTTGTTGCCAATTATTATTATTATTATTATTATTATTATTATTATTATTATTATTATTATTGTTGTTGTTGTTGTTGTTGTACAATTGTATCACAGCGGCCAGTTGTTTCGCCGGATTTGGCATTGGTTACTAGTCGGGCCCCACCCAGGGGCCTAGGACGTCGTAACGTATTTTCGTAATATACGTGCAGATCCAAGCAGTGCGGCTTTTTGCATTTGACTGATGGTGATTTTGTCAATTTTTAACTGTTTTAAATGTAATTCCAGTGCTTTTGGAATAGCACCCAATGTGCCAATTACCACTGGAATTACCACTGCTGGTTTGTGCCATAGTCGTTGAATTTCAATTTTTAAGTCCTGGTATCTTGCGATTTTTTCATGTTCCTTCTCGGCGACCCTGCTATCACCTGGTATTGCGATGTCTATGATTGTGACCTTATTTTTCTCAACCAGTGTGATGTCTGGTGTATTATGCGCCAGTATTTTGTCGGTTTGTATACGGAAATCCCACAAGATCTTGACCATCTGATTTTCGGTGACTTTTTCAGGCTGATGTTCCCACCAGTTTTTTGCTGTTTTGATATTATAATTTTTGCACAAATTCCAATGGATCATTTGTGCTACTGAATTGTGCCGCAATTTATAATCAGTCTGCGTGATTTTTTTACAGCAGCTGAGTATGTGATCAACAGTTTCATCAGCTTCTTTGCAAAGTCTGCATTTGGCATCATCAGAGGATTTTTCTATTTTGGCCTTAATGGCGTTTGTGCGGATAGCTTGTTCTTGCGCAGCCAGGATTAGTGACTCTGTTTCTTTCTTTAATGTACCTGTTTTTAACCATAACCAAGTTTGTTCACTGTCCACTTTATCTTTTATTTTTTCCAGAAATTGGCCATGCAGTGCTTTGTTCTGCCAACTCTCCATTCTTGATTTTATCACATCTTTTCTGTATTCTTGTTTCGTCTGTTGGGCCTTCAGTAGATTTTTGTTCTTTACTTCGATTAATAGATGTTCTTGACTTTCTTTTAAATAATCAGCCAGTCCATGTTTTTCTTCTTCAACTGTTTGCTTCACTTGTAATAATCCTCTGCCACCTGATTTTCGGGGCAGATATAGTCTATCAGTATCACCACGTGGATGTAAACTGTAGTGCATTGTCATTAGTTTCCTGGTTTTTCGGTCCAAAAGGTCCAAATCAGCTTGTGTCCAGTTAACTATACCAGCTGTGTATCTTATAACTGGTATTGCCCAGGTATTTATGGCCTTGATTGTATTTCCACCATTCAATTTAGATTTTAAAATTTTCCTAACTCTGTTGGTGTACTCTCGCCTGACAATAGTTTTTACTTCTCCATGCTTGATGTTATCCAACTGCAGAATGCCTAAGTATTTGTAGGCTTCATTTTCTTTGCATTTAATTAATTGGCCATTGGGCATTTCAATTCCCTCACATGCAGTGATTTTGCCCCTTTTTATGGATACAGTGGCGCATTTTTCCGTGCCAAACTGCATTGAAATATCGGTGCTGAATACTCGGACTGTGTTTGTCAATGATTGGATTTCTATTTCTGACTTTCCATAGAGTTTCAAATCATCCATATATAGTAAATGTGAAATTTTTTCAGCTTCTTTGGCTGTTTGGTAGCCTAATTTCATTTTTTTTAAGATTACTGATAGTGGGATCATTGCGATGATGAAGAGAAGAGGTGAAAGTGAATCACCCTGGAAAATTCCTCGCTTGATATTAACCATTCCGTAGATCTCATTCCCTACTGCCAACTCAGTTCTCCATTGTTTCATCGCCTTTTCAGTAAAGGATGTAATATTTTTGCTAATGCCAGTTGTTTCTAAGCATTTTATGATCCAACTATGTGGCAGTGAGTCAAATGCCTTTTTGTAATCAATCCAGGCCATATTCAAGTTTGTTTTTCTGTTCTTACAATTTTCTAATATCATTTTATCAATTAGAAGCTGATCTTTTGTGCCCCTGCTCCTTCTTTTGTTGCCTTTTTGCTCTACTGGCAAGATGTTGTTTGTTATTATTATTATTATACAATTCTATCACAGCGGCCAGTTGTTTCGCCGGATTTGGCATTGGTTACTAGTCGGGCCCCACCCAGGGGCCTAGGACGTCGTAACGTATTTTCGTAATATGCGTGCAGATCCAAGCAGTGCGGCTTTTTGCATTTGACTGATGGTGATTTTGTCAATTTTTAACTGTTTTAAATGTAAGTCCAGTGCTTTTGGAATAGCACCCAGTGTGCCAATTACCACTGGAATTACCACTGCTGGTTTGTGCCATAGTCGTTGAATTTCGATTTTTAAGTCCTGGTATCTTGCGATTTTTTCATGTTCCTTCTCGGCGACCCTGCTATCACCTGGTATTGCGATGTCTATGATTGTGACCTTATTTTTCTCAACCAGTGTGATGTCTGGTGTATTATGCGCCAGTATTTTGTCGGTTTGTATACGGAAATCCCACAAGATCTTGACCATCTGATTTTCGGTGACTTTTTCAGGCTGATGTTCCCACCAGTTTTTTGCTGTTTTGATATTATAATTTTTGCACAAATTCCAATGGATCATTTGTGCTACTGAATTGTGCCGCAATTTATAATCAGTCTGCGCAATTTTTTTACAGCAGCTGAGTATGTGATCAACAGTTTCATCAGCTTCTTTGCAAAGTCTGCATTTGGCATCATCAGAGGATTTTTCGATTTTGGCCTTAATAGCATTTGTGCGGATAGCTTGTTCTTGCGCAGCCAGGATTAGTGACTCTGTTTCTTTCTTTAATGTACCTGTTTTTAACCATAACCAAGTTTGTTCACTGTCCACTTTATCTTTTATTTTTTCCAGAAATTGACCATGCAGTGCTTTGTTCTGCCAACTCTCCATTCTTGATTTTATCACAATTATCATTATTATTATTATTATTATTATTATTATTATTATTATTTAATAATAAGTATAGTCAAATGAAAATGGATATATGATGATGGTGACATGTATGAATATTTGAGTTAAAACGCTCGAGTTAACATGAACTATGTTTCTTGACTGTGGAAGAGATGCACAAAAGTCTATTTGTAACCAACGGATACACTTTCTATAGCATGTAAAGAAGGATGTTGTATTTGTTTTAAATTAAAAATTAAAAAACTTTTAATAAAAAAAATGTATTAGCATAAATACTCACAAATAAGACCATTCACGGATAAGTCAAACCAAATTTCGGGGATGTATTTTGGCACCTAAAATTCTTCGTTTATCCACAGGTTTAGGGTATGTATAATAAAAAGACTGGCATTCCCACTCATTTTGAAAATTTTAATAAATTTGGCATTTTCTCTCATTCTATTAAGCTGCAGAAAATGGAAGGTAAGGCAAGAAAGGTACTGCTATAATCCTCCTGAGCAGAGCAGCATGGAGATGTACTTAAAAATAAAAAAGATGTTGTCTATGGAGATTCAGTCATCCAGGTCATGGTTGTCCCAAAGGTCCTTTTCCAAAAGGCAACTAGACTTTGTTTTCCCTTGAAGATGTTTCACTTCTCATCCAAGAAGCTTGGATGAAGTGAAGAAGCTTCACTGAAGAAGCTGAAGAAACATCTTGGATAAGAAGCGAAATGTCTTCAAGGAAAAACAAAGCCCGGTTGCCTTTTGAAAAAGCACGAAGTAGGCACAAAGTAGGTGGCATGTATTCACTGAGTAGACTTTCTCCTACTTGTGATGGAGGATCTAAAGGCTTCCATGTCAACCCAGAGGCTCAGACTACCACATCTCTAGGATGGAAGCACACATGATTTTCTTTATTTTTGGGATGCTCCCCAGGGATTTTGCAACTCACATCTGAAAGTCCTAGATTTGAGCAAATACGAATTACAGCCTGGGGAAAGCTAAGAAATTCTGTTTAATTATTCAGGAAGAGGATAATTAAACTTTTAAAACTCTACAGAAACAATCTTATGTCAAGCAGACAGCTCTTTAATTATCAATCCATGAAGGAAAAAAGTGGTTTCAGGCTTTAATTTTTTTTTCTCCTTTAATCTAATTTGCATTCCTTCCAATTGAATATCCAGACTTAATCTGTGTGGCTGTGAGAAAGAACATGTGCCACAAACACCCAATTATTTTAATAATTAAGGTTGTTGTTAGCAGATCTTGGAACAAAAATCCAGATGCCTACTATATAGCTGTAAAGAACTAAAGATTTGGTCTACGTATAGATACAGAAAAGAATAGACTCATTTTGGCTACTGATAATCTGGATTTTTTTCCTAGCCCAGATCCTCTGTTTAGCGTTAGCAAAATTCAGGTTACAAGTACATCCAATATGCAAATAAGCATTATTACATGCACAAAAGTTGAAGTCGTAACAATAGTACAATACTTGCTATACCAAAATATACAGATGTCAGAGAGGTACAAGTGTTGATGATGTTAGAATCAATGGTAAAGCATGCAATATTTTCCCCACTTAGCAACCACAATTGGGACTGGCAGCTCTGTCACTAAGTGAATCAGTCACTAAGTAGAAAGTGATTGGGGCTGTGTTTTCTTTTCCCCCACTTCCTCGCCTTTTGGAATGGTCACTACTAGGAGCTGGGATCTCTGGCTCACAACAGCTGCCTGTAACAAACAAAACCAATCAGTTTCATATCTTTGGCTCTTATTTTTCTCCTAATGATTTTACTTCAGCTTTCCTTTATCCCCACAAGACTGAGGAGGAAACTGAAACATCTTTAAGCATGTTTTGCAATTTAGTTTCATTTTTTGCTAAAATAATAATGCAGCCAGAAAACATGCACATTTTTTCTGATCTCCCTATGCTTTCACTCTATTTTCCAAATATTTAACCCTGTTTCATATGATAATCCTTGGTCCAATCCAGAAATCTGAAATGATTGAATTATTTTGCCCATATGTATGACCGATATTAGCGGTTACACATCTTTGCTATGAGTACTTGAAGAGCTTCAAGAGATACAATTATCATATTACATTACTGCCCCAATTTATTAGAGGAAATACCCATTTCAAAAAATTCAAGTAGAAATATTTTTGAAAGGTTACTTGCTCTAAAGAGACTGATTAAAGATACTTTGCCAAACATAAATGGAAATGTTGAACTGTACCCAAATGCTGTGATTAAGAATGCTATCCAATCTTTCAACAGCTTCATTCTTATACTGGCCTGGTGCCCAAATGAAATAGGCAGGATGAAATATAGCTTGTATATTTTCATCAAATATCTTAGGCTGGTTACCTCATAACTCCCCTCCTTTTAAACTTTTTAACCTTTACTTTATTCCACCCCCGTTTTATCTGCCTCTTTTTTTAATTAAGATATAGTATTTTATATGGTTTTTGTTTTACACTGTACATGGCCTACAAACCCTCTGAGAGTGAGATGGGTGGTCTCTAAATTTGATCGAATGAATTAATTAAAAAACTTAGCTTAAGGTTCCCTCCCTCTTTCCAAAGTGTTTTTTTTAACTGTAGTTTTTCCCTCTCTCATAATTGCACTTTGCGTGCAACCATTAAAATCCGTGACATACATAAAGAACTTAAATCACTCTATATGAAAAAGTAACAGGACATGTCCTTGAAATAAGTTATCATCATTTATTTTATTAGCATAATATGAAATGGGAAAAGACCATATCTCACTACTTCCTCTGTGAGTTGTCTAAATGGGAACGACTACTTCACTATAATATCAATGAAGTCTCTATTTAGTTTAACAAGACATGAATTCTAAAATAATATCTGCACAGATGAAAGGTTCCATTGGTGGAAGAAAATGGGTTACTCTGAAAGAGAATCAAAAATAGATTTTTTATTTTTTATTTAATGTTTTCTCTGCATTTTTAATATTGTCTCAAATCCACTAGCCTTTCTTGACCATTTGCTGCTGGCTCATATTCATGAAGCTTAAAATTGCCCACAGTCATGTTCTGTTAACGTCTTCTTGTTGTCTGCATCGTTGTTCTATTTCATTCTATTTATTTATTTATTAGACTTATATACAGCTTCATAGGGCTTTCAGCCCTCTCTAGGCGGTTTACAAATTTTTTAGCAAATTGAGTCAGCAACTTGCCCCCACAGTCCGGGTCCTCATTTCACCCACCTCGGAAGGATGGAAGGCTGAGTCGACCTTGAGCCGGTGAGATTTGAACCGCTGAACTGCAGATCACAGTCAGCTAAAGTGGCCTGCAGTACTGCACCCTAACCACTGTGCCACCTCGGCTCTTCAATGTTTTCTCTGCATTTTTAATATTGCCTCAAATCCACTAGACTTTCTTGAACACCATTTGCTGCTGGCTCATATTCATGAAGCTTAAAATTGCCCACAGTCATGTTCTGTTAACATCTTCTTGTTGTCTGCATCGTTGTTCTATTTCATTCTATTCACATTCTTTTTTTCCTGCCTCCCAAATTTTGTATTTTGATTCATTGTGTTATCCCCAAAATGGAAGGAGCCAAATATCCATTTCCAAGATATGTATGACTTGTTGGTGTTGTTCGGTCCCTAAGTTGTATCCAGCTCTTTGCAACCTCATGGTTCAGAGCACTCCGTCCCCTGCTCTCCATTTGTCTTCCAGAGTTTGTTTTCAAAATTCATATTCATTACATCAATGATACTACCTAGTTATCTCATCCTCTGCTGTCCCGTTCTTCTTTTGCATTCAATCATTCCTAAAACCAGGTTCTTTTCCAGTGAGCCCTCTCTTCTCATTACTGGCTGAAGTATTTGAGTTTCAGCTTCAGCTGTGTGGCTATATTTGTGCAATACATTATTAGACTATTAGACAAACAAGCCAACAATATTTTAGCCTAATATGTAATACAAGCCTGGCAATACTATTAGCTGATGGTTCAATATGTCACACAAAGCCACAAAATGAGGTTAATTGAAAAATCTGTGAGTCAATTAGCAATGGGCAAGTTTATTGCAAATATGGCCAGTATATGGAAAAATTAGAATTGATTCGTGCCACTCCCCAGTTCTACACAATTGTTTCAGAATTTGGAAGGGGTGTTTTTGTCTCTTCCATCTTATATGAGATAAGCAAACACCTGAGTTCCCACTGATGTTGGATCCTTGGAAGGTTCTATTTTCTAACTAGAAAAAAGGAAAGGATTTATTTTATGTGTACAATTAGATAATTACCAGAAGGAATTGTGTGATTGACTTGGCCATCTGAGGACCATTTTTTGTGGATTGCCAATGCAGTTGAAATGGGCACCTAAAATGTTTTAAAACACAAGCATTTTGACTACCTATTTTGACATAACTCATACCACAAAATCTGTTATATAGCTCAATCACAAGAAGAAGAATACACACAAACATTATGAACTCTTCCTTCCAAGCCAATTTGATAATATTGAAGCACACCTGGAACTGAGTATCATTCAAATTAGTCATTTTTACAGAAATCTACAAGTCATGATCATAAAGTCGGTTTTACGTGAGCTAATTCAAAAGATTATTTATATAGTTGAATTGCTCATTAAGATCATTGATTTTCTTCCCACAGAAAATATTTACTTTCATGTGAAGATAGTTGATGCAGTTGTTTGAAGAACAGAATTTATTCTGAAGGACAGAAGCAACGGAAAGGGAGATGTTTCACTGTAAATATAATATAAGAAATATAAATTTCTGTTTAGAAATCCAAATGAATAAACTTGGATCCATTCATTCTTTTACAGAGACTATTTGGATTAAAATAACAGGAGGAACGAAGGAAATCAAACCTTTGTTGTCTACTATCACCTGCACAACCAAAAAGATGATATGGATGGTGCCTTCAAAAAAGCAAACTGCAAATCTTTAAAACAGGCATGAAGTGATGAAAGATTTTAATTACCATGTTCATTGTCCATCCAGGAAATTCATGACTTGTCTTGCAAACTGCTTTAGGAGATGATGAACAGCACACAAGGATCACATGAGGATCAGCTATCCTGTCAAATCTATAAGATAAAACAGACTAGAAAAGCAAAGCCATGCTTCTTTAAGGTAAAGCTTCCCCTTGCACATATGTGCTAGTTGTTCCTGACTCTAGGGGGCGGTGCTCATCTCCATTTCAAAGCCTAAGAGCCAGAGCTGTCCGAAGACGTCTCCATGGTCATATGGCTGGCATGACTAAATGCCAAAGGCGCACGGAACGCTGTTACCTTTCCACCAAGGTGTTTCCTATTTTTTCTACTTGCATTTTTACGTGGTTTCAAACTGCTAGGTTGGCAGAAGCTTGGACAAGTAACGGGAGCTCACTCCGTTATGCAGAGCTAGAGATTCGAATTGTCGAACTGCCAACCTTTCTGATCAACAAGCTCAGCGTCTTAGCCACTGAGCCACCATGCCCCACATACTTCTTTAAATAGATTCAAAATAAAGGAAAAGTAAACTAAATAAACTGATTGGTAGATCAGTTGCTCAGCAATGATAGAAAAATTCAAAATGCACACAAAAAGTAGGGGAGCTTCTAGTATGGTCTGGAATTGCATGAATTCCACCAGAAAACACTGAAAATCAAGGGGGAAAATCAGGGCTGAAATTTGAGACTGATAGAAACTTAATCAAGAAAGGCCTTTTCGGTTTGAATGAATTTAAATCTACATGACCAGATAAATGGTATTCTAAAGCACTTAGACCTTGGCCAAACATTTATGCACTAATGTTGGGGAATCCTGGAGAAGTGATTACAGTATTTGATAGGTGGAGGAAAGCAAATATTGTCTATTAAAAATAGGAACAAGGGATAAAATGAGCCAGTGTAACTAAAAGGCCCTTTCCTTAGATGGTGAAAGAACTATGCAGAGTGGAGAAGGCAACATAAACCTTGTGGTGCAAATGAAGTGACTCCCTCCATCAAGCAAGTCACACTGAAGAACTGAGGAAGCCATGTAGAATCTTATTATCTGTTTGACCCAGTGAAATACAAGTAAGAGGAAGAAGCAAATACTTGTATAATATGCAGAGAATGTCTATGGAAGTAGAGGGAGAAAATGCTTGTGGGAGAAAGAAAACAACCATAGGTTCCACAGCCTAATTGCCTTATCTCATTGTCAAATTTTTGGTGTTAGTTATTTTGTACTTTGCTGTTTATATTGGAATGGAATTCCAATAAATGACAAAGGGCATGTGTAAATATATATCACAAAGCTGAAATAAATTAATATTAACAGAGATTGCTGTAGAATACTATAAGTACACATATAAAATACAGTGATTAAAAGTGCTGGACATGTTAGATGTACATGTGGCTAAATTGAAGGATTTCTAAAAAAAAACGTGTAGTTTTTAGAATATTAATTTCCTCAATTATCATTTTTGATAGTTACTTTATAATGATTATCACTTTATTTTATACAGTGGAGCAATGAATAAATAATCTATGCATTCCACAGAAGCAAATTCATCTCAATAGTTATTCTTTTTCTTGTGCAGTCATTTCAACTAAGAGTTCATGTCTTGATTCGTAATTACCCAATTTATGATAGGCAGGGAATAAGTGTAAATGTACATCTAGTTAACACTGTGCTTCAACTAAGAATTAGGAATATTGTAACTGCATTGCATTTTGCAAGTTCTTGCCATTTTGTGCAGAGGCAATATCATTGCAATCAGTGGTGGGATTCAAATAATTTAACAACCGATTCTCTGCCCTAATGACCAGCTGGATAGGTGTGGCTCGTTGGTCATGTGACTCTGTGGGCGTGGCCAACTCAATGTCACTCAGGTCGATGGGCGCTTCACCTTGGCTGTTACAATGTAATAAGGGTTAACCAGAGAGGCAGTTTCTGTAAGCAGGGTGATAAAAATTAGGTTAGAAACAGCACCAGAATGTTTCCTTAGTGCCTTCCTTACAGGATTAGCCCTGTAAAGTGGAAAAAAGCAAAATAAGATTTCTTCCCAACAACAGGTTCTCCAAACTGCCTAAAAAGTTAACAACCGGTTCTCCTGGATAAGTGTGAACTGGCTGAATCCCACCACTGATTGCAATACGTTTGTCCGTCCAGTTCTTTCTGAAAAGATTAACTGAGCTAAACCACAAGACTATATCATTTGTGCAAAACCATTGCACTGAAAGCAAGTGATTTGCAAATTACACAACTAAACTCTGAGTTGCTTGCCTTTAGTAAAGAAATTAAATTGAAGCCCCAAAGTACTTGGCTTCAGCTCTTGAACTTAAATGTGTACATTGGTGAATAAGCTGGCTTTTCCAGGTTTGTACTTCTGTTGCTCTCATAGTATTTCTTCCATGTCTTTATAAGCTATTGTGAGAGCCAACAGCTCTTCAGGACCTTAGGGAGTTTGCATTTCATCATCTCTTCCTTTAGCTTTTCAGTTAGAGAATGAAGGTAGAAACTTTACAGGCTAAACATATTTTCTGTCATATTCCCACGTGAAGCTTCTCTGATATTACCAAAAGATTACTTTTAAATATCCAAAAATGAGTTTCATATAAAAATCATTCTAATGGACATTAGCACCAGCAGCATTACTGAAATGTAAAATGTGATGAGGTATTAAAAAGCAAGGTGTATATGTAGGAAAGAGTCAATTCTTCTTGAACTGCCCCTAAAAGGATAAGTTCATAACTAGGGGGATAAATCAATCTTTCTTAGAGGCACAAGAACTTTCTGTGGCTTGTGATCTTGGTCATCAGATTAGGTGCACCATTTACTCCCTTTTAAGGGGCTGATACAAGTCAGTGTTATTTGGGAGTGAGATATCCCATCCTCAGCCTCCAATTATGTTGGGTGGCTCAAGGTTCAGTGCTCTCTCTATTTTTGTTTAACATCTACATAAATCCTCATGTCTATCCCTGATGAAGTAGGCCATGCTGTGAATGCCCTGTTGTAGTGCTTAGAGGTTTTTGCTACCTGGCTGGGTAACAATAGGCTTTAAACGAATCCTGGCAAGAATGAGTGGCCTTTTAGGGCCTTTTCTATCTGGGACTTTACCAACTTTGCTACTAGCTGGGGGGTGGGGGTGGCACTCTCCCAAATAGACCAGTGCACAATCTGGAGGCCCTTCTAGTCTCATGATTCCTGTTCCAGCACCAGGTGGCAGTCATGGCTAGGAAGGCCTTTGCATAACTTTGCATTCTCCACCTGATACACCTGTTCCTGGATTAAGGAGTTCTGCTCAGAGTGACTCATACCCTGGTTATCTCTCAAATGAATTACTGGAACACATTCTACATGGACCTGATCTTAAAAATAATCTGGAACTTTCATCACATTCCACTTTTGTTCCATGAGCTGCTTTGGTTGCTGGCTTGCTTCCAAGCCAATTCAAGGTGCAGGTTTTGACTTTAAAGTTCTTTATGGCCTGAGGACCATTATCTGAAAGAATGACTCAATTGCATCTATCCATTTCATCAGGAATGGCTTGTTGAGGATCCAGTTTGCAAGGGAGTTCCATCTGATGGGAAATTTCTGGAAGATCATCCCAAGGTAAAGTTAGCCTTAATCTTGTAGAGGGCTCTTAAAATATTTTTCCCCAGAAAGTCTTGAGATCTCCTAGTGAGAGGGATATAATATCCCCCTGTTATGATCTTATTTTACTTATTTTGCTTTATTTATGTTTATTGTTTTAACAAGTTTTATTTTAAAAATTTAATTCTTGATTTTATAGTACACTGCCCGGAGTCACTTTGTGTGAGGTGAGCACCCATATAAATTTGACGAATGAATGGATAGATACAATTCAAGTAACCAAGATTATTGTCATGCATTGTATTGGGAGGTCTGGCCTTGAAGACAATTCAGAGACAATAGTGAAAGCAAAAATGCTGCCTGGAAGTAAAAATTATGATCATATTGTGCTGTGAGTTCTAGTCCCACTTTAGGCACAAAGCCAGATCACTCTGGGCCAGTCACTCTCTTAGCCCTACAAAGGAGACTATTGCAAACCACTTCTGAAATCTTGCCAAGAAAACCTGTTTCCAACTTCAGTTCAAAATGCTATGTGCACCCTTTATGATGCAACACTTTATAACTTAGGAACACAATAGCCAAATGATGTTTTTTTTCTCAAGTTCCTCCCCAAACGTTAGATTTTTCCTCTGGTGCTTTGCATCAGTTATTTTCATATGTTCATATGTAATTAAGATTCATCTAAGAATTGGACTTTTTAGTGGTGGCCTCTCCAGTTCTACAATGTTCTTCCCAACCGAGACACACTTGAGGTTGATTTTATTACAATCAGATTTTATTAGTATCAATCAAGACATTTTTAATCATTTGAGATTAAGAACATGGAATTATTTACTACTTTAGCAATGGAGCAATTCAAATTCATTTATTTATTTAGACTTATTTGCTGTTTTTTTATTGCTTGTACCTATTATTTCTGCTTTAATATTGTGATTTTAGATTTATGGGAGTGGGTTATATCCATTATAAATATATTAAAAATAGGTTCTCTTCCCTTCCACCTTTCTTCTTACTATTTGTAAATGTCAAATAAGCCACTAAGATGCTTCAGTTCATCTCTGTCTTATTCCAGAAAAGTTGGAGTGGGCATTATTGACATCTATGTAGATTAAGAAATGTATGTAAATTAGGGCAGGAGGTAACCAAAAGATTAAGTGGTATAAAGAGAAGATGGGTGGTAGCCTTAATCCATTGTGATGGATAGATAGGCTTATTCCATGGAAATAAGGAATAAAACATTTTAGGTGTCCTTTTCAATAGTTCATCAATTTTTCATAATTATTAGAAGTGTCAGAAATATAAAACTGGATATTATGAATAATGTATTAGCTATCCACTCCCCAATTGACTTTCTTCTCAAGTTATTGAAACTGATTTCAAAGCTTCCCCAAGCTGAAGATGAGTATATATTACACAGTACCTCTCCAATCCAGCAAACCCCTAACTGAAAAATATAATATTTTAGTATTTGCTCCAAGAACAAAGATTAAATGAACTCCCCCAACACTAGATGTAAGTAGGTCATCAACTTTAATGAAATGATCATTGAAAAAACTAGTTACAAACCTAGGCTATTACCCCATCAGGTCTTTTTCTACCTACATTTGAACATCAAATATAAGATAGAGATTCTATACTGAACAATTTGACGTTATAACCTTGGGCTTTAAACTCTCCAGAGCACTGAATTCACAGCTTTGTCACTGGCAGTTTAAATTGCTTGCTTAGTTCTTACTGCACTGAAAGTAGTACATGCAAATGAGTTATGATATTTTCTCTTTGAAATTTAACTACGGTACATATTTGAAAAGGTTATGATTTGATCATTTCGTTATGCATTCAGCTTAGCTTCTAACTAAACTGAAAAAATAGCACCTTATGTTGTTTCAAAACTTTCTATGTTGCCTCACATGAGGTTTATGCTGGGAAGAATGGTGTGCAGCCTTCACTATTTTGATTCTTTAGCTCTACTTTTGAAGTTTGGCCCCATGGTCTTGAAATAGAGTTGTAATGTCTTTGAAGAAAAAGCCCGTCCAAGAAACTAAGCCAAAAAAAAAAGATGTTTTGGGAAGCTAAGGTTCAGAACGTCCTTGGTTCAATTAAGAGAGAAAAAAAGGTACTTAGATTTTTCTATTCCACTTAGTTGCTTTGAATTTCCAGCTACATATGCTATTACCTGAATAAGAAGTTATATAAATATGAGAAGAGGCACTACACCAAACACATTGAGAGCATAACTTCTTGTTCCATGTTCTGAAAAAAAATTTTTTGGGAACAGAATAAGATTGCTTTTTCTTTCTCTTAAAAATGTCTTTGAACACTTTAATTCTGTGTTCATCAAATTCTTACATCTTCTTTATCAATTGTGTCGCAATAGATAATATTGTCAAGATGCCACATCCATCTTCATAAAGAGTATAAATGTTTTTTTCATCTTTGTAGATAAAGACACCATGATCGTTCTAATCTAAATGGTGATGATTTTTTTTATCAATATCACTGTGTCTTCTATGTTTGTCTCCATATTGTATTTGGAATAACTGGTGCAGAAGTTTTCCTACTCTTGAAATCCCCCCCCCATTTACCCTCCACAAAAGAGCTGAAATTTCCACCTCATCTACTGATGACATTGTGTTTTCATGCGGTCTTCTCCAGCCACCTGGAAGGTTGGGAATTTGAACTTTTGCTCAAGACTCTCTTGCTATATAGGATAGGTGTACATGCACACACATGCATGTCTTCAAGCCAGTTCTGACTCTGGCAATGACCTAGACAGGTTCCTACAGTTTTCTTGGCAAGATTTCAGACATGATTTGCCATTGCCTGCTTCCTAAAGGTTAGAGAGAAAGACTGGCTCAAAATTACCCAGCTGTGTTTGTGACTAAGGCAGAACTAGAACTCAATGTCTCCCAGGATCTACTCTGGTGCCTTAACTAGACTATAGGATGAATATTTTTTTTATCCATTCCCACTACTGGGTAGATTTATGCAGCTCCATTTTTGAAATCTCTGATTAGGTGCAGACAGAAATTGTTCTGTGCCATATAAATGACTGATAAATGCAATGATTTATGATGCTTGTATGTTGATGGTGTCACAAATTTCTGGTGTAATTTGGTACAAATTCTCTTTCTCTTCTTTCTCATTTATTATATTTGTTTGTTTTTAGATTTATAAGCAGCTTTTCATTCAGCAATGTTCACAGTGCTCCTGTTCTCAGTCAGTCTCCCCCTCCCCCTTGCACAACCCTGTGAGGTAGTTTTGACAAATGAAAGGTGTCTGTCCAAAGTCTCTCAGTGAGCTTCCATGACTGAATGTGGCCTTGTACTAACCCCACCCCCACCTTGGTTACTACACCACATGGACTATGAGAACGGGAAGACCCATAACAGCATTTCTTTTTATATTTCACTCTGAAAAAAAAGTGAAAGGAACTAATGATACAGAAACATTTTTACTTTTACTTCCTGGCTGTAGGACACTGTCTGTTATACATTGAATGAGGTTTGAATCTGAATCACATTTAATATAAAAACATGGTTTTTAGTGATATAGCTTTATTTATTCAAAGGAGGAGGTAAAGTGGCTTAGCGCACCATACTCTGATCTCACCCAATTCTTTTAGATATCAGGCAGTTTTCCAAAATTATCCTTGTTCCATCTTCCTGAGAAAATTGCCTGTTTTTTCCTCAATCTGTGCCACAATAAATGTTCTCCATTTGTGGAACAGTGGGGTTCTTTTGGAAAATGACAGGCTATAAGGCAAGGCAAAATAACAAATGCTGCAGATCCTATGGAAGGACAAGTAAAATACATAAAAGTTCAAGGGTGCTTTTGAAGGCAACCATTATTTTCTGGAACAGCATTCATTTATTCCTCCACAGGCTATGGAGATTTGATGTTGGCCTTAACTAGTTGAAGGAGTAGCCTCGCATATAAAACCGGTTGTTAACCTTTAACAGATACCCTGGCTGTCAGGAACCTATTAAATTAAATAGGAAGGAACTATTGATGGTTCTCAAAACATACAATTCACTGAGGCTGAAGTAGTTGCAGAAGACTATGATCATTCAGGAAAAAAACTGTTGACAGAAGGCTCAGGACTTCAAGATTGCCTTGGAAAGGAGAATGTTGCTGGGTGAAGACAAACTGCTTATTAGCGTTAGGTTAGGATCAACTACTAGGGTGATGTGTCTACTGGCACCTGCTGGGGACAGAAACTCAGCTCTTAGACCTTGGTAGAGAATATCTTGTTCACCCCAGGTAGGAAGGAAAGAGCTTGATACCATATAGAGTAGTGCTTAAAAGTCTGTAAATCCTTTTCAATTTTCAATATTTCTGCATAAATATGACTTAAAATGTGATTTGTCCTCCCCACAGATCCTAAAACTAAATAAACGAACACAATTAAATGTGTGAAAAACATTATATTTCTGTACTGATTTATTAAGGAAAGTGATCCAAGGTTACAGATTTGTGTGTAGCAAAGGTATGTGAACTTTTGTTTTCAGTAACTGGTAATGCCTTCCTTGGGCAGCAGTAACTGCAACTAAATATTTCTGAAGGGTTCTTTTTATCTAGTTTTAGAACCTGTGTAAACAGATCAATTTTTAGGTCATATTTATGCAGAAACATTGAACCCTGAAAAGGATTCTCAACTTTTAAGTACCACTTAGTTCCTTTGTGTCGATCAGTTTCCATAGTTGTGAAAGAGCATTTCAAATACATTTGAGTTCAGTGGAACTTCCTTCCATTTAAGCAAGTATAAGATTAGAGCTTTAAAGATTTACCAGCAGGATTACATGTCATCATGGCTTGCTGGATGAGCCACAATTGATTGGGTTATTTATTTATTTATTTATTTTATTTTATTCAGTTTGTCGAACATGTACAAGATAACAGGTATAAGTATAAACATGGACATGGACAAGGAAATGAGTACAAATAAATGGGGACAGTAGGACAGGGACGGTAGGCATGCTGGTGCACTTATGCATGCCCCCTTACAGACCTCTTAGGAATGGGGTGAGGTCCACGGTAGACAGTTTGAGGTTGAAGCTGTGGGGTTTAGAGGATGTAAGAACAGAGTCAAGTAGAGCATTCCAGGCATTGACCACTCTGTTGCTGAAGTCATATTTTCTGCAATCAAGTTTGCAGCAGTTTACCTTGAGTTTGTATCTATTGTTTGCCCATGTAATATTGAGGTTGAAGCTGAAGTAATCATTGACAGGTAGGACGTTGTAGCAAATAATTTTGTGTACTATGCTTAGGTCAGACCGTAGGCGACATAGTTCAAGGTTGTCCAAGCCCAAAATTTTGAGCCTGGTGGCATAAGGGATTCTATTATGAGCAGAGAAGTGGAGTACTCTTCTAGTGAAATATCTCTGGAGCCATTAAATTGTATTAATATCCGATATACAGTTACAATACAATTACAATACGATGCAATACAATTGTTACAATACATTAACCATAAACTATGATTTACAAATCAGGATATCTGGATTCATGCAGTGTTCTAAATCAATAACGCAGGTTTTATTACAACAGAAGGCAAAGACAGTCACGAGGATGGCTTTTATCAAAATGACAAAAGCAGCAACTGTGCATTGCGATGCATGTTCTGCCTATGTGTATGTGTGTGCAACATCAGGATTCAAGCACAAAAAGGGCAGAGCTTGTGTTTGATTATCCCTCTCAGTCCCTCTCCATCATTGTCCTCTTAGTTATTTCTGGCTTAGGACAATGTGTCAATGCAGCCACTCTTTACTCTCAGCCTGTCCTGTCTGACAAGATCATGATTTTCTTGTCAACTTGAGGCACAACACATTGTAGTATCACATGTCCAATTAGTGATGGGTGATTTCCCTTTTAGTTAGTTTCTGAACTAATAGCAATAGCACTTAGACTGCTTTACAGAGCTTTACCGCCCACTCTAAGCAGTTTACAGAGTCAGTGTATTGCCCCCAACAATCTGGGCTCTCATTTTATCCACTTCGGAAGGATGGACGTCTGAGTCAGCCTTGAGCCTGGTGAGATTCAAACTGCTGAACTGCAGCTAGCAGTCAGCTGAAGTAGCCTGCAGTACTGCACTCTAACCACTGCAGCACCTTGGCTCTGTAATAGTCACAGTAATATGTATAATTCCAAACCCAGATGAGTTTCCACTGAACAAGAGAGAGGGACAAAGGAGCTAAAGTAGCCCTAAAGATAAGAAAATATTATATTGGTAATGACTCCCTCCACCCTCACCCCAAAACCCTATTTAATAAAGAAAAAATAATGGCAGTAGTAGACAATGGATAGTGATGGAAAAAATAAGAGAAGTGACAGGAAGAGGAAGAGGTTGAGTAAGAAGATGGGACATAACAGGCATCTTATGCTTTATTCAGAGTCTTGAGCTTGAAGGGCTGATAGACACATCTAAATTTTGAGAACTGCGGAGGGCACTCTCACGAGATGTTTGCAAGCGGCTTGACCATATCTATGTGGGATAGATATTCCCAGGATCTATGAAGAACAAAACATTTGCAAAGCATGGGTTTACAAGAAGACTCTTTGCCACCTTTCTTTTCCACAGAATACACTTCATACATTTTCTTCTCTGTACCTTTTCTGAGCAGGCACCCATCATTTTTATTTTCTAAAAAAACCTTATGGGTCCCATCTACGATGCACAGGCATCCTTGGAAATAAAGGTGGTATTGGAGCTTGTTGTTTTGTTCTGCATAATCTAAGCGGGTTTTCCCCTCCATAAAAATATTTTCAAAGTAAAAAGACAGGAGGAGGTAGGGAATATAGCGTGCAACAAGATAAATCCCCCCCAAGGACATTAGAATTCCATGTATGCCCAATCGAGGAAACAAAATTAAAAATTTAGTTTTATGATTGAACAGCTTGAGATCGTCCAATTTTAGAAACAGATAGAAGTTACTGCAGGGGGTGTCATTTTCTGTATTCTGCATTCTCAAAAATAACTTATGAGCTCCAAGCTACATTTATCAAGTTTCCGTGATAATATGAAATTGTGTTGCTGTTTTTATGGAGTGATGATGGAGGGAGAGATTTGTCTATCTTTTCTCTTGTTTTCTTCCTTAAAGGCCACTGGTAGTTGATGAGTTGTTAACAGCGCATGAAATAAGAGGAAACAGAATATTTCTAGGCATATCATGATGTCACAATAATATTATAAGTCTGGGTTCACATTCTATGCATAATGTGGTTTGTCTGATTTTGGGTTTACTATATATTAATCCAGTCCTTTATAGCAACAGTATAGCCACTTAATCGTGGTTTACAGCCACTTTACTGATATAACTAACTTTGCATTACTTACTACGGCTAAAAAAAAGTAGATTAAGTTCTAAGCAAAAGAAGAATAATCAGCAGCAAGGATGGTGCAGTTACTACATTATAATTTGGTCCATGATGATTCAGAGGCAATCCTTAGTCAGAAAAAGTGTAAGATGAGTTAGATGAAAAAGTTCTAACTAAGAAGCAGAGGGAGAAGATTTTGACTACATGTTCTCAGCATTTAACCTGGTTTAGTTTTAGAAACATGGGAGATTTTTCACATGTTGATGAAAATGCCTAAATGAGAGCCTAACATATTACACACACCCTGCCCACTTGTTAAATTATGATTCAATGTCTTGTGTAAAATCCAGAAAATGAGCTAGTTCAATGAACAACTTGTTGTGAAAATGCATCTTTGTATAATCCAGCGGCTATTTATAACTGAAAATTAAATTGTTTCTTAACTAAAGCTTGTTCCTTCAGTGCAAGAAAAGATGGAAACTCTTTCATAAAGGGAAAAGTATTTTATTTCTGCTCCCCTCTACTGACTGATAAAATAGACTAGATAAAAAGAACTTTGAAACAAGATTTTAAACTGGTTTATTTTCCTGAGGCTGGTGATTGGAACTGCTGACTACAAGGTGGGATTCAGAGAGACAAAGAGGACTAAGGTAGTGGCCCGTGTGCCTAATGGCCCAGGAATCATATATCTATAAACCAAAATAGCAATAATACATTCTGGATTAGTGCGCTTGAGATTGTGATTTTATTTTATTTCAAAGTGACTGGCTTAGTTCAATGTAATAGCTGTTTTACACCTGTCTTTCGCAGTACTCTTTTCAAATTTGGATACTGTCCCCTTTGTAAACAAATTATTAGTCTACATAGACAGATTACCTATCTAGAATCTCTAATATGTGCTCTCCAAGCAGAAATTAGGTGTCCAATTGGGCCATTCCACTCTATGGAGATGCCACGCTATCAGCCCCCTCTACCGCAAAGATCCTGCAGGAGAAGAGCAGTCTGGATAACCATGGGATCTGGCAGGGTGAGAACTGTGAACCATAAACACAAAGCTTTTGCTGTGACTCAACATAACAGATATAGCGCCCTTGCTTAATTGGGACACTAAAGAGACAGGCCAAGGTAGTTGTAGCAATAGCAATAGCAGTAGACTTATATACCGCTTCATAGGCCTTTCAGGCCTCTCTAAGCGGTTTACAGAGAGTCAGCATATTGCCCCCAACAATCTGGGTCCTCATTTTACCCACCTCGGAAGGATGGAAGGCTGAGTCAACCCTGAGCCGGTGAGATTTGAACCGCTGACCTGCTGATCTAGCAGTAGCCTGCAGTGCTGCATTTAACCACTGCGCCACCTTGGCTCTTGTGATAATGATGACTCAAATAAGCAGGGGATCGTGGTCCAAAATGAAGAACTTTCTTTGGAAAGGCGAAATGGGGAACCAGGTATCACACATCTGTCGCACAAGAAGAGCAAGGTATGCAAAAAGAGAAGTCACCTTCTGGTTGGTGATTCAATCGTAAGGAATGTAAATTTAGGAGAGGATATGGAGGTTTTAAAAGAGGTCAGGTGTCTTCCAGGTACTACTGCCAGCAGAGACAAGAGGTGTATTCTTAAGATAGTCAAGAATGCAAGTAAGGAGTGTGACATTGATGTTATTATACATCTTGGCACAAATGATCTGTCCTAAAAAGACGTACTTTCTGTGCAGAATGATTTCCAGAGCTTGGGGTATGAACTTAGTAGTATAGGTTGTAGGCTTATCTTTTCAGAGGTTTTACCAGTATATAAGGAACAAAAAGGGAAGGGCCAGCGTATAGCAGAGTTTAATGTGTGGCTAAAGGAGTGGTGTAAAAGGGAAGGCTTTGGTTTTATTAGTCATGATGTCTGCAGCTGGTCCAATGAAAAACTGTAAAAAAGAAATGGTTTGCACCCATCCAAGAAAGAGACTGAGTTATTTGGCATTAAATTCACAGATTTTCTGGATAAACATTTAAATTGAACAGCGGGGACATAGAATTAATTGATACAGAACATTTCTGTCCCCAGAAATCTAACATTCATAGGATTATCAGTGCATGTAACATAGATGTTTGTGCGGGTATGATTATCACTCCTGCTGTCAAGCAAAACCAAGCATTTAATAGTGAGTGCCATACCATGTGCATGAATCATACAAGTGGCAAGAAAATAGGGGCAGTCAGGCATAACACAGGTTATGTAGACAGTAAACACAGGGTCAATCAAAATGGACTCAAATGTCTATACACCAATGCACAGAGTATGAGGAATAAACAGGGCGAATTAGAAATTCAAGTAAATGAGGGCAGATACGATATTGTTGCCATTACAGAAATTTGGTGGGATGAAACCCACAAATGGAACTTACAGCTAGAAGGATTTAAATTATTTAAAAGAAATAGACCAAATAAAAGAGGAGGTGGAGTTGCACTATATATAAGAAATAACTACATCTCTACAGAAATAGAGCACAACAATGATGAGAACTATCCTGAATGCATTTGGGTCAATATTAAAGGTTGGGGGGGACATGACATTGCCATAGGTCTATACTACAGGCCACCCAACCAAGCAGAGGAAGTAGATGAACTTTTTGCTAGTCAGCTAACTAAGGTATGTAGGAAGCACACCACAATAGTAATGAGGGATTTTAATTACCCTGACATCAACTAGGAAACAAACTCTGCACCAAGTGGAAGATCCAACAGGTTCCTAACAAACCTAGCAGACAACTTTGTTTCCCAAAAAGTAGAGAAGGGAACAAGGGGATCAGCCATATTGGACTTAATTCTCACTAACAGAGAGGAAATGATAGAAGGTGTTGAAGCCACAGGAACCCTGGGGGCAAGTTGGCCATGCAATATTGGAATTCAACATTATGCAAACACAAGTAGTAGAATAAAGTCAAACTAGAGTCTTGGACTTTAAGAGAGCTAATTTCAATAAATTTAGAGAGAGCTTGGGTTCTTCCATGGATGAGAATCCTCAAGGGGAAAACAACTCAAGAAGCTTGGGAAATTTTGAAAAATGAGATTACAAAAGCTCAGTCTAGCACAATACCAATGAAGAAAAAAAATAACAGCTCCCCAAAGAAACCAGCATGGCTGCATAAAGAACTCTCTGACAAATTGAAAGACAAAAAATATAAGTATAAAAAGTGGAAAGAGGGGGACATAACTAAGGCAAAATATCAGCAAATAGCCCGAGCCTGTAAAGATGAAGAGAGGAAAGCTAAGGCTCACAATAAAGAAAGGCTTGCCATAAAAGTAAAAAATAACAACAAGAAAACAAGAAAAAAGAAAAAAGTAAAGGAAATAATTGGTCCATTGCTGGGAGAAAGTGGCAAGAAGGTGACAAGCAACAGGGAGAAAGCAAAACTATTTAACTCATTTTTTTGCATCTGTCTCTACACAAAGGGATAAAACAGTCCAACCTATCAAAAACAGCACCACAAAAATCAGATTAGGAACACAAGTTGAAAGAGGGAAAAAATGGTGAGCACCTGTCTACCCTAGACGAGTTCAAATCACCAGGACTGGATGGATAACACCCCAAGGTTCTAAAGGAACTGGCATACGAGATCTCAGAACCACTGAACTATATGTTTCAGAGATCATGGAGTAACGGGGAACTACCAGAGGACTGGAAAAGAGCTGATATGGTTCCCATCTTCAAAAAAGGGAAAAAATAGATCCAGAAAATTACAGACCTATCAGCCTGACCTCAATACCAGGAAAGATTCTGGAAAAGATAATCAAGCAACGAATTAGCGAACACCTAGAAGTAAACAAAGTAATAGCCAAAATAACCAAAAGCAACCACCCTCCAGACCTTCCGCATAGCCCTTAAAACCTGGCTGTTCCAACAGGCCTGGGGCTAAAGACTTCAACCCCACTCGAATGGTATGACTGTTGTGCTTTTTAACAGTGTATTGTCTTCATGTTTGTAACTTGTCTATTCCTCCCTTCCCTTGAATTGTGAGCCGCCCTGAGTCCCCCCAGGGAAAAGGGCGGCATACAAATAAAGTAAAATCAAATCAAATCAAAAGCCAACATGGGTTTGTCAAAAACAGATCATGCCAGACTAATCTTATTGCATTCTTTGACTAAGTAACAAATTAGTGGACCAGAGGAATACCATCGATATAGTTTACTTGGACTTCAGTAAGGCATTTGATAAGGTAGACCATAACTGACTGCTAGATAAAATAGAAGAATGTGGGTTAGACAGCATCACCACCAGATGGATTTGTAACTGGCTGACCAACCGCACTCAACGTGTAGTCTTCAATGGAACTGCAACTACATGGAGGGAAGTATGCAGTGGAGTAACCCAAGGCTCTGTTTTAGGCCCAGTACTCTTCAACATCTTCATCAATGATTTGGATGAGGGAATAAATGGGGAATTCATCAAATTTGCAGATGACACCAAGCTGGCAGGAATAGCCAACACTCCAGAAGATAGGCTTAAAGATACAGAAGGATTTTGACAAACCTGAACATTGGGCACTATCTAATAAAATGAAATTCAATGTTGAAAAGAGTAAGGTTCTGCATTTAGGCAAGAAAAACGAAATGCACAGGTACAGTATAGGTGGTACCTTGCTCAATAGTAGTAACTGTGAGAGGGATCTTGGAGTCTAGTGGACACCCATTTAAATATGAGCCAGCAGTGTGCAGCAGCTGCCAAAAAAGCCAACACAGTTCTAGGTTGCATAAATAGAGGGATAGAATCAAGATCATGTGAAGGCTTAATACCACTTTATAATGCCTTGGTAAAGCCACACTTGGAATACTGCATTCAGTTTTGGTCGCCACGATGTAAAAAAGAAGTGGAGAATCTAGAAAGAGTGCAGAGAAGAGCAACAAACATGATTAGGGGACTGGAGACTAAAACATATGAAAAACAGTTGCAAGAACTGGGTATGTCTAGTTTAATGAAAAGAAGGACTAGGGGAGACATGATAGCAGTGTTCCAATATCTCAGGGGTTGCCACAAAGAAGAGGGAGTCAAACTATTCTCCAAGGCATCTGAGGGTAGAGCAAGAAGCAATGGGTGGAAACTAATCAAGGAGAGAAGCAACTTAGAACTGAGGAGAAATTTCCTGACAGTTAGAACAATTAATCAGTGGAACAGCTTGCCTCCAGAAGTTGGGAATGCCCCAACACCAGAAGTCTTTAACAAGATGTTGGATAGCCATTTGTCTGAAATGGTATAGGGTTTCCTGCCTAGGCAGGGGGTTGGACTAGAAGACCTGCAAGGTCCCTTCCAACTCTGCTATTGTATTGTATTATTTCCTTAAAATGCTTGGCAGGTAAAGAAAGATTTGCTGGCAATTCAGCTATAAGGCGTTTGACTGGGGAAGCAGGTTTCCAATATGTGTTTATTCCTGACCTGGATGGAAACAAGTGTTGATGATCCTAATTTCAACATTTCAACATTCAACATTTCAACAATCCACTGTGTGAATTGTTAGCTTAAAAACATGTTTACATTCTACAACAAACTCTCTTAGAAGAGGAATAGATCATTTTCATGCACTCCCTCTTCCTTAAATAATGCACATTTGGCAGAATTTCAGGTGCATTAGAAGGTAATATATTACCTGACAATTCTATATGCCCAAAGTTACCTTTTACTGGCAAAGCTAATTGTTCCATTTCAGAACTACTTTTCCCATAAATTGTGTATTCAGATCTCTGAGTACATTATAAATTGAGCCATCCTAATGTATGAAATGTATATGGTCATCTGAAAAAGCTATACTTGTAAACATTTACTTATTTATGACCTGCTAGATCAGGGATCCCTAAACTTGGCAACTTTAAGATTGGGGACTTCAACTCCCAGAATTCCTCAGCCAGCCTGGTGAAACCACAAGCAGGATATAAGAGCATTAGTACCTTTCTATTGTTACTGTTTAAACTGTGGCATTCTAAGCCATGAACCTTGCAATCCCGGAGATACTTGGGATTGCAAGAGAAATATCTACTGATAGCCTTCACTGATACAGTTATCCTCCATAGGTTTATCTTGTCCCCTTTTAAAGCCTCCTGTTCCCCTTTAAAATCTCATCTTCACTTTCTCCACATCATGCACCATTTTATAAATATCTATATTTATAAAATAGATATATTTTTATTCACTGACTAGACTAACTAGACTAAAATACTGTTGGAGAGATTGTGAAATAGCATATTGGGGAACCTGTTCGTGCAGAGCTCCTATTACATTTGGCAAACATGATACCAGTGAGCATCATATCCATTTATTCTTTTATATAGCAATTTCAGCTTTCAGGTTAAACAAGGGTCCATTTTGCATTAGATTTTCATCAGATGATCTTATCTCATTGCCTATTGTTCAGACATGTGGCTGTCACTGTTCCCTCTAAGGTGCGCGGCTGCGCGGCCGCGCACGTGGCAAGAAAACCCCGCGCAGCAGTTTCTAACTGCTGCGCAGTGATTTCTGCCAAAGCAAACGTGGGAAAGTCCTTTGCAGGCAGCTAGAGCTGGCCGCCCGCAAAGGACCTCCCCAGACTTGTTTTGATGAGCACGGAGCGACTGACAGTAGTTTGTGCTGGCCGCGGCCTCTCAAACTAGTGTCAGTCGCCCCGTGTTCAGCAAAGCAAGCCTGGGGAGGTCCTTTGTGGGCAGCCAATCCTAGCCGCTTGCGCCCGGCGCTGTGGCTGAAGTAACTGCCCAAAGTCCCTGCCGCCACCAGAATATCTGCCTCCTCCTCCTCCTCCTCCTTTAACAGCACTGGATTTGCCGCCCGCGGCTGAGATGAAGCCGCCAAAGCTCCGGTCAGCAGCCCCGCCCGTGGCAGTGATGCCTCCTCCTCCACGCAGAGCACCTGAGCTGGCTCCCACGTTATCCCTCTCCCTTCCTCCTCTGCCGTGCTTTTGAGGAGCCATGAGGCCACTGGAGCCAGTAGAAAGGCGGCGAAGGGGGCAGGAGCAGGAAAAAAAAGGCCTCATGTCTTCTCAAAAGCACGGCAGAGGATGAGGCAGCGGAAGGGCTAAATGCGGTGCCCAGCTCAGGTGCTCCGAGCGGAGGTGGTGCTAGCGGGAGCTTTGGCGGCTTCACCTCAGCCGCAGCGCTGGGCAGCAAATGTGGTGGTCCTCTTGGAGGAGGAGGGGGAGGCGGCAGCAGTTATTCTGGTGGTGGAGGGGCTCGTCGGCATCTTCAGTGGCAGCCCTGCCTCCTGTGAAAAAAAAACGCAGATGGAGCAGATCCACACAGATGACGTCGCCGCAACATGACTGGAGGAGGAATTCTGGGAGTTGAAATCCACAAGTCTTAAGCTGTCAGGTTTGAAGACCTCTGAGGTTTTTTTCTAAAGGGTTAGGGGTGCAAGGATCTTGTAACTTGACAGCTTTAACACTTGTATGCTTCAATACTAGAGTTTCTGAGCCAACATGACTGGAGGAGGAATTCTGGGAGTTGAAGTCCACAAGTCTTAAAGCTGTCAGGTTTGAAGACCCCTGGGGTTTTTTTCTAAAGGATTAGGGGTGCGAGGGTGTTGTAACAACAGCTTTAAGATTTGCGGGCTTCAAATGCCAGACTTTCTGAGCCAACATTTTGGTTGCTAAGCAGGAGCGTTGTTAAGTGATACTGATATTATATAACACTTTTAATTAAGCGGGTACCTTGAATAAACATAACTTTGAGTTTCAAATAATACTGATTTCGTTGTTGTCTTAGGTGACATCTGTTAAAAAAATTCAGGTGCTCAGGCATGAAAATATGCCGCTCAAACACTATACTTTTCTACTCACACTGAAAAAAAATTAGAGGGAACATTTGACTGGCTGTTATAACATTGCTTTGTTCAGAAATGCCTTCTCTCTCTCTATGCATCTTTCTTGGAATGGAAAGAACAATGAAAATTATTCAGAATTTTACTTCCAGACAATTAAAATCTCAAAACAGATATATATGTTTTCTTCTTCTCATCCCATGTTTGAATACTTGTTCTTCTACAATATATGGTACAATCCAAAATCCTAACAACATTCCAGTGAGGGAAATTATATTAAAATACAATAGGATCGTTCTGTTAATTTACTGCTTAATATATTGTATTCTTCATGGATGAATACATAAATACATTTTTAAAAAATCATCTAGATTAATTCCATTTCATTGTTGTTACATATGCTGTGCAGTAGATCTGACACTGAAAGGCCTAAAAGAAAATTTCCAATGATATTTATTTAGAAACTTTCTATGTCTTTGTACAGGCAAGACTGATTAGTTGCCACATATAAAACTTTATTAGATTTGACCCGGGCTCTCTCTATTACACCTGATTCATATTTTTAAATGTCTATAATTATAAACAATGTTGTTTGCCTCATCTTAATTCAAAGATATAGAAATTAGAAAAATATTTATCTCCCTCATACCTTTATCTTTACAATTCACTGAGGTAAACCAAGCTAGAGGCCACAGTTTATTTCCAAACTAATGCTTTATGGCATTTTATAGCATCATTCAGCCATTATTATGGCAGTATATCACCAAAGAAGGTAGGCTTTGAATTGCTTTAATGATGACTGGGTGACTATGGATGCCTGCTTGGAAGCAAGTGACTTTCTCAGGTCATTCACAGAGCTTCATTACTAAACAAAAATTCTCCTACGATCTTCTCAGTCATGTTCTGAGGAGAACTGCTATTCTCACTGATTAATGAATCAAAGTTTTCCCTCCACTTTCCCAGCCATAATAATATATTTTGGATAAGAATGGATATTGTGTTGTCTGTTTAGTAAATAAGATGTGATGGATGGCCTTAATTATAGCTGAATTTATCTTCTTGTCAGTCTTTGCATGTGCTATTAACAGCATGTAACCTAAAAATCTAGACATTAGCACAGAATATTCAGGATATCTGACTGCTATGGTTTCCATGTCCTGCTGACAGTCCTCAGTATGAAAAACAATCAGAGAAGAGTTCTCCATTTGGAGGAATTGCCTTTGAAAATGTTCATGAAGTTAATACATTTATGGGGAATGAACCTTAGAACAAAACTTAAAGTTTCTGATTTTGTCAGCCAACTGTTATGACCTGCAATCTGGTATATGAGTCATTGGTTATTCCCTCTAAAAAGATATGCATGGCATTCATATTAAATTACTTAGTGTGAAAGTCACATTTGTTCATCTTTGCTCATTCAAATTGTCTTTTAAAGCTCGGCTTTTGTTTTTCAAAATAAGCTGTAGATTGTTATGACAACTTCAGAACAATGATAAGGAAGAAAATCATCATAGAAACTATTTTTCAGAATGCCATAGAATCAGATCATCAAATGAGAGTGAGATGAGGCTATGTTTTAGGGTGCAATAACAAATCTGTTTCTTGCTCCTAGATAGAATACTTTATTTGCCCAAGTGTGATTAGATATACAAGGGATTTGTCTCTGGTGCATAAGCTCTCATGCAAAACAACAAAGTAATAATAATCATAATAATAAAATAATCATAATAATGATACCAATAAGAGAAGGTGGTGGAACAGATAAGAAGGATAATAGTAATACAGCCATACTACATGGGTAAATATACTTAGTCATAAGACAGTACTATGAGAATTAGGTGTTTCGCAGAGTGATGAAACAAGGAGAAAAAACTGTCTTTGTGTCTAGTTGTTTTGGCATGCAGTGCACTGTGGCAGTGTCCCAAGGGGAGAAGTTGAAACAATTTATGCATAGACTGCCCAATAATTAACATCAATATCAGGGATTTATTCGCAGAGCAATTATGGGCCAATGAGCGAATATGTATGAATAAAAGCCCCTCTTCAGATAGCAGGCCTCTCTGAGCCATATACAATAAATAATTGAGCTGTCCATTTTGGAAAGCTGAAGACGCTTTAAGCATATTCTCCTTTTACATATATTTCACAAGCCAATTAATCAATCCTAGCTCATGTTTGACAGATATTTATCAACAAATAATTCAAGTTAAATTCCAATTTTGAGATCAACCAATTTATCATTGTATCGTTTCCTGAGATACATTTCCATAACATGATGACGATGACAGTATCTGGAATATTTGTGCACTATCTTCTCTAATATTCTTTCCTGTTACTTCTAGAGGTCTGCTTTTCTAAGAATAAAACATGGATTTTATGACCCTGACATCTTTTATTTTATTGACTTTCCTGTCTCTAAGTTTTAAAGTGCTGGCTTAGAAACCAAGAGACCGTGAGTTCTAGTCCCACTTTAGGCATGAAAGCTGGCTGCCTGTCTTTGGGGCAGTCATTCTCTCTGAGCCCCAGCCACCTCACTGGGTTGTTGTTGTGGGAAAAAGTAGAAAAGGAAGGAATATTATGTATGTTTGCCGCCTTGAAGTACTTACAAAAAGTAATGAAGGTGAGATAAAAATCTAATAAATAAATCTAGCAGATGCTAGATCTAAAATTAGGATAAGAAATGTAGATTTGTTTCTATCACATTAGCCTTATCTTCGAAGAAACGGTTTCATCCAAATTCTTTTGCAGAGATTTTTATTTGGTTTACTAATATTCTCATCCAAATTAATATTGGATGAGATATTTCTTCTATTTCATCTGTCATGATAATCTCTTCGTATAATAATTGTGTTGATAAATCAATGCAAATCTCCATGTACTTGGTAAGAGTGCAACCTCCCCCCTTGCAACAGAATAACACACAGTCTGAATCCCAGTTGAAAGTGGGAAAGCGATATTTTATCTAAGGTCAGAGGTCAAGGATTTGGACTTGCTAGGTTTCATACATTCGTATGGGCAAGGAACTGAAATAAAATCATCCAGGAATATGTTTACACAATCACAAATTGTGAAGAATTTTGCAATTATTTGCTGAACAACAGACAAGCAGAAACAGAGCCAGCAACAGTCTTAAGGGGTGACATAGTAATCCACATTGTTCATGTATTCTTATATCAGAGGTGGTGTTCAGCAGGTTCTGACCGGTTCTGGAGAACCAGTAGCAGAAATTCTGAGTAGTTCAGAGAACCAGTAAATACCACTTCTGACTGGCCCCGCCCCCATCTATTCTCTGCCTCCCGAGTCCCAGCTGATCGGGAGGGAATGGGGATTTTGCAATTACCTTCCCCTGGAGTGGGGAGGCAATGGAGATTTTTCAGTATCCTTCCCCTGCCACGCCCACTAATGCCCACCATGCCCACCAAGGCACACAACACCCACAAGGCACACCCACAGAACCGGTAGTAAACATTTTTGAATCCCACCACTGTCTTAAATGATATGTTGTTTCTAGAATTGTAAGTCCTGAATTTTTTAGTTCAAGCTAGCTATTTACTATGCAGATGAAGGAAGTGCAAATACAAACCAGGATAACAAATACTATCAATTAAAAAATACAGAACGGGAATGATCATTCCAGAAATAGCATTTATTAGCTCCAGCAAATCATAAATACAAAGGTTGGACCAATAGTTCATTGGATCACTAGGAGTTTATTAGGTTCCTGAAGATAATCCATTTTGGCCTCGATGGCATGGTAAAATTTGCCGTTTTAACACTGATGGCAAACACCCGTGTGGAAAACTTAAGTAAAAACTGCAAGAATTAATGCAGATGTGAAAACCATCCAGTTGGACTCAGGCGCTGCATTTGAAGAATATATTTTTATTTCATTCTGAACTCCAACAAACACAATCTAGGAGTTTCATGTCTCCCATCATGCTTACAAATATCATGTTATTAATCTTTGTCATCTATGTAATTTTCTTTAGGGAGGAGAAAGAGAAATATATTTTGCAACATTCTTAACCAGCAAGGCTTAGGTTAACATCAGGGGTGAAATGCTCTGAAGTTTGCTACCAGTTCATTTTGCTACAGGTTCGCTTTGCTACTGGTTTGCTTCATACGTGCATGCTGCTTTGCGATCAGTTGTGTGCCAATCAGCTGTGCTGTGCAATTTCTAATGGTGCGGCACAGCTGATTGTCACACAGCTGATTGTTGGAGCTACTGATTCGCCTGAACCTGTAGCATTTTTTACTACCAGTTTGGGCGAACCGTCCGAACTGGTAGCATTTCACCCCTGGTTAACATCATGAAGTGAATAACAGAATGAGGAAAAAGGTTGGAATTGCTGGATTAAGATTCTTGTATACATAGCAGTGAAGACCACTAGCAGGATAAGAGGCCTACATAAAATGAACTAATCTAAGTAAGATGACAGGAGAGGTGCTGCTTCCCATAAGGTGATCTGGGATTTAGAAAAATGCAGAGCCCTTTTCCTTTTCCCCCGAAAGTCTATTATTAACAGAGAAGTTAATTATCATTGGTTTAAAGTGTCAGAAACTTTGAATTATTAATGACACCCTTTCATATACTAATCAAATATTGATTTAGCGCCAAAGTGTTTTGATCTCATATATGAGGCACTGGATTACTGGCAGCAAGTTATTTCATACAGCAAATAGTGATTGAAATGCCAGAAATCTGGGGTTTCATAGTAAAAATACTGGTTTGAGATGAAACCACTGTTTGTGTTTAAATAAAGAAATCTTTGATTCAGTCACACAGACTTTCAATTTCATCCAGAAAATCCTGATTTAGCACACAGAGACTTTTGATTTAGAAGCAGTGTGTCATGCTCCATTAGTTCTTATGGGAAGAGCGAACAGAGCCTAAAGGAACCATACTAAATAATTTAGCATGTCATTCTGAGTTTCACTTTATAGGGAAGCTGAGGTAAATAAATACATTTTGTGCACCTTGCAATATGTAGCGCTTTACATAAACCCTCTCCAGGGCATCCTCTTTTTCATAACCTGGAAAATAAGAAGTCTAACTATGTCACAAGTAGCCATCTGTGTGAAGATGGCTGATAGTAATGCTAAGAGTGTCAGAAGTAGATTGCGGCTTATTTCCAGTTCTTGTGCAAAATATTATCATTTTGCACAGCTAGATAGCAGCTGTATTTCCCAGTGGTAATAGATTTTTCACTACCACCTCTGATCTTTTGACTTTCTATGTTTCTGGGTCTCAAGATGAATGCTTTTGGTAAAGAAGCTGGCTCCCGACATCATTATTTAATGCTTTCAGGTATCTAGGTTTCTTTGGTTGTACCTAACTAATGTCAAGTAGCCAGCAGTTAACAATCTCATAATAATCTCTTTGTAAGTGATATCCACTGACTAGAGCTTGTCAAAAAATTTTACAGGTTACCCTGCATTTCATTTGCAGGATGTCCATGACAGAGACAGATTTGCAGAACATACTACTTACATCGCTCAGTAAAGAAATATTTCATAAATAGATGAGAATTGTCCTTTTATTTAATACTAATATATCCTGTCTTTTTATATTAGGTTTCCCGGTTCAACTAATACAGTTTTTAATATCAGTAATACCAACAAAGCAACAATGAAGCAATTCATAGACTCATAGAGATGGAAAGGACATAAAAACCATCAGGTTCAATTCACTGAACATTGCAGGATTCACTACACCATCCCAGTCAGTGATTGTCCAGCCTCTGTTTGAAAACGTCCAGCAAAAGGGGAAGAAACTACTCCAGATGGTAACCTATTGAACTGATTGACAGTTCTTACTGTCAAGATGTTCCTCCAAAAGTTTGGGTCTATATCCTTTAAATTTTATCCCATTAGTTCTAACCTTGCCCACTGGAACAATAGACCCTGTACAATGTTTGACATTGCGACAGCCCTTCAGATATTTAAGGACATTTATCATGTTCCTCCTCAACCTTTTCTTCTGCAAGCTAAACAAACCTAGGTTTTTTATCCAGTCCCCATAGGACTTGATTTCTAATCCTTTCATACTTTTCTCTGGACTTGCTCCAGTTTATCAATGTATTTTTAGACCAGGTTGTGCAGAACTGAATGCAGTACTTCAAGTGCAGTGCTGTTGCACTAATTCCATTTAGCCACCCAACCAGGTTCAACTAGGTCACAGAACCCAATCATCTGCTCACTGCAAAAATCTAAAATGCCATGCTTTTCTTTTCTTGTTTAGTATCTTTAAAGATGCAACAGGATTCTATCTATCCATTTCATAATTTTCTCATGATATCACAAATGTAGATTTGTAAATAGGTATAGATTGATGGCGGGATGGTAGTTGTTGAGGTCTTAAAGGTATTTCTTTGTTTTATTTTTTGTTTTATTTATTTATATTCCACTTTATTTTTACAAATAACTCAAGATGGCAAACATATCCAGCACATTTTCCTCTTCCTATTTTGCCCGCAACAACAATCCTGTGAGGTGAGTTAGACTGAGAGTGACTGGCCCAAGGTCACCCACCTGGCTTTTGTGGCCAAGGTGGGACTTGACATGGTCTTTTGCTTTCTAGCCCAGTGCCATACCCACTAGCTCTTTTTGCCAGTTTAAAGAGGGGGTCTTTTCCATGGGTCTAGAAAATGAAAATATAATCAGTGAACCTCAAATGCCAGATGGGTTTCAGGAAATGAGTTAAGGAGTTGGTGTTCTACATTTGCCATGAAGATGTTAGCATACTGTGGAGCTATCCATATGCCCGTAGCTATGCCACTGATTTGTAAGTATATATTTTTTGGCAAAGTAGAGTATCCAAAGTAGATATGGGTCATATAAAGTCATGAAGTCTTGAAGCAAACTGTGTTACCATCACTGATGCAGCTCCTGACGGCTTGAAGCCCATGTTTGCAAATGATAGAGTTTCAATATCCATGATAGCTAAAATAGTGTTGTCAAGAAGATTGCCAAAGAATTTCAGTTTTCTTAGGAAGACTGTGGTGTCTCTTATGTAGACGGTGCTGGTAGTATAAGGTCTGAGTTCATAAATTCAGATGTTGCAGCTACTAAGGTTCCAAGCTTGAAATAATGGGATTATCTGAATTGTTTGATCTGTGTATTTTTAGAAGGAAGAACTCCTGGAGTGTTTTCTCTATAGATGCGGTCTTTTATGTCCTTAGGAATTTATTTCATAAGGCTGCATACTGTAGTTCTTTCTGATATGTTGCTGTGGGATCTGAGAGTAGAAGTTAGTAGAATTTAGCATTGCAAATGTGCTTTTCAGCTTTCTTAATATGATCAATCGCATTCAGAAATACAATTCCCTCTCCTTTTGAAGCTTGCTTGATATGATGTTATTGTTTCTGAGAGCCTAGATGGCATCGGTGAAAACTCTGACGGGGCGCAGGAGTTCATGGCTTCCATGACAGCCATGGGCTTGACCCAAGTAATTCGGGGCCCGACCCATTCGGCGGGGCACACGCTCGACCTCGTATTCCTCTCGGAGCAGTGGATTTGTGATCTTGGTCCGAGGGGTAACGACATCATACCCCTGTCGTGGTCAGACCACTGCCTACTGAGGCTCGACTTCCGGAGGCCAAACCCCCACTGTAGGGAGGAGGAACCGACCAGGTGGTTCCGCCCCAGGCGACTCATGGAACCATTAAGGTTCCAGACGGAACTTGGGGTCATTCCTGATTCTTTCGCCCACAATCCGGTAGAGACTTTGGCTGCTGCCTGGCATTCGGCAGCATCAGAGGCCCTCGACCGGATTGCGCCACTACGGCCCCTCCGAGGCGGCGGATCCCGGAGACCCCCTTGGTTCACCGAGGAACTCCGGGAGATGAAGCGCCGGAGGAGATGCCTAGAGCACCGATGGAGGTCCAATAAGTCCGAATCGAACCGAGCAATGGTAACCACCTGCACCAAGGAATACACCAGAGCGCTTAGGGCAGCGAAAAGATCCCATATAGCCACCTTAGTTGCGTCCGCTGAGTCCCGCCCAGCCGCCCTGTTTAAGATAACCCGCTCCCTATTAAATAAAAGGGAGGCGGGGGAACCCTTGCAGGGCAGAGCTGAGGATTATGCCCAATTCTTAGCGGACAAAATTGCTCGGTTTCGGTCGGACTTGGACTCCACCCCTGCAGTTCCAGCCGAGGCACAAGAGGATCAGATGGAACATCTCTGGGTTGAGTTTCAGGATGTTACCCCCGGGGATGTGGACAAGGCCATGAGGGCTGTGAGTGCCTCCACCTGCGTACTGGACCCGTGTCCCTCATGGTTGGTTACCAGCAGCAGTGAGGTGACACGAGGCTGGATCCAGGCGGTCGTGACTGCCTCTCTTCGGGAGGGGAACTTCCCCGCCGTACTGAAAGCGGCGGTGGTGAGACCCCTCCTAAAGAAGCCATCTTTGGATCCAGCTGTCCTTAATAACTATCGTCCAGTCTCCAACCTTCCCTTTCTTGGGAAGGTTGTTGAGAAGGTGGTGGCCTTTCAGCTCCAGCGGTCCTTGGAGGAAGCAAACTATCTCGACCCCTTCCAGTCAGGCTTCAGACCCGGTTACAGCACTGAAACCGCTTTGGTCGCATTGACTGATGATCTCTGGAGAGCCAGAGATGGAGGACATTCCTCCATCCTGGTTCTCCTTGACCTCTCAGCGGCTTTCGATACCATCGACCATGGTATCCTTCTGCGACGACTGCGGGAGGTGGGGGTGGGAGGCACCGTGTTGCGGTGGTTCTCTTCCTACCTCTCGGACAGGTCGCAGTCGGTGTTAGTGGGGGGGCAGAGATCGTCCCCTAGGCCCCTAACATATGGGGTGCCTCAGGGTTCGGTCTTATCCCCCCTACTATTCAACATCTACATGAAACCGCTGGGAGAGATCATCCGCAGGCACGGGATCAGATACCATCAATATGCGGACGATACTCAACTGTATCTGTCCGCCCCGTGCCAACTCAATGAAGCGGCAGACGTGATGAACCGGGGCCTGGAGGCGGTTATGGACTGGATGAGGGCTAACAAGCTTGTGCTCAACCCAGAAAAGACCGAGTGGCTGTTGTGTTTCCCTCCCAAGGACTCCACCAATATTCCATCTCTCAGGCTGGGGGGTCAAACTCTATACCCCTCAGAGAGGGTCCGCAACTTGGGAGTCCTCCTAGATCCACAGCTATCATTCGACCACCATTCGACGGCTGTGGCTAGGGGGGCATTCGCCCAGGTACGCCTGGTGCGCCAGTTGCGACCCTACCTGAAGGGAGGCACTCACAACAGTCACTCGGGCCCTCGTGACCTCTAGGCTGGAATACTGCAATGTGCTCTACATGGGGCTGCCTTTGAAGAGCATCCGGCGTCTTCAGCTAGTACAGAACGCAGCCGTGCGAGCGATTGTGGGTGCACCGCGGTTCACCCACATTACACCTATCCTCCGCGAGCTGCGCTGGCTACCTGTCGATTTCCGGATGCGCTTCAAGGTGCTGTTAATCACCCATAAAGCCCTACATGGTAGTGGATCTGGATACTTGAGAGACCGCCTTCTGCCAATTACCTCCCTGCGACCAATAAGATCACACAGATTGGGCCTCCTCCGTATTCCATCGGCCAGCCAGTGTCGGCTGGCAACTACAAGGAGGAGGGCCTTCTCAGTAGTCGCCCCGACCCTTTGGAACGAACTCCCCGTGGAGATTCGTACCCTCACCACCGTCCAAGCCTTCCGCACAGCCTTGAAGAACTGGCTAGCCCGTCAGGCCTGGGGATGAAGATAGTTGCCCCTCCCGAATGATGAATGCATGTTGGTTACTGTTTTTATTATATGTGTCTTTGTTATTGTCTGTATTTCCCCTTCCCCGATTTTATGTGAGCCGCCCTGAGTCCCCTCAGGGAAAAGGGCGGCCTACAAATCTCAATAAAATCACTTAAAAAAAAAAAAAATCTTGTTCTGCCCTCTGAGAATGTCATCTAATGGGAGTTATTTTTTTCCCCAAAAGTTTTATTTCTTTTAAAACAAACATTTCATCATTCCTCAATCAGTAAGACATCAAAGTACAATTTTTTGTATGTCAAAATAATTCTAGTTTACCACAAAATTCTTGTCTAGCCTAATGCATACCCCTCCCTCCCTCCACCCTCCCCCTCAACCCCCCTCCTCCTCCCCCCCCCCCGACTTCCCAGAACCCGTACACGGTATGGATTTTTAACAAACACAGTCTAAAATCTGTTGAAAAAAAAGAAATAAAGAAATTAATGACATTCTACATTGACCTTAGCTTCTTCTTGCTGAGCTAACTTTAAACAATTTAAATCATTTCTGATCTTAAGCATAGGCTAACTGGAATTTCTTGGTCCCGTATTTATTTTGTATATAGTCAATCCATTTTTTCCAGTCTCGTTTATATCTCTCACTTGAGTGATCTTTAAGATATGCCGATATTTTAGCCATCTCTGCTAAATTTGTTACTTTCAATGTCCATTCTTGAGTTGTAGGCAAGTCTTCCTTCTTCCAGTATTGCGCCACCAACAGTCTTGCTGCCGTCATTAGGTGCAGAATCAAGTTAGTCTCTACCACTGTAAAGTCAGTACATATACCTAGTAAGAATAACTGAGGAATAAACTTTATCCTTCTTTAAAAGATATTTTGCATAATCCACCATATTTTTATCCAGAATGCCTTAACCTTTTGGCAGGTCCACCATATATGATAATATGTAGCATCGAGAGAACCACACCGCCAACATTTAGGCTGTATATTCGGATACATAGAAGGCAGCTTTTTAGGATCTAAATGCCACCTATAGAACATCTTATAAAAAATTTCTCTCAGATTTTGAGCTTGTGTAAATTTCACATTTCTTACCCATATTCTTTCCCATGTATCCAACATTATTGGTTCTTCAATATTTTGAGCCCACTTTATCATACAATCTTTAACTAATTCCGTTTCCGAATCCATCTGTATTAGTACATTATATATCCTCTTTATATGCATTAAGCTTTGATCTCTTATTTGTTTAAATAGATTATCCTCAACTTTGACAAAACCAGTTTTTTGGTCTATTTTCCACCTGGCCTGTAATTGGCCATACTGGAACCATGTTTGAACTACCTTCTCCTCTTTTAATACCTCCAAAGATTTTAGTTGTAGTACCCCCCTTTCCAAAATGAGAAGCTGTCTATAGGTAATTCTATCCTGTTTTTGTGCTATGTTCATATTTTCAATTGTATGTCTAGGAATTGCCCACATGGGTATTTTGTCATTTAATTTATATTGGTATTTTTTCCAGACCCGCAGTAAAGCATTTCTTAAAATATGACTTTTAAACTTCTTATCCATTTTTTTGTTGAATAACAAGTAAGCATGCCAACCATATACCAGATCGTATCCCTCGATATTCAGTATTCTATCATTAGTTAAATGAGTCCAATCACTAATTACAGATAGCGCCACTGCATCGTAATATAATTTTAGGTTAGGTAATTTCAAGCCTCCTCTCTCCCGTACATCTTGCATTATTTTCATCTTTACCCTCGGCTTCTTTCCGGCCCATACAAATTTGTTGATACCCTTCTGCCATTCTAAAAGATTCACATGTTTTTTAAGTATAGGTAACATTTGGAAGAGAAATAAAAATTTTGGTAAAATGTTCATTTTCACTGCTGCTATCCTACCCAGCAAAGATAAGTGCAATTTCTCCCATTTTTTCATCTCTATCTGTATACTATGCCAAAGTGGTTCATAATTATGCTTATATAATTTCCCGTTTGAGGTTAAAATATTAACTCCAAGATATTTGACTTTTTTGACCACCTTACATCCTAGCGTCCCTCCTAGTTCTTCCTTTTGTTTAGTATTCATATTTATAGCTAATATTTTGGTTTTCCCTAAATTTATTTTAAAACCAGACACTTGACCATATTGATTAATCGTATTCATTAAAACCCTACTGGATTCCTGCAGTTGTTCCAATATTATAACCAAATCATCCGCAAAAGCGCGCACTCTGTATTCTTGCTGCCTAATCTTGATCCCTTTTAGACCATCCAAGCCCCGTATTTTATTCAACAATACTTACAAAGTTATAATAAACAATAGCGGGGACAAAGGACAGCCCTGTCTTGTACCTTTTCCAATTTGAAAAGAGTCTGTTAAACTTCCATTGACTATAATTTGTGCTGTTTGCTGTTGATATATTGCTTTAATTGACTGTAAAAAAATTATCTCCTAGCTGCATTTTTTGCAGTATCTTCAGCAGAAATTGCCAATTAACTCGATCAAAGGCCTTCTCAGCATCCAAGAATATGAACGCAGCAGGGATCTGGTTATTCTTTCCCAAATATTCTAATGCATTAATAATTAATCTGACATTACTTTTCATCTGTCTCCCCTGTATAAAACCTGTTTGGTCAATGTGTATCAATTGTTGAATAACCAGCATTAACCTATTTGCAAGTATTTTAGTAAAGATTTTATAATCTACATTAAGTAATGAGATAGGTCTATAATTTTTTGGTTGGGTAGTATCTTGATCTTCTTTGGGTATCAAAGGCACTTTACCTTCCGTTTGAATCTTATTAAATAATTCTCTAAGAGGTTCTACCATTTCTAACTGTAAATTTTTATAGTAAACCGCTGTCAAACCGTCTGTACCTGGTGCTTTCCCTAACTTTAATTGCTTAATTACCTGCAAAATTTCCCCCGAGGTTATTGGTTGATTCAATTTTTGCCTGTGCTCTTCTCTAACTGAAGGTATTTTCTCTTTGTCTAAATATTTGTCTATATCTAGACCATTAATTTTATCCCCTTTATACAATTTTGTAAAAAATTCTCTTCCTGTTGAAACACCTCCTTCCGACTTCCTGGGGGAGGAACTGTCGCCGAAGGAGCTCAACGGAGCCCCTCTCAGAGTTCTGGTCTGTATATCTAATTAAGATCAATAGATATCACCCCTTTCTGGCAGAAAGGGGCAGGCAGAAGCTCAGGTGCTAGGATTTATTCGTAGTTCACAGCCCCCTTCCTTTTTTGGGGGGGCTGCGAACGGAGAAGAGATCCAGCGTAACTGAGCTCTTATCTCCAGCCAGTTCCTCGCAGCTGCCTTTTTGCAGCCCTAGACAGACGATCCCCCCCCCCTCAGGACAATGATAAATTGCTTAAAGCAACTTAAGGCTAACACGAGCGGGTCTTACTCCTGTGATGGTTTTTTTTTATAACTATCTAAACACCAGCCTTGTTTTTCCTGTGAAACTTCTTTGTGCAACCGGGCTACAAAATGGCGTTTTTACTGTGTTGGTGATTGATGACGTAATTAACCGGCTTTATCTCCCCGGAGACTGCTACTCATTAATAAGCAAAATCTACAAATAATTTATTGAGAACTGACCAAGTGAAGACACTGTTTATCTGTTTATTCTCAGCTTTTATCTATAATGCCTCCCAGGTCTAAGCAGGCAAAAAAATCCCCCCCGCATGTGCTTAAAGAACTTGTTAGTAAATCGCTGCCTTTGCCTCCTACACCCCCTACTGGAGATTCCTTGACACAGGAGCTTTTTTTTAAATACTCAATGACTTTAAACAAGAAATCAAAGAATTTCTGCTGGATTTATGCGATAAAATACAGACTAAAATTGCCCAAATAAAGGCGGATATGTTTGAAGTTACGTCTACTTTGACAGATTATATTGAAGAAATGGAGACTAAACTGGAAACTTTGGAGGAGGCTAATTCTAATTTGTCTTCCAACATCCAAGCATTACAACAAGAGATTAGAGATACTCAAACACAACTTATAATGATAAATTATAACAGAAAGGCGTTTGCAATAAGAGTCAGAGGACTGCCCGAAAAGAAAGGAGAGAATTTGAAACAGACGTTTGTAGAAGCTTTCAGCCAAGCGGTGGGAGGTCCAGGATTCAATTTTGATTGGAATATTCGAAAAATCTATCGCCAGAATTCGTGTGTAGCAGAACAACGACAGCTTCCAAGAGACATAATTATATACTTTTTCACAAGAGAATCCAGAAATGCGATCACCCAAAAGTTTTACAATAACAGGCTCTGAATCGATGTCCATGATTTGTTTGTCTTTAAAGAAATCCCGCTCCAGATGCTGCAAGCAAGGAGAGGCTATACTTTTTTAACCCAAGAACTTAGAAATCGTCAAATACAGTATAAATGGGAAGCTCCAGTTGGAATCACAGTTACACTCGAAAATCAAAGATTTCGTATTAATTCTGTTTCAGAAGCTCGGGACTTTTATTATAAAACTCTGAAGGCGGGGCTTCTTGACTCACTCGGAAATGCGGAAGGACAAGGTGAAGGAAAGACAAGCAGCAAGTCACTTGGTTACAAGAAGGAGGGAGTTGTTCTCCCCCTACTGGAGAGGCAGAAGAGCGGAAACTGAGGATTTAGTCATATTTTCAAAGCAGCGGGACACGTGGTTATAAGGCAGAGGGTTGCCTTCTCTTTCCGGAAGGGCAGAAGAGTAAAGAATATAGATCCAGCGATGTCTTTAAAATACTTTCTAAGCTCTTGGACTGATTAAAACTTTAGGATTTGTGTTTGGTATGAAATGGTAAAGCTGTGTACCGATGAGGAATGGAAAGAAGCATTGCTTATTTTGGACAGATATTATACGGGACTTTTATAAGACTTATTTGAATCTCAATCCAAACTGCGCATGAATTGTTTTCTGTGAGGAAAGTGGGGACTAAGATCTATTTGAATTGCGGTTTGGGATGAATGGAGTCGGGAGGAGCGGGGCAGAAGGGAAGGTGGAGCGGGATATCGATGAAGGGATCTTGGGATTGAATGAAGTGGTATGGATTTTGGGCACACATTTTACGGATTTACATGCTTGAAGTATAACATAAAAAGCTCAGGATTTTAAAGTGAAGAGCGAGATCCTAATCTTATGGAATTTGGGCTTGGGAGGAATGGAGATGAGAAACGAAGGGTAGGAAGATGAGTAGCGAAAGTATGATTAGACTGCTCTGTATTTGAAGATAAATTGATTCTTGTATAAACTAATATTTGAATATAAGGTTAAGAAAGGCTATCTGGAGAGTCTACAGGAAGATGGGGTAAATATCAAAGAAGTAAGGGACGAGGACAAAATATAAATGGAATGATTTATACTGTTTAAATTTTAAGAATGATGGGAGGCTGAGCATAATGCAAAAGATTTTTAATTTTTTTTTAATTCACTTTTTCGTTTTTTTTTTCTTTTTCGGAGTGTTCTTTTTATTTTATTTTCATTATTATTGTTAATAAGATATTTTAGAAGGTGAATGGTACTGAATTGTGCCGGGTGTGGGACCTGGGAAGTCGGAGGGGATTAGGGAGGGGGGTTCATTGGGGGTGGGTGGGTGGGTGGAGATATAGTTTCAATATATAGAATAAGAAGAATACACTTGTATACTGTTGATCCTTATCTTTTCTTTTTATTTTTCTCTTTTTTTTCTTTTTATTTTTTTCCCTTCTTTTTTCTTTTTAGTGTAATTTTTAGTAATTGAATAGATTAAGGAATAGAGAAATGCACCATAGTGAGAAGTAGAGGAAAGGAAGAGGGAGAAGTAAGGAGGGAGGAAGAGGGGATTGTAAGGAGGATGAGAGGGGAAGGAGGGTGAGGAAGGCGAGGAAGGAAGATAGGAGGGGAAAGGGAAGTAAGAGGGGTGATCGTTGGAGGGAGAAAGGAAAGTTGGAGGGGGAGAAGAAGGGGTGTATGAAAGTGATAGGTTGGGTTTATGATGAGTTGTGTTTAGGTTGGGGTTTTTCTTTTCTTATTATTATATTATTATTATTGCAAATATTCAGTATATAAGTGAATGTACAAAATTGAAAATGAAAATGAATAAAACATTTAAACATGAAACACCTCCTTCCCTCTGTAAATCAGTTTAGATATATTTTGAGTTTTCCTTTTTTTTCTAATCTGATAAGCTAACCATCTGCCAGGTTTGTTTGCGTTACAAAAGGTATTGTGTTTTGCATATAATAAATTAGTAGCTACCTGGTCAGAGATCAACATGTCAAATTGAGATTTTAATATGGTGATAGCTTCCTTAACCTTTGTATCGCCTGGATTCATTGTTAACTCCAACTCTTTTCTCTTAATTTCCTCTTCCAATTCTGCGCGTTTTAACCCTTGTTTATATCTATGTGTTTTATTTATATTCATCAGCACTCCTCTCATATACGCTTTGCTTGCATCCCATACGAATTCCATAGATGTACCCTTATTCATATTCAAAACGAAATATTCAGATAACAATTTTTTACAATCATTAGTATACTTTTCATATCTAAAGAAGTTTTCATTCAATCTCCAAGACCTTCTTGCCTGCACTACCCTTCCCAACTCCATCCAAACTGGGTTATGATCCGAAAGGACCCTAGCCACAATCTTTGTCTTCTTGACCCTAGAAAGCAAATCATTAGTGGTTAGTATAAAATCAATCCTTGAAAGGGATTGATGCCTATCAGAGAAGGAAGTGAAATCATATTCCTCTGTGTTTCTTTCTCGCCAAATATCTCTCAATTCTAAGTCACCCATCATGTCAAAAAAAGGTTTGGGTAACTTTGCTTGCATCTTAGTATTTGGGCGAGAAGTCTTCTTATCTCTCTTAGTGTCTATCACACCATTCCAATCACCCAATAGTATACAGGACCTATAGTCCCACTGTACTAATTTAGCATGAAGATTTCTATAGAATCCATCTTGCTGTTGATTAGGGGCATAAATTCCCCAAAGTAATGTCTTTTTCCCTTCTAGGATTAGGTCTGAAGTGATATATCTTCTGAAGGGATCTACTTCAATTTATTTATTTATTTATTTATTTATTTATTTATTTATTTATTTATTTATTTATTTATTTATTTATTTATTTATTTCAGCTTTCATGTCTTTTCTTAAGTATACAACTATACCATTCTTCTTTTCCATAGCAGAAGCTACAAAATGTTGACCAAGTTTTGAGTTAATCAAATATTTTTGATCAGTTGATTTGATGAGTTTCTTGCAAACCAATTATGTCATTCTTAAACTGTTTGAGATAGTGAAATATTTTCTTTCCCCTCTGTGGGGAATTCAATCCATTGACATTCCATGTTAAAATCTTAGTTGTCATCATTGGTTGCCTGAAGCATTTTTAGAGCTTCCTGCATGGCCTGTTTAACCTTAGGCCTAGCTCCTCCCACTCCTTCCAGACTTGTTATTGTGGCTCCTTGATCGATGGTCAGTGATTGTTGATGTTGTTGCTTTTTAGCTTGTTTCTCCATTCGTCTAGTAATCATACGGCTAGGTCTTTGTTCCATAACACCTTGCGCTTCTAGAAGAGAGAGATGCTCCATCTTATCTGATAGTTGTGTAGTTTGCTGTCTGTCCTGTCCTTCTTGTGGTCTTTCTCCAGGTCCAGATGATGCAGGATATCCAGCCTTCAAAATATTATGATAAAAATCTCGGGCTTTCCATACAGAGTTGAGGCAATATCTTTGCCTATCAAATGTAAGTATAATGCCAAATGGTACGTCCCATCTATACTGTATCTGACGATTTCTGAGTTCTTCAACTAAAAAAGCGTAGTCTCTCCTGGCTCTTAACATTTGAGGTAGTATCTCTTTCAAAACAATCAGGTCTTGACCGCCAATTTGAAACTTAGTGTTATAAGACTCTTGTAGTACCATATTTCTAAGCTCTCTTGTAGTGAAGTATATAACGATGTCTCGAGGAAGCTGTTTCTGCTTTGCCACCCAAGAGTTAACGCGATAAACTTTGTCGATCTGCCAGTCGAGGTTAGTCCCTGGTCTTCCCACCAGGCGGTCAAAGGCTTCTGATAGAATCTGTTTCAGGTTCTCCTGTTTCTCCTCACGCAGCCCCCTTACTCTTAATGCGAACTCCATTTGTCTATACTGTATCATAATAATTTCTTTTTCAGCATTTTCCACTTTTTGTTCCACCGCCTCTGTTTTCAATGTCAAGTTGGTATTAGCCTCATTAAGATCCTCTAGACTATCTTCAATTCCGGAAACATGTTCTGTCAATACAGTTACAAGTCTCAGCATTTCATCTTTAATTTTAACAACCCTGGCATCGATTTTCTCATACAACTCCTTTTATTTCCCCTTTAATTTCCTCTTTTATTTCTTTTATTTCCTCTTTTCCCTCCTCTTTTATCTCTAAGTTTATCTTCCATTTTAATTGTCTGTGCGTTAAGAGCCACACTTAATTCACTCAAGAAGAATTCTTTTCTTAACAAATCTCCAGCAGGGGGTGTAGGGAGCGGAGGCTGCAACCTTGTGCCAGGCACTGGGGATGTGCCCCTGGGAATAGAGGGCGACGGTTTCGGATTAAGATTTGGTTTTGAGGCCATTCCAAATTTTATCTTCCAGCAGTTAATAAAACAGTTAATAAAACTCTGCTGCCTGACTGTGCAGCTATAAGTAAAGACACTGAGTTTCTCCCTTTACTTTGAAATTTGAGGCTTGGCAAAACTTTCAGAAAATAAGCATTGTAGCAAGACAGTTCAGCAGATTCATCACCATTTAAATTCCAGATAAGCAAGATTAATGAGAGAGTGGAAGTCTTGTAAAAATGAAACTAATTAGAGAGTTTCTGCTGGCCGATTGTAAAACAGGAGATTTCACTCCTTTGAAATTTTAGAGTTCTGTAGCATTTAACAAGGAGTTTAAGAAGATAATCATTATTACCAGAGAATCCAGCCGGGTCGGCGCCATTTTAAAAGCCTCTAAGTAAATAGATTTTCAGAGGAAGATCTTGTAAAAAAAAAAAGCTAATATCTTGGTAAACAATTAATGTCCATGTAAACGGATTCAGCTCGTGATAAAATCAAAAAAATCAAAGCTTTGAACTGAGTGGGGGAGACCTTACTTTGTACTGCACAAGACAGTTTGAAGTTCCCAGCACGGACGCCGTTCTGCTTTGGGCTGGCCCCCCTCTCTGTAGGCACAGAAGCTGCAAAAATCGAAGGGCATTTGCCAGCAAAACTATTCTTCTTCCTTTCTTGCCTGAAGGATAAGAAACCTGTTTAAGACGTCAGATGGATAATCATCTAAACAGATACGTGACCAGGAATTCGGGGGCAGCTAATTTTAAGCTGCCACCATCAGCAGGCTCCGCCCAGGATGTCCTAAGGGGAGTTATTTTTATTGATAAATGTGGCGTGAGTTTTTTGATAAAAAATTCTATGTAAAAATACAGTTCATGGTTACTTCTGTTTTGGGGTATCATTTTTTTTATTGCATGGGGAAGGTTGGGAGGTCGGCATGATCTCATGAATCCTCCTTGGAGAACACATTGGTGGATCCAACAGTGTTGGACAATGATGGCTGCATATCTATGTCCTGCTTCTTATTCATGAGAGTATTGTTTAAGTTTCAAGTAACAAAAAAGGTTTCGAAGGTTGTACAGTTGTTTAAATCATGTGGATTTAATGGAACAATAGTACTATTTTCTGATTCTGTATTAAGTCTTTGCTTCAGTTCCCAAAAAATCTTTCGTACACTAAAAGTGTGTAAAATTGGGGGAAGAATTTTAAATGTTATTTTCTCTTTCTGTATTATCTTCTTACCTAGGGTGACCAGACGTCCCGCATTTGGCGGGACAGGCATGACTTTTCATAAATTTTCCCGCGTCCCACGCCGTTCTTAAAAAAACACGCTTTTTTGGCGCTGGCAGCTCCCTCGCTCCCCCGCCCATCAGCTGCTAGCTCGCTGGGCTGGCTCATCATTCCGTTCTATCCTACAAATTTAAGCCAGCCCAGCCTGCCGCTCACTGATTGGCTGGACTCCGCTTAGCTTAGCACGCCTGCGCGAGGTGAAACGGCCGGCAGCCGCCTCGCTCTCCTGCGGCCAGCGGCCGTTTCAGTCGCGCAGAGAACTTCCACTCGGTTCTGGGGCTTGTGCCCCCCGGCAGAAGCCCCGGGACCGAGTGGAAGTTCTCTGCGCGAGGTGAAACAGCCGGCAGCCACCTCGCTCTCCTGCCCCCGCTGGCCGTTTCAGTCGCACAGAGAACTTCCACTCGGTTCCAGGGCTTGTGCCGCCCGGCAGAAGCCCCGGGACCGAGTGGAAGTTCTCTGCGCAAGGTGAAATGGCCGGCAGCCGCCTCGCTCTCCTGCCGCCGCCGGCTGTTTCAGTCGCGCAGAGAACTTCCACTCGGTTCCGGGGCTTTTACCGCCCGGCAAAAGCCCCAGGACCGAGTGGAAGTTCTCTGCGTGAGGTGAAACGCCCGGCAGCCGCCTCGCTCTCCTGCGGCCAGCGGCCGTTTCAGTCGCTTCCCTCGTCCGTCTCGATTGCTGGAAGCAGTAACAAACGGCGTGTCCGCTCCGCAGCGCCCTGACAGCCACCCCAGCCGGTGGCTACCGGGCCTTGCTGGAGTCAATTCCAAAACCGCGTTCAGCGCTTTGAGGACCTGAGGCATCTTGGGAAATGCAGTTCCCTATCGGAAAGAATGGAGTAGCTGCGAATTTGTAACAACAACAGAAGATAATAACTTGGTGCTTCGCAGATTACGAAAATCTCGTTTGATTTGCACACTGTTTTTTAAAAGTTAGATAAAGAAATTATGCTGTGAAAGTGACTAGAAAGCCCCCCTCCCCTTCCTGTGTGCGAGAAAGGGAAGGAGAGGAAGGAAGGAGGGGGGAGGAAAAGAAGAAGGGAGGGGGGGAGAAGATGGAAGGAGAAAAGATGGATGGAAGGAGAAAGAATGGAAGGAGAAGGAGGAAGATGGAAGAAGAAAGGAAGAAAAAGAAGAAGGGGGAGAAAAGAAGGAAGGAGGTAGGAAGAATAGGGGGAGAGAGGGAAAGAGCAGAAAGACAAAGAGGATGAAGTTGATAGGCAAGAGGAAGGAGGAAGGAAGGAAAAAAGAAAAAGGGAGGGAGAGAGGAAAGAAGGAAAGATGGAACTAGAAAGGAAAGAAGGGAGGGAGGGAGGGAGGAAAGGGGAAGACAGGGAAAGAGCAGAAAGACAGAGAAGGTGAAGGTAGATAGGCAGAAGGAAGGAAGAAGGAAGAAATAGGAAAGGAGGGAAGGAGGAAGGAACAGAAGCGAAATGGAAAGAGCAGAAAGACAGAGAAGGTAGATAGGCCAAAAAAATGAAGCTGAAAGAATGGAAGGAGGAAGGAAGAGAAAAGGAGGAAGGGAGTGAGTGAGGAAAGAAGAGAGGATGGAAGGAGAAAGGAAGGAAGAGAGGGAAAGAGCAGAAGACGGATAAGGTGAAGGTAGATAAGCAAGAGGAATGAAGGAAGAAGTGAGGTGTCTTGAGGAGGGGGAAAACATTTAGTGACCAAAGTTACAATGGCATTGAAAAAAGTGACTGATGACCATTTTTCACACTTAGTGACCGTTGCAACCATTTTTCACACTTAGTGACCGTTGCAGCATCCTCATGGTCACGTGATCAAAATTTTGTTTGGCAACAGATTCATATTTATGCTGGTTTCAGTGTCCTGGGGTGACCTTTTGACAAAAAATAAAAATTTTAATCAACCCCCCCCCCCCGGTCAATGGTGTCCCTCTCTACCAATCTGAAAATCTGGTCACCTTATTCTTACCTGGTTTTGGAACATGTTCACGGATATCTGCATAGTATGTGGGTTGTGGGGGTGGGGGAAGGACAATGACATCAAAATGGCAGCACAACCAAACAATTAAAGCCCCATTTATTTTTTAATGTGAGTCACATGCATAACATAAAAAGGAGAGGTTTTTTATCACTTGACCATACCTACCATTTTGACCTTCCAGTCACTTGAAAATTCTCTTGATCTCATTATGGGCCAAGGGAGTGGGGGGGAGTGTTGATACAATGGGACCTGGGCAATGAACTGCAAAGGGTTAGTGGTGATAGAGAGCTTGTGCCTTGATACTGCTGTGAATCTCTCTGCGGAGGCTGTGATGTCCTCTCCATACTGATTTGGAAAAGAACAACATAACCCAGAAGGAAAGTCTTTTTCTGCTGCAGCTATTGGGCCTTTGGACAACCATTCTCCAAGATTAGATTGTCCCTGACTGACTGGCCTTTTGGAAGGCTCTGAAGTCATGGTTTTGTCATTATGCCTGGAGATCCAGAGGGCACCGCTCTTTTGATCTACTTGAGAAGCCCTGGGCTCTCTGAGGAAGGCATTGAATCCTGTTTTTTCCATAACTTTTGGAAACAATCACCGTAATCAGGTGAAACACCATTAAGGCTGTAATTCAAACAGAGAAAATTATGGAGTAAAATGGTCAAAATATCAGGAGACAACCATTACTTGGAAGAGAATCAAATTTGTAAATCAGTCTATGACTATACAGCTAAAAACTCCATCTGCTATAAATTCTGACTAATTATTTTAAAAGCATGAAGTGAGGAACAAAGTTTTTCCAGCTGTTATTTCCAAATGTGACCTATTTCATTTCAGTGTATCACCTGTAAAAAGGTCATTGAATTTTTTTTCTGATTTAATAACCTCTTATTTTGACAAATTAATGCACATGTCAATGTCCATTAATGTATTATCCCCCCCACCCCCATATTTCAATATATTTCTTTGCCAGGATTATTTCCATCGTTACATTCTTACTCTTATGTAAAGGAAAAATTACCCTATGGCCTAAAAGAAGAATTAAAAGTTTGCACAGCACTGCCTTGCTGCCTGTTGTTTGATATAATATCATATGAATGTTTCATAGCTATTATGTAAATTACTTATATACCTAGATGTACCCTCATTTCCATTATATTTCACACATCATTTTTAAAATATATGGATATTGTAGCCTTGCTTATATTATAGATTGAGCACAACTATGCAAAAGAACTAAGGTAAAAGAACAGCTATATTTGCATCAGCCTAAATTTGGCCTATGTCACTTTTGCTTGTGCTCCATTAGAAGATGGTTTCATCAAATATCAACATTAAAGTGTGATTTTTTTTTTAATGAGGGACATTTATTTTCATACCCATTTTCTGATGTACATGTCTTTGTATGCTACTTCACATATTTATTTACACACCTCATTACACAGCTTTGCATAATGTACACAGTTCATAATAACAAACTCAGAACTATACTGCAAAATTTAGAGAAATGCAAAAGTTACACGATTGTTATTTTCTGAACCAAATACTAGAGTGATGCAAATTAGGCCATTTTGCTTAAGTATAAAAGCCAGCTGAACTGATTGGACATTTCTACATAAGATCTTGAGCAGAAACATTTGCATAATGGCCAGATACACCTGAAGAACCTAAAGCTTTCAAAGAAAATGGAAGGAGGAATTTATCCTGAATATAAGCATAACTCTAGACAAATCTGTGTTACACTAATGAAAGGTACATTGCCAAGATTGAAGCAACTACACTTGCATAGAAGAGGCATCTTGTTTGGTTGACTTTTTAAATGTGCTTTTCAGTTGATTGCAAATTATTAAATCACTTTACAAAATAGATCATTTCCTGTATTCTTTCTATATTTCAAACCCTAGTTGCTCAGAGAGATGCAATTTCCTCCTATGTGACAAATGATACTTTACTTTGGCACTAATTATAAAGCCCATATTGGCTTTATAAACTAATGAAACATGCACATAGGCTGCCAAATTATGAAATAGCAAATGTAGAGGAAATGTTTTGCTAACCAGCAAATGAGGATGGCCATGTCTAAAATTAACAGAAAACTATACTTTGTATTATTTCTTATTGCTGACTTGTTCTATTGTAAGGAAATTAAGATCTGTTCTTCCATTCTTTATAGTACTTTGTCATTCCCCCACCCCATCCCAGTTCTTTATATGATATGTTTTCACATTCTTAACACATGTATCCACGCCAGTAAAGGATCCTTTTCTTCTCTTTGACAGGATTTTTTGTGAGGAAAACTTTTCATTTAAAGCATATATTTAACTGTTCTGCTTCACTACATTTAAGGCAGAGAAGTTATCTAATGGATTTGATTTTGTGCTATCACATAGGTGTGTACACCTAGTGACCACATAGAAAACAATAGATCTTTTTAAGGATGATCTATTCCCAACCTTCAGGTTTTCCAATGCTGTACCCATCAATTGCTGCTAGTTTTCTTAGTCATAGTCATAGTCATAGTCACTTTATTTGTATGCCGCCCTTTTCCCTGGGGGGACTCAGGGCGGCTCACAGTTCAAAAGGGGGGGGGAGGACAAACAATTTACAACATAAAGACACTACATCATTTAAGAACACAACAGTCATACAATTCGAGTGGGGTTAGAGTCTTTAACCCCAGGCCAGCCGGGACAGCCAGATTTTAAGGGCGGCGCGGAAGGTCTGGAGGGTGGTGAGGGTCCGAATCTCCACGGGGAGTTCGTTCCAGAGGGTCGGAGCAGCCACTGAGAAGGCTCTCCTCCGGGTAGTTGCCAGTCTACACTGGCTGGCTGATGGAATTCGGAGGAGGCCTAATCTATGCGATCTTATCGGTCTAGTGGAGGTAATTGGCAGTAGGCGGTCTCTCAAGTACCCAGATCCAATACCATGAAGGGCTTTGTAGGTGACAAGTAGCACCTTGAAGCGCACCCGGATATCAACAGGCAGCCAGTGCAGCTCACGGAGGATAGGCGTTACGTGGGTGAAACGAGGTGCACCCACGATCGCTCGCGCGGCCGCATTCTGGACTAGCTGAAGTCGCCGAATACTCTTCAAGGGCAGCCCCATGTAGAGCACATTGCAGTACTCCAGCCTAGAGGTCACAAGGGCACGAGTGACTGTTGTGAGGGCCTCCCGGTTCAGGTAGGGACGCAACTGGTGCACCAGGCGAACCTGGGCAAATGCCCCCCTGGTCACAGCTGACAAATGATGTTCAAAAGTCAGCTGCGGGTCCAGGAGGACTCCCAAGTTGCGAATCCTATCTGAGGGGCGTACATTTTGACCCCCCAGCCTGAGAGATGGAACACTTGGCCAATTCGTGGGAGGGAAGCACAACAGCCACTCGGTCTTATCTGGATTGAGCACAAGCTTGTTAACCCCCATCCAGTCTCTAACAGCCTCAAGACCCTGGCTCATCACGTCCATCGCTTCATTGAGTTGGCACGGGGCGGACAGATACAACTGTGTATCGTCCGCATACTGGTGGTATTTTATCCCGTGCCATCGGATGATCTCTCCCAGCGGTTTCATGTAGATATTGAAAAGAAGGGGGGACAGGACCAAACCCTGCGGCACCCCATACATTAGGGGCCTAGGGGTCGATCTCTGCCCTCCGACTAACACCGACTGTGACCTGTCCGAGAGGTAAGAGGAGAACCACCGTAAGACAGTGCCTCCCACCCCCACCTCCTGCAGTCGTCGCAGAAGGATACCATGGTCGATGGTATCGAAAGCCGCCGAGAGGTCAAGGAGCACCAGGATGGAGGCATGGCCTCCATCCCTGGCTCTCCAGAGATCATCAGTCAACGCGACCAAAGCGGTTTCTGTGCTGTAGCCAGGTCTGAAGCCTGACTGGAATGGATCAAGATAACTGGCTTCCTCCAAGGACCGCTGGAGCTGAAAGGCCACCACCTTCTCAACAACCTTCCCCACAAAGGGGAGGTTGGAGACTGGACGGTAGTTGTTTAAAACGGCTGGATCCAAGGATGGTTTCTTCAGGAGGGGTCTCACCACCGCCGCCTTTAAAGCGGGGGGAAAGACCCCCTCCTATAGGGAGGCGGTAACAACCGCCTGGATCCAGCCTCGTGTCACCTCTCTGCTGTTTACAACCAGCCAGGAGGGGCACGGGTCCAGCACATATGTGGAGGCGCCTACAGCTCTCATCGCCTTGTCCACGTCCTCAGGGGTAACAGCTTGAAAATCAATCCAGCGATGGCTTACCAGATTATCCCTTAGTGCCTCGGCTGGTTCTGCAGAATTGGAGTCCAGGTCCGCCCGGAACCGAGCAACCTTGTCCGCAAGGAATTGGACGTAATCCTCAGCCCTGCCCTGCAGCGGATCGCCCGTATCCCTCCTATTTAGGAGGGAACGGGTTATCCTAAACAGGGCGGCTGGGCGCGACTCGGCGGACGCAATCAGAGAGGCAATATGTGTTCTTTTAGACGTCCTGAGTGCTCGAATGTACTCTCTGATGCAGGTTGTTAAAAGTGCTCGGCTCGATTCGGATTTACTGGACCTCCATAGGTGCTCTTTCGGCGCTTCATCTCCCGGAGTTCCTCAGTAAACCAAGGAGCTCTCCGGGATCCACTGCCTCGGAGCGGCCGTAGAGGCGCAATCCGGTTAAGAGACTCCGTCGCTGCCAAATTCCAGGCAGCAACCAGAGTCTCCACTGGACTGCGGGCGAGAGTACCAGGAATAACCCCAAGCTCCGTCTGGAACCCCGAGGGGTCCATAAGTCGCCTGGGGTGGAACCACCTGGTCGGTTCCTCCTCCCTACAGTGGGGGTTTGGTCTCCGAAAGTCAAGCCTCAATAGGTAGTGGTCTGACCATGACAGGGGCAAGGTCTCACTACCCCTCAGACCAAGATCACAATTCCACTGCTCCGAGAGAAATACGAGGTCAAGCGTGTGACCCGCTGAGTGGGTTGGTCCCCAGATTACTTGGGTCAAGCCCATGGTTGTCATGGAAGCCATGAACTCCTGCGCTCCATCAGAGTGTTCACCGAGCGAAGGCAAATTGAAATCCCCCAGAACCATGAGTCTGGGGAACTCAACTGCCAGCTCGGCTATCGACTCCAGGAGCGAGGGGAGGGCTGCTGCAACGCAGTTGGGAGGCAGGTACGTTAGCAGCACACCCACTTGACCCTTGAGGTCCAACTTCACCAGCAGGGACTCACACCCGACAAGCTCCAGAGCAGGGATTCTACGAGGTGCTAGAGACTCTCGGATAACAATGGCCACACCCCCACCCCTTTCTCTGAGCTCTCGGCTGATGGAGCACCTGAAAATCCTCTGGGCACATCTCTACGAGGGGGACTCCTCTCTCTGGGCCCAGCCAGGTTTCAGTAATACATGCCAGGTCTGCCCTCTCGTCTAAAATTAAGTCCCGAACGAGAGGAGCCTTATGAACTACAGACCTGGCATTTAGCGACAGCAGCCTGAGACCAGGGTCCTGATTACTCGCGCCATCTGGCCTTGGAGTGGGACTCGTAGGGCCGGAAGGAGGGATCTCTATAACGTAGCGAGCCCTCCTTCCCCGGTAATGGCCAGCCCTAAAGTCCCCGCCGTATCTGCCCCTCCCTGTTAAGACCGTAATGCTCCGGCCCACTCCCGTATCTGTGGTCCCCCTACCCACCCCCATAACCCCTGCGTGCTCCGGCAGGCCCTTCGAATCAAGCATCCTGCGGCTGGGATTGACCCAGGCCCCCCTAATACTTCTGCAGAGCACTCAGTATAGGGGGTACCTGGATAGGGCCCCAGCCTACTCAGACATACACAATCACAGCACCATTCACTCCCCACTAACAATTTAAAATACAGAGAGAAATACAACAATAATAGGGGTTAAAAAGTCACATCATTCACACCTCACTCCTAAAATGCGGAGATTAAAGTTGCGCAAATCTAGGATGAAACAGGTGAGAAGGGGGGGGGAGAGGTACTCCGCTCCTCTCCCTTCCTATGGCAGTTAGTTGATAAGGTAGTTAAGAGCCCAGCTCCAGTCCAATGAGGGTATACAGGGGGGGGGAGGGTGGCGTTTCCCCCCCTCTGATAAGGTTGAAGAGTCCCAAAAGTCTAGATGGTTAAAAGGACTGCCAAGGATGTTGAATCCGGGTTGCCAAAGGTGTGGCAAAGAGTAGGGTCTGGGTGGCCAGAGTGATGTCACTGGGGCAGCAAGAGGTAATGCTGATTGAGCCGGTATAGTTTGTTCGTAGATATAGCACTCTGAGGGCTGCAGTTGTAGGAAGGGTGGATAAGTGCCAATTAAGAAGATGGTAAAGATGACAAAGCAACGACATAGGAATGAAAAAGGCACCAATTGTGGCCACTGGGGGGAGTCCAAGCTCCCAGCACGCTGCCTCTCCAGAGTAATGGTGCCTGATGTAAGATGACTCAGTAAATAGCAATAATACTGGTCAGCACAGTACTCCTGAGGCAGTGGTAGCAGCTGATGGTACTGGCTGCCACAGAGGGCCCATGGTTGAATTTCTAAAGTCCCAGTCCCAGTCCAAGCAGGCAAATAGTCAGGCAGCTTAGAGTCCCACAGGAACAGCGGCGAGGTAGAAGGAAAACGCCACGCCAGGATGCAGGGGGGGGGAGTCAGCAGAGCTGCGGTGGGGACAGGAAACCAGTTCCTCTGTCTCCCAGTCCGGTCCAAACATCTCTCCTGGGGCCCCCACCCCCTCTTCGGGGCATAAACCAACCCCTCGGTGCTGCCCAGTCAGAGAGAAAGTTCGGCACCTCTCCAAGCAGTGGGGCTGAAGCCGTCGCCTCTCGCACAGAGCCGCCGCTGCCGCTTCCCAGCTGTTCCAAAGGGCCGACGAGAGAAACCACGCCGGGGAAGGTAACGCCGTCCTAGAGCCGCTCAAAGGCAGCCCCCTCCTCAAACAGCCGCCTCCCTGGAAGGCCCGAACATTGGCGCCCCACAGGAAACCCTCGGTTACCATATCAGGGGTCCTGGTCGCCACGGCTGGTGTCCTATTGTCCTCTAGCATTCGGAGCGATGAGGCTCGGCAGCCATTCCGTTCTCACGCATGCGCAAGATACTTCTTCTGTTTCCTTCCATGTTTTCCAGCATTACAGACTTCTCAAGGCTTCTCATGATTCTCTAAAGCAGTGGTCGGCAACCTTAAACACTCAAAGAGCCACAAAGGTCCTAACTGGAAGCCCCCCTTCAATTCTGGAGCCAACTGGAAGTCCGGTTCCCCCACCATAGAGTCTCCTCCTAGCGCAGCGTCCTTTTTCCTCTACCTGTCCTAACCAAAAGCCCTATCAATTGTAGAGCCAACCAGAAAACTCACTCCTTGCCATAGAGTCTCCTCCTGGCTTTCCCCCCTCCCAACCGGAAACTTCTCTCAAAATTGTGGCACCAACCACTGACAGGAGCCACAGCAGAGGGATGAAACAGCCACATGCAGCTCCAGAGCAGCGGGTTGCTGACCCCTCCTCTAAAGTCTGAGTCTGGTTATTTGGGTCATGGGTTAAAACTCTAGATTTATTCATCTGTTTTCTAGGCTATCCATGGTAGTCTTAGGAATCTTCTCCAAACCAAAGTTCAAAACCATCAACACTCTTTGTATCCTTCTTCTTCAGCCCAACTTTTGATTCCACAGAGGCACACAAGGTAAATCATTTCCTGCCCAATTCTGATTTTTGTAGGTGTTTACATATCATGGCACTTGAATATTTTTTCCAAGGCCTTTACTACCTATCCTAATAGTCTGTGATGCTTTTTGGGGGGAGGGGGGAATTGATTATTTTACAGTTGATAGGATGAGAAAGTATCAGTATCTTCTTTGCCAATTCTAAGGTTGGTTGCTGTACCTGTTATTGTTATTTTACTCTTTCTTATATTTAAACCTAGTCCTATTTATATAGATATATACAGGTAGTTCTCAACTTACAACTACAATTGAGCCCAAAATTTCTGTTGCTAAGTCAGACAGATGGTAAATTGGTTTTGCCCCATTCTATGTCCTTTCTTGCCACAGTTAAGTTTGTGTGTAGTTAAGCATGTAGCAGGGTTGTTAAATCTGGTTTCTCCATTAACTTTGCTTGTCAGAAAGTCACAAAAGATAATCACATGACTCCAGGACACTGCAACTGTCATAAATATGAGTCAGTTGCCAAATGTCTGGATTTCGATCAGATCACCATGGGGACTCTGCAACAGTTATAAGTTTGAAAAGTGGTCATACATCAGTGCTGTAAGTTGAGGACTATCTGTACATTCTGCTTTGTTTCTATTTCTTAAACAACTACATTTGTTCATGCTTCTTATGTTCCATGTCCCCGCTGTAATTCTGTCTTAGAAGCTCTGGATTTTCTTTTCCTGCATGGCAACATCAGCAACTGGACATCCCAAACACTTCAATCTAATAGTGCATCCTAATCACTATTAGTACAGTTCTTCCTCAGTAGTTTATTGAGTGTCATCCAATCTAAGTGCCCAGCACTTAATGTCAATTACTATATTATATTATAATATAATATAATATATAATATATAATATAATATAATATAATATAATATAATATAATATAATATAATATAATATAATATAATATAATATAATATAATATAATATAATATAATATAATAATATAATATAATATAATATAATATAATATAATATAATATAATATAATATAATATAATATAATATAATATAATATAATATAATATAATAATGTTTAGAGAATGTTATGTTATCTATATCTATATCTATATCTATATCTATATCTATATCTATATCTATATCTATATCTATATCTATATCTATATCTATATCTATATCTATATCTATATCTATATCTATATCTATATCTATATCTATATCTATATCTATATCTATATCTATATCTATCATCTACATACATACATACATACATACATACATACATACATACATAACAGGGGTGGGTTCCTACCGGTCCTTGCAGACCGGTTGGTCGGTGAACCCGGAAGTAATTAACTTCCGGGAATGCCGGCAATGTTCCCTCTAAGGTGCGGCTAGAACTGGCCACCCGCAAAGGACCTCCGCAGACTTGTTTTGTTGAGCATTGGGTGACTGATGGTAGTTTGCGCCCGCCGCCACCGGATTATCTGCTGCCACCTCCTCCTCCTCCAACAGCACTGCTGGATTTGCCGCCCGACGCTGCGGCTGAGGTGAAGCCGCCAAAGCTCCCGCTGGCACCCCCGCCCGTGGCAGCAACGCCTCCGCCTCCGCTCGGAGCACCTGAGCTGGGCCCCGCGTTATCCCTCCCCCCTCCTCCTCCACCGTGCTTTTGAGGAGCCATGAGGCTGCGGGAGCCAGTAGGAAGGCGGCGGAGGGGGCGGAAGCAGGAAAAAAAAGGCCTCATGGCTTCTCAAAAGCATGGCGGAGGAGGAGGAGGTGGTGGCAGGGGTAACGCGGGGCCCAGCTCAGGTGCTCCGAGCGGAGGGGGAGGCGCCGCTGCTGCTGCCATGGGGAGGGGTGTCAGCAGGAGCTTTGGCGGCTTCACCTCAGCTGCAGCACCGGGCAGCAAATGTGGTGGTGCTGTTGGAGAAGAAGGAGGAGGCAGCAGCAGTTATTCTGGTGGCGGCGGGGGCTCAGCGGCATCTTCAGCGGCAGCCCTGCCCTTTGTGAAAAAACCGAAGATGGAGCAGATCCATGCAGATGACGTCGCCACAACATGACTGGAGGAGGAATTCTGGGAGTTGAGGTCTGCAAGTCTTAAAGCTGTTAGGTTTGAAGACCCCTGGGTTTTTTTCCCTAAAGGGTTAGGGCTGCAAGGATCTTGTAACTTGACAGCTTTAAGACTTGCATGCTTCAATGCCAGAGTTTCTGAGCCAACATGACTGGAGGAGGAATTCTGAAAGTTGGAGTCCACAAGTCTTAAAGCTGTTAGGTTTGAAGACCCCTAGTTTTTTTCTAAAGGGTTAGGGGGTGCAAGGATCTTGTAACTTGACAGCTTTAAGACTTGCATGCTTCAATGCCAGAGTTTCTGAATAGCTACTTGGACCAACCTACGTACTAATTCATAATTTCATATCCGGTCACATGGGCGGCAAGCCACTCCCATCCGGTCACATGAGTGGCAAGCCACTCCCACAAAGGAGGCCACACCCAGAGAATAGGTTCCAACAATTTTTGAAACACACCACTGATACATACACACACACACACACACAATATATATATATATATATATATATATCTCCCCACTGGTTTTCTTGATAAAACAGGAGCAGTTTATAGTTGTCTCCTTCTCTGCAGTACAATATTACTCTTTTCCCATCTTACTAAAATGCTCATCCTCCTCCAATATTTTCTTATATCACAGCTGCCTGATATAGGCAGCTGCTTCCTTTAGCTGAGCAGCTGAGACGATTTGAGCAACTTCTAGTGCTTTCCTTCATTTTTTTTCTATATGATTGGATAAATATTGGTGCAGAAATTATACAAGAAAGCAGTAATCATCAAAAACTTAAACCCACTAAATAAGATGGTCTTATATGAATTTAACAACTCCTTCTTTCAAGTACAAGCACCATGTTTTCATAAATATTGACCACTCAAATAATATTTTGTAAATGTCCTTATTTCTTACCATATTACGATATCCATATTGCCCTACTGAGACTCCTCTTATTCTGTTCCTCTCTCTCTATTGACATTTGGCTGTTCTTTATGGGAGAAAAAACCATAAATCCTTTAGCCTGTGTCCAAAGGTATATAAAATTACTGTCAAAAGAAAACTGTTGAGAGTACAGAATATCTGCTGTAGGATTGTATATGCAGTTCACCTGTGCTTTGAAGACTGCCCTAAAAGTGACCACAATCCCACAATTGCATTAACATGCTTGATTTCCACTTATCATATCTTAGGTTCCTTGGATTTATTATATCAAATCTGCCAGAAGCCATCACTGATGCCAGCCTCTTTTTTTAAAACAAATGTAAAGAATTCTTTGAAGTTAGAGCTCTTAAAATGGAAATAATATAATTGTCTGAATAAATCCCAGAAGTTGCTAGAATGTCAGCAAAATAGATTAATCAAAGAACTGTCTCTTTTTATTCCCTCCAATCAGAATTTTAAAGATCAGGATGGTCTTTAATATTCTCCTGGGACATTTAAAGAATGCTAATAAAACATATAATTGCAGTTCATTAAAGACAGACATGTGAATAGCCTCAAAAATATTCAGATACTCATACTTATGTCATATGGAGCAAGTTAATGCTAGACAAAACTGGAAATAGATTACCATCCCCAAAAGGTCAGATCATGTTAAGACCAATGTCTGAATGATCAACAAGTTCCACATAGATTATTTTTCTAGATTTGGAATAATCTAATAGAATCTAATAGGAACGCAGTGGCTCAGTGGCTAAGATGCTAAACTTGTCGATCAGAAAGATTGGCAGTTCAGTGGTTTGAATTACTAGCGCTGCATAACAGAGTGAGCTCCTGTTACTTGTCCCAGCTTTTGCCAACCTAGCAGTTCAAAAGCATGTAAAAAATGCAAGTAGAAAAATAGGGACCACCTTTGGTGGGAAGGTAACAGCGTTCTGTGTACCTTCGGTGTTTAGTCATGCCAGCCACATGATCATGGAGACATCTTCGGACAGTGCTGGCTCTTTGGCTTTGAAACGGAGATGAGTACCACCCCCTAGAGTCAGGAATGACTAGTACATATATACAGAGGGGAACCTTTACTAGAACCTTTAATAAAATCATTGCCTGATTGCTATATATCCGTGATGGCAAACCTATGGCATGCGTGCCACAGTTGGCACACGGAGCCATATTTAATGGCACGCCAGCTGTCAGCTCCAGCGCACATGTAAAAAACGGCCCCACCGGCCCAGCGGAAGTTCGGGAATGATCCACTTCTGACTTCCGGACGGCCTCCGGGGTGGCTGGGGAAGGCCATTTTTGCCCTCCCCATGCTTCAGGAAGGCCTCTGGAGCCTGGGGAGGGGCCGTGCATGCATGTGCAGGGGGATTGTGGGTGCATGCGCAGGGGGGCGGGGAAGATTGAGTGGGTATGCATGTATGTGCAATAGCATGTGCGTGCATGCAATTTTGGCAGGGCATAAGAAAAAGCATCACCATCACTACTATATATTATCTTTCAGTTCCTGAGTCTGGACTTGCTCCCAAGAAAAAAATGCAATAAAATAAATACACAATATATCAAAATTTACTTTTTACAACCATGCATACATGGGTCCAACTTGTATATATTTTCCATTCTGATTGGGTTAAATATATTGCAAGCCCTTCCGTCACATATACGTTTATATATACCCCCCAAAAAAATCCATATACCTATTGTTTTACTGTACAGATACAGTCAATAGCCAGAAATTGAAATTATACCATGAAGTAAAGATCTAATGAAAAAAATGTACCTTCTTTGAGTCAAATTCAATTCTTGGGGACCTGATGATACTTTGATGTAGTTTTCTAGGAAAGAAAATAGAAGTTTGTCATGACTTGATACTGGGATCTTTTTCAACTTCCAATCTAACCTCAGCTCTGGAATTTTCTCATGATTGCACATCCAATATCTGACCCTGCTCAGCTTTTCAATATCAGCAAGATTAGCAAAGTACTGCTATTTTGCTGAATATAATGTAAAATGGCCTGATTTAAGTAAAATGGCCTGATTTAAAGACAGCAAAGACAGCCTTTCTTTAGGTTGAGATAGAAAACCTTGAATATATCATATTCTCTTCCAATTGTTCAGATTTCTAAAGTATTGGCCCTTCTCTTTATTTAGTACAGGACAGCTAACATCTCATCCTCTTTATCTTGATGCTAAATAATTCCACTTTGACCATTCCTTTCTACATTTACAGATACTGTAATTTTCTCTCAACTGTGTACTCTGCATAGCATATAGTATAAAGCTATTTTGAAAAAAAGCTATTTCTTTTCCATATATTGTTAATGATGGGTTGAAGTTAGTATAATCATAACTATTTCATGAGATATTAATATATAAAACACACATAATCATTAAATATTTCATGTGGATAATGTTTCAGTGTGAGTCAGATCTAACAGATGCTTGAATTAAAAGCAAGGTATTCAAATACAGTAAACAAAAATTCTGTCACATTCATTGCAAATTGTACCTCTGTTAGATCATAGTCCTAATAAGCAGTTACTAAGTGGAAAATATATGAAGATTTTGCCCAAATGATTTCCAATTTTTATCAACTTACTGCTAGAACAACAATAATTTTAGTATAAGACTTATTTATTTCCCACTCTCTCTTGTGAACAATCCACCCAGAATCACTCAGCACAGTGAGACAGGCGGCATATAAATTTAACAAACAAACAATCTTTGTGACACAGGTATGACTTTTAGTTTTTCCACAATTACTTCCTCAACTATTAAACATTTAGCTATAGTCACCATATAGGGAAGATGGTTGGCATAAAAATTTAATTAAAAATAAATAAATACACTTTTAAAATTGTATTGATTGAATTATAAATGTTGCAACCTATTTCTACTGTCTTACTGACTATAAGGCAAAGGCATCAAATTAAACATACAGGAAGTCATAGGTCTCCCTTTTGAGATGCATTGCTTGAAGAGACCCAGACTAGTAATTACTAAGTGACTCGATTCTGCGTTGTGGCCTGTAAAATTAGACTAAAAGGTATAAGAAAGGAGCTATGCAAAATGATTGCATACAGGAGTTTTGCAAAATCTTGTGATGGGACAGGATGATGAGACAGAGACAGATTTTATGATTCTGTAAAAAACTGCTAATGCAATCATAGCACAACAGTAGAAGTTAAGATTTATACCTTCAAAAGAAGCATAGATAAGAAAAGTTTGACACACTAAAGAAATAGTTACTAATTAACATGAGTCATTCAAATAGTTATTCAAAAATAGATTACCTTTATGTAATATAGCAATTGTCTGAAGTGTGCCAAATTCTAAAGTATGAATAACAATGTCAGATATTTGTCCAGCTTTGAAATCTTATGCAAAGCCAAGACTATACTTTTGCATGTTGGAGCGAAGGGAAAGGACGCGACAAGCGGGTATGCAAACAGCAACCTTTATTGAGAACAGAGTGACTACGATTCAACGTGGCGTGGTTCGCGCCAAACATTTATACCTCCGGGTTTGAACGAGGAGCCAATGGGGCGTCGAGTAGCTCGACCAATCAGGGCGAGGATTGAACCGGCTCCGCCCGGGAACCAATCAGAAGGGAGTCCTTTATTCCCGCGCTTGTATTTCCCGCGCTAGTATTCAACACCCCTCCCCCCCTAGTCAAAGAGTTCCCTTAGGAAGGGCAAACATAGTCTTGTAAGTAGGTGGGACGGTGACGTTCTCGTCCCGACCTTCGTGGCTCCACGGCGGTTGTCGTCGGGGGGGGGAACCGCCGGCGGAGGTGTGTCCGTGGCGGGGCGGTGAATCTGCGACGCGGCCCCGTGAGATGGCGCTGGCCCCGGGCCCCGTGCCCGATGTCCATTTGTCCGGGGTGGCGTCTCCGTGGCAACAGGAGTGTCCGACAGTGGCCCCGTGCAGTCTGGTTGGGGTGTAGGTTCAGAGTCTCGATAAGGGCTTCGGGGAAGGGAGTAGCCGGGTGAGGCGCGTTTGTCCGAAAAGTTCGCATCGGCTTGTCCCCCGTTCCCCGGGTGGAGGCGGTCCGTTGGGGGGAAGGTCATCGAGGGTGGCTCCTGCTGAGAGCGGGTGTCTGAGAGGCTCGGGCCGTCTGTTTCCGCGGGGAGGTGTCGCCTTAACTGGTCCACGTGGCGCCTCCATTGTGTTCCATCGGCCAGGCCGACCCTGAAGGAACAGGGGCCCGTCAGAGCTGTGATGGTTGCGGGAACCCACCGTGGATCCCCAGAAAAGGAGCGGGCCCATACAGGATCCCCTAACTTAAACGCGTGGGAAGGGAGGGCCCCCAGGTTGCTCGGCAGATCCCCTGCGTAAAGTGGATGGAGCCTGTCTAGGGGGGTTCGCAATCTCCTACCCATCAAGAGCTCCGCGGGGCTTTTATTAGTCGTTGGGCAGGGTATGGAGTGCTGGCTCAAGAGGTAAGCCGCCACTCTTTCTTGCCAGTCGCCCTGGTCCATGCGGCCCAAAGCTTCTTTGGCTGAGCGAACTGCGCGCTCCGCCCGGCCGTTACTAGCTGGGTGATAAGGGGCTGTGGCTGCGTGTCTGATTCCTTGTTCGGCCAGGAATTCTTGGAACGTGGTGGAGGTAAACTGGGGCCCATTATCTGAGACTATCACATCCGGTAACCCATGAGTGGCGAACATCTTACGAAGGGCCCTCACTGTACTCTCTGCTGTGGTGGAGGTCATGATTACCAGCTCCACCCACTTGGAGTAAGCATCGACTACTATCATGAAGTTTCGGCCGTGGAAGGGGCCGGCAAAGTCAATGTGTAAACGGGACCATGGGCCTCTAGGGATTTCCCACTCACGAGGGGCGGCTGTGGGGGGATTCGGCCTCGAGTTTTGGCAGATCCTGCATCGGCCTACGTAGTCTGCAATTTCCGAATCTAGCAAGGGCCACCACACATAGCTACGGGCTAAGGCTTTCATTCGCGCTATGCCTGGGTGGTTTTTGTGGAGTGCGGGCAGGATTCGTGCCCGCAGGGCTGTGGGGATCACTACCCTATCCCCCCAGACAAGACAACCCCCGTGAAGGGCGAGTTCGGCTTGTCGTGCTTTAAATGGTCGGAATCCTTCCGCTACCTTTTCCTCGGGCCAACCCCTCAAAAACCCATGAAGCTACTTGGGATAGGACGGGGTCAGCCTTTGTGCAAGCTGCGACGTCCGCGGCAGAGACGGGGAGGTCGGATTCGGCGATGGACAAAATAGAGAGAGCGGGCACGTGGGCTGTGTCCGTCTCTGGCAAAGGGCAACGGCTCAGGGCGTCTGCGTGGCCTAGCTGCTTACCCGGACGGTATAACAGCGTATACGAATACGCCGTTAGGAACTCCGTCCAAAGTGTCATGCGGGGAGACAAAATGGGGGGGGTTGGCTTGTCGCCTGCCAGTAGCCCCAGGAGCGGCTTGTGATCCGTGACAAGGGTGAAATTCCTACCATAGAGGTAGTCATGGAACCGCTTAATGCCGGACACTGCAGCCAGGGCTTCTTTATCGATTTGGCTGTAGTTCCGCTCCGTGGAGGAGAGTGTCCGGGAATAGAAAGCTATGGGGGCCTCTGAGCCGTTCGGGAGGGCATGGCTCAGGACCGCCCCTATGCCATAGGGAGAGGCGTCGCAAGTCAGAACTAGGGGCATCCTATCGCTATATTGAATTAGGACTGCCGACGAGGTCAAAATGTCTTTTATAGCCGCGAACGCGTGTGCTTCGCGGCTACCCCATTGCCAGGCCGCTGACCGGTCAAGCAGTCGGTGTAGCGGCTCAGCTAGCGACGCCTTGTGGGGAATAAAAGGGGCGTAGAAATTTAAAAGCCCCAGGAACGCCTGCAATTCTGCCCTAGAGGTGGGTGCAGGTGCATTTTTGATGGCGGCAACTTTGGAAGGAGTGGGGTGGATGCCTTGAGCATCGATGAGGAACCCCAAGAATTCTACTTTGGGAACAGCAATTTCGCATTTGCTGCGCTTTAGTTTCAGTCCTGCCTCCCTAAAATGTGTGAGAACCTCCCGCAGTATTTTCAGGAGTTCCGAGTGGCTGGGGGCTGCGACCAGGACGTCGTCGAAGTAGGGAACGACGCCTGGGAGCCCGTGGAGCAACCGCTCCATGAGGCTCTGAAAAATCCCCGGGGCAACCAAAACGCCGAATTGGAGGCGGCGGCAACGGAAGGCCCCGCGGTGGGTGACGATGGTCTGGGCTGTAGCCGCATCGTCGTCTACGGGAAGCTGCTGGTAGGCCTGTGCCATATCTAGCTTGGCGAAAATGCGGCCTTGCCCTAAGGAGTGGAGTAGGTGTTGCACTACGGGAACCGGATATGGATTTGCCTGCAGGGCCAAATTGATGGTCGACTTATAGTCGGCACATATTCTCACCGATCCGTCGGGTTTGACCGGGAGGACTATTGGGGTTTCCCAACGGGCGTGATCTACGGGCTCGATTACCCCTTGCTCTATAAGCTTATCAAGTTCAGCGTCTACCTTTGCTCTCAATGCGAAGGGGACCCTGCGTGCCTTCAACCTAATGGGAGCGACCTGGGGATCGAGGCAGAGGGAAATGGGGGTGCCCTTATAACAGCCCAATTTCCCATCGAACACATCTGCGAACTCATCTAGAACGCTATCTACGGTGAGGGGAACTACCCTGTGCACCCCCTCCATGGTGAGGCCCAAGGCGGGAAACCAATCCAACCCAAGGAGAGCGGGCAGATCGTTCCTGACGATTAGAACTGGGAGTTTCCCCTTAAAGTCTCCGTATTCCACCTGGATGTGGAATATTCCTGCCGTGGGAATCCCATTTCCCTGGTAGTCTAGGAGGGAGACCCCGACGGGGCACAATTGGCTCTGGGGAACCCCGGGACAAAGGCGGGAAAACAGGGCCCAAGATAGGAGAGAACGGGAAGACCCGGAGTCCACCTCCATTCGACAAAGCTGACCTTCGAGTCGGACGGCGGTGCTGATTTTGCGATCGCCGGCGGGAACGTGGGAAGCCTGGTAGACCACGCAGTCGGCGCTGGAGGGCTGGTAGGTTGAGTGGCAGTCCTCAGCTCGCCTCGCAGGACGTGGCTGTTGGCGGCGTTGCGGTGCCTGGCGCTGGTCGCTGGGCTGCATGAACGATGGGGCTGGCACGAGAGCCCGGCAGACCCTGGCGAGGTGTCCTTCTCCTCTGCAGCGGCGGCAGACGGCGGAACGGAACGGGCAGGATGCGCGGCTGTGGCGGCCGCCGCATCCGCGGCAAGGTGCGTTTGAGGCTGGCTGAGCGGGCGTCGGTGGTTGCTGGTGTGGCCTCCGCTTCGGCTGCGTCCTCATTTGTCCGACGGTTTCCTCCTCCTCGTCTTCAGCAGGAGAGAGGTCGTCGACGAGGTTCGTCTGGGTGGAAGGCCCCGCGGCGGTTTGCGCGGGGGTTTTCAGCTGGAGGCGTTCGATGTCGGCCGTGGATTGTTCGGATAGCTCCGCTGCTCGCGCGGTCTCCACGGCTTGCACCAAGGTGATTTTGTGGTTCCGGAGCATGCGGCTGCGCAAATGCACGTCGCGGACCCCGCATACAAACTGCTCCACGAGGTTCTCCTCCAGGTCTGCAAAATCGCACTGGGCGGCCACTGTGCGCAAAGCCTCCAGAAACTGGCTGATGGATTCGTTGGGCTTCTGCACTCGGCGGCGGAAGGTGAAGCGGCGTGCGATCAGAGAGGGTGAGGGAGCGTACTGGTTCCTCAGCCTGGACATCAGCTCGTCCCACCCAAGTTTGTAGGCTGGCCTCGGGGCGGCCAGGGCTCTCGCAGAGGCGAACATGGAAGGCTCACAGCAGGACAAGAAGAAGCTGCATTTCTCCTCGTCAGTCTGTGCCTGGTTCTTCGATGCGATTAAGTAGCACTCGAAGCGCTCCATGAAGCCGTCCCATGATTCTCCGGCGGATCCGAATGGCGCGAAAGGAGGAAGCGCTGATGCCATCGTGGTGTGGAGCCAGAGAGGGGGAGGAAGAGGGCGGAGAAATTTTTGCGTTCGCTGCCGGAGTTCTCAGCCTGAGGATAGCGTTCGTGCTGGTTCAGACGCGGTGGCAGCTGGCTTGTTCTTCTCCGTGGTCGCGGGAATCGGAATCCCATCCTCGTCGCCAGTTTTGCATCTTGGAGCGAAGGGAAAGGACGCGACAAGCGGGTATGCAAACAGCAACCTTTATTGAGAACAGAGTGACTACGATTCAACGTGGCGTGGTTCGCGCCAAACATTTATACCTCCGGGTTTGAACGAGGAGCCAATGGGGCGTCGAGTAGCTCGACCAATCAGGGCGAGGATTGAACCGGCTCCGCCCGGGAACCAATCAGAAGGGAGTCCTTTATTCCCGCGCTTGTATTTCCCGCGCTAGTATTCAACATATACCATTTTTACTTTCATTTTAAACAAAATAAAATTATTTGCTATTTATTATAGTTTTAAAATAGTTACAACTTTCAGCAAGATTGTATTTCATTTTATGCAAATAAATTCATGTTCTTGACAAGCATACTGTACTGAGTACATAAGATGGTTTAATTGTTGGTAATGGTACTCACATATTACAAGAATTGGAAATATAGGGAAATGTTGAAAAGATCAAAACATGGTACAGTCTGTATTTTCCATAAAAGATAGCCTTTCCATAATTTTACAACTGGTCATTTGAACTTAAAATATATGTGCTTTAGCACAAATTGTCTGATACTACTTACAGGCACAAGTCAATACTTCTATCTTCAGTCAAGCCTCTATATCTTCCACATCACATATTCAACTAACAACCTCGGCAATATTTCATTCATTTAAGGAAATGTGGATAGTTGCTAGATCAATTTATCTCCATCCTTCAACCATGGAGAAATCTGATTTCAGATTAGAGGCATTCCCTGCCTTTCCTTCTCTATAATGGTACAAATCTTAAAACCTTAACTCAAAATTCAGCAGAAAGAAGGTACCTTTGATTCTTTGGCATTTTATAGAGAAGCAGTGTGATAAAAATGCATTTACTTGCCAAGAAAGATGACAAGAAACAGGACAGTTTAGCTTTACCTGTTATTTCTATTATTTTTACATACCTGTTTCATATTTTCATTAATAAATCTATTATCTCATATTTTAACTACTTCATACAAAATATATTTAATACTCCTCTGCAGGTGTAACAAGCAATATAGGTCAGTTCTTGGCAATGAAGAAACCACTGATGCAATATATTATTCTGTGTTTAAATATAGTTTTTTTTTATTTATACTTATGAAACCAGCTTGAAGCAGACATGATCACAAATAGGGAGAGAAACTCAGCATGAAAGCCTTCATGAACTCGCCCTGTCTAAACAAGTAATAGAGAAAATTTTAATAGACCCAAATAACCTGTGAGTTCAAAAGGCTTACCCTCCATGACACCAGCTCTTGCACTGTATGACAATAATGTTCAAAACTTGATATAATGATAAAAGGGTCAAAATCTTAACAAGTAAGACATCCTTCAATTTGCTGCATAGTCCTAAAATGAAAGAGGGCAATCAAACTTGTCTAATTAGGGAAAGGGCAATAATCTCATTTTTTAGCAGCTGGAAACCCCTTTGGACTTTTGGCTCAAGAAAGAAAAAAAAATGAATTTAGGATTTATGGCTTTAATGAGTAGGAAGGTACTTTATGGCAAGAAGAAAATTACAGTGTAATCTTAGGGCTAAATACAAATTCATTTTTAGCTGCTATTAAGGAGATCAGAAGCTATTTCTTTATAATCTTTTATTTTCTTTCTCTTTTTCTTTCTATTCTTTTTTTCTATTTTCTTTATTGTCCATGCAACAGTTTTCTTTATTTTCTTTACTTTTCTCTAAAAAATTGTATTGCTTTTATCTTGTTAAACATTTCTTTAATGAACTTTATTTATAAAAGAACCATGTAGCAATTTGAAGGAAGCCTCAATTGTTGTAACATTGATTCCTTTAAGTTTTCTCACAGGATTGCTGGCAGAATATACAAAGGGAGACCAGAAAGTTAATTTTTACCCTGCATTTGTTAACGTTCAAATCAACTGGAAAACTGTGGTTTAACCGCTGACCATACATCAGCATACAAAATGGTGATTGGATCAGTATCTGAATTCAGTTTAACTCAATTGTCTGCAAACAGTCTGTCTTTTGAAAATGCTTTCTATAGTAGCTTGGTTACCTTGGAATCCTGATCTTACAGACCCTTGGTTTAGTGAGATAAATGTCAAGGTGATGAATTATGATAGCTATGTAATGGAACAAAGGAGATACTGAGAAACAATAGCCACAGGTAATGGCTGAGGAAATCCTGAGTGTAATTTCAGTTAACATAACAGACATTGCATATAATATAGTGGTGTTTATTTATTTGTTTTTTCATGGTCTTTAGGATCTGCATTAAAGGTTACAGAAGAAATAAATATGCATAAAGTGATGGAGACATTATTGCCTACTTTTAAAAGCACTATAGTGGTGAATAGTTTTTTATATCAATATTTAGATGCAACTATTATCTGTATGTTTACCCTAAGAGAAAAGGAAATGATTGAAGGCTACAATTTACTTTCAAAGCTTATTTTATGCATGGCATTATTGCATAGCAAATATCAGCACTTTTTCATCTCTCCTATCTTTCTGAATGCTCTGTGGGATTAAAGATTTCACTTGATTTAATGTCACACTGCTTTAAGCTCCCATTTCTCTGGATAAAGATAACTACCTTCAAGGATAAGGTAATAAGGATATCACTTGGAGATGCAATTTTATTTGTTCTTTGATCCAATATCAGAGCCTCTGTCAAAGAATTTATTAACATTTTGTTAACTGAGATTGCACTCTGGAACTAACGTTTTTATGTTAGAATATTCTCAAAAGTCAATTACATAGACTCAAAACCTAATCTGACATCACACTAGATGCTTGCTATAATACAGTTGGTAATAGAAATGCTTGGAATGTTACAGAATTATACTTTAGGCATTTGCACATGGATAAATAAACATTTTCTTGGTTTAGTTGCAGACAACCTCTTGTTTAAAAGTAATTCTTGTCATATGCTTAAACTACTCACAAAATGGGAAATACTATTTTAAGAGAGGAGGAAAAATGCAGACAATTCTACATTTTTATGTATCCTGTCCAGCAGGATATATTTAATGAATCTTCCTTCATTGTTTTTCTTTAGATCATTTTTCATTGCTTTTTCCCAAATGAAGCCACAACACTTCGAAGTAAAAAGCAAATATTCCACTGAGACAATCTCAATTCCTAATGACAAAGATCAGTAGTGCATCAAAACCATTTTCTTCACAGCATTACGATAGTGGCTTCCCACTGTCTTCTACTTCCTAGTACAAAGCCCACAGCCATGGATTTGTCCCTGATCAAAGTAATGAGCAGAGCAGGCCCTGTTTTTCAAATAGTACCAGCGAAAGTCAGTTAGGTGCCACCACCACCAAAAATTATCTTTAAAGTCCAAATGCACACAGTTGTTTCTATATAAATAATAGAAAGCACAAAGTAAAATCAGGATATTTTTTTAACTCAGAGGAAGTCAATGAACATATATTACATTTCTACATTTGGAAATTCAGCTTCCCAAATTACACACAAGTTGTACATTTAGAAAAGCAGTGACTAGCGGAATAACTGAGCTTGCTGATGATGCTAAATTGTTCACAGTGGTAAATACAATAAGGAACTGAGAAGTGCTCTAAATAGATCTCTGCACATTAGGAGAATAGGTGTCAAATTTGTAGTTGTCATTCAACACGAGCAGATGTAAAATGAGGCATATTTGGTGCCAAATATCCTAGCTACTCATACAAATTAACAGGATCAGAACTACCAGTATCTTGGAGTAATGGTTAACAGTTCTTTGAAGGTGTCAGTCAGCACAATGTGCATCTGCTGTAGAAAAAAAAAGGACACAGCATATTAGGGATAATAAGAAACAATATTGAAAATAGAAATAGCAGTATCATAACGTTCTTATATAAATCAATGGTGTGATTCCTGGAATATTGTGTACAGCTTTGGTTGTTGTACTTCCACAAATATACAACAGGGCTAGAAAATTAGGGGACTGAAGGTGATCAAAGAGTTGGAGTAGCTTCCCTTTGAGGAAAGATTATATCATTTATGATTTTTTGGTCCAAAAGGCAAGCAAATGACATCAGACATGAGTCCAAATTTATGTGGATAAAGTAGACAAGGATATGCTATTTTCACGTTCCTAAAATACTAGAATGAGAAGCCATCAAACAAAATTGAATCCTGGAAGAATCAGGACAGGAAAAAGGACAGATTTCTTTCCCTTTTTTGTAACACACAAAAAATAGCCTAATTCAACTTCGAAGTGTGCTGTCCCAAGATGTGGTGCTGGCTATCAGTTTTAGAAAAGGATTGGATGAATTCACTGAAGTCTACTATCGTATTTTTTTGAGTTTAAGATGCACCTTCCCCTCCCCCCAAAGAGCGTGGAAATGTTGGTGTGTCTTATTCACCAAATACAGCCATTTTTGGCCTCCTGGAGCCCCACCCCCGCATTCCATTTTTGGGGGGGAAATGGCCATTTTTTACAAAAATTGAGCCGTTTTTTGCCTTCCCAGAGCCCTGCTGAAGCCTGCAGAGTGCTGCTGGGAGCTGAGGGAAGGCAAAAAAAATATTCGTACTTACCTCTTTGAAATCTTGGTGAGTCTTATACACCAGTGCAACAGTAACTTTGTTGACAGTGTGACTGGTTTTGAAGGCCATTCACTGGAAGGCTAGTAGTCTTCTCAGAGATGATTAATAGAATGAGAGGGATGGATGAATGGATAGATGATAGATAGATAGATAGATAGATAGATAGATAGATAGATAGATAGATAGATAGATAGATAGATGATAATAGATAGGTAGATAGATTTTTAATTTTAAAATTGTCCCTCATTTTAATCACCTTCTTCCCACAATTTTTCTCCTTGATGTTATTTTGTGTTTTATCAATCTTTTGAAACTCAGTAAATTTATTTGGGGGGGGAGAGAATTCCAAGACCACGTTTTTCCAAATTTCATATTATTTTGGCTTCACCCTGGGTTAATATCAAATCAAGAACAGTTAAACCATTTGCATCTTTCTCATGGAAGCTGATAGATACTTTTTTGATAGGGGAAAATTGACAGTTGATGAATCAAGATTTTTTTTCTGGAAGGAACCTGTTTAGCCATCTGTTTTCCAACCAATGTCATCATCACTTTTACTTCCTGCTTTTTTTGAAATAATTGCAATTTGCTTTTGGAAATATCAGCCTATCTTCCTCCTACTTGTATAATAGGCAAGAATAATACTGCTTTTATCCATTTATTCTATTTCAAATATTCTGAACAGCACCATTAAGTTCTTTTATTTGGATTTCTGTGTAGATGTGATATTTAATGCTTCTATTTCTTTTAAGTAAATTATATCCTTTAATTACTATAGTGCAGTAATCAAAATAATCTCAATGGGTCTCAATTATACTAATTAAACAACTGATGTATTCCTGTTCTCAGTTTATTCCCCCTAGTCTGTGCATTAGTACATAGACAATGCAGGTACAGGGATCAGTGATACAAACTAATATAAAATAAAAAGAAAGGAAAAATGAAAGGAAAAAATAGAAAAGGAAAAAAGATATGAAGCGAGTTTCCAATCATTACAGTAGTTAAAAATATAATTATAAATTATAGCTGCCATAAAGTCGGTGTGTGGGGTCTCTAATAATGCTTTGAGCTGTGAGCACATAGCACACTTATATCCTGAATAATAGGAAACAAGCTTCCTATAATCTTCTCAGCTGTCCTTACCAGTCTCTGTATGGACTTTTTTATCTGAGGTATTGCTACCACCAAACCAAACAGTGATGCAATTTGTTAAAATGCTCTCAATTGTGCCTCTGTAGAAAATGGCCAGGACAGAAGGAAAAGATGTGCTCTCCTCACCCAATGCAGGAAGTACAGTCACTGGTTTGCACATTTCACTAAGGATGACGTGTGGACAGACCAATTCAGATTGTTAGTTATCTGCACCACCAGATACTTAATACTGTTGACCATCTCTACAGCTGCATCCTTGATACTGAGTGGAGTATGACTATGTCGGCTCTTTATAAAATCTACAATGATCTTTTGTTTTATTAACAATTAGAACCAGGTTACTTTTTACCAGTCCACAAGAGCCTTCACCTCTTCCTTATTTGATTCTTCTGATCAAAGAAGTCAGTTTATATTAACAAGTTCCATCATTTTCACTAACCATTTTTTTATTGTGGGTAGTGCCAAATTTTTTCATCTTTGTCATACAAAAATCTTACTGCAGTTATCATATATAACAACAAAGTTCTATGGCTTTTTCCCAACTGTTGGTCCATCCATTCCAAACTGTTTATCCATCTGTTCCAAAACGTCTGTTCTCAATTGTACATTAAAATATTTGGAATCATCACCTAGATCAGGTGTCCCCAACCCCCAGGCTGCATTCCACTACCGAGCCAGGCCATGTGAGAGGTGGGTCAGTGTGCACGCCGCACTCAGCTCAACTCACATGAGTGGCAGGGTATCCCGCCCACACATGCACAAACAGCTCAACTTGTAGTCAAGCTGCATGAGCAGACGTGTGTGTGCCAGCCCACTGCCCATGCAAGTTGAGCTGCACCCACACGAGCACACCAGCCCACCATTTGCATGGCCCAGTTTCCCTCCCCAATCAGGCCATCAAGCTACAATGGTTGGGGACCACTGACCTAGATGAGGGGGTTGAAGGGACGCTCATCACATTTGCAAGTGACACAAAGCTGGGGGGAATTATTAACTCTTCAGAAGATAGACTCAAGATGCAGTTCAGTTGCAAAAAAAAAGTATTGCAATTAGGTAGGATAGAGTCAGGACAGAAAATACCTGATACAAAGTGTTCTCTGTAAGAAGAACCTAGCTATTCTGGTGGATCACCACTAATAAGAATGAATCAGCAGCGTACTGCAACTACCAAAAGAAGTGATGCAGTCCTGTGCTGTATCAACAGAGGGATCGTATCAAGATCAAGTGAGTTGACAGCACCACTCTATTTTACTGTCCTGTTGAGACCCCATTTGGAATACTTCCTCCGGTACAAAATACAGTACAAAAAGGTTCCTAGAACCTTTAGTGCAGAAAAGAGCATCAAGGATAATAAGGGGTCTGGAGGCTAAATTCTATGAAGAACAGCTAAAGGAACTAGGCATGCTTAGATTAATGAAGAGAAGACTGAAGGGAGACATAATAGCAGTCTTCTAATACTTGAAGGGTTGCCACAGGGAAGAGGGTATCAATTTATTGTCCATAGCACATGACGATAAAGACAGAAGGGAGAAGCTCATAAGAGAGAGATCCAACCTGGAAAGGAGGAATTTACTGACAGTGAGAACTATTAAGCAGAGGAAAAGCTTGCCTCCTGGAGTTGTGAGTGCTCCACTGCTGTTGGATTTCAAGAAAAGATTGGACAACCATTTGTCCAAGGAGTTATGAGGACTTTTAAAAGGCGTCTTCCAACCCTGTGATTCTATGAGTATGTATATTTGAATCCAGAATTTTGTAGCTTTTTTTTACACATCTGTCAAACATGATAAAATGTCCCTTCCTGCTCCCTCTCATTTCCATTCCAATTTGAATTGCCTTTATATATTCTAGACAATGGTGAAATATATCAATGGTATAACATTTTATAAATATTCTCTTTAAGATTATAATATAGAGTAAATTTCAACCCTTTCAACCACATATTTTCCATTGTTCCACTTTGAGCACACTTTATCATACAAAAGAAAGGAGTATGAGGTATGTTTGCCATCTTAGGTTATTTATAAGGCCAGTTATAAATATATAAAATAGTAATAATAGGCCCTTGGGAAGGACTCAATAGCAAGATAAATATGCCAAATTCAATCTAAACATCTGGCTGACTGTGTGATGAACCATAATCATTCTCTCACTTGTTCTTCTGTTTCAAATTTCAATAAATATTTATACATTTAGCAATTATATGTTCATCATTTGTACCCAATACTATTTCAAACTCAGTCTCACAATGTTCTAAACTATAACTCTTCTGTACATTTTAAATCTAATAACTATACATAAGAGAACCAGTGGCAACTATAGCCCTGTGTCACCGGTTCTTGATTTTTATATTAAATTCTCACCTCACAAAATTCAAGAATCCTACAATATGATACCCATTTGTGTTTTCTTATTATTTCTTATCTATAAAATGCTTCTTGTACTGAAATCAATAATCTGTTTTAAGGCATAACCTGGATTTGTATTTATTCCACATTCTCAACACAGCATGTGTGATATAATTATTTTTGAAATCCATATTAATTCTGACTTTGTCATTCTCAACAAATGTCTCTAAAAAAATGGGGAAAGTTAAAGACAGGCCAATAATATTGTTGATTCTATGGTTAACATTTCTTTTTTAAGGAAGAAAAAATATGGGCGAAAAATTTCTTCTTTCTATTTGAAGCCATTCATTATGGCCTAGCTCCAACCTGCCATTCCCTCCCTAGCTTTCCATACATTCCAGATTGGTAAGGAGAGAAGCCCAGAGATGACAGAGGTAACCTCTGTCCATATTCACAAGCTCAACAGATTTTAAACCTTTCCATATCAGCCCACCAAAGACATCAACCCATTTCCAATGCATATCATTTCAAATCTGTTTGATCTCAGTTACATGTTTACATGGGTGTGCGAGTGTGCTAATTCCCATTTAAATTCCCATTTTGATTTACAATGGGGAAAGGATGCCATATGATGCTTTTTATCAGATGGGCTGCTTTCGGTCATAACATTTCTGTATTTGGACTGAATAATGGTGGGCACACCTTAAATAGTGTTCATATTGTAAATTATGTTATCAGAATGCCTGTCTCTATGTTTGTCTCCTTTAACCTTGATTTCTAATTATAGACATTTACATATCTGTAGATTGTCTCATGAGTTCCAAAACAATTATTCTTTTCTTGCCTCAAAGTATTCATATAACTGAAGCCTACATACCAGCATAATAGCATTTTTGAGAGCAAAGTGGACTACATTTTGTTTTTCAGAAGAGAATAGGAACTCATGTTGCCTGGCAATAGTTAATTTACTACATTATAATTAAACATTAGGCCAAGCCAGTGAAGCTTCCTTCGTGTAACCCAGCTATTTAATGGAAGTTGGCCTAAAAGACATGAGTTCATCCTTCCATCCTGAGATCATTTGTTTTCTTAACTGCCAGGCTTGGCATGTTTTCCTTACACTTGGCAACCCTATGTCTTTATGGGAATGACACAGATAGATGGCTTTACTTGTCTATTTTGTATTTCATTCTCAGCCTTGGTTTTAAAACCCTGGAAGTTACAACTTCCTAAGACATGAAGCCAAGAAGCCTGCTAGCCCACAGAAGCCAGCAATCTTAAGAGTGCCAGCCTTGTTCACATCATAATTCTTGCCAGATGGTCCCAGAAGCAAACACACTTTCCCAGAATGTCTGCCAAGAAACAGGCCTGCCTATGGATGTGAGCAATCTCAGAATTCTAGTCCTAAGATTGTCACATTGGCTTTTTCCTTGCTGGATAATTGGAGGTTCTTGTGTTTGTAGCCCATATAGCAGCAGCATGCCCATTCCAGCCCTTTCCTTTTCTTCCTATAATCAGTCACAAAGTCAGAAAAGTCTTCTGAGATGCTTTTAGTTTTCCTTTTGAGCGTAACTTCCTTTTGTGCATTAGATTTCCTAATCTTCTTTCTAAAGAGATCGGCAATCTGCTGATGTGATTATATCTATCTTCCATTTCCTACACTGGTCTTTTAAAGAGCCAAGGTGGCGCAGTGGTTAAATGCAGCACTGCAGGCTACTGCTAGATCAGCAGGTCAGCGGTTCAAATCTCACCGGCTCAGGGTTGACTCAGCCTTCCATCCTTCCGAGGTGGGTAAAATGAGGACCCAGATTGTTGGGGGCAATATGCTGACTCTCTGTAAACCGCTTAGAGAGGCCTGAAAGGCCTATGAAGCGGTATATAAGTCTACTGCTATTGCTATTGCTATAAACTCTTGACTCAGTCAAACACTTCCTATGCATTCCCAAGAGCTTCATAAACTGTTTCTCCACCCATTCCACAATCTTTGATCTCACTGGAATTGTAGAATAACTTCTTTTTCCAAAAGCTCTATTGAGCTTTTTGCCATTTATTTCCAATTCTTTATCTAGGTTGCACACAAAACCATCCTCTTCCCCCTCCAGTCCATGGAAAAATTGTTTTCCAAGAAACTGGTCCCGGGTGCCAGAAATATTGTGGACCGCTGCTTTAAAAAGCTCTGTTAAGGTTGTGAGCATGAGGGCTGGAGACCAATGACTTGTGGACTCATGAGGACCAGTCATACTGAGCACATGTGAGTAATCCCCTGATCTCTCCTTGTCCGGACAAGTTCCAAAAAACAAGCCCATTTGTGAGTTCCTTGGTCATTGCTGCAGACATCATCTCTGCTTTTTTATGGAGATGCCTTGTTTGCCATACACCAGATGTCATTGAACTACAGTTTTCAGAAGGTTGCAGATTCCTTAACTATAACCCTGTTTGTGACTGACCCTGTATTTAAAGAAACTTTAATGTTTCCTGAGGTCTGAAACTCCTGGATAGATGCAAAATTTCAGAAACCATGGAAGAATCTTAATATGATCTTTCAAAACTTTGTACTTAGAAGAGGATTCCTCCAACTCCATGCCTCTACATTTCAGCCCTCCTGGTTCCTGACCATAGGACATAACATCATTTTTACACATTCTTTGCAATGGTGGGATTCAATTTTTTTTACTACTAGTTCTGTGGGTGTGGCTTGGTGGGTGTGGTGTGGCTTGGTGGGCATGGCAGCGGAAGGATACAGCAAAATCCCCATTCCTCCATTCCTGGAGGAAAGATACTGCAAAATCTCCATTTCCACCCCACTCCAGGCAAAGGATACTGTAAGATCCCATTCCCTCCCCACCCCACTAACCTGCTTTCCAGCTCCGTTCTCCTGTGCAGAACAACAGAAGAAGACCCAGTCGATTGGGTCTATATTGGCAGAGTTCTCCAAAATACTCTAAATTTCCACTACCAGTTCGCCAGAACTGGTCAGAACTGGCTGAATACCACCTCCAATCCTGTGCTATTCCTACCAGGTTCTTCTCTCTGCTATTTATTTTATTTGCCAACTTTTCCAATTCTGCCTTCCTGATAGCTGTACCTCTTGGCTTGGTCTGTCATCTCCATTACTCTATTACTTTGCCAGCCTGGCCTCCTTTATCAACTCTGCCAACTTGTCTGATCAGACCTTTCAGTATCTGGCACAGTCTCTCTACTGTGGAAGCCTGGTCTACCATGTACCTGCAGTAACTCTAGCATCTATCTGTGATATCATTGCTTATAGTTGCAGGGAAAGTCTTCGGAAAGACAGTCCTTCAAAGGGCTAATATTTGTGTGTCATCTTGTCCTAGAGCATGCTAATTTTCTCTGTATCACGTGCTGTTGAAGCAAGCACAGTGCTTATTATAGCTAAATTCATGTCATTAAACTGCAGGTTTGATCTGTATTAATTAATCATATGGCCTTCTAGCTCACGCAGTGATCCTTAATGGCAGGCTAAGCTTTAGTGGAAGACTCTACTCAGCTAATTTAACATAAGGGTATCATAAGGTCAATGTAATGTCTCTGGCAGTTCAATATGCAGAGCTTCTTCATATGTGTTACTTTGTTCTTTTCTGTCATAATGTAACCTATCTAGCCACAGTGAATCTCTGAAGCTTTCGCAGTGTCAGATGTAAGGTTGACTTTCCAAAGAGTTAATATTTATGGCTCTGCCTGGTGAAGTCTGACAAAACTGAAATATTAGGAATGAATAAGGGGGGGGGGGGTTTACGATGTGTGGAAAAAATGAAAATGTGTCTGTACAAAAGATTAATGGAAGCTTAAACATTCATTCCAGAAAATCTACACATACAATTTTGTAATATATTACAAATCTGATAATATAATTTGAATGAAGGGAATGCTTACAATCTGGAAAAGTAATTCAGGGTTTGATTTTTGGAATCTCTAAAGGTTATGTGATTGCTTAAATATCAAAAATAATTATGTATTTTTTCTGGAAACTCTATTAGATCCATAATTGGGAAACAGTGGCCTTCCAGCCTAGCAGGGAGGAAGACTGCCTATTTGTTGAATCAATATCCTATATGCATGCATGATGTATTCAGATACAACCTCCCCCCCCCCCATCTCTGAATGATTGTAAAGTAGAGGGAGGATGTGTGAATTGGAGGAGTAGGCATAAACCAGATTGTTAGGGGCAATATGCTAGCTCTGTAAACCAGTTAGGGAGAGCTGTAAAGTGGTATATAAGTCTAAATGCTATTGCTAGTGCAATATCTACAAAGATTAAAATTTAAAATTAAACTTTCCCACAGCTCTATGAATAAATATATCAAACAAAAAATATCTAATTAAGTATCCAGCTTTAGAGGTCTCTAGATGAAATGGATTATTTGAACATTTTCAGGGTGGTTTATGTTATTGCGATGACACTGGTTGCACCCAGGCATGAAATCCTCTTATTTTTGCTACTGGTTCAGAACTGGGAATGCTCGCAAACGGTGCTTCTGCACATGTACAGAACCTTCTCCTCATGCACAGAGTGTCTGTGATGATGTCTGGGCGGGTGGGCAAAGCCTTCCGCAGCTGCCACTACCGGTTTGCCTGAACCAGGACAAACCAGCAGAATACCACCTCTGGTTGCACCTGTGAATGCAATGAATGACTTTTGGAGGGCTCAGGATAGGGATAATGCATCGATCCTGTCTGTCCTGGATCTCTTAAGGACTTTTATTACCATCATCCACGGTATTCTTCTGAATCAACTCCAGGAGTTAAGAGCAAAGAGAAACGTTTGCTGTACTACCAGTACTTAGCCCTCCAGAGTCTGTTCCAGTCAATGGTGATGGCGATAGAAGCAGGAGAGAGACCCACCCTAGAACTCTTCTGTATGGCGTGCCTCAGGGTTCTTGTCTACCCCCCATTCCATTTAACATCTACATGAGGAAGTTGGATACAATCATTCAACAACATGGGGTGGAGTATCATCAGCACATGGATGATACTATGTTATACATCACCCCATGCCATGCTGTTCAGGTTCTCACCCAGTGCCTGGGGATTACGAGGGCCTGAATAGGGAAAAAACGGCTTGGACTAAATCTTGGCAAGATGGATTGGCTTTGAGTCTTTCACCCCCTAGTTCATGATTAGTTGTCATCCTTAATTCTCTTTCCATCTGAGTTGGTGTGCAATGTCAGGGTTCATTTGGACTTGCAGCTCCTGCTTCTGAAGCAGATGGTAGTTGTGACTAATGAGGCCTTTGCAGAGGTTCAGCTTGTGTGTCAATTACGCCCTTTCCTGGACCAGGAGGCTTTACTCATCTCAATCTCCTTTCAATTGGATTACTGCAATGTGCTCTATCTGGAGCTACCCTTGAAGATCACCCAGAAGTCTTCAACTGATCTAGCATACAGTGGTGCTTTCTTTAATTCACCTGTTATTACCATTAACACCCATATAAATGGTATAGGGCAGTGATGACTAACCTTTTTTTGTCGCGTGCCAAAAGTACATGTGCTGAAAGCGTGTGTATGCGACAGCGCCCCCCATCCATAATACAATGTGTGTGTGCCCCCATGCTCCTGCCACCCGCCCATGCACGCACAAACTCCTGCATGCCCCCTGCCCCCCACATGTGCACACGACCCCTGCACATGCAGCATGACCTTCCTGTCCCCCGCACATGTGCATGCATCTCCTGCATGTGCCCCGCGCATGTGTGGCAGAGACCAGAAAACCAGCTGGCCAGCAGGAGGCACGCGTGCATGCACGGTGGAGCTGAGCTGGGGCGACGGTTCACGTGTCCACAGAGAGGGCTCTACGTGCCATGGGGATAGGGTCAAATTATTTGCTTCTCCCTGAAGCTCCCTACTGCCAATTTTAGTCTGGATGCCCACTCCAGATCCCTTCCCCTAAATGTTGCCAACTAATGGGACTTCAGAGGCCCACTTTTTCTGTGGTTGCTCTGATCTTTCGAACAGCCTCCCCTTGAGATTTGGAGGCCATCTATCTTATTAGCTTTTTGTGAGGCTGTGAAGACCTGTCTCTTTGTTCAGGCAATGAGAAAGGATAATAGTGAGCCTAGCAAATGCAAATATAAATGTAGAGTTAACATGATGTTATGGTGCTCTGATTACGATATATGATATTATTGTAGGGTTTGGTTGGTCATATTTATTTTGTGTTTATTAAATGTCATTGTGAGCTGTCTAGGTTTAATATCTATAAAATAGACAACCATATAAGTTTTCTAAATCAATAAATACATTAGAAAGTAGAGATAAAACATTTGGAAACCTGAAATGGAAAAAGCAGAAAAGATACATCAATGACAGCTTTAAAAAGATTTTTTTTTTACTTTTAGAGAATGAATTAAGAATTTCTAAATGCTACCACATAGTACATTTACAAAGATGGCTTGAAATTTGATAAAATAGTAATATTCTATTCATGACCCATATTAACCACTGTGCAAAATGCATTTCTACAGGATTTTTACCTTACAGTATAATTTGGTAAGAATGTAACATAGGATTTAATCCCACACACAAACCCCTATGCCAGTGATGGCTAACCTTTTTGTCATTGTGTGCCGACGACCTATTTGTAGCTCAGGGTTGAAATGATGGGTCCTTGGTGCTCTCTGAACCTGGTTATTGTCTTGCAGAAATTTCATTACCAAACTAGGTAATGTCATCATGCATGGTGATGGAACATGTGTAGGAAAACAGCCAAGCTCAGAGAGCACCAAGGACACTCACACATCAGTCTTTTCAGCCATTGCCATCACTGACACCTTAGAGGAGGAAGGAGGCAACTGAGCTTTCTTGATTTGTCCAATTGGAAGATGGAAGTAGCCTGCAGTCCAGATTGAATATTTGAATTTGAATTTGAATTTATTAAAATTTATAGGCCGCCCTTTTCCCTGAGGGGACTCAGGGCGGCTTACAATCACAAGGGAGGGAAGTGCAACATCAAAAACAAAACAAAATGTGAACAAAGAAAAAAATAGTAAAACGCAACTTTCGTTCAACAATCAAACACTCGGGCGGGTGAATTAGGAACCTATCCCCAGGCCTGCTGGGAGAGCCAGATCTTGAGGGCTGCGCGGAAGGTCTGGACGGTGGTGAGGGTACGGATCTCAGCGGGGAGATCGTTCCACAGGGTCGGAGCTGCAACAGAAAAGGCTCTCCTCCGTGTGGTCGCCAGTCGGCATTGACTGGCAGATGGGATTTGGAGGAGGCCCAGTCTGTGCGATCGAATTGGTCGAAGGGCGGTAATCGGCAGGAGGCGGTCTCTCAAGTACCCAGATCCACTACCATGGAGTGCTTTAAAGGTGGTCATCAGTACCCTGAAGCGCACCCGGAGACCAACAGGTAGCCAGTGCAGCTCGCGGAGGACAGGTGTAACGTGGGCGAACCGCGGTGCGCCCACTATCACTCGCGCGGCTGCATTCTGGACTAACTGTAGTCGCCGGATGCACTTCAAGGGCAACCCCATGTAGAGCCCATTGCAGTATTCCAGCCTAGAGATCACAAGGGCTCGAGTGACTGTTGTGAGAGCCTCCCGGTCTAGGTAGGGCCGCAACTGGCGGACCAGGCGAACCTGGGCAAATGCCCCCCTGGTCACAGCTGACAGCTGGTGGTCAAAAGTCAGCTGTGGGTCCAGGAGGACTCCTAAGTTGCGGACCCTATCTGAGGGGTGTAAAATTTGACCCCCCAGCCTAAGTGTTGGTACATTAGCCAAATTATTGGGAGGGAAGCACAACAGCCACTCGGTCTTGTCCGGGTTGAGTACCAGTTTGTTAGCGCTCATCCAGTTCCTAACGGCCTCTAGACCCTGGTTCATCACGTCCACCGCTTCATTGAGTTGGCACGGGGCGGACAGATACAGTTGCGTATCGTCCGCATATTGGTGGTATTTTATCCCGTGCCTCCGAATGATCTCGCCCAGCGGTTTCATGTAAATGTTAAATAGTAGGGGGGATAAGACCGAACCCTGTGGCACCCCACATGTTAGGGGCCTCAGGGACGATCTCTGCCCCCCGACCAACACCGACTGCGACCTGTCCGAGAGGTAGGAGGAGAACCACTGTAAAACAGTGCCTCCCACTCCCACCTCCCGCAGTCGTCGCAGAAGGATACCATGGTCGATGGTATCGAAAGCCGCTGAGAGGTCAAGGAGAACCAGGATGGATGCATAGCCTCCATCTCTGGCCCTCCAGAGATCATCGGTCAATGCGACCAAAGCGGTTTCTGTGCTGTAACCAGGTCTGAAGCCGGACTGGAAGGGGTCAAGATAACTAGCTTCCTCCAAGGCCCGTTGAAGCTGGAAGGCCACCACCTTCTCAACAACCTTCCCGATAAAGGGGAGGTTGGAGACAGGACGAAAGTTGTTTAAAATGGCTGGATCCAAGGATGGTTTCTTCAGGAGGGGTCTCACCACCGCCGTTTTAAGTACGGCGGGGAAGTGCCCCTCCCGAAGGGAGGCGGTCACGACCGCCTGGATCCAGCCATGTGTCACCTCCCTGCTGTTGGCAACCAGCCAGGAGGGACACGGGTCCAGAATACAGGTGGAGGCACTTACAGCTCGAATGGCCTTGTCCACATCCCCAGAGGCAACATCCTGGAACTCAACCCAGAGATGATTTGCCAAGCGGTCCTCCTGTGTCTCGGCTGGATCTACTGCGGTGGAGTCCAAGTCCGACCGAAACCGAGCTATTTTGTCCGCCAAGAATTGAGCATAGTCCTCAGCCCTACCCTGCAAGGGGTCTCCCGCATCCCTCCTGTTAAGGAGGGAGCGGGTTATCCTAAACAGGGCGGCTGGGCGTGACTCGGCGGACGCAACCAAGGCAGAAATGTATGATCTTTTGGCAGTTCTTAATGCTCGGACGTAGTCCTTGGTGCAGGTGGTTAGAAGTGCTCGGTTCGCCTCGGACTTATCGGACCTCCACTGGTGCTCTAGGCATCTCCTCCGGCGTTTCTTCTCCCGGAGCTCCTCGGTAAACCAAGGGGGCCTCCGGGATCCACTGACCCGGAGGGGCCGTAGTGGCGCAATCCGATCAAGAGACTCCGATGCCGCCGAGTGCCAGGCGGCAACCAGAGTCTCCGCCGAACTGTGGGCGAGAGTATCAGGAATGACCCCAAGCTCCGTCTGGAACCTCAATGGGTCCATAAGTCGCCTGGGGCGGAACCACCTGGTCGGTTCCTCCTCCCTACGGTGGGGGTTTGGCCTCCGGAAGTCAAGCCTCAGTAGGCAGTGGTCTGACCACGACAGGGGTATGATCTCATTACCCCTCAGACCAAGATCACACATCCACTGCTCCGAGAGGAATACGAGGTCGAGCATGTGACCCGCTGCATGGGTTGGGCCCCAAATTACCTGGGTCAAGCCCATGGCTGTCATGGAGGCCATGAACTCCTGCGCCCCATCAGAGCGTTCACCGAGCGATGGCAAATTGAAGTCCCCCAGAACTATAAGCCTGGGGAACTCAACTGCCAGCTCGGCTACTGACTCGAGGAGCGAGGGGAGGGATGCTGCAACGCAGTTGGGAGGCAGGTACGTTAGCAGCAAACCCACTTGACCCTTGAGGTCCAACTTTATCAGCAGGGACTCACACCCGACAAGCTCCGGAGCAGGGACCCTACGAGGTAACAGAGACTCCCGGATTACAATAGCCACACCGCCACCCCTTCCCTGGGCTCTCGGCTGATGAAGCACCTGAAATCCCTCTGGGCACATCTCTACAAGGGGGACTCCTCCTTCTGTGCCCAGCCAGGTTTCAGTAATACATGCCAGGTCTGCCCTCTCGTCAACAATTAAGTCCCGGACGAGGGGAGCCTTGTGGATAACAGACCTGGCATTTAGCAACAGCAGCCTGAGACCAGGGTCCTGGCTACTCGCGCCATCTGGTCTTGGAGTGGGACTCAAAGGGCCGGAAGGGGGGATCTCTGTAATGTAGCGAACCCTCCTTCCCCGGTAATGGCTAGCCCTAAGGTCCCCGCCGTATCTGCCTCTCCCTGTCACGACCGCAATGCTCCGACCCACTCCCGTGGCCTAAAGATATACTAAAGATAGAAGGAAAAGGGAGAAAAAAAAGAAGGAAATAAAAAGAATAAAAGTAGCGCAAAATTGTTAAAGTGCGAGTTCAGGGAGAGCCAAATAGTTCTCAGCAGGTGGCTCTGCAACAGACAGATTCTGGGAAAATCCAGAAAGTCCAGAGTAGTTGAAGGAAGCAGGGGGCTTTCTTGCATACTGCAGTACCCCCGCTCATCTAATGGTGGCGCTCTCTGAGGCCAGAAGTCCAGGGTGGTATCAGGTAGCAGTGGCCGTGCCAGATGGAAATGCAGTCCAGAAGCCGCGCTCAAAAAAGAGTCAGATGTCGAACAGCAGAAGGCCCTGTAGAAGGCCCTGCAGCAGCAGCAACCAGGTGGGGGGGAGGATTCACCGAAAGGAGGGGCCAAGCCGAAGGGAGCGGGAGGAGGGGGTGCCCAGCCAAGCTGGAATGGCAGTAGATGTGAACAGCCTCCCATTCTCTCCCAGTACTGTTCCTGGCTGACCACCTTCTCCATGGGGCGATGGCTAGTCCGGCATGAATCTCAATCCCTCACAAGGAGCAGCTGAAATGCCAAAGCCGAAAAAGAAAGAAACGTCACCCGGCAGCAGGGGGGGGAGGGCGAGGCTCTCTTAGCCAGCAATTAGAGAGGGCCAAAGCTCCCTCAGGCCAAGATTGTAGGTTGGCCTCGTTAAGAAGGCGCCGTTACTGTCTATTGTTCATGTGGCGAGGGGGGGGCAGCGGGGGGGGCAGCAGAGGAGGGCGGGGGGGGGGGGGTGCCCAGCAGTCGCTCGCCAGAAATTATCAGGCCACTGGAGCAGGCTCCTTCAGCCTCCCTCCAGATGAAAACGCCGCTCTCCCCGATAGAAACGCTGCCTGTTGACTGAGAAACCACCATCCGCGGGGGGGGGGGGGAACGCCGCCCGAAGGCCGTCCCACGCTGTCCAACACCGCCGAGGCTCGTCCAAGACTGTCTCTGCCTTTCTCGCTCCACGCCAGCTAGAAACGTTGCCTATCGGCTGCCTCTCTCTGCCTCTCTCGGTCCACGCCAGCAAGAAACGCTGCCTGTCAGCTGAAATATCTTGCAAATATCTTGTTGCTCCTGTATCCTAAGGTGACCAGATTTTCAGATTGGAAAAGAGGGACGCCCTTGACCGGGAAGGGGGGGGGGGGCTTGATTAAAAAAATTTTTTTTTGTCAAAAGGTCACCCCAGGACACTGAAACCAGCATAAATACGAATCTGTTGCCAAACAAAATTTTGATCACGTGACCATGAGGATGTTGCAACGGTCGCTAAGTGTGAAAAATGGTCATCAGTCACTTTTTTCAATGCCATTGTAACTTTGGTCACTAAATGTTTTCCCCCTCCTCGAGACTCCTCACTTCTTCCTTCATTCCTCTTGCTTATCTACCTTCACCTTATCTGTCTTCTGCTCTTTCCCTCTCTTCCTTCCTTTCTCCTTCCATCCTCTCTTCTTTCCTCACTCACTCCCTTCCTCTTTTTTTCTCTTCCTTCCTCCTTCCATTCTTTCAGCTTCATTTCTTTTGCCTATCTACCTTCTCTGTCTTTCTGCTCTTTCCATTTCTTCACTTCTGTTCCTTCCTTCTTCCCTCCTTTCCTATTTCTTCCTTCTTCCTTCCTTCTGCCTATCTACCTTCACCTTCTCTCTTTCTACTCTTTCCCTGTCTTCCCCTTTCCTCCCTCCCTCCCTTCTTTGCTTTCTAGTTCCATCTTTTCTTCTTTCCTCTCTCCCTCTTTTTCTTTTTTCCTTCCTTCCTCCTTCCTCTTGCCTATCAACTTTTTTTATTTTTTTTTGTTACATAGACGACACATACCCACAACAATAAAAACAAAACAAAAAGAAAAAAACCCATCATCACATATAGCATGTCATTTGGTTACAAGTGTTTTAACATTTATCATTCTTATACATTTATTATTTCATTTAATAGGTTATAATATACAGTTTGGGTTGCTTTGTTTACCATCCCTTCCTCCTGTTATAACACCACCTTATTTTCCCTTTCTTTTCTCCCTTCCTCCCTTCTCTACTTTCTTCCTTCCTGCTCTCCTTTCCCTTCCTTCTTCCCTTACCTTTCTCCTACTCCTGCTCTTCCTCTTCCCCTTTCTACCCTCTCTCCCCCTCTTTCTCTCCTTTCCATCCTCCTCTCCTTACCTCTTTCTTCTTTCCATCATCCTTTCATTCTCTCCTCCCTTTCTCCCAACTCCCTTTCTGGGAGTTGAAGTCCACACACTTTCAAGTCTCCAAGGTGGAGAAAGACTGATCTATCTAATTAATATAATTATTTCTCCCTCTCTTTTTCACTCTCTCTCCAGCGCACACACGCAAATGCATAGGGCAGCCCACGTCACACACAGGTAACTCCGGGCGGCTTACGGGAAGAGGACAGCCGACCACTCAACCACGCGGGGGGGGAGGCAGGATTATGCCAAGAAAAGTTAACTTTCCTGCGAAAGGGGCTGGCAGCCTCTCAGCTGTTCCCGGCCGGGGAGACCTCCCCCCACTTCCACTCCTGTGACCCTCCTCCCGCCTCCTCGGAGCTTCAAGCAAGCTAACTGGGAAGGCCGGGGAAGAAGAAAAAGGGGCGGCGCAGGGGCGTGGCGGAAGCCCGGCTGCCGTTTCTCTTGCTGAGGGCGGAAGGGGAGGAGGAGGAGGAGAAAGTTAAAGTGGCAGCCCGATCCCTTCAGCAGCCGAGATGGGAAACGTGCGTTTTGACAGGGCTTGCATAGCGCTGTGCAAGCCCTGCCAAAGTGTCCGTTTCCCAGGCGGGCTGCCGTTTCTCTTGCTGAGGGCGGGAGGAGGAGGAGGAGAAAGTTAAAGTGGCAGCCCGATCCCTTCAGCAGCCGAGATGGGAAACGTGCGTTTTGACAGGGCTTCCACAGCGCTGTGCAAGCCCTGCCAAAGTGTCCGTTTCCCGGGCGGGCTGCCGTTTCTCTTGCTGAGGGCGGGAGGAGGAGGAGGAGAAAGTTAAAGTGGCGGCCCGATCCCTTCAGCAGCCGAGGTGGGAAACGTGCGTTTTGACAGGGCTTCCACAGCGCTGTGCAAGCCCTGCCAAAGTGTCTGTTTCCCGGGCGGGCTGCCGTTTCTCTTGCTGAGGGCGGGAGGAGGAGGAGGAGAAAGTTAAAGTGGCGGCCCGATCCCTTCAGCAGCCGAGGAGGGAAACGTGCGTTTTGACAGGGCTTGCACAGCGCTGTGCAAGCCCTGCCAAAGTGTCCGTTTCCCGGGCGGGCTGCCATTTCTCTTGCTGAGGGCAGGAGGAGGAGGAGGAGAAAGTTAAAGTGGCGGCCCGATCCCTTCAGCAGCCGAGGCTAATTCTCTGCACGAACGAGAGCGTGGGGGCAGCGGCAGCCGCCCGCACAGAACTTCCACGCGCTCCAGGGGTTTCTGCCGGGTGGCGGGAGCCCCGGAAGTGAGAGGAAGTTCTCTGCGGGCGGCTGCCGCTGCCCCCACCCTCTCCTCCTGCCGCGGCGAGCGGAAAATTCTCTGATTAGAATTAGATTAGATTACTCACCAACAAGCGCAGCTGCAACCCCAAAAGACGAAAGGAAAATGGAGACTCGCGCAGGCGTCCTCAGGCTAAGGAGTCCAGCCAATCAGTGAGCTGGTTGGGATGGAAAATTTTCCATCCCAGCCAGCTCACTGATTGGCTGGAGTCCTGGCCAATTAAATCAGTGAGCGGCAGGCTGGGCTGGCTTAAATTTGTAGGTAGCAGATAGAACAGAACGATGAGCCAGCCCAGCAAGCTAGCAGCTGATGGGCGGGAGCTGCGAGTGCCAAAAAAAGCGTGCTTTTTAAAAAAGCGTGCGGGACGCGGGAAAATGCATTAAAAAGCGGGGGTGTCCCGCCAAAAGCGGGACGTCTGGTCACCTTACTGTATCCCCAGCCAGACAGCATTTTCTTAAACCAAATTAGACTCAAGCCAGCATAAGGACAGGGTAGGAGTATATTAAACAGTAATTGTGGCTATGCCCTTAATTTACTAAGCATGTCAGAAATAACAAAGTAATTACATATCTTTTGTTAAACCATAACTTTGTTAAGTCTTTGTTAAGTCTGACTTTGCCCACAAGATCCAGGCCTAGTTTACACCACTGTAATGATGCTTGCTCCCCACACTTCAGATCTGGCAGTCAAATGCTAGATAGAATCTAGCCATTCACTTCAAATACATCATTATCATATGGGCTTAAGTTTAAGCTTACATTTTTTTCAATTTACTTTATGTATTTAAAGATAAACATTAGAGAAAATAAGTACTACATGAAAATGATTTCTTTCTTATTAAAGTGCTTTCCACTCAATCCCCAATTGTATTTCTATTTTTCTTTTCTAGTTACTGTCTTCCATAATAACTCAGCATGCACAATTTTCAGTATTGCAGGCTGCTTTTCAGAAAGGATAGAGAGCCTCTCTTTTTAGTTTTTATTTTATTTTTAAGATTTAATTTTTCAAAGTTTATGGGATGTTGATGCTTTTCTCTTACTTGGACTGTAATTCTGTAGGTGTTTGCTATCTGAGTTTCCCATAAGTTTAAATTATAACCTTTTTTTCTTTCATTCAATCATGTCTGCTTTTTAAAGACTAGCTGTTTCTGCAGTTTTCTTGGAATGTTTCTTCAGAAGTGGTTTGCCATTGCTTCCATCCTAGGACCAAAAGTGGGTGACCGGCCCAAGGTGACAAGCTGACTTTGTGCCTAAGGCAAAAGTAAAATTCACAATCTCCCAATTTCTAGCTTGTGCCTTAACCACTACACCAAACTGGCTTTCAGAAATTTTAATTAGATCAACTCAATATCCAGCCCAGAATGAATAAGATGATTATTAACTATCAATAGGTTAGTGTCATGCCTTCACATTTGCAGCACAATATACATTCACTGTTACAATAATGAGTACTCAAACTAAACTAAAGTAATACACTCCAGAAGTAAATAGACCCTCCAAAAGGCATTTGCAAATAGATGAGTTGAAAACACAACATGTGAATGTATCATAAGAAAGGTTTATAATCTAATTTCAAGAGGGAAACTCTGCTTAGAATAATGATAGAATAATGAAATGTTTCCACAATGGTAAATTCAAACAAAGGTTCCTTAACCCTTTTTTACTCACAGCTGTTACTATGGCAACAACTTTGGGTGAAAAATTGGGAAAGCCCAGCTGTAGGATGTAGAATCAATAATAGGAAAATAAATCAGAAAAGAAAGCTGGTAGACTCTGAGGAAGAATCCATTCTGAGGTACCCCCTACTCACCAAGATGATTCTAGGTATTCTATACTTGTACAGAAGAAATTACAAAAGTACATCTTTACGATAATCCATGAATCGAATTTGTAAGTGCAGTAAAAAATTATTTTAAAAGGGGATCTTTAATAAATCCATAAATGATTGGCCAACTTCAAAATTCAATAGCAGAATTGTACTACATGTTGAATCCAAACCAAGTGAACCACATGATTGATTACCAGAATAGGTGCACCTGGTCACAGTATTTATACCTAATCAATGTTCATCCCGGTTCTACCTTAAGCATCATTCATATGGCTCTGCCATGTCATATCAGGCTGTTGAATGGTCAGGAGAAGAACACATTAAACTCATCCCGCATTTATGGAAAGTTTCCCTTGGAGCTGCTGTGGAGGAAGAGAGGCCTATGATCCTAAGAATTACATGTCAACCAACTCAGCAGGAAGACCAGACATAGCCAATGATTTAGTCAAAACCACATATTCAAATCTGCAGATTGCTACAATTGCTGGAGGACAACATTATTTATACAGCAACATTAAGGTGACCAGACGTCCCGCTTTCAGCATGACAGGCACACTTTTGTACAATTTGTCCCACGCCCCACGCAGTCCCGCTCCCCAGCCCATCAGCTGTTGCTCGCTCCCCCGCCCATCCACACGCTTTCAGTGGGGTGCATGCTGGGAGGAATCTCTCTTGTCCTCCCAGCACGCACACCACTGATTAAACTGCTCTCTTTCGCCCGCAGCAGAGATCGAGCGGGCGAGAGGAAGTGCTTTAGGCAGGGAGGTGCGTGCCAGGAGGAGAGGAGAGATTCCCCTCGGGAAAGGAGGGTTGGGATCACAGGCACCTGACTCTATTCGCTTTGGGTGTGCATCATAATGTTGTAAGCCACCCGGCATTACCTGTGTGTGAGGTGGGCTGCCCTATGCATTTGCGTGTGTGCGTGGGAGAGAGAGAGAGAGAGTGAAAAAGAGAGGGAGAAATAATTATATTAATTAGATAGATCAGTGTTTCTCCACCTTGGAGACTTGAAAGTGTGTGGACTTCAACTCCCAGAATTCTGGGAGTTGAAGTCCACATACTTTCAAGTCTTCAAGGTGGAGAAACACTGAGATAGATGATAATGAGATGAGGGATGGAGAAGGAGAGAGGGGGAGAGAGAGAGAGAGAGAGAGATACCATAACTAGATAGACAAATAGGCAGGCAGATAGACGGATGGATAGAGAGAAAGAGAGAGAGATAGGTAGGCAGGCAGATAGACGGATGGAGAGAGAGAGAGGGAGAGAGGGAGAGGGATACCATAACTAGATAGACAGATAGGCAGGCAGATAGACAGACAGAAGGAGAGAGAGAGACAGAGAGATACCATAACTAGATAGATAGGCAGGCAGATAGACAGACAGACGGATGGATGGATAGAGAAAGAAAAGATATGTATAATTAAGGTGACCAGACGTCCCTAGCGAGGCCGCGGGCTGGCACTAACCGCCACGGCCTAGCTTCCTCCCACCCCCCATCAATGGTGTCCCTCTTTACCAATCTGAAAATCTGGTCACCTTAAGTAACATCCTACTCCAATTTAAAATTATAGTGGAGTCAGGTAGGATTTATTTCTGTATATCATTTGTTTTTTGCCATTCATACATGCCTCATAATAATCCTATAAAATAGGTTAGTCTGGCAAAAGAGTAACAAAAGTTACTTCATGAAAATCCAGGCCTACGGTATCTTTGAACTTCAATCTCCCCAGCTCAAGTTTAAAAAAAATCAGAAGATACCTGTCACATGCATTCATAAGCTGCAACTCACTTCATCAGATGCGCAAAGATAAAGTGATAATAGAATTTAAATTAGGGTTGAGTCAGCGGGGAGGGAAGGAAAGGCTGGCTGCATAAATGCAGGTTACATTTGAGACAATTTAGCAGTATCTTATTGATTAACAATTTAATATTTTGTGTTCATTGTGCTTTTTGAAATCTTCTGAGATTGCCTGAAACCTTTTTGATGTTTATGAGTTGAGCAACCACAAGCTCAGTGATGGAGATTTTTTGCTAACATAGATTAATAAATATTGAGATGCTTGTCAAATGGGTAGCTACTGTACCTACATATGAGGAATTAATAAATAAAGATCAATTTTTCCAAAATGGTCGCTTTGAGGTTTATAGCAGATTCTGTGGGATTTTTTTTTTTACTACTGTACACTAATAAAGTGAAAAAAGTAAAGTTCTACATTTAGGCAAGAAAAATGAAATGCACAGGTATAGTATAGGTGGTACCTTGCTCAATAGTAGTAACTGTGAGACGGATCTTGGAGTCCTAGTGTGCAACCATTTAAATATGAGCCAGCAGTGTGCAGCAGCTGCCAAAAAAGCCAACACAGTTCTAGGCTGCATAAACGGAGGAATAGAATCAAGATCATGTGAAGTGTTAATACCACTTTATAATGCCTTGGTAAGGCCACACTTGGAATACTGCATCCGATTTTGGTCGCCACGATGTAAAAAAGAGGTTGAGACTCTAGAAAGAGTGCAGAGAAGAACAACAAATATGATTAGAGGACTGGAGCTAAAACATATGAAGAACAGTTGCAGGAACTAGGTATGTCTAGTTTAATGAAAAGAAGGACTAGGGAAGACATGATAGTAGTGTTCCAATATCTCAGGGGCTTCCACAAAGAAGAGGGAGTCAAGCTATTCTCCAAAGCACCTGAGGATAGGACAAGAAGCAATGGGCGGAAACTAATCAAGGAGAGAAGCAACTTAGAACTAAGGAAAAATTTCCTGACAGTTAAAACAATTAATCAGTGGAACAACTTGCCTCCAGAAGTTGTGAATGCTCTAACACTAGAAATTTTTAAGAAGATGTTGGATAATTATTTATCTGAAGTGGTGTAGGGTTTCCTGCCTAAGCAGGGGTTGGACTAGAAGACCTCCAAGGTCCCCAACTCTATTATTCTATTCTAATATAGAATCCTGCTTGTGAGATGGGTATTTACTTTATAGGAGAAATTAAATAAATAAATGAACCAAAGAACTCTCTCCTACTACGTCTACATCTAGTTAATAGCATAATGACATATATAACATATTAGTTTTTAAACAAATGAGTGTATGATTATAGCTAGGCACATGGCCAAGAGGTTAAAGATTTCTTTCATGTGCCATGGCATCCATTTGCCTGTCCCTTAAGGGATTACTGAGCTAGATTATATTACTCAGTACAAGATAGCTCTTTGGTTCAAATATTGATATTGCTCTTGATTTATAACCTCCTCTATCTTTTTCCCACCTCTATATCATAAAATTGTATGAAGCTTTTTCTTTCGGAAATCTTAACTGTATTAATACAGCCTGATGCTATTTTAAACTATGGACCACTGTGTGCTCACTCAGAAATGGAGGTTAAAATGTATTAAATACATAATTTATGCAGCTAAGTTAAGTTTCATGACAAACTCACAGTTCCCAGAAATCTTTGTATTGCTGTATCTTTCCTAGTCAGTAAACAGCATGCCAAAACAAAATGTAATTTAAATAAACATAGGAAAAGGTTACAGTTATATTTTTAGGCAAGAATAAACATAGCACTTGATTATTTTCCATTTTCAGGTTTATATTAGGAAATCTCAGTTTCAACAAGGGATTTAAACTCTATTGCATGTTTTCCATTACCTGCCTCTTGATTTAATTTAGAGAACAAGTTAATTCTGCTTTCAGATTAATGCAGTTCTTTCCTTCTCCTTTGGACATTTTTTAAAAATGGCTTTTTCTTCACATGTATGTTGGCTGATGTCCAAGAATGGCTAAACCACTTGTTTTGTTTAGGAAGACAGGGAGGATAAGAGGCAAAAATGAGAGGAACAGCTGGGAGTAAAAGATAAATTGGTGAAGAGAAAAAGAGAAGTTTAGAAAGGGTTTTATCAAAGGATTTTAGTCAGATAAGCAATTTCAGCTGTTCTCTTTCTTTAAGGACAGTAGTTTGGGGTAGTGATTAGGGCACTGGACTAGAAGCTGGGGTACTATGAGTTCTAATCCCACATTAGGCACAAAGCCAGCTCCTCGCTATGAATGAAGCAATGGCAAATAAATTCTGAAAATTTGCCTACTAAACTGAAGAGGCTTGTCTAGGTTGGGAGTCAACAATGACTCAAAGGCACAAAAACCAAAACCTAGATAAAGTTACTTTCATAATTTCTCATTTTTTAAAAATCTTAGCCTGTGAATGTCATCTAATCAGCTGACTGAAGGCCATAATTCAGAAAACACCATCTCTCCACTTAGCCCTCAAAACAAATTCTTCCTGTTTGATCTTTCATCCCAAAGCACAGGAAAAGATAGAGTCCTCTTAGATACTGTTGATTAGCTCCTGCTCAGGAAAATGTTTGAAACTGGCCATGAACCAAGATAAAGAGTGGAGATATGAATTCAAGGTCCATTATCTTTAAACCACTACCATGTACATTGTGTACACCAGTACATTGATTAAAACTAAAAGAACCCAAAAATAGACTGTATAGCACACCTTCCAATATGATGGAATCTGTTTCTGCACTGGGATTTTCAGCATGCACACAATGGGGAAAAAAGAGGCTGATTGAAAACAATCCATCGACAATTGTTTTAAACCAAGTCCAAGTTAGGGATTTTTTAACAAACAAATCACAAACACAATGCTATTTGCAAACACGAAATCGTTCCAAACAACACAAGGAGAAATTTATACGGGGAGAGATTTGTAAGAATGCTTGTTACCTGTGACTGAAGCTCACATAAAGAACAATGGGGTAGATTTATGGAATATATGTAATCCTGGCAAGGAATGATTGACAGAGAATAGCACATAGCTAACAGGTAATAGAAAAGAGCTGGATGTGATAGCCTTGATTTCAAGGTTTTGAGCCTGAGAGAACATGACTTGAAAAGATGATGCTTGAACAGTACTCTGAAATAGCATGATCAAACAAAAGTATTGATAAGAAATGGCTCAGAAGTGTTGCCCCTTAGACATAAATAAACTATATAGAATAGAATAGAATAGAATAGAATAGAATAGAATAGAATAGAATAGAATAGAATAGAATAGAATAGAATAGAATAGAATAGAATAGAATTCTTTATTGGCCAAGTGTGATTGGACTTGTGCATATGCACCATTTGCACTATTTGCACAAAATGCACTATTTGTCTTGGTGCATATGCTCTCAATGTATATAAAAGAAAAGATACATTCATCAAGAATCATAAAGTACAACATTTAATGATAGTCATAGGGTACAAATAAGCAATCAAATCATATTAGGAAACAATCAATATAAATCGTAAGGATACAAGCAACAAAGTTACAGTCATACAGTCATAAGTGGGAGGAGATGGGTGATAGGAACGATGAGAAGATTAATAGTAGTGCAGGCTTAGTAAATAGTTTGACAGTGTTGAGGGAATTATTTGTTTAGCAGAATGATAGTGTTTGGGGGGAAACTGCCCTTGTGTCTAGTTGTTCTGGTGTGCAGTGCTCTATAGCATTGTTTTGAGGGTAGGAGTTGAAACAGTTTATGTCCAGGATGTGAAGGGTCTGTAAATATTTTCACAAATATTTTATCTTTTTGACTCGTGCAGTATACAGGTCCTCAATGGAAGGTTGGTAGTTTGTTTTTTCTGCAGTTCTACTTATCTGTTAAAGTCTGTGCCTGTCTTGTTGGGTTGCAGAACCAAACCAGACAGTTATAGAGGTGCAGATGACAGACTCAATAATTCCTCTATAGCAGAGGTGGGTTTCTGCCGGTTTGGCCCGGCTTGGGCAAACCAGTAGTGGCAGCGGCGGGAGGCTCCGCCCACCCGCCTGGATGCTCCTGCACACACGCAGAAACATTGCACAGGCATGAGCGAACTGGTAGTAAAAAAACCTCACCACTGCTCTGTAGAACTATATCAGCAGCTCCTTGGGCAGTTTGAGCTTGATCTAACTAAAATAGGGCTGAATTCCCCTAAATGACCTGCATAATCTGCTTGCTATTTAGGAACAAACTATTGCTAGGCTACTTTGATCTGGATTGGTATACATGGCCAGCCCTTTTCTTTAATATGCAATTCAATTGCATTTATGGCCACAGGGCTGATGTAATAGTATATAGGAATTCCCATTGGTCAATGGTTTTTTTCTTGGTAAAGAATAATATTTACTAAAGGATTCTGTTAAGGAAAAATATTCCGAGAAAGCATGTATCAATGAGATTCCTCTACCCTTATGGTCAGGGTAAAGTCTGCCAATCAAACTGACACATTTAAGACATTAATCAAATTATTCAAATTATTCATTGGAGGGCACTACAATTCCACAATCTCAGGACCCCAGCAGTCTGATTCAGAGAACCATAAATAAGCTCCCAGTTACTTTATTGGAAAGTTGTTGTATAGCACTTTTTAGTTCCACCACCAGCTCCACAGCAATGAATGTTTTAAAATAATTACACTAATGTTGCTAACATAGTAGAGGACACTGAGATATAATAAGCCATATTTTATTTCAGATATTTAGGACCAAATCTATGGGTTAATGTTTGTTGAGAATCAGATTTCATTCTTAGTTGTATAATTTTCCAAGAAATGTCCAATTTGATAAGATCTGCTATTCATCTGCAAAAGTTAGTGAATTTCAGTAGCCTTTGGCAATTTTACATATACACCTAACCCAGTGGTGAGATTCAATTTTTTTTTTACTACCAGTTCTGTGGCCGTGGCTTTGTGTGCATGGTGTGGCTTTATGGGCATGGCTTTGTGGGTGTGGCTTTGTGGGTGTGACAGGGGAAGGATACTGCAAAATCCCCTTTCCCTCCCCACCCCACTAACCTGCTTTCCAGCTCCATTCTCCTATTCAGGGCAACAAAAGAAGATCTGGGAGGCTGGGAGGCAGCAGGGGCGGGGCCAGCCTATTTGCTGGTTCTCCAAACTACTCAAAATTTCTACCGGTTTTCCAGTACCTGTCAGAACTGGCTAAATACCACCTATGACCTAACCTGATGGGATGTCAGCCTCTGCTTTGCTGTTGCTTCGGCTGCCATGAAACAGGGAGGGAGGGCATGGTATTTGGGAGGGGTTACTCATTGTGCTGGAGGAAGGTTCTGGAGTTCACCGGTTGATCGGACTACGCATGCGTGGGAGTTTCCCGCCAGGACTAACGGCACCGACATTCCATCTTTGTGATGCCTTTTGAAGTTATCTTGCACCTGACACTTGGGAGAATTATGATTGGACTGTAACTGTGATGCCAAGGGGTGGGGAATGGGCTATTCTATATATCAATCGCTTTCGCGCCTAAATATTCAGATTTCGCTTCGCTATGCCTTTAATCATTTTTAATTAGTAAAAGTACACTTGATTTCCACACATGGAGTCTCGTGGTCTTTCTTTCCTAATTATTTAATGGAGAGGTGCTGACAGTAAGCGAAATCTCACTAACACCCCACCAGAAGAATACAATCTTCCGTGGGGGGTGAAACTACAAGGAGAAATGGAGAAAATGTCTTTGCACGCAAGCGATGAAGAAATTGAAAAGGAGACTGCTGATCCATCATTATCTGAGAGGATGGCTGAGCTGGAAATAGTGGGCCCTGTGATCCCCCCCCCCCCCGTTGGTCCTTGTCCGTGGGACAAAAGGAAGACAGTGCAAGCTGGGATGCTGGAGTTACCAGAAGAAAACATCAGGAGAGGCCGCTTGAAGCGGGGGCCGAACGAAGGCCCCGAGAAAGAGTTCAGCCGGAGGACTTGGAACAAAGATACTCTAGGCAAAGATTCGGGGAGGGTGAAGAGGCCGAGGGGGAATGGGAGCAAGCTAACCCAGAGACAGCTTCACACACCCCCAGCCAGGGGGGCTGCCAGAGCAGGGGTTCCCCCCCCAGAAGACGCAGAATGGCTAAAGTCCCTCCCTTAACTGTAAGGTATGACGGAAATCCCAAGAAGCTGGGCCTCTTCATTATGCAAGTTTATAACTTTATGGAAATTTATGGGCCCGATTTAGAATCGGATGCCATGAAAGTTCGTATAGTGTTACTTGCTTTGGAGGAGGAAGCTGCTGACTGGATGATGGGTCTGCACCAAAGCAATTCCCCCCTCCTGAGGAATTTTGATGCTTTTATGACTGCGTTCAAGAGACGATTTGATGACCCCTTAACTGAGAAACGGGGAAAACTGAAATTTATGACCCTCACACAGGGAGATAGGCCTGTGACTCAGTACATTCAGGAGTTTCAACACCTTTGTAATTATATGAGAGGATGGTCTGAAGAAGCCCTTTTGGATAAGTTCGCTTTGGGCTTGAATGAGGACATTTATCAACAATGTGTTAATCGCCACCTTCCTAAGCGCGTTACTGCTTGGTATGAAAATGCAGCTGATATTGAGCTTGATTTAATTAGACTCCAACATGCAAAAGAGGAGAGAGAAAAAGAGAGAGAAATAGCAGCAAGATCTCCCTCCCCAACACACAAGCCCCCTTTCCGAGTGAGGAGCGAAGGAAAAGGAGGCCCCACAGGCAAAGTCAAGCCGTTCACATGCTTTCGTTGCGGGAGGGGAGGCCACCGCGTTCCGGAGTGCCGTGCTAAGCTACCCGCGACCCCCCACCCCCTGCCAAGAGAGAAGGGAAATCAAACAAGGCCCCGGACAAAAAGAAAAGGGAAGCTGCTTTCGCTGCGGATGCCACCCCCCCCCCGCGTTTCACACAGGACATGGAGGGAGAAGCTGACGCCTCTACCAACTCCTCTGATGATTCCGATGACGACGACTCGCCTCGCTGGGTGAGTTCAAACAAAGGCCCCATGCTGATCCCAATAGAGTTAAAGATTCCGCCCGATGGGGTGTCAGAACACCTTCCCGCCCTTCTTGACTCAGGCTGTTCCCGCTGTATGATCAACCCTGCTATGATAGAGAAACTGGGCCTCAAGTTAAAAACTTTGAAAACCCCTATTGTCTTTTGTCAGATAGATGGGTCCATAGCAGGGGGTGGCCCAGCCCATTTCTATACTGAACCTCTAGAGATGAAAATGGGCTCCCACACCGAATTGATCTCTTTTATTGTGGCTCCTGGAATGGACAGGCCCCTCATTTTAGGCCTCCCTTGGCTTCGAAAATGGAACCCTCGCATAAATTGGAGGGAGGGATGGTTACGCATTCGCACGAGCACGCCTCCTGAGGGGAAGGGCGTTTCTCCGGAGCCTGTTAGCTGCAGTTCTGCTTTGGCCGCCAGAGGGCAGGAGAGGATTGAAGGAGAGGAAAAGATTCCAAAAGTGTATTGGGACCTGAGAGGAGTTTTTAGTGAGGAATCTTCAGATAAACTTCCGCCCCACAAGCCTACTGATTGCTCCATCGACATTTTGCCTGGGGTCAAGCTTCCAAAGCCCCAAATATATTCCATGTCCCCTAGGGAGATGGAGGAAATGAGAAAATTCATTGATAAAAATTTAGAACGAGGTTTCATTGAGCCGGCACGCCTGAAAGTAGCTGCCCCTGTGTTATTCAGAGAGAAGAAAGATGGCTCCCTGAGACTATGTGTTAACTTCAAAAATCTGAATGGGATCTCGGCCCAAAACCTCTACCCATTGCTGTTAATGAAGTTCACTTCGGCTTTCTGGAAGGAATTTCTTAAACTCATTGGCTCCGCCCAGGGGCTAAGCTCCGCCCACCATCCTCAGACTAATGGGGCTTGTGAGAGGACTAATTCTGTTTTGGAACAATATTTGCGTTGTTTCATCAATTATCAGCAAGATGATTGGGTAGACTTGCTACCGCACGCTGAGGTGGCCTACAATAATTCTGTACATAGCAGCACTGGGTTCACCCCTTTTCGTGTTGTTTTTGGTCAAGATTTTGTTCCTATTCCTGAGCTGCCTCGTGACCAACCGCAAGTTTCTTCCGTCGCTGAGTGGAGCGACCGCCTCAGCCATGTTTGGCCTTTGACTCTTGCTACTTTGGATGCTGTGCATCGTGCTCATAAAAAACAAGCTGATAAGAAGCGTGTGCAACCTTATCAGTACAGGGAGGGTGACCTGGTTTACTTGTCCACCAAATTCCTTCACACCACACAGAAGTCAAGGAAATTGGGGCCTAAGTATGTTGGTCCATTTCCCATCATCAAAATCATCAATCCTGTTTCCGTTCGCTTGCAACTGCCCAAGCATCTCCACCGTGTTCATCCCGTGTTCTACATTAACCTCATTAAGCCTGTTCGTGTTTCTACTTTACGTCCGCCTGTCGACCCTCCACCTGCTCCCCTGTTGGTTGACGGTGAACAACATTTTGAAGTTCGTGAAATACTGGACTCTCGCCGGCGGCATAATCGGGTCCAGTACTTAGTGGCTTGGAAGCATTTTCCTCCCTCTCATACGGAATGGGTTGACAAATCCCATGTTCGTGCCCCCCGGCTGCTTCGACAGTTTTATTCTGCTTATCCTGACAAGCCTTGATTTTTTTCTCCCCCCCCCTCTTCTCTCTTCTGTGTTTTGTTGTTTGTCTGTTTGTTTGTGTTTTCTCATTTTCCAGGCCTGACCGCCTCTTTCCGGGGGACGGCCGGATGTCAGCCTCTGCTTTGCTGTTGCTTCGGCTGCCATGAAACGGGGAGGGAGGGCATGGTATTTGGGAGGGGTTACTCATTGTGCTGGAGGAAGGTTCTGGAGTTCACCGGTTGATCGGACTACGCATGCATGGGAGTTTCCCGCCAGGACTAATAGCACCGACGTTCCATCTTTGTGATGCCTTTTGAAGTTATCTTGCACCTGACACTTGGGAGAATTATGATTGGACTGTAACTGTGATGCCAAGGGGTGGGGAATGGGCTATTCTATATATCAATCGCTTTCGCACCTAAATATTCAGATTTCGCTTCGCTATGCCTTTAATCATTTTTAATTAGTAAAAGTACACTTGATTTCCACACATGGAGTCTCGTGGTCTTTCTTTCCTAATTATTTAATGGAGAGGTGCTGACATGGCCTATGTAGCCAAGTTCCATGGAAAAAGGATTAAGAAATAGCTGAAGTTTCTTTCTGAACTCTCAAAACAGGGGAGGAGGGATGAAATGCAAAAAATATTTCTCCAGCACAAGAGTAAAAGGCTAACATTAATAATGGATAGGATTTCATATTCCTAGCCAATATAACTGTTTCATAATTATAATGTTAGTGTTGACCATGATAATGCAGATTACGTAGGCTGAACCAATTTGAGTAACTTTTAGTATTGATAGGATAGAAGAGAGGTCAGGAGAGGCAGGCGGACATGCAAACATTTCTTTGGAGTCTATTACCCCAGAACTGCCCTCCATTACGAGACTGATTGACATCAAGTGATCTGCAAGAAGGAGCTGGGAGGCTGTTTTATTCTGACTTGTTCACTATGGTGTTATTTTCTAATCTGTGACGATCTATTATTATCATGAAAGCCAGGATATAAAGTCTAATCAATAAACAGACAAATTGTTTAAAATGAAGGAATAACTGCAAAGGCAGAACTATAATATATTCACATAAAGGTAGCAAGAATCCATCAGCACACTTATAATCTTTATCATTACCTGGGAACCCTCCCACATATGAAAAATATAAAAACTACTATATGTTAGATTACACTCCCAGTGTTTTCCCATAGTGGCAAATAAGCAATCTACTAAATAAGGTGATGCTTCTTAGCTTTTAAATTTATTACCACCTATTTCTTCATGAAATAGGACCCAAGAAACCTTAGAGTTTTCTAGAGGTTTTAAATGCATAGAGGCTTTTCAATAAAATGGTTCACTCACTGTGGCAAAGCTTTTCATGGAAAATGGATTCCTCACTACTGCTGATCTTCCCTTTCAGCTATAAGGTAGAGGTGCTTTAAACTATACTGTTGACTAAGGGTACTATTTGGGCCTAGTGAATGTACTTGCTGAGATTCTGAAATAAAATATCAACATCCAAGAATGAATCATAGGTTTAGTGAAACTGTACTAGAGATCACATATCTTCCTTCCTTCCTTCCTTCCTTCCTTCCTTCCTTCCTTCCTTCCTTCCTTCCTTCCTTCTCATAAACAAAGGAAAACAGAGAAGATGGGATACTTAATGGTCTCACCACAGCCAATACATGAAACCAAAATGCATTAGACCTTTTTAAGGTTAGTTGTATTCATATGAGATCAATAACCATATACCCAGCTCAGTACCCTTAACAAAAAGTCTGAATTTACAGGAAGCTAGGACTGTTTGACAAAATGATGAGTAGAGAAAAATTTGAAACCCACCCCTTTGAAGGCTTCCTGGAATACAGCATAACCAAAGTGATGCCAATCATTCTTGCATCAAGAAGTAACAGACTTATTTCCATTTCTCCCAGTCCCATTGCTAAGCACACAGTAGAACCGAATCCTAGCTTCTACACTGTTGCTTTCTTTTGAGTGCTAATAAGGCCTTTGTATTTCAGTCAGGCACCATCTACATAAAGGAGGAAGAACATTCATCCAAATTAATTACATTTACTTTCAGGCAGGAGATAACTCTGGCAGTGGAGAGCTTCTCCTTGTAAACTGTTTATCCATCAACCTTCAGCTATAACCTTGGCAATGGATTTGATTTAGATGACAGGCTACTTTTGAATGAATGTAGTAAGGCCACTATTTCAAAGTAATTGCATATAGGAGCCACTGAACTCAGCCAGTTTCTGAGTAAACAACTATATGATCAAGCTGTTTGACCCTACTTACTTGGAAGTAATAGCTATTGAGGCCCATGAAACTTTGCTCAAAAGAATTAAAGCCATAAAAGCTTGTGTTGAAAGAGTTTTAGTTATGATTAGGTTGACTGCAAGTCAGTTGTTTGTTTGAGAAATTTTTTGCAATATATTTCTGCAATTTGATTACAGCTTTTCCACATAAAAGTTACTATAGTCCCATATCAGCTTTATCTCTTGTCTTCTAACACTCATGTACCCAGTTTACTCCTGCTAACATGCCCTTGAAAATTTCTTGTCCAATCTGTTATAGTATATCATAAGTCAGACCTATATTTAAATAGGATAACTATATTCATTACTGCTAGGTATCTTTGTTTGATGCATATCCTGCCTTTATTTTTTACGATTCAAATTAATGTACATAATATTCCTTTTTCCAATTTTTCCCACAGCAACAACCCTGTGAGATAGATTGGGCTAAGAGAAAGTGACTGGGCCAAAGTCATCTAGCTAGAGTTTTAAACTTTTATGCATAATAGAGAACTTGGTGCTCTCTGAGCTTGGTTGTTTTCTTGCAGATATTTCATTACCAAACTAGGTCATATTATCAGTATTTTGATGTTACCTACCATAGTTTGGCAATGAAACATTTATAAAAAATGAGCACAGAGTACCAAACCCCACAGTTAAACCCTGAGCTACAAATATTCGGTTCCACCACAAAACCGCGTTTGACTAAAGCGCGCTCGATGAAACCGCGTAGCTGATGTCATCACAGCGCAACGAAAAAAGCACGCTGTAAACGCTAAAGCTAAAATTAACCCCTAAACCTAACCCCCCTAAACCTAATCCTAAACCTAACCCTAAACCTAACCCTTAACCTAACCCTAAACCTAACCCTAAACCTAACCCTTAACCTAATGCTAAACCTAACCCTAACCCTTAACCTAACCCTAAACCTAACCCTAACCCTAAACCTAACCCTAACCCTAACCCTAACCCTAACCCTAACCCTAACCCTAACCCTAACCCTAACCCTTAACCTAACCCTAAACCTAACCCTTACCTTAACTTGAATTGGCTTGCTTTCAAAGCGCTATTTAAAGCGCCCTTTTTTCTCCGCGGTCGCTGTTGTCGCCCTGCTGATGACGTCAGCGACACGGTTTAATCGGGCGCGCTTTAGTGGAGCGCGGTTTTGTCGTGCCACGCAAATATTCTCTTCTATCAGCAATAAAGGACTTCTGGTTTTCAATCCATCAACTTAATCACTAGAGAGGGGTGTCAAATTCGTGTCATCATGGCGGTATCACTTGATATATCAGGACTTTTCCCCCTTTGCTAAACCGGGCGTGGATGTGGCAAGCACATGATGCATCCAGCCTGTGGGCCACAAGTTTGACAGCCCTGCACTAGAGTAAATTGCCTCTCTAATATAGCTTCTATATAACAATTTGCCACTCCCAAGAAAGGGAAAAGCAAAATATACATATGAAATGTTAATTTCTATTAATTCATACCAGCCTTTCTCAACATGGTTGTCTCCCAGATTAGTGCTTTATCATTCTTAGGACACTGAGCAACTTAATGTTGGGTAGTAGACAAGAAAAGTATCATTTCTATAGTCTTCATCTTAATTGGGCCATACATGAACAACATTTGGTTCATTTTGGCAAATCTCCCATTGTCTTCCAGCACTCAAACCCCTAAAAAACCACTCTTCTATGGTCTCCTTATGAGGAATAGCAATCTCCCATCCTCTCTTTAAGTGGGGAATTCCTCAGTTTTTGCTCAGTCATTGGCTCTGCTTTTACATTTTCAGTTCACCGTATTGGCCTTGAAGTCCTTGGAATAATATGTTGTTTAAACACTCAAATGCTATTCCTCCTAAGCTTCCAGGAACTAAGGTACTGGGGCTTTTTTTACGCTTCATAACAATTACCTATGGATGCAGATGTTTGTTCTACAATTCATCAGCCACCTTGAATTTTCAAACGAACATAGAATTCAGATTTTAACTGGAAAAATCTTTTGCTACAGTGTTGAAACATCCTGAATAACTGAAACAAAGTTTCAAGTTCAAAGTTTAATGAATTTATATGCCGCCCAATCCCGAAGGACTCCAGGCAGCTTACATAAAAACAGTTTTAAAAATACTAAAAAAAATTAAAATGTAAAAATTTAAAATAGAAAGCAAGTTAAAAAGACACAACATGCATTCGACCTTAGTGGGGCTGGAACTTATTCAAGAGGTCAACAGCCCCAGGCCTGCCGGAATAGCCAGGTCTAAGTAGACTTTTGGAAGGGCGAGAGAGTGGGGAGGGTCCGATCTCTGGGGGTAGATCGTTCCATAGGGCCGGGGCAGCTACAGAGAAGGCCCTCCCCTGAGGAGCCACCAGACGACATTGTCTAGTCAACGGCACCCGGAGAAGGCCCATCCTGTGTGATCTTATCAGACGCTGGGAGGTATGTGGCAGAAGAAGGTCTCGTAGATATCCAGGTTCTAAGCCATGTAGGGCTTTAAAGAGGATAACCAGCACCTTGAAGCGTGTTCGGAGACCGATAGGGAGCCAGTGCAGCTCGCGGAGGATAGGTGTAACATGGGTGTATCTCGGTACACCCAGTATCGCTCGCGCGGCTGCATTCTGGACCAATTGTAGTCTCCGAACACTTTTCAGGGGCAGCCCCATGTAGAGCGTGTTACAGTAGTCAAGTCTTGAGGTGACGAGGGCGTGAGTGACCATTTGGAGTGCCTCCTGGTCCAGGTAGGGCCGCAACTGGTGCACCAGGTGAACCTGGGCAAATCTCCCCTGGTCACAGCTGACAAATGGTGTTCTAGTGTCAGCTGCGGGTCCAGGAGGACACCCAAGTTGCGGGCCCTCTCTGAGGGGTGTAAGATTTCACCCCCCAGGCTTAAAGATGGAGTATCTGGACTATCCTTGGGGGGCAACATCCATAGCCACTCGGTCTTGTCAGGGTTGAGTGCAAGCTTGTTCATTCCCATCCAGACCCTGACAGCTTCCAGGCACTGGAACATCACTTCCACCGCTTCACTGAGTTGGCACGGGGCAGACAGATACAGCTGGGTATCATCCGTGTACTGATGGTATTTAATCCCGTGCCGGCGAATGATCTCACCCAGCGGCTTCATGTAGATATTAATTAAACAATTGTTTAACAATTAAACAATTGTTATTATAAATATAGAGGCCCTTTTATGCTGCCCCTGCTAACTGAGAGGCTTTTATTTAATTTTGCCCTTCATCACTGCCTACAAGAGGTGAGATGCAATCAAAGGTTGTCTCTCATTAGCTCCTTTGACATCCTCAATAATTGTTCTCACATCATCTGCTTTATTTTACAGAACATCTCATTTGCACAAATGAAAAGATGTAAATGAAAAAAGTAATGGACATTTTTTTTTGTTTCTTTTGTGAAATAATTTGATGCAGATAAAAAATTCTCTTGCAATAAATGACTTTTACAGCACCAAGATATATTTGGATAATTCAGAACCAAGACTTGTGTATGTAAGTCGCCATACTCCTCTTTTATCTTATTTTGTTATCTAGATTTGAGTTCACTGTTGTTTGAAATATAGTCTAATTGTATTTCAGTGCTAACAAGGTCATTTTGTTTTGAAAAATACACCTGCTCAATTTATACCTCATTCCCTAGGCTGTTAGTAGTGATTGGTCATTTTCTGCTTTGAAAATTGTATTCAAGGATTTCTTTCATCAATTTAAAAAAATATGCATGAGCCTGAAGCTTCGGTAAGTAAGTTCTCACTTATGGTGCTTTTTCAAGAGGTATCTGGACTTTCTTTGTTTTTCCATGAAGATGTTTTGCTTCTTATCCAAGAAATTTCTTCAGTTCTGAAGCTTTTTCACTTCAAGGAGCAAAATGTCTTCAAGGAAAAACAAGGAAAGTCCAGTTGCCTCTTGAAAAAGTACCTTTGGGACAACCATGACCTGGATGATTGAGAATCTCCATAGACAAGTTCTCACTCCTTTCAGGCACCTACGTGCTTGTAGCATTTGCTCCAAAGAAGATTGAAACACATCAGGCAGGTAGATATCTCCAGTGACTCCACCCTTCTCACCTGCCATTTGACTCTTCTGGCCCAGCAAGAGTCAGGCAAAGAGCTAGCCAGAAGTGTAGATGACTGACTCAGAAACTTCTAATCCTAAAATGCCCAATATTTCTTCAGTATATTTGGACTGCAGGCATTTGCTAATTCAAGAAGTTCCAGGTGGGCTGAATCCTGATACAAATGAAAATTAACAAGCTACAATGTCCTTTATAATCAATATAGGGTAAAAACTAAACAAAGAGAATTTCCACTTATTTCATTTTCTGCAGCTCCTAAATGCCTTGGACCACAATCTTAAGGGAGGAGAAGTCTGCCCAAAATATAAGGCATTTCCATTCATGACATTTCAAGGTGCTACTAATATAAACTGTTCTTAGAAAGTTAAATGCTGTTTTGTAAGCTAGCCATCTATCTATACAAAGCTATATAGCCTTATTAGGTAAATTTAGATTGGAGCTAAGGTTCGCCACTTCAACCATAAGCCAATGCACATGTAACGTTAAACAATATATGACTTGACATGTTATGCAAATATTCCACGTTGCATTGAGCCATTATTTAATTGTGGCTATTTATTTAAACCACAGTAGTTGGGCTCACATACTGTGCTATGCAAAAACCAAACAAACTACATTATTAGCGCAAATGTGAAACAATATTAAACTGCTTCCAAGATTGGTGGTTTGGCTCTTAAGCTTTTGTCTTATTCCCAAACAATATATTTGTTTTTTTAAAGCTATTTTACTATTTTCAACCTTCATCTAAACCTTCTTCTAAAACAACAGAAAGCATCAAATACAGGTGAAACTTGAAAAATTAGAATACCATGCAAAAGTTCATTTATTTCAGTAATGCAACTTAAAAGGTGAAACGAATATATGAGATAGACTCATTACATGCAAAACAAGATAGTTCAAGCCGTGATTTGTCATAATTGTGATGATTATGGCTTACAGCTCATGAAAACCCCAACTTGTAGAACAGTTATTCTTTAGGGATGCCATGCACAGTTGAAAGAGAAAGGAAGACATAACAGGCAAACAGAATGGTAGATAAAGGTTAGCTTGGAATTAACCTTGGTTTCTCCAGTTCTCATGTCATTTTTCCTCTGTAATACTGTCCTAGAAAAGCAGTTGCTTTACTTATTTGCAGTAGAAATCAACTACACACAAAATTCCCCATGGGGTAACGTTCCAGAACATTACGAAGAAATTTCCCTCCAGTCTTAAGAGATAATTTTGCACCCTGAATATTTTTTAATGTATTGATATATTATAGCATGTCTATATGACAGCTTATCTACAGAAAGAAAGCAGAGGAAAGGAACTACTGATATGTTTAAATTGCTAGGATATATTTCCTACAAACCTGAAGCTATTCCATGGCATTGTGACTGGGTACATACATCATTCTCAAATAAATCCAAAGAAACAAAATTATACTTTAACATTTAGACTGGAATAAAAAAGAGGGGAGGGAGGGAATCAAGCTAATCAATTATTTGTTAATGTACGTCTTTAAAAAGATTGACTTCTGCAAAACCAAATCTTTCATCTATAAATAAGGAAACTGGTGAACTGTCATTCATATGCAATTTTTAACAACATTAGAATATATTCAAATGTTCAAAGTCCTGTCCATCACAATTTCTAAGTATTGCTGTTGATGCCATTAGCTATCAATAATGGTTAAACACCAGGCTAGGAAGCAAGAGACCGTGAGTTCTAGTTCCTCCCTTAGCTATGAAAGCCAGCTGGGTGACTTTAGGGCAATCATCCATCACACAAGATTGTTATTGTGGGAAAAATAGGTAGATGCATTGGATATGTTCACTAATTGAGTTGCTTGTAAAATAATAAAGTTGGGATACAAATAAATAAATATTACTAAGGTAGAAGAGATCCAAATTTCAATTTATTTGTTTGCTTGTATATTCCCTATATTATATTCAATATATCCATTTGCTTATAACAGGTAACATTTATTAGAATGAGTTACACAGATCTTTCAAACATCTTTTTTATTCTGCAATCAAGTAGGATGGGTGCCCTTTGCGTCCCATCCATCAAACAATGTCATCTATTGTGACCCTGGAGGTATGCTTTCCCAATTCCAGCACCTGCTCTCTCGAATCATTTCCCTCCAGAGATTCATGCAGCTTGCATCTTAATGACATTCCATCAATTACTCAATTACATAAATTACTGGTTTTTCTTCCAGGTGATGGGCTATGGTCGTGTATCTCCTTCTAGTTAGGTTGTTTTGGTTTAATTCGCTTTTGCTGTCTTCAAGTCAGGATCGATGGTGACAGCTGGACAAGTTCTTGCAGTTTATTTGGCAAGAATTCAAAAGTGGTTTGGCATTTATTTATTTGTTTGTTTATCACCCCGTCTTTTTATTTTAGAAATAATTCAAAATGGAAAACAAATTCAACACACCCTTCTCCTTCTATTGTCCCACAACAACAACAACACCCCCAAAGTGGATTGGGAAAGTGAGTGACTTGCCCAAAGTTACCCAGATGGCTTTTGTGGCTGAGGCAGGACTCAAACCTAGGACTTTTGCTTTCTAGTCTGGTACCTTAACCATTAGACCAACTGACTAATTTGTTTCATTCTGTTTAATTTAACAACTTTCTGTTTCTTCTTCTGGTCAACGATGTTGTCTTTTTGATGTTGTTTTTTCTTTTTAAAAACATGTCTAAGCCTCCAATAGAAGAGTCAAACAATCTTAGAATTTGAATGAATTTTTAAAAAGGGAGGGAGGGAGAAAGGGAAGGGAAGGGAAGGGAAGGGAAGGGAAGGGAAGGGAAGGGAAGGGAAGGGAAGGAAGGAAGGAAGGAAGGAAGGAAGGAAGGAAGGAAGGAAGGAAGGAAGGAAGGAAGGAAGGAAGGAAGGATAATAATGTTTTGTGCAAGCTCTGGAAACCGATTGTGGGAGGTTTGCTTAGCAACTGGAATGGCCATATAAAGATGGATCCAGAGGTTTTTGCCTTTGCCTCAATATTTCCATATCTGCAGGAAGGAATCATTGATGAGTAGAGTCACTGTTTTAACTAGGTTTGTGTGTGTTGTTCTTCTCATGAGAGACATCACAGCCTCTCTTTCTCTCTTCACTCTTCACTTCAGGAGAATGCTGACTATGGTGTATCATTATAAATAAAGCTGAGCTGGGTAGGGGTAACTATGGCAACCACTGAGTTTCAAAAACATATGTGTACTGGCTTTTTTGAAGGCTACCCTGGAGTTTACAATAACACATTATGCCCCCTTTGCAAATGACATCACACTGATATTTTTTTATTTCTCACTTGACACAACATTCTTTCCTTCAAGTAGTGGCATCATCTAGTTTCCTCATCCTGCACTGTTTCAGTCTTTCTAGCGTATCAAACACATAAAACACGTGAAAGAAAATGGACTGTATATGTTTTTTGTTCTCCATTCATTTAATAATTTCTCCAAAGAAACTGGAAATCAGTTCCGCAAAACAATTATTGTGAAAAGCTCATTACAATTATTTTACAGTGTTACCAGAAAATGGAAGAGTTTTGCCAGTTTCATTACTGTGCATTATTTTACATGCAAATACAGATACTATTGACAGGGCGGGGGGAATCAATACAAATTAATTAGAAGAGTCATTGGAAAGAAAATCCTAATCACAGTGTATAAATGGTAATAATCTCAAGAGACTTCTACAGCATCATTTACTCAAGACTCTTACCTTCAATAAGATTCTGGGGGCCTATGAGACCCTTTTGGTTTATTTGCACTTGCTTCCATAATGAAGATATTGGGATTTTTCTATACTAAGGCAGGACATAAAGTGAGATTTTGACATAAGAGTGAACGTGAAACGGGGTCAGACTATAAGATCTCCTGGGGGGGGGTGTCTATCCCTTCTATCTTGTTATACATTTACTGAGTCTTGAAAACAGGAAGTTTGAACACAGGAAGTTTCAAATGTCAAACCACAACACCTGTTGTAAGTAGGCCAAGTCAGTTGGAGGTCTCGCTTGTGAGTCAGGCATATAGCTTAACCACAAAAACCAGAATGAAACTAGTGTTTCCTGCATGCTTTTCTGCCTAGCAATAAGGAACTTAACCGATTGAAATGCTTTAATGTTTCCGTGTTTTCAATGCTTTGAACACATTATAAGAATGCTTGTTTGGATTAGAACGCTGTTCAGATGTTAGAAATTGTTATTATCTGAACTATTTGGCCAAATAAAGCTTTTTCTTGATCTCGCAGTCTAAATTGCCTGGTTTTCTGGAACAATACAGCTCATGATAGCACACCAAAAGCCTTATTTGGATTAATTGGAAATGGTCTCATTAAAACCACATCAGAACAGCATCGCTCCTCTGGATGTAAGACACCAAGAAAGAAGATTGCCTTTTTCATGTGGTGGCCCATAAAAGCAGCCAAAGATTTTCCTTTTTTTAAAGTTCAAATTCTCTGAAGTGTTAAATGTGCTTTTTTACACATTGATAAGGCAAGGAGGCTCAACAGCCTCAATCAGTAGAGGACAGGAAATCTATTTTTGTTGCACAAATGCCAGCCTAGCAAACTCACCAGTGCATGTATTTGCACATTTGTAATCCTATCAATTTTGAAAAGGCTAATGATGTGAAGAAAGCTGTTTCTTTGCATATAAACAGCATCAGAATCTGTATTTAATATGACACTTGTTTTTCCCAGGCCTCTTAAGGGAATTCACACTCAGAAAAGAAATACAAATAGATTCCTGTTACTTCTTGCTCTTACCAAACACATCTGTTCTTCCCTACTTCAGGAAATTGTTTTGTGGACATCTAGGAACGTGAGAAAGGAACAAGAAGCACATGCATTTGTTCTCTAAGAAGCAACCTATGATTTTGGCTAAATCATGTAACAGCAATGTTATGAAGGAAGGAATCACATGTTAGAGCAAGAGTGATGAATTATTACTATGTGCCATGTGGTTCATACTCCGCATGACATGGAATAGATTTAAATAAATAGATTGTTGCTATGTTTGACATAAAAGTGGCTCAGTGGCTAAAATGCTGAACTTGTCGATCAGAAGGTCAGCAGTTCAGCGGTTCGAATCTCTAGCATCACGTAATGGAGTGAGCTCCCATTACTTGTCCCAGCTTCTGACAATCCAGCAATTCGAAAGCATGTAAAAAATGCAAGTAGAAAAATAAGGACCACTTTAGTGGGAAGGTAACAGCGCTCTGTGCACCTTCGGCATTTAGTCATGCCAGCCACATGACCATGGAGATGTCTTTGGACAGTGCTGGCTCTTTGGCTTAGAAATGGAGATGAGCATCGCCTCTATAACAGGAAACAAGTAGCACATATGTGCGGGAGAATACCTTCAACTTATGTTTGACATGCTCACAACTTGAGAGTAATTTCTCTCTGTGTCCCCATTCCTACCCCATGTGTTCATTTCCATTTAAACTAGAAGGGAAGACGCGGATAAGCACTGACATATACATTAATGTTTTTCTTCATACAATATAGTGATATGTTTACTGAAGTAATCAATTTTTTGAGGTCTCACAAAATGCAATGATAAATTAAGCTTATTAAGCTTGTATAACATGCTGAGCTTCACAAAAAACCTAACCAAATTTAAAGTTAACAAAAATTATGGTGTTTTGTGAATGTAGTGGCTACTATGTCTTTGACTGACTTGGTTAAGTTTGTTGTGTAGATCCAGTCAAAGAGGCTTTTGAGCTCAGTGAAGGGATACCACATGTTGCCCTCTTTCTTCAGAGAAATCTCTGACACAGCTATCATAGCACCTGGCATAAACGTGGAGCTTCAGCCAAGAATATGATCTGTAGCAATACCATGCTACCACATCCACTTGTAGAGAAAGTCCCAAGCTAATTAAGAATTAATGAGAATCAAGAACCTTTCTCTCAGATTAGTATATTTTATAAGTACTAGCTAAATGTGTTTATATCCAGTTTTTAAAAATATTATGTCCTCCTGATGGAAAGATAAATACTGACTTCAAATACAAAGTTTGCCTTTATTAATGATAATGTCTAAAATCTGTGTCACTTCACATCAAGGAACGTATCTGTCTGTTGTTCAGAGATGGTGTATAGCTGTTGCATTTATATATCTGCAAATGTCAATGTTCTGCCTAGGAGGCACTCAAACAACAAAGCACCAACAATAAATCAACCAATCAGTATGCCAGACAAACAACATATGTAATATGTATGTATCTCCACACAACATATAGTTGAGGTTTGGGAAGTGTGCATGGCAGCCTATCTGCAAACACCTGCAATCTACATTTACCCATCAACCCCTTCGCAATATAGGTAAGTGTTGGCCCCTATGTGCAATTGTGGAAAAGCCTAAATCAAGGTTTATATGCACACTGGACATTAAAGCAGTTCTGATTAGAAAGGTAGAAGGATGGTGCTTACTTTTCGGAAGACAGTTCATGTTCTGCAAATATATATTCATAAGTAACATTTAGAATTCAGGGCTATCTGTGCAAAACTACCCTGTGTGGTGAACCACTGATCTACAACTGGCTCATGAATAGTGAGGAATCTGAATTTAATTGGACTGGCATTAGCTATCTGAGATAGTCATTGAATCCTCCTGGGCATGCCTAGTCAAAGACACATTATTTTTTTAAAAAACATTCACAAACCTATATCCAGGATAGGCAATACTAAGAAAAGTGTCTGTATATCCATAGTCCTGGGTACAAAATATTAAAGAGGATAATTTATGTAAAAATTTACTGACACTGCTTCATGAGTTGCAGTAGTGGCTTCCAATATGCCTCCAGGTGCAACTCAAGGTGTTGGCTGTAAAGCCCTACGCAGCATAGAACCTGGCTATTCAGGGGACTGCATATCTTGCATAATGTCTGCCTAACCAATATGTGCCAGCAGAATTGACACAATCCAGCTTCCTTTATTTAAAGAGTGTCTATGTCTTCTTGCTCATGATGCCGGTCCTCTGAAATGAGATTGCCCCTGAAATTTGCGAGATTCCCATTCTGTAAGGCCTTGAACACCTGGTTGTTCTTTCAGGCCTTGTGTTCAATAAGGGATGGAGTCCCTTGTTCTCTGTATTTGTCTCTATGTGTTTGTTTTTAAGTAAGCAACCAGATCCCATCTTATTTTGTTTTACATTGTTTTTTTTATTGATTAGTATATTTTGAGCCACCCAGGATTTGTTTGAAATCAGATAATTGTGATCCAATTATTTCTCAATGTACGACCACAATTGAGCCCAAAATTTATGTTGCCAAGCAAAAATGTTGTTGAGTGAATTTTGCTCCATTTCATTTTACGACATTTTTGGCAAAGTTGCTAAATGAATCACTGCAATTGCTAAATTAGTAACACAGTTATTAAATGAATCTGGCTTCCCTATTGAGTTTACTTGTCAGAAGGTCACAAAAGTGATCACATGGCCCTGGGACACAGCAAACGTCATAAATATGAATCAGCCACTGTAATTTTAAATGGTAACTAAATGAACTGTTGTAAGTCAAGGACTACCTGTAGTGGTGAAGGCATCAAGCTAAAAACTGAGAAGATGTCTCCTATATTCATCTCACAATGCACATTTCCAAGACCTGACCACTTCAGGTACATGAAAGGTAAGGAACTGAAAGCAGCTTCATTCTCGCTTCAGGAAACCTTTAAAAAAATTCCAGAACACCAATGCTTCCAGGGTGAACTCTTCCACAAATAAATAAATATATATATAAATTCCAGAACACCAATGCTTCCAGGGTGAACTCTTCCACAAATATATATATATATATATATATATATATATATATATATATATATATATATATATATATATATATATATATATATATATATATATATATATATATATATATATATATATATATATATATATATATATATATATATATATATATATATATATATATATATATATATAAAATCTGGCAAATCCAGATGAAAACCACATAGAACTAATACAAAATAAATTTGTATAAAGCTTTAAGAAGTTCCTTCATTTCAGTTCCACTTTTCTTTTATGCATTTGATTTCCTGTCGGGTCTGCCATGGTAAATGCTTCTGCCTGCTTCACTTTGTTGGTATCCCGCCATAAAATGTGGGATGAGGGAGAAAGGGAATGTAGCGGGGGAAGGATGACAGGAACAGGAGGTACCAATCTGGAACAGACCAACACATCAAAGAGGTGCCAAACCTTAAAACTGTTACCAAAACACCAAATTCTAATATTATTGGATACTCATGAACTGGTCATGGGAGTAGGACCCAAGAAAAGGGAGAAAAAAGCAGGTTTTGAGCGGTACTATTCAGATCCAGCTTTGCTTATGCTGTAACCTTTAGTAAAAGTATACCTTTTGCTTCAAATGGAGGTATGGGTCTTTTTTTCCTAAATGCCCAAGCTGGGACAATCCTGACATTTTCCAGTTACCTTCACAGTTGCTCAAATTCCAGACTGGATGCAATTATAACATACTAGCCTGATCCTCTGGTATAAATGTAAAGGCAGTCTCAATTTGAACCTATTTTTTAAATGAGCATTTAGCGTGCTTCTTGCTGTTTTTCCCAACGTTATGAAAGTAATTGGCTATGCCTCCTTTTGTTTCCAGTTTCTCAATGTAGCTTACAGACCCAAATGTTTCCTGAAATTTCCTATGCAATTAATAACCAGCCATAATCCTGATTGTTTCATTTTGAGATCAGATGAATTTAGCCAGATGCTATCAACTGTTTAAGTGCCTTGAACATACTCACCTATAACAGCCTCATTATTTTCATCATCATTCTCTTTCCATCTTCTTGAGTTGATAGTCTAATATATACTAGACTGCTTTTTCTCCATTATGGCATTTACATGCACAATGAAATGCCTTTGATTTAGAAAGGCAGATGGAAAGAAAAAAAAATAAGAGTAGAAATAAAAGGAGGGTAGGCACGAAGATGAATATTCAGAAGGAGGGCAGGCAGATGGCAGACAAAATGTGTTGTGTAGTGAAAAAAATGACTCTCCAATCCTGAATGACATTTTCATCTTCCTCCTTCATTTGCTTCAGTTACTTATAACCAGTTTGGTGTATCAATTTGCATATGTGAAGGTTTCCCTGTGATATGCAGGGATATTTTCAGGAATTACTCAGCTCTGTAGCCTTGAACTGAATTGCTTGTCAAGCCAAAGAAGCAAATAAAGCATGCCCTCCAGGGGAAAGCAAACAAAAGTTCCTTAGTATCACAATCTAATATGGGCGGGGGGGGGGGGGCTTCCTATTTAAGTTCTCTGTCTGAAGACCAATCAGACTGACCTTGTCTGTGAGGAATCATAAAATCATGTGTTGAACTATCCCCCCAAAAATGTTATTGGCGCATGCTGCTCACTATAAATAGCTTCTCTCTAGCTAGAGCAATTCTGAGGCCAATTTATACTTTTTCTTCTTCCCCTGTGCCCAACTGAAAGCAATTTGGAGGATTATTTCTTCTATACACAAGGAACATGGATGATGCCTTGCAATATACATCTTAAAATAAATAGCCAACCTGGATCCTTTTTTGGAATATGCATTTACTTACAAATGAAAGATCCTATATGTACCATATAATAATAGGCTTGGAAGGAAAACCCCAAAAAAGCATTCATCAGAGGCCATAAAGTCACCTACAAGATGAATTTAACAGACTAACAGAGTTGGAAGGGACGTTGGAGGTCTTCTAGTCCAGCCCGCTGCTCCAGCCAGGGACCCTATATCATTTCAAACAAATGGCTGTCCAATCATTTCTTAAAAACCTCCAATGATGGAACGCCCATAAATTCTGGAGACAAGCTGTTCCACACGTTAATTGTTATTGCTGTCAGGAAAGTTATCGTTAGATTGAATCTTTCCTTGATAAGTTTCTATCTGTTACTTCCTGTCCTGTCCTCAGATGCTTTGGAGAGTAAGATGACCCCCACTTCTCTGTGGCAGCTCCTCAAATATTGGAAGACTGCTATCATATCACCTCTAATCCTTTTTGTTAGACCAGCTCCAGCAGCCCTTCATATGTTTTAGCCCCTAACCCAGTTTCCTAATCTGTCCCTAAATCTACACCCTTTGTAGAATCTTGACATCTTTTTTGTACTGTGGCACCCAAAACTGGACACAGTGTTCCAAATGTGGTCATACTAAAGCAGTGTGCATGTGTTTTCCCCCATTTCCTGATGCCCAGAGGCATTGAAAACTTGGCTTTTTCCTCTGGCCTTGGGCCAGGATGTTTTTCAGGGGGTTGTATATGTGAACCTGGGAGCTGCCTCTGCTATCATGCATTTTTGGCGGCGGCGGCTGCCAATATTTCAATGATTAATTTTAATTATTGTTTACTACCCAGAGTCATATGTCAAGTGGGTAGCTATATACATTGAAATAAATAAATAAGTAGGTTTTTAAAAATTATTTATTATCTATTAACTTCCAACATCAGCATCCTTCAAGTTTCCCACACTCCTCTCAGCCATTGACTTCAGTAACCCAAATATCATTACACAAATATGAGCATAGTTACAAATACTCCTCATTCAGCTATTTTCAACAGAGAAAGACAGAATATCTACATTCACATGTCAACTATGTACTAAGCTAAGAAGATCAAAGAAGCTCAGATAGTCCAAGAACAATATCATCATATTTTCATCTGAGATTACATCATATTACCAGCTACAACAGAAGGGAAATACCAATATTTGTTTTCAGGAAAGTCAATGTCAATAGATTTAGGGAAGTACTAGGTAGGATCACTATGGCAGGAATCCTTGGGTCAATGCAAAAGAGTTGGGAGTGTCTTGCAAATAAATCATAATTACATCCATTCTAATGAGAAGGAAAAAATGGAGACACCACAAAAAGTGTTCTGGATGCGCAGGAAACTTTTGAATAATTATCTTTAAGTCTATGAAGGGCAGACTTGCACTGTAAGCCAAGGAAGACACAGCAGGTACAATGAGTTTAAAGTACAAAGACATAGGTTTTGATTGGACAACAGGTAAAATTTCCTAATGGTAAAACTTATTCAACAAGGGAATGGACTACCTTGTAAGACAGTGAATAGACTATTTAAACAAATAGCAAAGATACATTTAAACAGATCATAGATGGTATTGTTGTTGACTTTTCTTGCATTGGGCAGATGATTGGATTAAATGATCCCTTCCAACATTATATATTGCTATGAAATTTTATAAGTTTTTAATTTTGATGAAGTTTAGTACCTGAAAAAGTTACTTACTCTACTTAGTTACTTATATTGCCCTAAGCCCAACCAATATATCTCTCTACATGGAATTGTCTGCTTCACATGTCAACTCAGTGGTTTTCTTAAATTTTAAGAAAGCTACTTTGCTTTACTTCACTGTTTTAAAATGACTGTCATTGAATAAATTAATATTATTATTATACTTATTATTCCACATAACAGATGTTCCATACTTCCAACATCAATATTCCAAAATGTGTATTGGAAAAAAGAAGTAAATCTAATCAAAATAAGTATCTTATTTTATGCACATTCACATTGTGCACATTGTGCATTCACATTGATTTCAAACATGATGAAGCACAAAAATCTGTGTTTTTACTAATTTGTTAATACAAAACAGTAGTAATTACATTTTAGTCTTACTTTTCTGACTGTTCCATAGAGGCAAGAAAATATGCACCAAGCCTACCCAGTTTTTTGCTTTAACAAAAACCAAATAATGAACCTAGCATTTAAGAACATAAGAAGAAAAATCTTTGTAGACCAGATGATTAAATCATCTAATCAAGCATGCAGAATGTCACACAGAGGTTAACAAGATAGATTTGAGACGATGAATATAAGCATATACTACAGGATGATGGCTTCTTTCTCTATTCTTTTGGGTGTATTTGAAACATGCTCCCTATGCTTCAAGAGGCAGTAAGCAGTGATCAGTATTAAAAGTCACTGATAGTCTGATCTTCCATGAACCTCATCCATCACTATCAAGTCATCATAATTAGAATGAGATAACTGATATCTCATCCCAGGAGAATCCTGTCACCTCTGTCAGCTCAGCTATTCCAGTTCATCTGCCTTGGTGTCAGGAGAACAAATATGCTCTCTGAGAACCAAGAACTCATTGCACCCAATATACACTCATGTCTTCTGCCCAGCAAATAGATAGTCATATGCTACATAGCCCGCACACCCTTCTTGGCCTTCTGGCTATTTGCGATTAGGTATTTAATACCCTGTAATTTTATATTAAATCTGCTACATTTGATTGCAAAAGTCTTTTCTGCATATGACTTAATTATATTATAATTTGATTGCATTGCTGGCTGCTTTAATCAAATCACTTTTAAAATTGTCTTGGAACCAATAGGTAGAATTAACACCTAAGTTAATGTTCATGTGGCCATGTGTATTTAATACTTCTCATATTCTGCACCTATGGATTCTCTCAGTCAGTAATTAATTATGGTAATAAATCTTCCATACTAGGTTGCTTGTCTGACTCTTAATCTCCATTATAAGAATTATAAAGAGAACTAGCAAGGTTGTTTATGCTGCAATTTTTAGGATTTATGTCGGTGAGAAAAGTGCAGGAAAATGAATGCCTTTGCATTTTTCAGAGACAAGGAGGAGAATCAGGACAAGTTCTTTAATTCATCAGTCGCCGCTGAAGCAATCCAGAGCAGGGATCAAACACTGTAAGAAGCAAAAGGGAGAAAAGGCTTGGAAACAGGGCCAGGCGAAGACATTTTGCAGCAAAGACAGGTAAAAGAATAATAATAAGCATAACTTTCCTATGAAGAAAAAGTCTAGATAGCCACAAAAACCTAGCGTGAATTCAGGTAATTGCCTAGTATTTTCTAATACACTTAAGGGCAATAAACAGTGTGAGGTGGCAGAATAGATCATAGAGACTTCTAGAAAAGGGGAATGTTCCAGGGACTGAAAAGGAAACTGACACTCTTCCCTTTCTCTAATGATTGCTGCTGGAGGGGAAACAAAAATTCAGTTTGTCTAATGTAGTCCAGCCTGTAAAGTTCAAGCTCTCTTCATAGCCGTTTACATCCTCTCTGATCAGATTTTCCTAAAAAAAACATTTCCCGTACCTGGTACACTTCAGATATGTTAAATCATAATTACCACCAGGGCTTAGGCAGATGGGGGTTGATAGGAAATGTGATCCCATGTATCTGGAGTGGAGTTCCAAGTTGGAAAAGATTGCACTTGAAAGTTAGATGTATTTTATTTTGCACATTGCTATACTGATGTAGCACTCATTGAAAAAGACCCTGATGTTGAGAAAGATTAAAAGGGGGGGGGATGAGATAGACTAGAATAATAACAGAGGGAGCCTTGGTGCTCTCTGAGCTTGTTCGTTTTCTTGCAGACATGTCATTAACCAAACTAGGTAACATCATCAGTCCTGGTAAGGAGTGCTGTTTGCTGTCAGTTTATATTCTAGTGGCTTGCCTGTCAGTGTTGGTGGGATGTTCGTAGAGATTCTTTGATTGGACTGTTTGCTTTGGCTTCTTTGGCAGTTTCTTGATTGGCATTGTTTACTTGATTGTTGGTGAATAATAACAGAGTTGGAAGGGACCTTGGAAGTCTTCTAGTCTGATGGTTAGATAGTGTCATCAATGCAGTGAATATAAGTTTGGGCAGACTCCACGAGGCAGTGAAGGATGTGGAAGGGGGGCTGGTGTACTATGGTCCATAAAGTTGCAAAGAGTTGGGTACGACCTAGCGACTGAACAACAACACTGATGCAACAATCCTCACAAACCTGTATAAATTTATTATTTACAGCAAACCATGATTGAGATGTTAGCTGTCATAATATTTCAAAGCAATCAGAAAAGGTATTAAGATTAAGATCAGACTCCTGCTGATAGCAACCTGCAATTATTTCTTTTTTTTAAAAAGTAGCCAGGAAACTCATTCTCTGTATCTAGTAAAAACTCACACTTAATTTAAAGAAACACCATGCAAGCAGTGTAATTTTTAAAAAAAGAGGAACTGAAAATGTAAACACAATTAATTGCATGTTAATTGCTACCTTTTGTTTAAAATCCCTGGTTCTCCAGGATTATTTTTGATTGTTTTTGTCTTCTGAATTATCTGAAGCTCTATAATAGATCCCTTCGTTAACTCCACTCCTAACACATACTTGTTATGGCTACATTACTATGTCATATGACTTACATGGTAACAAAATGGGTTGAGAAACATTCAGGCATTTTATTGCAAAGGGACATAGAGTTTATATGCATGCTATGAAAAACATTCTGGGTAAAAGCAATTTTGACATTTATTACCAAAAATAAACACATATACAAACAAACTTTCTGGTATTTAAATGTTTAAATGATACAGTTAGCAATCAAGGATTTGGGAAATCAAGCCTATTATTACTGGACTTTTCTTCAGATTGACATTCCCAACCTCTAGATGGGAATCTGTTTTTCATCTATGTGTATATATTCATATTATAAAATAATATGTAAAATAAAATACAATTATGTAGTCCCAACATTGCATACAGTAATCTCTTTGATACATATACACCATTCTATATGTGGATAATAGAAGCCTAGAGTGATGAGCTCAGAGCAGGAAGTGCATTTACACTGTCCCATTGATGTGGGATTAAATAGTAACTCAATGTTAAATATTAATATTAGTGGAATTAAACATTAATTCCACTATTTAAACCCTGACATAAGTTATAATAAGGCACATTTTTAGCATGGGCTCTGATAGTTTTATATTGATCGACTGAAATTAATCTGGCCTATGCTGAATTCTTATGGAATGCTTATGAACATTCTAAGTGATATAAAGTTTTTTTTTTAAAAAAAAATCTACAGACTGAAGGGCTGTGCAGAGGGATAGAAGTACTAAGTATTGATCAATTACTATAATGAGTGTTTTAATGCTATTCGTTTATGATAATTTTTATAAGACTGAAAAGTGAGAATAATGTGTGTGATTTTCTCTCTGTATGCCTTAGGTTAGTCTTGACTCCTAAGCAATCCCTGCAATTTTCTTGGCAACATTTTAAAGAAGTGGTTTGCCATTGCCTGTTTTGTAGGGCTGAAGTAGAAGAACTGGCCCAAGGGTACCCAGTTGTCTGTGAATAAGGCAGCACTAGAACTCATGGTCTCACAGTTTCTAGCCTGGTGCTTTAACCATTTCCCAGCATTGGCTTTCAATTATTGTTATACATTCGGAATATCATTTATGAGTAGTGTGAATGAGTACATAATTACAGGGATATATCAGTGTGCATGTTTGTGGAGAATATGAATGTGTGAGAAACTGGATGAGAACAAACTGCTGATTTTACATGCATATCTCTAGTTTTAATCAAAGCTTGGCTCATTTGTTTTTATAAAACCTACATGACCAGCATGTACTGCTAAAGCATACAGAAGTTCTCTTTTCTATTCCAGCAGGTGGTGGTAAAACAGATAATGGTATTTTTCTGGTGCTAAAATTAAAATTCCCATTACATTTCACTCAAATCAGAGATTTACAGAATATGTATGGCATCACTCAATTTACTATGAAATTTGCAAAACTCGCCTTTGCAAAACAATAGTTTTATATTTTATATTGTTCCCACTTTGGAAAATTGGTGTCCAAGTACAGTATATATGCTAATTGAAGGTAAAAATATCAAATATTAGAATCAGGTTGAAATACTGTGATTCGAGTTTTTTCCAAATTCTGGTTGACATGCTTGGTACTTTTTTTCTTTTTCTTTTGTTAATGAAGAATCTGTTAAATTATGCAGAAATGTTTAAAAGATGTATCTTTAAAAGCAAGCATTAATTATAATTATTCTAATTATGCAGCATTAATTATTTTTTAAATCAAGCGTCTTCAACTGTTTAATTGATGGAAGTGTGATTTTCATAATGTTATTGAAAAATTGTTACCAGAAGTTCCCAAATTTATTATGGCATATAATCCTTTGTTTCACTGAAGTACTACTCTGCTAGTACAATTCATTCTCTTTTAGCAACTGCCTCGTTTAGAGACCATTTGCTGGTACAACAGTGATGAAAAAGTAATTTTACAATCAAACCTTGAATTTTCAACCTTTGCATGTCTGTAAAGTAAGATCATAAGGACAATTGTTATTTCACATTTCACTTAACAACTGAGTTGCTTGTTCTGATTGTGATATCGCAAGAATTGTGATATCGAGAATTACCTGTACAGAAATCGCTAACCTGAAACATCTCCTATCAATTAAAAAAAGCTTTTACCTTCCAATGCAATGCTGTTTTGACTTTGGTAATCACTAAAATTATGAAAAAAAAGCAAAAAACAGTCCAATAATTGTGAATTCAAGGGGTTCTCTAATATACTGTATATAAATAAGATGGATCTGATCTCTATTGTAGAAGAAGCAATCATGTTATAAAATACAGGAACAGCATACCTTTTGCTAGAAATGTTTGGCCCATTCGTTCTATCACCCATATGTTCTATCACTCTGTAACAACTTTTTTTCCCTTTCCTATATAAATAAAGTCCACCATGAATGGGCATTGTTACAGTAATGTAGTAGGTAAAACTCTTTTGAGATTCAAAAAAAGTTTCTTGGAAAATATTCAAAACAGTGTTTGCAAGCTGAATGCTGGGATCTTTTCCTAATTTTAGCTTCAGTTCCTTTCATTTTAAGAATGTTGCCAAGGCACTTATTACTTTCTATATATAAATTGGCAAAGCAATAGCTGTGTCGAAACCATTTAAATTGTTTATCATTATATTAAATTGTTTATATATGCCATCTTTCCAAGGTTCAACCAAACGGGGCATTTAGCTAGAGTTTGTCGTGCCAGCCAACATGATGGCTAAAGAGCAATCGTTGTTCACAGGATTCTCCAGAGGAAGGAGAAGACACGCTGGAGGATCTCAGCAGCCTGGAAGAGGACATCCTGGACTCCCTGGATCATCTCCTTCAATGAGAGGAGGTATGAGTCCCTCAGATAGGAAGGTGTCCAATATGCTAACTAGGAAGAGTGGAGGGCAAGTACAAGTAGCTCCAGAAAGAGCAACGTGGTACTAATAATAGCCTTTGATTCTCTCCCCCATATGCTTCTCCAGATTCCTCTCCAGAGGTCAGCTTGGAGGAGGAGGAACCAGCCCCAGGCACCTCAGGAGGTGAGTTGGTCAATGACTCCGAGCAGCCTGTCAAGAGTTATTTGGCTAAAATAGCAGCTTCAGCATGGCAGCCCTCAGGCTTCAGTTGGGAAAATCAGGCAGCTGCCAGCTTGTTAGTGATGAGGAGGAACAACTGCCTTCTGCACCTGAACCAAGAACACTTAGGGCAGACAAAAGGCAGGAGCAGCGAAGGTCAGCTCCTTTACTTGTGAGAAGCCAGTCTCACTATTCTTGATGGGCTGTGTTACATATTGAAATGAATAGCTTAAATTAGTTGTTGAAGTTCCCACTCAGGTCCGCTATTGAAGCGGGAAAATACTTTAATCTTATTTGTTGACCGGTTGACAGCTTCCTATAAAAGGAGCATTTTCAGCTAGACTGTTGCTGTTGTTCATATGACTTAATAAAAGAGATTTGCTGAATTCACTCTGACCTCGTCTCCTTTCTCAGCCAGAACCTATGCACCCTATCTTCTAGCAATCTTATTGGGATGCAGAAAGCTTAGGATTTAGCCTCCATATTGTCATTTACAGGATTCGCTGACCATCCTGGTGGCTCCAGGACCAGCAGCCTCTGGGACGTGGACTCCCTTGCTGACCTTCTGGAGGAGGAATCAGAGGATAGCTGGGATCAGGATGCAGAGGCTTCTGAGGCCAGCCCTTCTTCCAGTCCATGGGTAACTTAACACTGGCAACGAAGGTGGAATTCATTGGAAATTGAGGCCGAAAAAGAGCTGATCTCTAATGGGGCACCACCTAAGAACCGATTTGGACCAACTACACCTGAAATATTCTTCAGAGGCACCCACTGACTAAACCAGCAAACTCTGGTCATTCGCTATGGGAAACAGGTTTATACACATAATGACACTGGGGGTGCCCTCTGGATTCCTGCTTGGATTATAACCATAACAGGAACGCAGTCCTACTGAGTGGAGATGGAGGATGGCAAAGTATAGTGCTGCAACATCAACCAACTGGGGAGTCATTTGGACACCTCCGTCTGCCGCCAGCCAGAATAGATTCAATGACTCCGAAGCTCCACCACAAACAGAGATAGAAGTGCAACGCAGGTACCTGTTGAACTGGGGGCCAGTCAGCAAATAGTTCCGGCAGAACTGGTTCCCATTGTGACAGAGATCCCAGCAGCCGAGCCTCCAATATGGCCAAGGATGGATCCTGTAGCAGCAGCTGCGGCTCCACCTCTCCCAAAGACGGACTAATTGAACTGCTCAGTCCGAGACAGGGTTCCACCACCCCACCTATCTACGGGACTACGAATGCTAAAGTGCATAACATTTAGTTGCTGAAGTTCTCACTCAGGTCTGCTTTTGGGAAAATACTTTAATCTGATTGGTTGACCGGCTGACAGTTTCCTATTTTTCGTGTGAACTTAATAAAAAAGCTTTGCTGAATTCACTCTGGCCTCGTCTCCATTCTTGTCTTTTGCAAAAGTAGGTTTTGTCCAATTTCATTCTAAACGAATCTCTTCTTCCCGGTAGATCTTTTGAAGATTTAAATATATCCTTTCTTAGGAAAACATAAATACACCTACATGTATGCCTATCTTGGAGCCAGAAGTGAATCAAGCTGGTTTCTTCTATTAGTCTGGGAAATAACAGAAGGGATTTGCAAACACTGGACTATGCTGCCATTTCAGCTCTCTGCTTTGCTACCCTGCCTCCTTGATTTGAACAACAAAAGTTGGGAATAGAGGCTAGAGATAGCCAATGAATTTAAGCCTTCATCCTCTGAAAGTATGTTTGAAATATGACTGATGTTAAAACCTTTGAAAAAACAATCTTTGCATGGTAACAGCCCCAGGCCTGTCAGAAAAGCCAGGTCTTGACGGCTTTGCGGAAAGCCTGAAGGGTGGTGAGGGTCCGAATCTCTACGGGGAGATCGTTCCAGAGGGCCGGAGCAGCCACAGAGAAGGCCCTCCCCTGGGGGGTCGACAGTCGACACTGGCTAGTTGATGGAATCCGGAGGAGGCCTAATCTGTGGGATCTAATTGGTCGCAGGGAGGTAATTGGCAGAAGGCGGTCTCTCAAGTACCCAGGTCTGATACCATGTAGGGCTTTAAAAGTAACGACTAGCACCTTGAAGCGCGTCCGGAGTCCAATAGGTAGCCAGTGCAGCTCGCGGAGGATAGGGGTAACGTGGGTGTATCGGGGTGCACCCACAATCGCTTGCGTGGCTGCATTCTGGACAAGCTGAAGTCTCCGAATGCTCTTCAAGGGCTGCCCCATGTAGAGCGTGTTACAGTAGTCCAGTCTTGAGGTCACAAGGGCGTGATTGACTGTTCTGAGTGTCTCCCGGTTCAGGTAGGGACGCAATTGGTGCACCAGGCGGACCTGGGCAAATGTCCCCCTGGTCACAGCTGACAAATGGTGTTCTAAAGTCAGCTGTGGATCCAGGAGGACTCCCAAATTGCGAACCCTGTCTGAGGGGCGTATAATTTCACCCCCCAGCCTGAGAGTTGGAATACAAGGCCAATTATTGGGAGGGAAAAATACAAGCCACTCGGTCTTGTCGGGATTGAGTGCAAGCTTGTTCACACCCATCCAGACCCTAACAGCCTCCAGGCACTAACACATCACATCAACCGTTTCACTGAGTTGGCACGGGGCGGACAGATACAGCTGTGTATCGTCTGCATATTGGTGGTATTTTATCCCGTGCCCCCGAATGATCTGACCCAGTGGCTTCATGTAGATGTTAAACAGGAGGGGGGACAGGACCGAACCCTGTGGCACCCCATACTTAAGGGGCCTAGGGGTCGACCTCTGCCCTCCAACCAACACCAACTGCAACCTGTCCGAGAGGTAGGAGAACCACCGAAGAACGGTGCCTCCCACTCCCATCTCCCGCAACTGCCGCAGAAAGATACTATGGTCGATGGTATCGAAGGCCGCTGAGAGGTCAAGGAGCACTAGGACAGAGGCATGACCCCCGTCCCTGGCTCTCCAGAGATCATCGATCAGGATGAGGAAAAAAATTGTGCCAGGGCAACTTAGATAGGGATTAGTATTAGGTCTCAAGAACTGCAAACAAGTGCTTCAATACACACAAACTGTGGATCCCTCATCAGATTTAAGTCACATCGTGACTGGCTGGAATCTGAGGTCATATACAGTATCTGATTTTTAAAATATAAACTATGCCGCTCTTCAATGGTTAGATGGCCTAGACATTGGTTTTGAACATAGATCTTTTTAACAATTATATTTTATTACCTTTTATTAATATGCATGAGATGTAAACATATTGCTAGTCCATATGTATATACATCTATATGTCTTATGATAAATAAACACACATACGGGGGGGGGGCAAATGGGCACAGAGATTTCAACATTTGCTCTCAATTGGCAAATCTCCTTCCTGTTGCCTTGTGTTGTTTTGCCCTGGTATTTTATCACCACCAGCATCTTATTCATAGCTATTTATGAGATGTTGTTTTTGTGTGTCGGTCTTCACTGCAAAAGAGGGTGCCAACCATTGAAAACGCCTCCTGTCTGAGCCTGAGGAGGACAAACGGCTTGGACTGTAGACCTCTCTTCTCTCAGGCCTGATTTTGAAGCCCTGTGTTGGGAAAGGAGGAGGAAATTCACTGAGTGCTGATTGGACCTTAGGACCATCAATCAAAGGAGACTAACACTGGGCTCCTCCTCCTGGTTGATATTCTTGGAGGGAAGAGAAGAGAGAAATTTGGGAGCTGTGAGTGGAAAGAAAGATGGGAGCAAAGCCTGGAGTCTTAGCCCTGGGAAAGCGTATAAGAGGGATAGAGGTGGTTCTTGACTTATGACCACAATTGAGTCCAATGTTTCTGTTCTTAAGTGAGATATTTGCTGGGTTTTGCCCCATTTTACTACCTTTCTTGCATTGTTGTCAAGTGAATCACTGAAGTTGTTAATTTAGTAACACAGTTGTTAAGTGAATCTGCCTTCCCCATTGACTTGCCTTGTCAGAAGTTTGCAAAAGATGATCACACGACCCCGGGACACTGCAACCCTCATAAATATGGATCAATATACTGCAACAGTTGTAAGTGTAAAAAAAGTCAGAACTCACTTTTTTCAGTGCCACTGCAACTTTGAACAGTTTCAAAATGAACTATTGTACAGTAGGGGCCAAAATTGTGGAAACCTTTTGGGAAAAGTGTATTTTTGAGGTTTGATAGCAAACAGGGAGATCTTGGTCTCATCACTCCAAATAACATTGTCCCATTGTTCCTCTGTCCAGGTAACATGGGCTTTAGCCCAGTTTAGTCTTTTCAACCATTGTTTGAGAGATAAAAGTGGCTTTTTTGGTGGAATTCTAGATTTTAGGCCAAATTCCTGCAGTCTGCGCCGAACAGTCCTTCCACTCAACTTCACATTCCATTGCGCCATTTCATCTTGTATACACCCAGAGGATTTTCTTCTGTCACATGGGCACAGTCTCTTAATTCTTCTCTCATCACTTGCTGTCGTCCACTTTTTCCTTCCTTTATCAGTGTGGTTTTGTAGTGACTGAGTCTCCTTATACCTCTTCAAAAACGTAGAAATGCCACCTTTGGTTAAGTTTCCACCAATTTTTCTTCTAATTTCTTTATAACTGTAGCCCCGTTCACTTAATAATGCTATTTTATATCACTTTCTGGGTGACCAGTCAACTCTTTGCACCATTACTTTAATTTTATTGTGTTTTACAAGCTCATTAAATGAAAGAACACACAAAACCCCAACCAACTTGATAGTGATCACATAATATAGAGAAATGTCCTCGTCTCAACTTCCATACATGACATCAATAACTGAATTCTACTTTGATCTGATTGGCTCATTGCCAAAAACAAGATGACACCTGATTGGCTCTCTAAACACTCATGCTCATTGGCTACAATCAGATGAAGGAAAGTTACCTGATATTAACCTAAGCAAGTTGTGCTTCCTTTTTCTGGTTATTGGGCTATAATCTTTCATACAATACAGATAATTGAACAAATCTTGTTGCATTATATTCCTGATTAAATTATCTTTCCATTGATATATAATTTTATGGTACTACTAAAAAAAATGTGGTGTTATAAGCCATCAAACCTCAAAAATACACTTTGCCCAAAAGGTTTCCACAATTTTGGCCACCACTGTAAATCGAGGACTATCTGTATAGATGCATCTTGAGAGCCAAGGAAGGCAAGAATAGGGTAGAAATATTGTACATTTAATATTTTACGTTTAATTTTGTTCCTGTTCAAAGCTTCTTGGGACAAACTCAAATTAAATACCAGCTTGTTATGGAGTCAAGTCGCAGCTTGACTTTCCTGTACATGTAGTCCTCAACGTACGACCACACCTGAGCTCAAAATTTCTGTTGTTAAGTGAGACATTTGTTATATGAATTTTGCCTCATTTTGTGATCTTTATTGCCACAGTTTATAAATAAAACACTGCAGTTGATAACTTAGGTACACGATTGTTAAATGAATCTGGCTTCCTCACTGGTTTTGCTTTTGAAAATGTTGCGAAAGGTGATCACATGACCTTGGGATACAGCAATGGTCATAAGTATGAACCAAGCATGATTGGACTGCCAGAAAAATCGTAAGTGTGAAAAATGGGCATAAGTCTTCTGTGAAGCATGTGGTTTAAGGTGGCGCAGTGGTTAAAAGCAGCACTGCAGGCTACTGCTAGATCAGCAGGTCAGCGGTTCAAATCTCACCGGCTCAGGGTTGACTCAGCCTTCCATCCTTCCGAGGTGGGTAAAATGAGGACCCAGATTGTTGGGGGCAATATGCTGACTCTCTGTAAACCGCTTAGAGAGGCCTGAAAGGCCTATGAAGCGGTATATAAGTCTACTGCTATTGCTATTGCTATTGCTATTAACATTTCACTGTAATTGAAGAACAAATTGTGAAGCTGGTTACTTTGAACCTGGTGGGGTTGTTTTTGTTTTTGTTCATAGTTTATGAACTTTGGAAATTTAAAATGGAATATATTTGCTACTAGCAAACCCACTCCAGAAGAAAGAAGAAATGTCTCCATTTATTAGGGCAGTGAATGCTTCAAAATGTATTTAGAAGATATTTAAGTAGAGTGTCTCTAAAAGTTAAAACTCACTTTTTTCAGTGCCCTTTCAACTTTGAAAAGTCACAAAATGAGCTACTGTTAAGTCGAGGACTACCTGAATAAATACATCTTGATGCAAATTCCAAATGGTTGGAGTTGATACTAATGCCATCAACCACCTCAGATGCCGTCATCAAGGCATTACAAAACTGTTTGCAGCCCACGGACTACCAAGCAACCTGGTGTCAGACAATTGGCCACAACTCATGTCCAACCAATTCGAACTGTCCCTAGCGGGTCATGGCATCCATCATGCCCTGGTTGCACCATTCCACCCTGCCAGCAATGGGCAGGCAGAGAGAATGGTATGGTCAGCAAAAGAGACTCTGGCTCAAATGGGCCCCAGGGACTGGCAGACACAAATATCAAAATACCTGTTAGTCTAGCATGTTACACCCAGTGTCATGACCAACTGGAGTCCAGTTGAACTTCTACTGGGGCACCACCTAAGAACCGATTTGGACCGAATACACCTGAACTATTCTTCAGAGGCACCCACTGACTCGACTGAAGCACCGCTATTGGAGCATCTATCAATGGGACTTGGAGAAGCTAAGCCAATTCATTGGCCACATTGTAAATTTTTTTGTCTGTGGATGATGGTGTTGGGGGCACCCACTGACGTTGCACCACATCCAGGAACAATTTTGGGGCCGGAATAGTGTCCAACTCAACTGTTTTCTCAAGAAAGAATGAATCAGCTGAAGCCAATGTTGTTGCAGGCGCTGGCACATCTGGCAATGCCGCAAAGGTGGCAGAAGCTTTGGCCTTAGTCAACAAGGTCTTAAAGTGAGCCAGCTTGAACAGGCCTAAAAATGCAGCTTTGTCTGGAACAGGTGCCTCATCTCCAGAAAACTCCGCATCCTTAATCTCTCTGTCTTCCAACACAAGAGACTGGCTGCTGTGAGACCTAGCCGGTGACACAGGCCACTGCGCTGATGTAACTGTCGCAGCAGGCTGAATAACAGCAGGAGGCTGTGGCTGAGCCGGCTCAGGTCTCTGTTGCAGGCCGGTAGCTATGCCTTGGGCAATAGCTGAAGTTATGATTTCCTGGATATTAGGCACAGTCATAGAAGGCAACTGTAGATCAGGGCAAAGCCCTGCAGCCTTGAGTGTGAATGTGGCTGTGAGTGGTCTGCTGCCCACTGCCCCAAACTGAACATCCTGCAATAGCTGTCCATGCAAATCGGTTCCTGAATCCCATAGACCAAAGGTGTTGATGGGAAACATGGGACTGAAGGGGCCAGGGGTTTGATCCAGTCGAATAGGCGAGGGCTGGACAGACTTACTGCTACTAGTCTGATCTCCTTTAGAGGAGGAAGAAGAATGTGAGGGACTTTGTTGTCTGATTGGGTAGCATGGTCTTTGTCCTTGTCAGAATGAGAGGATTTTTTACTCTTAGAATGGGAAGCCTCAGTCTCAGTCTTTTGCTTCCCCTTATAATCAGAACTAGCCCGGAGAGTGGAGGCCTCTACTGTAATCAAGAGCCCTTGATTAGAACCATCAATGTCCTGGCTTACGGCCCCCTCAGTCACAGTATCATCCACCATTTGGACAAGCTGCTTGTAAATTCAAAATTCGATTTAAAAAGCGGTTCACACCTTTTTTAATGGTCTGGGAAGGCTCTGGCATTAAGTAGACCAGGTCAAGCAGTGGGCAGATTGTGCATTGGAGTGCTCACCTGCCTCTCTGCAAGCCTCTTCAGTTAGCCCTCAGGCGCCCTCAACAATTAGAGCTCTCCCAACAAAGCCCGACTCAGCTGAGTCCCAGGGCAAGCGTTTAGCGGCGGCGCAGCTCAGCGGGCTCTTTAAAATAGCAGGAAGCACTAGAAAGGTCGCCCGACTCTCTCTCTCTCTTCACTAGGGCCCTGAAGCCTGCTAGGAAGCGGCATGAGCAGCAATCTTTCAGCTATGCTCTCCCTCACGCTTCAGAGTGATTGTAAACGCTACCTGCTTATTCAAAGGCAAGAACGCGCGGCACTGCAAGAGAGACGCGTCTGCACTGTAGCTGTCTGTCAGAGCTGTCAATGGTTTCATAAGAAGCAAGTGCGGCTGCAATTCATTAAGCGGGGATCCTGGTCACAAAGAGTGACCATCCAAGAGCGCTGGACTTTCTCCCACCCTGCAGTACCTTTGGACACACAGCTGTCCTCCAGGGTGAGCTAAGGCTCTGGAGCCCCTTCGCTCCAGCCCTCACTGACAGATCAGAAGCAGATGGTAGCCATAGAATAAACAACAGCAGAAACTTTTATCAGAATTAATATTTCCAATGACTCAAATAATCTCTTCAGGAGATAGCAATGACATGACCGTCCTGGAAGTGAACTGAGTCAAAAAGCTGGGCAAGGCTAACAACAAGGGGAGTGTCTTAACTAACTTTAATCAGACTCAGTCCAATCAGAAGGCGGACAATGTCAACCCATGTATGGATGCTATCTCCTCTTCTATTGAGAAAGTTATGCTTCTCAGCTTTTCTGATTGACTCATGGCTATTTCTCTTCTCTTCACAGAACATCTGGAAAAGGTGTTTGCACCTTTTCTGTTGTCTGAAGAGCAACATTGAAGACCTTCCTGTGCCTTCTGACAAGTACAACCCCTTCTCCTTAAACTCTGGGCATGGTGGGGCACCATTGATGGACTGCGGACTCTGTAAGAGCCTCTCCCCAAAATGGCTTTCTGTCCAGAAGGGGCTTCAGGGCAAAAAGATGAGCAGGCTGACTGGCCGGGTTGAGAAAGGAGAGGCTGAGCTAGATGGATGTTCTTTGACATGTCACCTTCTTCTTTTGGTCAGGATGGCACAGGAACTGAAAGACCAGCGGGGAGAATGGGAGATACATCATGTGTCTGATGGAGTCACATCTTCCTTTCCAGGGGTAAGGACGCTTAGGCAACATAGCTAATGGGAATTCATGCTTCAAAACTGGGTGGAGGAAGGGAGGAATTCCCACTTGGGGGGAACCTGGCCAGCCTAGAAAGCTGAAGAAGAACTCCTTGAGTTCTTCTTGATGGCTTGGAAGGGAAAGATCTTGATGGCTTGGAAGGGAAAATCCTGGGGAATACTAAGGAAGAGCCATTTTGAGCCTCTTACTATCAGCCACATTTCCCATGATCTGCTGTCTCTTTGCCCTCTGTAATGCAGCCCTTCCTCTCCGGGGAAGATAAACATTCCACCACATGCAGAGGACTTTTCATGCATGCCTTCAATGAACAATTCTTTCTTTCAGGTTGTGATGGGTACTCCTGCCACCACCCGGAGTCCCAGGAAGGAAGATGTCCGGCCAGCTCTCATTTCAATGAGGTTGGTGTTCTCAGCTGAGGGATTCAGTCCCCAAGAGAAGGGCTAGAAGAAAAGTTGGCAGAGGGCAGGCATCTCTACCCTCTGCCTCTACCTCTGCTAACAGAAGAATGACTCAGGCTCTTTGTTCTCTTCCCAGAAATGAGAGCCCATTGAAGTGGATGCCGCGGCTCTCTACAATTTGGGAGACCTGCACTGAGAAAGGCCAGACCAGCTCTTCCGCATGGTAGTGGCAAAAGCCCTGACTCTGTGCATTGGTTAATGTGCCAATAAAAAGAATATTTGCATTCTTATTGCAGGATCCATCGGAAGAATTCCGACTGATGGAGACGATTATGAGCCCAAGGGATGTGTAGGAGGGAAGTGGGGACTGTGGACTAGAAGACCTCCAAGGCAGTGGGTTGGACCAGAAGACCTCTAGGTTCCTTCCAATTCTGTTATTCTGTCTGCCTATAGGACACCTTCAGCAATGGAGGTTATGCAGATAGAGGGCAGAATCACCACCACCTACAAAGCCCTGCACGGAGCCGCTTTCCCATGGAATGGATGTCTGTTGTTTTTCTTGTTATTTTTTATTGTTCATGTTCTTGCTAGTTCTTAGATTTTTAAATTTGTTATCATTTTATTTATATTGTTAAGTGCTAAAAATAAAAGCAATGTTTAAATAAAGTTGTTCATTGACCATGATTATTTTCTTTTAGTTACCAGTGTAGCATTCAATGGATAGAATGATAAATAATTGTACAACATGTATACAATAAAACTACAAAAACACTTTATATACCCTAATTTATTGTTAAGCCTATTGTCATGACACTTTTCTTAGGGAGAGGGTGAACCTTTGATTAAATGCAGAATTTCATCAAGCGTCTTTGTCCCTAGTTTTGTCTAGTGACATTTTTTTTATTTCACTGTTGTATGGGAGACAGTGTATTAGTAGTACTCAGTTACCATATACAATCTGAAATCCTATAGGATATCTTGCTTGAACAGGGGGCTGGACTGGAAGACTTCCAAGATTCCTTACAGCTTTATTCTGGTTGGTTGATTGATTGATTGAAATAACACAGTTGTGAGAATATGGCTTTGCCATTGATTTTGATTGCCAGAAGGACGCAAAAGCTGATTACATGACCCTAGGAGGCTGCAACCGTCATAAAGTTAAGTCAGTTGCCAAGCATCTGAATATTGATCACATGACCATGGGGATGCTGGGATGGTTGTTAAGTGTGAAAAAAGGTCATAAGCCAGTTTTTTCAGTGCTGTTCTAACTTTGAACGGTCACTAAATGAATTGTTGTAACTCGAGGATCACCTGTACTTTCTGCAGCATCAACCAGTGAATTGTCTAGTAAGTAGAATTTTGTTCAGCAACTTCAGGAAGATCTGTCCTTAGAACATCATGATGGTGGGCATATGAAGCACAGTAGAACTGCTATGCTGGCATAAGCTTCTTCCAGATAAAGGAATTTTACAGAACAATACCCAGGTTACAGTGTCTAATAGGCTATAATTTCATGCAAGTCATGCTAGGTTATTGTTACAATACATATACCAGCAAATTGCTGTGTATAATAAGATACACAAATGAGAGAGCTAAAATGGCAGGGAAAGCTCACGTCTTAACCTGGCATGAATTTCCATCCACAGCAACTTCAATTAAAGTGTAAACAAAAATTCTACCTCATGTGAATGGCAATGTAATATTCCTTGCTTTGATATTGTCCTCTCAGTAAGTAACCTTGTTAATTTTTACATTTTCAATTGAAAAAGAAGTCTCGATTCAAGTTCACTAAGAATTAAGAATGTAAGAGGACCATGAAAGTCCTTGCTTCTGCCTTACTCATAATTGTTCCTCAGAAGCTTGTGAATGTAATTTGATTTAGGCTGGTTGTAGACTATGCACCATCAAGCTGAATATGGTTTTCTAAGGCTCTCCGGCACTTCAGAAATAATGATCCAAAGATGTCAAATACTGAACTCAGTACCCACTGCATGTGAACATGTATTGCCATTTCTGAAATGGGCATATCTGCCATTTGAATTCACGTCTTCTCCAGTATCACCTCAGTAGATTACAATGCACTGACACATGCATTTATAGTGCACCATTCAACGGGTGCAGAAAGCAGCCCAGATATGAACATGCAGTTTGAAATTTCTTCACTTTGTGATTGAAATGATGTGTGTTTATGTTCCTGTACTTCATACGAACATCTAAGAAATAAACGATGTAGACTGTAGAATGCTACATGGAACAGATGCATAGTGGCCTAAATACATTCAAAAACAGATCTGAAACTGCTACATTCATAGAATTAATTTTGAAATTAATTGTGGCGGAAACAAAATGTTAGTAATTAATACTGGCATAGGAGGAGCTTTTCATGGTCATAAGAAGAACATTAAATAATTCTATGTATTATTATTATTAACCCCTCAGAGCTGTTAGATCTGTCAAGGGAAAGGCTGGCCTCCCCTTCGTGAGCCAGGCCACGTCAGGATGAATGTCCGGCTAGCCCCTTCAGCAGCAGCGGCAGTAATGTCTTTATTAGGACATGGACATGTAATACACTTAGAAATCTAGCCATATTTGAAATAAACTTGAAACACGCAGCAAACATCAAATAATGCATCAGCAGTTGCGTGGAAAGTCGAATTAAAATGCTAATATTAGAGCTGGCCTTAGTCTTAAAAATGTACACGTTTGCTAAAACAATAGCAAAGCCCAGGACCATAGCAGCTAAAACAGTAGAAGCTATAAGATTTGTGGTGAGCACAAACATACATCAGGGAGCTGACATGCGCATACAACCAGACAAAGCTTTAACTCCATTATTTGAATGTCATAGCTCACTGAGTCTCTGCTCCCAAAAAACATTTGTGTATCAACCATGGCCAGCTGCCCTTTTCATCTTTTTTTCTGAAAGCTTGACCAAATGATCCAGCTTCCAATATTGGTCCCTAGAATTAACCTTGTGTGCTTGATAGTGCTTTGACAGATCCTTTGTGTTCTTTTCCTCAACAGAAGTGAATGTTTGCCGTCTTTCTCTTCTTTTCCCCCTTCAATTTGGACTTCACTTTTACTGCTTCATTTTCTCATGCTCTGAGTGGGTTTTGCTCCCAGGTGCATATTTATGCACCTGTTCTAACATGTCTTTCAGAAAACCGGGGCGGTTTTCTATCTGACTGCTTTAAAAGTGGGGGAGGGGAGACCAACCAGGATTTTGTGGATACAGAGCTTTTTAACATATTGCTGCAGAGACCCCAACATTGATCTGAGTTTCCGTGATACATTGCTCCAGCTAATAAGACAGCAGGAGCATTGAATAATGCCTAAGTAAAGATGCTCTATGGATTCCATTGAAAAATATGAGTTGTTATTTTACATGGAGAATTGAGCTGTTTACTTGGCTTTTTAAAAAGAAGGATGCCATAAAGATCAACAATCTTTCAGATAATCTGCTGATGAATAGAAAGATAATTGTACATTGCCAAATAACATTTATATCAGTTTAAGAAAAATAAACTTTTCTTTTTATTTATTTAAATTAAGGAGGGGGGAGAGGGGGAGGGGGAGAGAGAGGGGTGCAAGGGTATCACAATTAAGTTCTCCATTTTATTATCAAGGCAATGCAACTAAGGGGTTACCAACAACTGTTCTATTCTGATCTCTTCTATATTTCATTTTTTGTAATGGGACAAAATGTTAATTTACTGCAATGTCTTTTTTTTATTATTAAAATTTTTTAATTTTTAATTTAAAACAAATACAACATCCTTCTTTACATGCTATAGAAAGTGTACCAGTTGGTTACAAATAGACTTTTGTGCATCTCTTCCACAGTCAACAAACATAATTCATGTTAACTCAAGCATTTTAACTCAAATATTCATACATGTCTCCATCATCATATATCCATTTTCATTTGACTATAATTGTTATTGAAAATAATAATAATAATAATAATAATAATAATAATAATAATAATCACGCAGACTGATTATAAATTGCGGCACAATTCAGTAGCACAAATGATCCATTGGAATTTGTGCAAAAATTATAATATTAAAACAGCAACAAACTGGTGGGAACATCAGCCTGAAAAAGTCACCGAAAATCAGATGGTCAAGATCTTGTGGGATTTCCGTATACAAACCGACAAAATACTGGCGCATAATACACCAGACATCACACTGGTTGAGAAAAATAAGGTCACAATCATAGACATCGCAATACCAGGTGATAGCAGGGTTGCCGAGAAGGAACATGAAAAAATCGCAAGATACCAGGACTTAAAAATCGAAATTCAACGACTATGGCACAAACCAGCAGTGATAATTCCAGTGGTAATTGGCACACTGGGTGCTATTCCAAAAGCACTGGAATTACATTTAAAACAGTTAAAAATTGACAAAATCACCATCAGTCAAATGCAAAAAGCCGCACTGCTTGGATCTGCACGCATATTACGAAAATACGTTACGACGTCCTAGGCCCCTGGGTGGGGCCCGACTAGTAACCAATGCCAAATCCGGCGAAACAACTGGCCGCTGTGATACAATTGTATAATAATAATAATAATAATAATAATAATAATAATAATAATAATAATAATAATAATAATAATAATAATAATAATAATTATTATTGTGGGAAAATGCAAAGGACTACAACAAGGAAGCAAAGTGGATACATGACTTTGAGAAAAGCATTGGCAACAAACAAATGCAAGTATTAGAAATAACAACTGAGATGGTCAAAAATCGAGTTAAAAAGATAAAGAATTGGACATCACCTGGAAAGGACCAATTACATGGTTTCTGGCTCAAATATCTGACCAGTTTACATGCAACATTGGCCAGGCAACTGAATGAAATTTTACAAAAGGGCCAAATTGATGAATGGTTGACAACTGGAAAAACATACTTGATTCAGAAAGATCCAACTAAAGGAACAACACCTGAAAACTACAGACCAATAACATGCTTGCCAACAACCTTCAAATTACTCACAGGCATTATTGCAGATAACATGATGGATTATTTGGAAACAAACAACATCTTGCCAGTAGAGCAAAAAGGCAACAAAAGAAGGAGCAGGGGCACAAAAGATCAGCTCCTAATTGATAAAATGATATTAGAAAATTGTAAGAACAGAAAAACGAACTTGAATATGGTCTGGATTGATTACAAAAAGGCATTTGACTCACTGCCACATAGTTGGATCATAAAATGCTTAGAAACAACTGGCATTAGCAAAAATATCACATCCTTTACTGAAAAGGCGATGAAACAATGGAGAACTGAGTTGGCAGTAGGGAATGAGATCTACGGAATGGTTAATATCAAGCGAGGAATTTTCCAGGGTGATTCACTTTCACCTCTTCTCTTCATCATCGCAATGATCCCACTATCAGTAATCTTAAAAAAAATGAAATTAGGCTACCAAACAGCCAAAGAAGCTGAAAAAATTTCACATTTACTATATATGGATGATTTGAAACTCTATGGAAAGTCAGAAATAGAAATCCAATCATTGACAAACACAGTCCGAGTATTCAGCACCGATATTTCAATGCAGTTTGGCATGGAAAAATGCGCCACTGTATCCATAAAAAGGGGCAAAATCGCTGCATGTGAGGGAATTGAAATGCCCAATGGCCAATTAATTAAATGCAAAGAAAATGAAGCCTACAAATACTTAGGCATTCTGCAGTTGGATAACATCAAGCATGGAGAAGTAAAAACTATTGTCAGGCGAGAGTACACCAACAGAGTTAGGAAAATTTTAAAATCTAAATTGAATGGTGGAAATACAATAAAGGCCATAAATACCTGGGCAATACCAGTTATAAGATACATAGCTGATATAGTTAACTGGACACAAGCTGATTTGGACCTTTTGGACCGAAAAACCAGGAAACTAATGACAATGCACTACAGTTTACATCCACGTGGTGATACTGATAGACTATATCTGCCCCGAAAATCAGGTGGCAGAGGATTATTACAAGTGAAGCAAACAGTTGAAGAAGAAAAACATGCACTGGCTGATTATTTAAAAGACACTCAAGAACATCTATTAATCGAAATAAAGAACAAAAATCTACTGAAGGCCCAACAGACGAAACAAGAATACAGAAAAGATGTGATAAAATCAAGAATGGAGAGTTGGCAAAACAAAGCACTGCATGGTCAATTTCTGGGAAAAAAAAAGATAAAGTGGACAGTGAACAAACTTGGTTATGGTTAAAAACAGGTACATTAAAGAAAGAAACAGAGTCACTAATCCTGGCTGCGCAAGAACAAGCTATCCGCACAAATGCCATTAAGGCCAAAATCGAAAAATCCTCTGATGATGCCAAATGCAGACTTTGCAAAGAAGCTGATGAAACTGTTGATCACATACTCAGCTGCTGTAAAAAAATCGCGCAGACTGATTATAAATTGCGGCACAATTCAGTAGCACAAATGATTCATTGGAATTTGTGCAAAAATTATAATATTAAAACAGCAACAAACTGGTGGGAACATCAGCCTGAAAAAGTCACCGAAAATCAGATGGTCAAGATCTTGTGGGATTTCCGTATACAAACCGACAAAATACTGGCGCATAATACACCAGACATCACACTGGTTGAGAAAAATAAGGTCACAATCATAGACATCGCAATACCAGGTGATAGCAGGGTCGCCGAGAAGGAACATGAAAAAATCGCAAGATACCAGGACTTAAAAATCGAAATTCAATGACTATGGCACAAACCAGCAGTGGTAATTCCAGTGGTAATTGGCACACTGGGTGCTATTCCAAAAGCACTGGAATTACATTTAAAACAGTTAAAAATTGACAAAATCACCATCAGTCAAATGCAAAAAGCTGCACTGCTTGGATCTGCACGCATATTACGAAAATACGTTACGACGTCCTAGGCCCCTGGGTGGGGCCCGACTAGTAACCAATGCCAAATCCGGCGAAACAACTGGCCGCTGTGATACAATTGTACAATAATAATAATAATAATAATAATAATAATAATAATAATAATAATAATAATAATAATAATTTTTGTTACTTAACCAACACATGCCCACACCAGTGGGGGAAAAAAAAACAAAAAACAAAGAAGACAAAAAGAACAAAAAACAAGACAGGGGGGAAAAAAAGAAAAACAAAAGAAAAACCAAAAAAAAAAAAAACACAGGTATATATTATAAAAAAAGTATATCAGCTGGTTACAACATGTTTTGGTGCATCTCTTCCATTAATTCATATTAATTCAAATATCTTAACTCAAATGTTTACCATATTGACATCATTATACCTCCACTTTTAGTTGACTACAGTTATTTAAACATCCTTCATCCTTAACTATGCCAAAGATTTAATCCATAACCACATGCTGACATTTCATTTACTTGTTTGTAAAATCCTCTATTAACATCAAAACCTCATATCCTGTTTTAGCTGAACATCCATAATATTTAATACCAAAAATTCCATCTTCCATGTGGTATAGTTTATTATCATTCTCCCTTCTTTATGTAATTATATTGTATATCGTAACATTTTCCCCATATTAGTTAACATTTAACTGTATATATTTTATTTTTTAATAGTGATAATTATTGTCAAGAGCCAAGGTGGCGCAGTGGTTAAATGCAGCACTGCAGGCTACTGCTAGATCAGCAGGTCAGCAGTTCAAATCTCACCGGCTCAGGGTTGACCAGCCTTCCATCCTTCCGAGGTGGGTAAAATGAGGACCCAGATTGTTGGGGGCAATATGCTGACTCTCTGTAAACCGCTTAGAGAGGCCTGAAAGGCCTATGAAGCGGTATATAAGTCTACTGCTATTGCTATTGCTATTGCTATTGTGACTAATAACCTTTGTATATGGTCCAAAATATTTCCAACCTTCCCTTCTCATATCCAATTATTATTTATCATATCAACTCCACATTATATACATTACTATCAATATCAATTATTATTCAGCTATGTCTATTACAAATAAGAGTAATTAGATTTAACTAATTTTGAATTGTATTCTTCCATCTATCAGCCTATGTCTCTCCAATAACAAAACCTCCTTAGTCCTATTGCCATTCGTGGAACAAGTTCACCAAACGTTTTTATAAGCAAGTCCAAACAGGAATATCTTCGCACCTTTTTGCTTAGGATGCCTCTGATGTAATAACGTTGTCCTAGGCTTGTTGCACTTTTCAGCTTGTCTTTAATTTTCAAGGGTGGTATCGAAAATTCTGCAAATAATGTTTCATAAAGTATAGATTCTTTAATTCTTCTCATTCCTCCTGCGCTCTGTCTTTTGAAATAAATCTTCTGTATGGCTGCCCCCCTTTCAAGCGTTGCATCTCTTTCTCCCCCCGAAGTAAACCAGACACCTGGCATGTCAGCAAGTTGAGAAACTTCATTTCTAACGTTCTTCATTTGTATTTCAGGAACATTCAAACATTCAACGTTCTCACTTTTTTCTTCATATTTTAATGTTAAAAACAACAAATAGTCCAGCTTTTTTTCAAATCTTTGGTATGTGTCAAACAACTTTTGAAATGCGGAGAAAATCATTTGAAATGAATCATTTGAAGCATGTATAGACGCCATATTGTGACGCAGCTAGAGGCTTTCAAATATTTGCAAATAAGAACACGCTGGGAGCTGTGCAATCTTATCTGATCTTAGACCAACACAGCCAAGCAATAAAAGTGTCAAATTGTAAGAAGCCAAATTATAGTAAATTGGTTTACAGCCCACTTAAGGAGAGTCAGAGGGAATGTTGGAGTAATCTTTCCTTTATCCACGTAAATAGCATTCAAAAATTTTAAGAAATAGGGTAACCACCAGCCATAAATCCATTAAAAAAAAAACAATTCGCCGCTAGATTCTTCTGTTCTTTGGTTTCAATTAGCTTAAATTTTAATGCGGACCTCTTTGAGTAATAAAATCAGCTTACCAGTTGAAAACACTCCCACCATTCTTAGGGGCAACCTGCAGTTTCGGTTAGCTTACAGCTAATCCAGAAGGAACTGGCAAAGGAGGTTAAATTCCAAGCCCCCCAGAGACTTGCGAACGTCTCTGAGGTCACTGGATCTCCTCCAACCTTTCACTGTCTCTCCGGGACAGCTTGGGTCCAAAACGACCCGTCCAATTTCCTTCGGAATAGGGGAATTTCAGGAATAGCCTGAAACTCCGTCTTCTCACTGCTAAGCCCCGCCTTCTTCTCCAATTTACTGCAATGTCTTGATGTAGCATTATTCTGGCTTTTGTTATGAATTAAAGGGAACTGTTTTATAGACCTAGCATTTTAATTATCCACAATGTTGTATTGAAGCAAGTGAAGTGAAGTGAAGTGTCATTGGTATCCACCAATTTCCCACTAGGTCCCACTCAGTGTTAATCAAATTGTTATTACCATTAATATCCGTTGAAAGTCTCCATCCATGTCAATCTTGAATTATTCTTGAGCTATACAAGATCAGATCATGTGCAACCATACATAACTGAATGATTAAGTCGATCTATGATTACCTTGCCACTGTTTCATTTGTATCTATGAAGGAGCATTTTGTCTTCTAGACAAGCAGGTCTATCCGGGGCGGTTTTCATGTCATACAGAGATACAACATAGCCAGCCACATTTTTCAAGTAGCATGTTGTACAAACCTAGACCATATGATGAGTTTATGGTTCAGTATGCTATGGAAATATTTTTTAAAAGGATAGCTAGGGTGAATGAAAAGAAGTGACTTCACCATTTTATTTACTGGTAGAGTAAGCATTTTGTGAGAGAGTTGGTAGCAGTGAGAATCTGTTTCTTCTGCTGTCTTACTGTAAGGTGCATCAATGCCCTTCACAACGAGGATAGCTTTTAACACACTAAGAATATTTTCATATGAAGGACTTCTAGAATTTAACAAAAAGTACTACAGAGCTATTTTCACCTTTTCCTCCCACCCCCATATATTTTATTAAGAAAAGACATGAAAAACCAGCATGGATCTCAGTTGGAGGATAACATCTGGACTTCCTGAAGAAGGCAGGATAATCATATGATAAAAGCCTCACCTAAGTGAGTTGAGAAAGTCTGCTCGACTTTTTCCCAGTTGTTTTCCAGTTTGAAATAATCTTCCTTTGAACAACCAATTCAACTGTATTGAGAAATTCCAGCAAAGATAATGACAAATGTGAATTTTCCTTCATGCTAAATGTAAAAAAATCTGTTGGAAAGGGGTAGGAATCAGATGGAAAAATTATTCAAGAGGAAAGGTTTGTGAAGATTTTCTCCCTTCATCCTTCTGTTTGATTCAGTCTTCAGAAGCTGATTTTGTTAAGGTGGGGAAAAAGGAGGAATTACTTAATACATTAAGCATGAGGGTATTGATTTTGTACATAAGTGCTGACATTCGCTGAGATTATCTGGATAGACGTTTTCCAGTTGACAGTTTCAGAAGATAGAAAGAGATCATAACTGCACTGTAAGTGATTAATCTAGACAGTGTTCACCTTGTTACTTGTGCTAAGAAGACCATATTTAATTGCATAATACATGGTAGATAATTTAGAAAGAAGAAATTTCCTTGAGAAGTACAGCCAGCAAATATTCCTAGTTTTTTGGTTACATAGATACAGTGGACTGTGTAATGTTGATATCCTGCTATAAATAAAAGACTTTTCCACAGATAGGCTTAATGGAATTCTCTTTATTGTTTGTCTTATAAGGGATAAAAGTAATTGCAAGATGCAAACAGGAAATTGGCTTCAAAGAATGGAACTGATTCATTGGCACAATTGAGAACTGTTTGTGAGTTATGATTTTGCAAGATGTGCCATTGTATGTTGTCGTTTCTGGATGTACTTAATAGTCCTTTTGAAAATAGCATTCAATAATCAGTTCAGAGTGTCAAAAGGTCTAATCATGTGGTAGGAATAAACCCCTATACCTGGAAAAACCCTAAAGCATCCAAATGTTGTCAATGCTACAATAGCATTTTATTTAGCTACTGAGATGGCAGTAAGATTGACATACTTGTCAAGATACAGAACAGCATTTTTCCTAAAGCCAGTCTGCAGAGCTTGTTCTCATAGTGGTGATACTAGACATAATAAATTATAAGTTATGTCTTTTTGTGATTGAGAAAAGCAGTGAAAAGGAATCTAAAAGGAATCTTCTCAGGAGGAAATGTAAAGTACTTTAGAACAGTCAACTCTGGTGAGTCTTATAACAAACAATTCTTATTTTGTATCAATAATAAAATAAAATATCTGAAGATGATGATGATGTTATCCATTCAATAGAATCCAATTCTTGGGGATTCTATGGGCCAGGTCTCTCGACATCTTCAGATCTTGCATTGCTTTTTTCAGTTTTTCTATGCTGTGGCTGGTGTCAGATTTGATGGTGCCCAGCCACTATATTCTTTACTGGCCTAGTTTCCTTTTACCACTAACTCTTCCAAACATAATTGCTTTGTGCAGTAAATTCCCCCGCATGACATATATCAAAATGAGAGGCAGTTTCACAATTTTGCCTTCTAGTGACATGCCTGGTGTTATGCGCGCCAGTAGTTTCTTATTAGTTACCTTTGCTGTCTTAGGAATATGCAGGAGCCTTCTCCAGCACCACAGTTCAAAAGACTTGACTTTCTTCCCGTCTTGTTTTTTTTTCCCAGGCTCAATTTTCTTAACCGTAAATAGCTACCGGGAACACAGAAGAGTGAACTAATCTACATTTGGTTGCCAGACTGATGTCCTTGCTTTTCCATATTTGGCTCATGTTCATCATTGCTATGAGACCCAGTGCAATCCATTGTTTTATATTTGTGCTGCACTAGAAGTTGTCTTTTGCAAAAACAGCTTTTGCCTGATTTCATTCAGCTCTAGCATTTAAACAAACCTCTTCTTCGGGTTGCTCTTTGAAGATTGAAGTATTTCTTTTGTTAGGAAAACATACAGACACATACATGTATGCATATATTGGAGCCAGAAGTGAATACAGTTTATCTCTTCTATTAATTTAAGGACTAATAGAAGGCATCTGCAACCACTGGGCTATGTTGCCCTTTCAGCTCTCCGCTCTGCTTACTCTGCCTTCTTGGTTTGAACAACAAAAGATGGGAATAGTGGATAGAGACAGCCAATGAATTTAAACCATCATCTTCTGAAGGTAGGCTTGAAATAAGGTAGGTGTCAGGGCTGGAAAAAAAACTTTTGAAAAAAATTCTTTATTATAATTATGCACATTCTGTATTTCTTGAGGGGAGGCATTTTAGAAGTGCAATAGTGACAATGGTGCCTCATCATGGGAACTGGCAACAAGGCATCAATGGTCCCGAGTCTGGACTATGACCATCACCAAATCTGAATTGCTATTCCCCTGCTTCTTAATTTTTTCATCCACAGACAGAAAATAAATCTCACTGGCTGGTTTCTGTATGGACTGATCTACCCATGTATACCCTTCCCTTCCCGCAGCCTTTTCTTCGCTTAACCAGAGGTTTGCACAAATAGTTGCCTTCACATCGCTTTTCCACAGTATCTGCTTTGACACCAGTACTGTTCCTTTCTAAATTAATCAAAGTGATGGGGAACAAGTTGCTTTTTCTCCTATGTTCTTTTGTAGGCACATGGAAACGTTTAGCAATAAAGAACTGATAGTCCAGCTTCATAGAAACAAAACAATATTCCTAGTACTGTGGTTATGAGTTTTTAAATCTTTTTTATCCATTTCCAATGTTTCTTTCTGGTTTCTGGCAAGAAATGCCTATTGTATATAATGCATTAGCTTAAATGATAGCAGCATTCATTTAAGTACAGGGTTTCCTTTTTTAACCCATGCAAAAAAAGTTATGAAGTTGGGTATAGTTACATGGCAACTGGTTAATGACCACAGTAACTGACAACCGTAATTTGGAGCTCAGTTATGGTCATAAATGAAGGCAAACCTACAGCTAAGAATAGGAGAACTGCAATTTTAGCCTATCTGAAATGCATTAGGTAGGATAAAGTATTCTTAGTGCTTTAAGTCTTGAATTTTTTTTTCTTTCCCCTCTCCAAGTTAATTCAGGTAAAAAAGTTTCAGAGTTGCTCATCTTGTCAGATGTTATTTCTTAATTACAACTCTTTGTGGTTTCTAGACAACAATGAAATATTTTTTTGAATAACCAGTGTTTAGAATGTTTCTCTACCTTTAGAAGCACATATTGCTCTAGCTCAATCTTGTCTTAATATTAAGCAATACATGTAAAGCTTGGTCTGTCAGCTGAAGAAAATGTAAATGCCCGCCATTATTTAGCAGCAAAGCAAAAAAGAAAGGGAAACTAAATAGGATGAGGAAAAATTCTGTGCCAGGGCAATTTAGGCATGGATTAGCATTAAGAGTTCAAGAACAGCAAACAGGTGTTTAAACACAAACTGTGGGCCCTACATAAAATTGTAGATCACATCATGACTGGCTGTAAACTGAGGGCATATACAATATCGGATTTTTTTAAATATAAACAATGCCTCGCTTCAATGGTTAGATGGCCTAGACATGGGTATTTGAACATAGATCTTTTTAACATTTATATTTTATTAGCTATTATTAATCTTGGTGAATTGTTAATGTATACAGCTAGTCCATGTTATGATATGCCATATGTGTGTGTGAGAGAGAGACTTGTTTTGCACTGGTATTTTATCACCATCATAATCCTATTCATAGTTATTTGTGGGCTCTTCTGTTTGTTGTGTGTCTGTCATTGCAAAAGAGGGTGCCAACCATTGAAAATGCCTCCTGTCTGAGCCTGAGGGGGGAACTCCAGGAGGACAAACGGCCTGGACTGCAGACCTCTCTCCTCTCAGGCCTGATTTTGAGGCCCTGTGTTGGGAAAGGAGGAGGCCATTTCCTGTTGCCCAGAAATTCACTGAGTGCTGATTGGACCTTAGGACATCAATCAAAAGAGACTAACACTGGGTTCCTCCTCCTGGTTGATATTCTTGGAGAGAAGAGAAGAGAGAAATTTGGGAGCTGCAAGTGGAAAGAAAGATGGGAGAAAAGCCTGGAGTCTTAGCCTTGGGTAAGTGTATAAGAGGGATAGAGGTGGTTGTCAGAAGGTTGCAAAAGGTGATCTCATAACCCCGAGACACGGCAACCATCGTAAGTATAAACCAATTGCCAACCATCTGAATTATTATTATCACATGACCATGAGATTGCTACAAAGTGTGAAAAATGGTCATAAATCACTTTTTCCAGTGCTGTTGTAACTTTCATTGTTGACTACATGAACTGTTGTAAGTCGAGAATTATCTGTGCTATGTGTACTTAATCTTGCTTCCAATATTTTGCCTCAAGCTTCCTTTGAAATTTCTCTAATCATTTCACAACTCTGAAGCCTGAAATGGAGTTATAATGATTACTCAGTTTGTTCCTGTTTTTGGCATTATATCAAACTTAGATATGTTTATGAACTCAGAGAGGATACAAGGACAGCATTTAAAATATAAAAATGAGAATTTGCCCATTGGAGGGGAAAAAGGATATTTATATGAAATAATAGACATTTTAGAAGTAAACCTGCAAAATTGAAATTTATTTCAAAATGAAGAATTTATTCTGTTTCTGTGAAGCTGAGGTTTAATATTTCACTGTATCTGAAGTACAAGCTGCGAAGCTGACTACTTTGAACTGGGTGTTAATTATTATTATTTTTGTTTTGTTCTTGTTTATGATATTTGGAAATTTAAAATCTATATTTAAAAAAATGGCTGTGTGTGTGTTCCAGCTTAACTCTGGAATGCCTCAAGCAATTTCAACCAAACGTGGTACACAGATGACTATTCTCTGGGAAAAAATACTGTGGGGGGTAGGACACCCCTAACACCCTCAGGGTGTGTGTTCTGGTAATATGCAGCCTGTTGTGCCTTAAAATGGTTTCTACCATATTGCTGTAAAATGACTTCTACTGTACAGCGCAATGGAGTTGCCATGGTAACTGCTTCACAGTGCTCCACAAGGGGGCTCCCTCTGGTAAGGGGGGAAATCCAACATTATAAATTATATTTGGCCCGGACATTTTCAACAAGGCTTTGATTATTTTTGAGGACAAATATATGGCTACGATCAATAAAACATTACTGCAACTCGGCCTGTGTGCATCACTATGAGACGAGACCACTATAAGACCGACACAACTTCACACAGATTACATACGAGAAAAGAACTACAACATTGAATGGCTTACTACAAATATCATGGACAAGAAGCCACTTCTAAAGCAAGATCAGAAGAAAGCATACCAAATGATCAAGGATCAGTTGCAAAACAACAAGGTGGTATCACTTTTCTTGACGCTTCTAGGGGCACAGAAAAAACATTTAATTGTCGTCAAAATCAGGGCTTTTCCTGTCTAATACAGGATTAGAATAAATAAATACCCAGGGAACACCAGGTTATCAGCTAGTAGAATATATTTGTTACTGGCAAATCTATTCCTGAAGAAAGAAGAAATGTCTCCTTTTATTAGGGAGTAAATGCTTCAAAATTTATTTAGAGGACTTAAGAACAGTGTCTTTCTCCTGGTCATTAAAAATGTGTATTTTTTTTTACAGTAAGACTGTAATTGAGCCCAGAATTACAATTGTAAGTTGTTGCAGTTATGTCAAGACATTAGGTGCCATGTTTACAGTAGTTGTTAAGCAAATGCTGTAGTCATTAAGTGAACATCATTAGGTTAAGCTGCCCATTCTCCTTTTGTGCAGTGAAAGGACGAGCAACTAGTTGGTCATGGCTGTCAGAAGGCTCTTCAGAGTAAGTGTGGCCATCTCAGCTGCCAAGAAACTGGCAATATGGGAGATGCTTCTCAACTCTTCTGACTGACTCATGGCTATTTCTCGTCTCTTCACAGAACATCTGGAAAAGATGTTTGTGCCTTTTCTGTTGTCTGAAGAGCAACATTGAAGACCTTCCTATGTCACGTGACAGGTACCACCTCCTTTTCCTTAAACCCCGGGCATGGTAGGGCACAATTGATGGACTGTGGACTCGGTAAGAGCCTCTCCCCAAAATGGCTTTCTGTCCAGAAGGGACTTCAGGGCAAAAAGATGGGCAGGCTGACTGGCCAGGCTGAGAAAGGAGAAGCTGAGCTAGATAGATGTTCTTTGACATGTCACCTTCTTCTTTTGGTCAGGACTGCACAGGAACCAGATGACCAGTGGGGAGAAAAGCTGTTCAGCACTTTACTGCTATATGAAGAGCAACATTGAAGACCTTCCTGGGATACCTGATAGCTGCCACCACCTTCTCCTCAAACCCTGGTTATGGTGGGGCACCATTGATGGACTGCAGAGTCTGCCATGGTTTAGGGGCAAAAAGATGGGTAGGCGGACTGGCCAGGTTGAAAAAAGAGAGACTCAGCTAGATGGATGTTCTTTGACATGTCACCTTCTTCTTTTGGTCAGGACTGACGAGGCGCAGGAACCGGATGAACAGCAGGGAGAATGGGAGACATATCATGCGTCTGATGGAGTCACATCTTCCTTTCCAGGGGTAAGGACACTTAGGCAACATAGCCAGTGGGAGTTCATGCTTCCAAACTAGGTGGGGGAAGAGGGGAATTCCCATTTGGGGGGAACGTGGCCAGCCTAGAAAGCTGAAGAAGAGCTCCTTGGATTCATGGAAAGATCTTGATGGCTTGGAAGGGAAAATCCTGGGGAATACTAAGGGAGAGCCATTTTGAGCCTCTTACTATCAGCCACATTTCCCATGAGCTGCTGTCTCTTTGCCCTCTGTAATGCAGCCTTCCCTCCTAGGGAATACAAACGTTCCACCACATGCAGAGGACTTTTAATTTATGCCTTCAATTAACAATTCTTTCTTTCAGGTTGTGATGAGTGTTCCTGCCACCACCCGGAGTCCCAGGAAGGAAGATGTCCAGCCAGCTCTCATTTCATTGAGGTTAGTGTTCTCAACTGAGGGATTCTGAAGCCCCCAAGAGAAGGACAAGAAGAAAGGTTGGCAGAGGGCAGGCATCTCTATCATCTGCCTCTACCTCTGCTAACAGAAGAATGACTCAGGCCCTTCGATCTCTCCCCAGAAATGAAAGCTGATTGAAGTGGACGGCGCGGCTCTCTACAATTTGGGAGATCTGCACTGAGTTGGTAATGCCAGACTAGCTTCCTCCCAATGATAATGTCAGAAGCCCTGACTCTGTAGATTTGTTGATATGCCAATAGACAGGTATCTGCATAGTTATTTCAGAATCCATCGGAAGAATGGCAATCGATGAGGATGCCAAAGAATCCAAGAGAGGTGCACTAGGAAGCAGTGCCTGTCAGTAAAGGTACGGAACACTTCAGAGGGTGAAAAACTTGCAGAGGGGAGGCATCTCTGCCTCTGCTTCTGCTAAAGGAAGAACGGCTCAGGGGAATCCCACTGGAAGGCCAAGCCCCTTGGCAGGCCAGCCGGAAGGGTTCCTATAGCCTCCACATGACCATTCTTACAAAAGGGCCCATGGTTAATTTTGATCTTTGGCCCTTTTGTTTTCTTCTCCCAGAGAGAAAAGGCAGGAGCACTGCAGGCCGCAAATGTCCACAATTCTGGAGACCTTCACTGAGTTGGTAAGGCCTGGACAGTTCCTCCCCATGTGAAAAGATGAAGCCCTGACTCTGTGGATTTCTTGATATGCCAACAGACAGAATCTTGGTATTTTCATTTGAGGATCCCTAAGGAGAAACAGTGGAGGAGGAGCTCTTTCCTGGGCAGGACACGTCTTCTCCAGAGGTAAGAAAGTTTTGGCAATGGGGCCGATGGTTAGGGTTAGGGCTATGCCACGACTCTTGATGGGAGTGGGATAAATTGTGGTATATATCTTTCTAAGCTTAAGGCTTGCAAAGGCTCTCTTGCTGTTGGCCCATAGGGCCTATCTTCTAGCAATCTAATGGGGACGCAGAAAGCTTAGGATTTAGCCTCCATATTGTCATTTGCAGGATTTGCTGACCGTCCTGGTGGGCTCCAGGACCAGCAGCCTCTGGGAGGTGGACTCCCTTGCTGACCTTCTGGAGGAGGATCTCAGTATTGCTGGGACCAGGATGCGGAGGCTTCTTCCAGTCCATGGGTAAGAAGGACAAAGTGTTTTCAGTTGGATAGGGTCCCTCTTGTCAGTTCTCCTAACCTGAGTGAACTATGCTAGAGCACTTTGGGCAGTGGAGCAAGGGGACACCCAGCCCTTGGGACAAGGTACTTAGGCTGACTATATGCACCCAAGCTCTGGTGCGACTGGTTCCTTTCCCGCAAAGCTTTAGGGACCAGTGTTCTAAACTGGCGTAAATTTAAAAATGCCACCTTTCCAAGGTTCAACAAAACGGGGCATTTAGCCAGAGTCTGTCGTGCCAGCCAACATGATGGCTAAAGAGGAATCACTGTTGTTCACAGGATTCTCCAGAGGAAGCAGAAGACACCCCGGAGGATCTCAGCAGCCTGGAAGAGGACATCCTGGACTTTCTGGACCGTCTTCTTCAATAAGAAGACGTATGAGCCCCACAGATAGGAAGGTGTCCAATATGCTACCTGGGAAGAGCGGAGGGCATGTACAAGTAACTCTACAAAGAGCATGTTACTAATAATAGCCTTTGATTCCTCCCCCAGATGCTTCCTCAGATTCCCCTCCAGAGGTCAGCTTGGAGGAGGAGGAACTGGCCCCAGGCACCTCAGGAGGTGAGTTGGTTAATGGCTCCGAGCAACCTGGAACAAGGTACTTAGGCTAAGTATATGCACCCAAGGTCTGGTGCGACTGGTTCCTTTGATGCAAAGCATCAGGGACCGGTGTTCCAATGGGAAATGTGATCCCCATTCAGTAGAACCTCTTTTAGGAATTATGAGTTTCTTTTCCCTGATGGCTAAAGAGGAGGAATCATTATCATTCACAGGATTCTCCAGAGGAAGGAGAAGACACCCTGAAGGATCTCAGATTCCTCCCCCAGGTGCTTCTCCAGATTCCTCTCCAGAGGTCAGCTTGGAGGAGGAGGAACCAGCCCCAGGCACCTCAGGAGGTGAGTTGGTGAATGACTCCGAGCAGCCTGTCAAGAGTTATTTGGCTGAAATAGCAGCTTCAGCAGGGCAGCCCTCAGGCTTCAGTTGGGAAAATCAGGCAGCTGCCAGCTTATTAGTGATGAGGAACAGGAACTGCCTTCTGCACCTGAACCAAGAACACTTAGGGCAGACAAAAGGCAGGAGCAGCAAAGGTCAGCTCCTTTACTTGTGAGAAGCCAGTCTCACTATTCTTGATGGGCTGTGTTACATATTGAAATGAATAGCTTAAATCAGTTGTTGAAGTTCTCACTCAGGTCCGCTATTGAAGCGGGAAAATACTTTAATCTGATTGGTTGACCAGTTGACAGCTTCCTATAAAAGGAGTGCTATCAGCCAGGCTGTTGCTGTTGTTCATATGAGCTTAATAAAAGAGATTTGCTGAATTCACTCTGACCTCGTCTCCTTTCTCAGCCAGAACCTATGCACTAGCAATCTTATTGGGATGCAGAAAGCTTAGGATTTAGCCTCCATATTGTCATTTGCAGGATTCGCTGACCATCCTGGTGGCTCCAGGACCAGCAGCCTCTAGGATGTGGACTCCCTTGCTGACCTTCTGGAGGAGGAATCAGAGGATAGCTGGGATCAGGCTTCTGAGGTCAGCCCTTCTTCCAGTTCATGGGTAAGAAAGACAATGAGTTTTCAGTTTGGCAGGGATAGAGTCCCTCTAGTCAGCTCTCCTAACATGAATGAACTGTGCTGGAGTGCTCTGGGCGATAGAACAAGGTGACATCTGATCCTTGGGGCAACATACTTAGGCTAACTAAGCTATAATGCGATTGGTTCATTTACTGCAAAGCAGTAGGGAAGGTCCCACTGCAGTGGACTGGTATCCTAAATGGATGTGACCCACCCTGCTTATTCTTTTCCTTTTTGTTTGTCACCCTCTCCAGCATCCTGCTGCTTCCGGGCAGGGCTTTAACAGGCAAATAGTAGAGAGCCTCTTTAGCCTCTGAATGGATCACTGCTTTGTCTGTTGAAGTCAGAGATGTGCGGTGAGTTTCATGGCCGGTGAGGCGAAAAAAACCTCGAGCCCCAATGGTCCGAACTCAGAGGCTGGATTCAGACAACATGTGCACACCAGGCGTGGGTTTCCACTTGCTTGCGTGACGAGTGCCTCCCACACACCTGCATCTTGGAAGTGGAGCCAACTGCGGGGAGTCCAGCCAGCCATTGGGGCTTAGCCGACATACCGCGACGGAAGCATGCTCTGCACGTCCCGTGGAGAGTTGGCTTCTGCCGCTGCTGCTGGCGCTGCTTCCCCCTTCAGTAACTTTGATTTCAGGAGGGAACGGCCTCCCTGTCAATCAGCCACATGCCGGCGGAGGGAGCCCAATCGTAACCATAGGCGGCCACATTTCTGTTGTACCTCGGAAGGAAAGGCGAAGGGGGGGGGGTTATGTGTTCAGGATTTGGATGAGTCTCCGTTGAACGAAACCGCTCCTTTTAAAGCAAGGTTGGGGGAGGGGGTGGAGGGGCGAGCCAGCCAGCACTGCAGTGGAGCTATGCAGGAGCCTAGCAAAGAGGGAAGCCGTGGTGGCTGTCCCTAGCTCAGCAGGTTCCTTGCCGGCTCACCTCTCTGTGCCCCCTCCAAGCCTCTGTTTGTGGCCGGCATCCCCCATCCACCCCCACTCCTACCCCTCATTTGGCCAAGGCGCCAAAGCCTTTGATCTGCTTGCTGACACCCCCCCCCCCGACTCGGTTGCGATTGCTCCCCTCAGGTGAGAGCAAAGGACGAGGAAGGTGGGGATGGCGCCCGGGGGCACCTCTGGCTTTGCAAAAGGAAAAGGCAGGAGAACCGCAGCCCTTACCTTCCACAGCCATTCTCTCTCGCTTAGTGCATGCATAATTCGCCTGCCCAGAGATGCTTCTCCTCCTTCTCCTCCTCCTTCTTCCCCACCTCCTTCTTTCCTTCCTTCTCTTCTCCCTTCACAGTTTTCTCTCTCTCGCTCATCTGCAACCGAGAAGTTCAACCTGCAGCGAGGAAGGCTTTAGCTCGCTTTCCCTCTACAGCCTAGGAAATGGAGTCTCTGCCCTCCCCGCTCAAGCGGCACAAGGCATGATTTGCTGCTCCCAGATCAGGAGGTGGGAGAATCACGTGCCTCCTTTACATACCAAATTTTCCGCTTTTTAACCCTTGCTTAACTCTTAAAAGGCGAAAAATTCCTTATGCAAAGGAGGCCCATAGTTCTCTCGCCTCCCCCTATAGTTAACACTAAGCAGACTCAAAGTCACTGTGACTTGGAGTCTGGCAGCAACTACCTTGGCCTTTTTAATTATTTAAAAAAAAATTTTTAAAATTCTTTCCTTTTCCCCGTGAGACTGGTGAGGCCCCACCTCCCCTGCCTCTAGTGACTGCACTTCCCTGGTTGAAATCTTACACAGCTGAGGACCACCCAAGTCAGAAAGTTTATAGTGGAGAGTGCTGGCACAATGTGATCCACTGGAGAAGGAAATGGGAACCCTCTCCAGTATCAAAAGACTAAAAGCTATGATGTCAGTAAATTGCCCCCTCAGATTAGAAGATGCCTAATATACTACCTGGGAAAAGCAGAAGGCAATTAAAGTAGCTCCAGAAAGAGCAAAGTGTTTGTACTTTTAAAGAAAGGATGTGGTACTAATTTGATTTTGATTCCTCCCCCAGATGCTTCCCCAGACGCCTCTCTAGATGTCAGTTCGGAGGAACCAGCCCCAGGCACCTCAGAAGGTGAGTTGATCAATGGCTCCGAGCAGCCTGTCAAGAGTGATTTGGCTGAAACAACAGCTGCAGCAGGGCAGCCCTCAGGCTTCAGTGGGGAAAGCAGGCAGCTGCCACTGGTTAGTGATGAGGAGGAGGAACTGCCTTCTACACCTGAAACAAGAACTTTTAGGTGAGAGAAAAGCTAGGAGCAGTGAAGGTCAACTCCATTACTTGTGAGGAGCCAGTCTCTCCCTTCTTGATGGGCTGCACCAGAAGCTGGCTCTTTAGCCCAGCAGACAGAGGGATGTGATGCTGGGAATGTGTTCATGAGCAGGGTTGGACTAGAAGACCTCCCAGGTCCCTTCCAATTCTGTTATTTTGTCTGCCTATAGAACGCCTTCAGCAACGAAGGATATGCAGATGGAGGGCAGAATCTCCCCCACCTACAAAGGTCTGCAAGGAGCCGCTTTCCCATGGAATGGATGTCTTTTTGTTGTTTTTCTTGTCATTTTTTATTGTTCATGTTAGTTCTTAGATTTTTCAATTTGTTATCATTTTATTTATATTGTTAAGTGCTAAAAAATAAAAGCAATGGTTAAATAAAGTTGTTCATTGACCATGATTATTTTCCTTTAGCTACCAGTGTAGCATTCAGTGGAAAGAATGATAAACAATTGTTCATGTATACAATAAAATTACAAAAATGCTTTATATACCCCAATTTATTGTTAAGGGACAAGGTGAACTTTTGATTAAATGCAGAATTTCGTCAAGCGTCTTTGTCCCTAGTTTTGTCTAGGGACATTTTTTTTCCACTGCTGTATGGGAGACAGTTTATTCTATACTAAGGATGTGTTGTCAAAACCAAATATAATAATGCAAAAATGAATCCTTTTTCTGGAGGCTGAACAGACTTCTTCTTGTGCCATATCTGTCAATGGACGTTGGCGATCATGGTGGTGATCCCATTTTTATCAACAGCCACACAAAAAAGTGCTGTTGAGTTTTGTCCAAACCAGACCCACAGATTTTGAAGCAATTATGTTCTTTTTCTGCCTGGACCTCGTTTCCCTTCAATCTTTTCTTGGAGGATTAAGTGAAGTATGATATATTTTTCTGGGTGTCGCATCACATGTCCAAAAATTCTAACTTTCACTTTTTTATGGTTTTGATGAATGCAATAATGAGGCAGGTGCGGCGAGGTATTCAACGAATTACCAACCATCAACTGACCAATGTCATTCCTGCTGAAGGGGATGCCTCCTTGGCAGAAGAGCTGAATCATTTCTTTTCTTCCTTTGAAGTGGAGACATCAGAGACAGATATAATACAGCCACCAGCCCATTTTAACCCTGACCTCATTGTGGAGGAAGAGGAAGTGAGGAGCATTCTGAGGGCTGTGAACCCCAGAAAGGCTACCGGTCCTGATGGTATCTCTGGCTGAGTGCTTAAAGGGTGTGCTGATCAGTTGGCTGGAGTCTTTACCAAGTAGAACTCTGAGGTCCCCACCAACTCAGTTATTCTGTTCTGTTATTCTGTCTGTATATATAGAGATGGCTTCAGCAACTCAGGCTATGGAGGTAGAGGGCAGAATCACGCCCACCGATGAAGCTCAGCAAGGAGCCGCTTTCCCCCAAAGAACTTTCTATAATTTGATGGGTTGTTGTTTTTGATTGTTGTTGTTAATTTTAATATTTGTTCATTTTTCAATTTGGTGGTTTTTTATGTTATCATTTTATGTACTTTTTTACTGCTTAAAATTAAAGCCAACAGTTAAATAAATAACGCTGTTCATTAACCAGTTTTTTTCACTGCTGTATGGGATACAGTGAATTAGTACTCAGTTACTCAGGAGCACCCAAAACTTTGAAGTTTCTTAGGAAGTTTCTCCTTATTTCTAGGTTGCTTCTCTCCTTGCTTAGTTTCCATCTATGGTTTCTTGTTTTGCCTTCTGGTGCTTTGGAAAATAGGTTTCTTTGTGGCATCCTTCAACTACTGGAACATTGCTATCATGTCACCCCTAGTCCTTTCCCCCTCATTATATTAGATATACCTAATTCCTGCAACCGTGCATTATGTTTTAGCTTCCAGCCCCCCAATCATCTTTGTTGTTCTTCTCTACTCTCTTTCCATAGTGTCGGTATAATGGTGACCAAAACTGGGTGCAATATTCCAGGTGTGGTTTCATTAAGGCCTTATAAAGCAGTACTAGCACTTCTTGTGGTCTTTATTCTATCCCTCTAGGAACACTTTTGAGGAAGTAGTGAAGGCAGATCTAAGAGATGGTGCTGTAGAACATCTCATGCAGCAAGAAATTCCACTGCAGCGAAGCAGGAGCCCCCTCTTCGCCCTCACTTACACATAATTCTCCTCCCCACCCTACCTTTTTCTCTTCCCTTCTGCCTCAGCAAGCAGTGTGAAGTAGAACCCAGGCTACACACAGGGAAAGGACGCCCACATGGTAAGCGAGACGGGGCAAGGCAGGGACAACCCGGAGGTCGGTGAGGCGAAGCAGCACTTCGCTTTCCAGAAAAAGAAAGGTGGGAAGCCACCCAGACACTAAGCCATGCTTAAAGGAGGCGGGCGAGAAGCGGAGGGCGCGCGTGGACAGAAAAAAGACCCCCGCCCCGCCAGGCCGCCGAACAACCACGCCCCCTTCGCTTATAGGGCAACTGGTTCTGCTTGCAAGACCCAGGAGGGGGAAGCAGTACGAGGGGGCTACCGCGTACGCTGAGTGTCCTCCGTCCTGCGCCTGCGCAAATCTGCTGTCGCTCGCTGGCGTTCTCCCTTCGATTACCACCTCCTCACACCACCATCAATCTCCTTTTCTGCCCCGGCTGTTTCTTCTGTTGAGCAAGTAGGACACACGCACACGCAGACACCCATCCCGCTTCGTCCTCAGGACCTTGGTAAACCAGGAGTATCCGGGCTCTGAAAGAACGGATCCTCCGCCGAAACCCCAAAGAGCAGCCTCTGCCGTACATGCATCGCTACACACGGAAATCATGGTCGTACATTGGATGGAGACGGCGTCTCTCGGCAGCCTCTTGAGTGGATATTGCTACTCCTAGCTTGGATAGCGGCGGTGCCGGAGGAAAAGGAAAAGGAGAGCCGGAGAAGCGCCCGGAGGTGAGGCAAGGGACGGAGATCGGAGCCGCGGTGGGTTGACTCCGAAAGGCGGGAGAGGATTTGCGGTCTAGAGGAGATCTCTGGGACTGAACCCCTTGGCTGGAGTGAGGTGGGGGGTGAGGGTTAAATCTCGCCGGAAAACTTTGCTTTCCTTCTCGGCTTTTTAGTTCGGGCAAGGAGCGATGAAGGGACACAAAGAGCCCTTGCTTAGGTCTGCGGGGAAATTGTGGGAATATTAAAAGAAGATTAAGAAAGCGCAGCTTGCAATTGCGTAGGGTGTGTGTGTGTGTAAGAAGCCTCGGGACGTCTTGGAAATATTTGCTACGCGTTGCCTGCCGTAGAGGATTTAGTCTGGATTCCACGAGGCATTTTTTAAAAAGTGTGCTAGTGTGTGTGTGTGTGTGTGCGCGCGCGCGCGCGCAAGACAGCATACAAGCAAGGGCTGCGTTTTTCTTTGTACCAGAGGATCGTACAGCCCAGATACCCGATGTGGGTGCCTTCCGTTGCGCGGAGAATCGAGGGTGCCTATTGCGATGCTTTGAGTTGTGTGTACGTGTGTAAGAAGATGCTTAACACGTCTTTTGTATGTTCAGTTGGATTTCCCAAATGTAATCGTACCAAGAAGAAAAAGGCATCCGCAACTTGGATGCGAGAGAAGCAAGCACCATTAAAAACCCTCTTTACTGATGGAGGGGGTTGGACTAGTCTACAAGCGAGATCTACCTAAGGAAAGTTTTGCCGGCGCATCTTGGTTTCTGGAGTTAGATTTGTGCCGAGCTGCCTGTTCGGCCTCGTTTTTTTTCTAAGGGGTGTGTGTTGCTCTCTTTTTCAATAGCATTTTGTGCATTCTGCTAGGAGGCTCGAAAGCAACTGCAACATAAGAGGTTCTCTCCCCCCCCTTTTTTTTTTACTGTTGATGTGCCGTGGTTGAAAAGGCTCCACCTGTGCTACTGACAGATGAAAAGTGATTTATGTGTGCACAGGCGAGGGGAAAAAAACCCTTGTGATTTATTGTTGCTATCTGGATGTAGCTAAATGCATGTTTCAGGAAGGCAAGACAATGTTGGTGACATTAATGGATATTGAAAATGAGTTAATTGCAAACATGTGGGATGTTTTGAGCTGACTAAAAGTACTTAGTGTGTAGAAGCCAAGGAAGGCTGACTAGGGTCCTCCATTTTGGAATGCAACAACTACATGAATTCCTCATTGTTACTCTTAGTGGATGAGTTTTGGGGAGTTCCAATCCAAAAGTACCAAGTTGCCTATATGTAACATAGGGGATTACATATGATAGTGTTATAAATTTTAGAGGCTGTTTACTGCTGACTTTTCCCATTTGCAGTGCATGCTGGTGGAATGCTGTGTTGCTAAGTATTTCCTCTCTACTGTTCTTGTGGAGAAGAATGTGCTTCAAAAAGTGAGCTGTTTGTCCAACCATCAAACCATCATCCCTATAATGAAAAATGTCACAGGCGAACCAGCCTGAAATTGTTCCTGTTGACCTAGAGATGTAGATTAGTGAAAGGTGATTGTGGTTGATGCCTCAGAATGGAAGAAAGAACTGGTTACTCTGGTAGTTCTTGATATTTATTGAGGCTGGATTTGGTGACTAAACCTTCAAATTAAATCCTGGAAAAGATTTTGTACATGATTCCTATCTGATTGCCACTTCCTCACTGATGGATGAAGCAAACCTATTTTCTCTTTGTATATCCATTTTGCTTCTGAAAAAAGCTACACAAAAGCCAGTTCTGGCTCATTCATGAGTTGGTATTTGGATTCATATTTCTCATCAAGCTATATATGATTTCATTTTATTTAGCTTATCATTTAGGTGAACCCACATATTATAGGTTAACAGGAAGCCAAGCTATTAAGATTTGTTCAACAACCATAGTTGACATCCTAGTTCAGCTTTAGATGTGAATGCAGTGCTTGTGCTTGGTACAAGAGTTTGCAAACGATTATGTCCCCGTTTCTTAATAAAGGGGCAAATGTTAGTAATTTAAGAACAAAATATTCAAGCTTCAGCAATAAACTTGAAAAAAATACTTCTGGAATGGAAAACATTAACATGCATTAGTAACAATTAGTAAGAAAGAATAGATATTATTTGCAAAATTATTGTAGAATTTGTTTAGATAAATAGACATTGGGAAGAACAAATGATGAAAGACAAATATTTCTGAAATAATAAGACTTTGTAGGTACTACAAGCACCTAAAAGAACAATTGGGTTTTATAAAAATGTATTAATGAAAACAAATATAAAACTTTGGGATATGCTGGTATGACTTAAAATATATTAAATTTCATATATATCTTAGAGCAGGGGTCCCCAACCCCTATCCATGGACCTGGACTGGGCCATGCCCCATCTACGAGATGCAGGCAGCATGTGAAATCATGCTCCATCCAGGCCAAGGAAAAACCTGTCTCCACAGAACCAGTCTCTGGTTCCCAGAAGGTTGGGGACACTGGCTTACCAATTACATTTTGCAATTCTCCACCTGATTGGTGATCTAAAGTGTTTAGAGACTAAAATTTCCAAAATTCTTGGCCCAGTTGGAAAGTACCAAGTTGAGGAAGTTTGACAACATTGCGTAAAGCCATGTTGTTGAGTAAATCATAGCTGATTGGGTCCCCATATAATGTGCAATATGGAATTCAATATGGAGATTAAGCCAGACTAAACAAACCACATTACAGGTGAATATATTGTGTTGTAAAGTATGGCTACAAGATCTGGAGTGCAACACGTTGGATGACGTGTGTGTGTGTGTGTGTGTGTGTGTGTGTGTGTGTGTGTTTACTCGCAGCCAAAAAAACTAGCAAATGAAAAAGTAGGATAGTCACTGAGGTCTGCTTCAAAGAATAAAAGACAGCACCAAAACTCTTGGTAAATTCTTCAGCTACAGGGTAAAAAATAACTTGACTGAACAGTACCCTCCTTCATAACTACACCAATATTATAAATGAAACAAACAAAATGTTAAAAAGTTATATTTATGTAGTTACTTATCAAGCATATCTAAATTATATTAAACCAACCAAAATATATTTACAATCCGCAAAGCATGTCACAACTTTTGAGCACCCCTAATGTTTGGAAATTGAAGGTTGAAAAATTACATCAATATTGCAGTATTTTTTCCACTAAAATCTCTTTTTTCTTTCCCTTTCTCTTCTTCCTCTTTCTATCTTTTGTTTTGAACACATCCCTATTGTGACGAGCTTTTTCCTTCATAGTACTGGTTTCATTTTAAAAGATTGCCTTTTTTTAAATTGTATTTTAAAACAATCCTTTTTATGATGTGTTGTATGGTTTTAAATCATGAGTTGTCCCCAGTGGAGGAGCAGCACAAGAAATGTAGGAAATCAATTTCTAGATAAGGTAAGTATGATCTAAATCCCAAAACAGAACAAGGCAATCTAATTGAAAAGTCCTCCTCCTGGGTCTGCCTTAGAAATTTCCTGTTTTCCTTAACCCAATAGATATGGAGATTACATAGTCTTGGAAAGAAACAAACAAGATGCTAAATTAGCACGAGCAAAAAAAAACAAACAAACCATCTACTAGGCAAGAAATTACATATCTTAGATTTTCAATAATAAAGTTCTCCCTGAATCACATACTGATAAAAACTGCTTCTGAAGATTATGCCTGTGAGAGATGCAGCTGCTTTGTGAATCATGTCAGTAGCAGAAATTGTTTTCTTTTGGAGATGCCAGGTTTCACAAATTATGTTTTGATTGAGCATAGCTCACTAATGAATTTGTCAGATTAAGGCTGTTCATAGGTAGGAGCATTGTATGTATAAACCAGCTCCCACATGTTTTAAAACATCCCACAATAGAGGCAATATGCATATTTTTACAACACGGTAGAAATTATATTTCAGCTGCAAGCTACTTTGGACTGGAAAAAAATTAGGATCTATCCTTGCTGTTATTCAAAGCAGTGTTTACTATGTTTAGTCATTTTTGGGCAAGGAAATCACAGTAGAATTTTTGTTTTGTTTTTTCCTCCCAGAATTAATGTTTATATTGATAGTTTCTTCATTGAGCAGTTTCAACCTTTATACCAACAGCAAATTTTGGTGGAGAATTATGACAGCCAAATAGCTTATTTCGTTAGGGAGGGAATGGGGTGGGTTGTTCTGATATAAGACCAGAGGTGGGTTGCTGCTGATTCTGTCCAGTTCGGCCAAACTGGTAGTGGAATTCAGGCCTGGGTTGCAGAACCGGCAGTGACGCAGGCCTGCCACGCCGCCAAACCAGTTCCCTCACCGCCACCATGTTGTTTCTAGTGACTGTGCATGCAGTCTGTAAATTGCAAACTGTTCTGTGCATGCACAAAGCACAATTTACAAGCGCATGCATCTGGTATGCGCAGGGATTGCGAACTGGTAGTAAAACCTGTAGCAACCCTCCCTTGTATAAGACATGACTGCTTGGCAAACTCTTAGTTGGCAATATTTTGCTGAGGCTCCTCTTAAACTCAGTTTTGGGAGATACAGCTGGTTTCCATGTATTAATTTGTGTTAGTCTAAGTATTTTATAGTTATCTGAAGCTTTTTGATATAGACCAAACCGCGGAGGACAAAATCGCGCTCGACGAAAGCGTGCATGTGATGTCATCACAGCGCGACGAAAAAAATTAAAAATTGAAATAAAATTAAAATTAAAGCAAGCCGATTCACATAAAGGTAAGGGTTAGGGTTAGGTTAAGGGTTAGGGTTAGGGCGTTAGGGTTACGTTTAGCGTTAGGTTAAGGGTTAGCGTTAGGCTTAGCGTTACGTTAACGGTTAGGTTTAGGGTTAGATTTAGGCTTAGGTTAAGGGTTAGGTTTGGGGGGGTTAGGGTAAGGTTTTCGCTTTATTTTTACATTTTTCGATCACAGCGCGATGTTTTCATCGCGCTGTGATGACGTCAAATGCGCACTTTCGTTGAGCGCGATTTTGTCCTCCGCGGTTTTGTGGTGGAACCAGACCAAACACGCTTGCTTGCTTCTAAAACATTTCCTGCCTTTTGGAAAACAATGTTGATTTTGAAAGATTGGAGTCATGGCAATGGATTTAGCTGGAGGAAAATAGCAGTTAGACTTAGCAGTTAGACTTATATACCGCTTCATAGGGCTTTCAGCCCTCTGTAAGCCGTTTACAGAGTCAGCATATTGCCCCCAACAACAATCCGGGTCCTCATTTTACCCACCTCGGAAGGATGGAAGGCTAAGTCAACCCTGAGCCGGTGAGATTTGAACAGCACTAAGCATTGCAGCTAGCAGGGTAACCTCTGTGTTGTGAGAGATTGGTAACAGCACTTCATGCATTCATCCTGCACAAATCTCTAGCAAATGTCAGGCTGTTATGATTGCAAACATAGGCTTGAAAATGTGTGGGCAGTGTCTAGTAAAAGCTTTTATTGCCATGCAGTGTCTTCTGACAATTTTCTGTGATCAAAAGTTGAATCTGAGTTGTCAAAATAATATCTGCTTAAGAATGAGTAGCTCAGTTGCTTTTTCTAGCCCAGAAACTCTGGAGGAGCTTTGACAAAATTCCTGGCCAGAACAGCATTCTATTTGAAGTCACTTGCTCATGGAAGCTAGTTATTTATTATAACTAGCTAAAGAAAGAAATTCTCAACAAGAGTTCTTTCAATCTATTTTACCCATTTTGGACAGATTCCTATCCATCAATCATCTGTCAAATTCATCTCCCCAAACCTCTAAATGTTACTTGCAATGTTTAAGATGCTACAAGGGGATATAATTAAACAAATGATTGAAAATACTACAGTCTTCAGGATATTTAATTAAACACAACTGCAAATGATAACTAAGTTAGTTTTTATTCCTAATTCATTTGCATACCACTCAAAAGCTATCAATCTAGTAAAGTTCTGCACTTCTATATAATTTAGTATCATATCTACCCAACTGCTGCTTAAGGAAAAATACGATTAAAACCAATGATCAGGAAAGGAATTATCTTCTTCCTCCCTACCTTTCTTAGTTTTCGTTCTGCCTGAAACAGCTCAAGACAGGTGCCATGTATGCCATGAAGCACCTTTTTCAAATTACTTTCAAAACACAGCACAATCCTCTTAATTAGACAGCAATGAATGAAATATTTCAAGAGCTGTGGTGGTGCAGTGGTTAGAATGGAGTACTGCAGACAAACTCTGCATTCCCACTGCCAGGAGTTCAGTCCTGGTTGACTCAACTTTCCACCCTTCCAAGGTTGGTAAAATAAGAACCCAGATTGTTGGGGGCAATATACTGACTCTGTAAACTGCTTAGAGAGGACTGTAAAGCATTATGAATCGTGTATATAATTATATAAATATAAATCATATGTGCAATTGCTAGTGCTATTTTCTGATACTACAGTTTGAGGATTTCAGTTGGAAAATAGTGTATTTGTATGCTTGTTTGCACTCTCCCTCCCTCTCGCCTAGCTTTCTTTACTGTTCTTTAATTTAGCTTTAGCTGAGGTCCTGACCTCAGTGGTGCAGTTGTCAGGGAGTTCCCCAACTTATGGTTCTGGGGAACTGCAATCTGCCTTCTTGGGGCCCATAGACAGAGATGAGATAAGAATTCAAAACCACCATGACAGTCATGAAACTGGTGCACCTTATAGATGACCCAACTCACAAAGGGATCATGCATTAGATCTTTGTCTCAGGACAGTGGCAAGGTGATCTGAGATCAGGGGACATTAACACTAGCCCCTTAGACACATGGACAGATCATTCCTCTTGGTCCTAGAAATATCTAGCTGCCTCCCACTGCAGGGAGGGTGGGCCTATTTGATCAGTCCGTTCCATGATTGATGGACCCAGTAGGGTTTCAGAAGGAGCTTGGGGTTATTTCTGAGGTTCTCATGAATTTGCTGAGATCTTAGTTGCAGCCTGGAATGAATATGTGATTCAAGGGCCTTGAATCTTGAGTGATGCTGGAGGAATATGAAGGATGAAGCTGACCAAACATTGGCATTAACCTTTATTAGAATTTGTGACAGTAAGAGCACCAAAGCTTGCTTACTTCTCTGCTCTTATTGTGTGTACTGCAGGGCTTAACTCTCTCCCCTCCTGTTTAATATAGGAAGTCCTTGACATGCAACAGTTCACTTAGTGACTGTTCAAAGAAAAAGTTACTGTCTCATATTTATGATAATTGCAGTGTCCCAGGGTCACATGATCACCTTTTGCATCCTTCTGACAAACAAAGTCAACCTTAACAACCAAGTTACTAATTTAACTACTGCAGTGATTTACTTAATAGCTGTGTCAGGGAAGGTTGTAAAATGGGGCAAAACTCACTTAACAAGAGTCTCATTTAGCAACTTAAAATTTGGATTCAATTGTGGTTGAAAATTGAGGACTACCATTATTTTTGATCTCTCTGTGGTCAGGAGGCTTGACATCTGTGACTGAACAATCCTCCATACTGCTCTGAAACACAATTTGGCAATCCTCTTGGACTTATGGCTCCTGCTGGAAGAGCAGGTGGCAGCCATGGCAGGAGAGTCTTTGTACTAATCTCTCTTGTGTGCCAGTTGCTGTACCAAGAGGCCTTGCTCATAGTTACAGATGCCTTGATCACTCCCTGTTTGGATTACTGCAGTGCACTTTACATGCATTGTAAAGTGAAGACCATTTGGAATCTGCAACTGGTCCAGAATACAGCAACCTGACAGCCCAAGCCAATTATTCCTATTTGGAAGCTCTTCCTGTTCAATATCACATGTTTGATTTTCTGTCCCTCATTCTTGCTGCATAGTAAAACACTTTTCTGTATAAACCTACAGTTGGAGAACTTGTAAGAGCACAAAGCCCCTCTATTCAGTTAATTAAAACAACTGGTTTCTGCCCTCTGGAACATCTTGCCTCCCCCTGAAGTGAGATTGGCTTCCACCCTTCTGACCTCCTGCAGGAGCCCGAAGACCTGCCTCTGCCAGATGGCTTCGGGCGCAAACGGGGGAGCAACACACCAGAGGTGGTTGATGAATCAAGAGGCAAATCCCACCTCCTCACCCTGTGCATTCTGTTCCCACACTCCCCACCTTTTAACTATAATTTTATCTTGATGGGGAGTTTCATTTTTATTGTTTTAGATATATTTACTTGTTAGGATTTTAATCCTGTAAACTGCCCAGAATTGTTTCGTGTGAGATGGGTGGCAAATAAATTTAATAAACAAGCAAGCAAGAAAATAAACAAACAAATGACATTTTTTCAAGTCTGCTTGAGAAGCTGTTCCATTTTGTCCCTGGTTGCATGAGCCTGGGAAAAGACATGGCTGCTTTAATGAACACCCCAAAATTTTTCAGAATTTGAATCATTCAAAGTTATAACAGTGCTGAAAAAAATAGCTTTGTAATTAATCCTTGCACTTATGATGGTCAAAGCATCTCAGGGTTGCTTGATCAAAATTTGTATAATTGGCAGCTGGCAGGTGTTTATGACCATCACTGTGTCCCACAGTCATATAATTGCCATTTGCATGCTTCACAGCCAGCTTCCAATCGGCAGAATCAATGGTGAAACTGGCAGTAAATTCACAAGGCATAGTGACACGTCACACTTAACAACTGCAGCTGAACTGACATAAGTCCCTTGCAATCACACGATACTTTACTCAATGACCACATTGCTTAGTGACGAAGTTGCTGCTCTCAGTTTTGGTCATTAAGTAAGGATACCTGTATTTCATTCTGAAAAACAATACATGGGTCAATTTAATATGCTGTCAATATGTACGTTTTCCTTTTTTCAATCTCTCTGGGTCGGGGAGGGGAAGTATCTCTTATCCTAATTTTTTTTAGTGTGCAGAAGTATTTCCATAATTATGAGGCTGGAGAAAGAGGACAAAGATTATAGGCAAAGCTTGGAAAAATACAGTTGGGAAGGGAATTTCTTCTTTACTAGTGGTAAATGGAGCACTCATTAACTCAGGTTGTTTTATATGATGGGAATTCCTTTTTTTTTTGGCCTGATAAACTGCACCTATCTTTTTATTACTAGGTTGTGTCACATTGTTATCTTGGTGGATCTGCTATCATAGATAATTTCCTTTTATTGTGTCAGCTTGCCACCAGATGAAAGCAGGCAGGCTGTGATGTGATAAGAGCAATCCATGATAATGTATCTAGGATAATAGTCTTACAAAATGAAATAATCTGTTGATAGTTGTTGTGAAATTAAGATTATCACCTACATTGGCTGAAATAGACACACATGTGGTAACATTGAAACAAGGTTTAAATAGTAGGAGCCTTTATTTTTTCAGCCTTTTAAAGCAGATTGGAGTGAGACTGGAGGATGCATGATGAATACTATTTAAGCAATGCTAAACATTTAGCATACAGGTAATTCTTGATTTATGACCACAGTTGAGCTGGCAATTTCTGCTGCCATGCGAGACATTTGTTAAGTGAGTTTTGCCCAATTTTACTATCTTTCTTGCCACATTTGTTAACAGAAGTAACTTGATTGTTAAGTGACTTTTCCATTGACTCTGCTTGTCAGAAGATCACAAAAAGTGATCATGTGATCCAGAACACTGCAACCATCGTAAGTATAACTCAGTTGCCAAGTGTGAATTGTGATCACATGACCATGGAGATATTGCAACAGTCATAAGTGTGAACAATGGCCATAAGTCACTTTTTCCAGTGCTGTTCCAACTTCGAATGATCACTAAATGAACTGTTGTAAGTCGAGGACTACCTGTATAGGCGAGAATTAGATGTTTGATGACTTACTTTAATAGAAATTTAAAGAATTCACATAAGAGAATAAATAGGATAGAATATGAAGTGGAACCCTAAATTTATGGGCTCTACAAGAGCTTGCCTTTTGCATGATTTTGAAATAAAATCTGAAGCATCACATTATCTTATTCATATTTTCACTCCACAAAAAAACCCCAGTAATAGGGAGAGAGGATTACTATAAACTTTTTAAAATACACTGTTTTTGGTACTTTTAGACTTCCTTGTGATTTCTAATATGAGTTCTTGTGCTTGTTCAGGTTCATTCTTTGTCTTCTACTAGGTAGTAGGGCTTTAAATATCTCTTCTGATTTCAACTACCAAAGTTCCCTGGAGAATTAAGAGGCATACAGGATCAACACACAGTAAGAGATGCTCTAGGAATAATCTGGCTCAAATCCCATGTCTCCCCATCCATTTCAAGCAGTAACCAAGGAATCAGAGGAACCGCCCATCAGATTCGCAGTGTTCCAAGCTTTCTTTGGGATTGAACAAGACACGTTAATCTTCTCAGGCACTCCAATATAGTAGATCCCATCTCCCTGAAGGAGGGACAGCACCAGTCAATCGAAAAGCAATCAGAGACTGATCAGACCACAACAACGGACTGATGGTAATGTTTTCCACATTGAGATCATGTTCTAATTGCTTTGATTAAAAAAATCAGATCTAATGTGCAACCTCCAGTGTGTACTACTACCTGTACTCTTGTTTATTTGCATTGTTAATATTTGTTTACTGGTTTGCCTATTTAAACTAATTGTATTGTATAGAATATTGTAATTACTGCGACTACCTGATTTGTATTGCACTGATGAATAATAAATGTCCATAGGTCTGGATCTATGGACATCTAATTCACATCTAGTCAGAATTTCTAAAACTTATGATTACTACATCCGCATGCATGAAATCTGGGAATGCTACCAAAGCTTGTTTACATGATATTTATAGAATTATATGCATATTACTAACAACTAATAATAGGACAAAGCAGTGGAGAATAATGCAATATGATAAATCTAGCAAAATTATACTGGACATTTTAGAAAGGAAAATGTAAAGAGATATATAGACTCATCAAAGTTATGATGTAAACATCAATGTTCAGAAGGAATCTTTTCTTTTAGTCATGACCATGCAAGGGCCCTTAGACCATGCATTTTGTTTTAGAATTCTAAATAGCTTCTTCCTATATGGTTTTTCATAGCCAGTGTAACAATGAAAAGACAATAGCCTGCATGCGCTCGATAGCTCTGCCTTCATAATGAATCGCTTGCTCATGATGCCTCTTGTCAACAATAACAATGAGACTTGCAAACATGATTCCTCTAGGGAAAGAAACTATTCCGAGTCACGTGATTGTCTTAAGCAGGCCCATGACTGTTCACAAACGCACACCATATATTTATACTACCTTCAGGGCTTCTCCCCAGAGAGAAAAGGTAATTTTGTTTGCTCCAGTGGTGCTTCTGGTGAGAGCTGGCACATTTATATTGGAAAGTCTGATGTGTGCTACCTTATTATAATTTTTTATTTGGCCTCTGCAGCTGAGATCTAGTGTGTTATGCTAAAAGCAGCATGTAGTAAAATACTGAAGCGATAATTACTTTGGAAAGAGAGTAACACATAGACAGTTGGAGATTTAATCAGTTCCCTTGTAAACACAATGCTCCATCATTATTCTTATCATCAAACTAATAGATGAAAGTGATATAGTAGTAATCAATTTAAAGAATTCTCCCCTGAGGTGGAAACAAATGCAAAATGCTGTTTTCCATGCTGGTTTTTTTAAATATTTCTTGAAACTATCCATTTAAACAGGACCATTCCTTCCAGAAGGTTGATTGAAATATCAATGAGAGGAAAGGAGACTTTGCTTTAAATTGCCCCTCCTCGCTCCTCTGTAATCTTGCTAAAATCCAACCAATAAAAAAATCTCATTTAGAAGTGAGGATGACTAAAGGCCAGTGAACAAGATTAGGGAGTAGAAAGGACAATACAGGATCAATAACACAGAAGAATTTATAAGCTGCTTAAAAATGGACAATGTGCAGATTTGCAGTTCCTAAAAGTGTGCCTTGTGTCCCATGGTGCTACATAAGCATGTAATGTTGTGAGATATTTTAAATTCAAATCTGATTCCTTAAGTAACAGAACTGTTAGGCATTTATTTTGATTTAGAGGTGCTGTGAAAGAATTACTAAGGCACTAAGAACAGCATTGAACTGAGAACATTTGTGATCCTCTAGCCTAGATCTTCATCGGGGAATTGCGCAGCCAGTGTCCAAATGGAGTCAGAGACAAACCAGTTTTATATAAATAAATATATTTTATATAATAAATATGTTAAATATTCCTAGTTATTCTACAAGGGCCAGCAACAGCCATGCTGCGCCCTGATTGGCTGGGGCGCAGCAGTGGCTGTTGCTAGCCAGATACTTTTAGTTGATTGGCCGAGGTACTGCGTCAGCAGTTGCTGAACAGTACTCGGCCCCTGATTGGTTGTAAAATAGTTACATTGCTAGTATAAATACCTTGGCGCGATCTTCGCCGTTTTGAATCGCTGTCACCTCTTCTTCTGTTATAATAAAGTTGTTGACTTTGAATCCTGGCTCTCGCGTCGTTCCTGCCTCGATCCTCTAAACTGGCGACGAGGATGGGATCCAGCGATTCCCGCAGAGCCTAGGACAGCGAGCGAGGAAGAACATTAGCCAGCCGCACAAGCCGCGATCTCCCGCCAGCACGCGAACGCTGGGGAAGAATTTTTTTTTCCTTTTCTCTCTCTCCGCTCCGTTGCTATTTTCATCAAACACAGGCCACCATGGCATCCGCACTGCCTCCATTTGCACCCTTCGGATCGGCTGGTGAAACCTGGGAAGGTTTCATGGAGCGATTCGAGGGTTACCTAATCGCTTCCAAGAACTTTGGCCAGCCGGAGGAGGAAAAGTGCAGTTTTTTTCTTAGCTGTTGTGGCCCCGCGATGTTCGCGTCGGCCAGAGCCTTGGCCGCACCAAGGCCTGCTTACAAACTGGGATGGGACAATTTAATGGCCAAGCTCAAGAGCCACTACGCCCCAACGCCATCCAGAATCGTCCGCCGTTTTGCCTTCCGCCGCCGCGTTCAGAAGCCAAATGAGACTATTAGCCAGTTTCTGGAGTCGCTCCGCACAACAGCAGCTCAGTGCGACTTCCAGAATCTGGATGAAAACCTGGTGGAGCAGTTCGTGTGCGGCGTGCGGGATGTCAGCCTGCGGAGCCAAATGTTCAGGCACCATGACATTACCTTGCTGCAAGCCGTGGAGACTGCCAGAGCAGCGGAGCTCTCTGAGCAGTCCACGGCTGACATTGAACGCCTGCAACTGGCTTCACCCATGCCTGCCCAGATGCCGGGATGCCATCCTCCAGCTTCTCAAGCTTGCCTGGTGGATGAGCTGCTACCACCTGAGGACCCCTCCAATGAGGTAGTGGGGCAACTTAGGGCGCAGCCTAGGCGCACCCCACCACCACCTCCAGCTGCGTCTCCTGCCTCCGGGTGTATTGGCTGTGGTGGCCGCCATGCCCGCACAGCCTGCCCATTCAGGAACACAACCTGTCGCCGCTGCAATAAGAAGGGGCACATCGCCCAAGTGTGCCGGGCCTCTCTGCCTGCTCCTTCTTTCTTGCAACCGACCGCACCGTCCCAAGCGCAGCCGTGCCGCCAGCCGCCGCGGCCTGCTCGGCGGGCTGAAGACTGCCATACTGTCTACCTGCCTGACACCGCTGAGGGCACCGTGAGCCAGGTGTCCGCCGGAGCCCGGAAAGTTGCTGCCTCGGTCCAGCTGGAAGGTCAGGCCTGCCGGATGGAGGTGGACTCCGGCTCTTCTCGCTCCCTGATTTCCTGGGCTGCCTTCTCCCGTCTTTGCCCCCAGGTCTCCCGGGCCCAACTCTTGCCTGCGGACACGACCCTCCGGGACTACCAGGGGACCCTTATTCCCACCCTGGGGTCCTTTCCCATCTCTGTAGACCAGTGGTCCCCAACCTTTTTATCGCCGCGGACCAGTCAGCCTTTGATAATTTTACCGTGGCCCGCTGAGCGCGCGCAGGGATGGGGGGGCGTTGTTCGCGACAACACATTGATTGTTTATATATCAGATTGTTTTGATTAAAGGCGCAGGAACACCGGGGAGACGTCTTCTGAGCGAGGCGTTTTCTGTAGAGCCGCAGGGAGACTGGGGAGACATCTGCAGGGTCGCAGGTACACGTCAGCTTTGGGCCACATGTGCGTACCTGCGTGGGGCTCTCTTCCCTGGAGCCTTTGCGCACGGCCCAGGAGCTTTTGTGCATGGCCCAGGAGCCTTTGCGCTGCAGCGATCATGTCCCCCAGCCGCTGCAGCGATCATGTCCCCCGGCCGCTGCAGCGATCATGTCCCCCGGCCGCTGCAGCGATCATGTCACCTGGCCGCTGCAGCGATCATGGCCCCCGGCCGCTGCAGCGATCATGGCCCCCGGCCGCTGCAGCGATCATGGCCCCCAGCCATTAATGTCTAAACTGCTGCAAGATATACTTAAATATTGATAAAATGTGAGGGGGTGTACTCACTTCTGTGATATCTATCCATCCATGTCTGTCTCTGGCTCTGTCTCTGTCTCTGTCTCTCTCTCTCTCTGTGTATGTATGTGTGTATGCGTGTATGTGCATATATCCTCTATCTATCATCTATCTATCTATTTATCTATTTATCCATCCATCCATCCATCCATCCCTCTCTATCTATCAATCACCTATCCACCATCTATCTATCTATTCTAGCTGGCTGGGCAATTTGGGGAGTTGAAGTCCAAAAGTGTTAAAGTTGCTGAGATTGAGAAATGAGGACGAAACAAAAGGGAAGAGAATGAAACAAGGTCGTAGAGAGAGATTGCAAAATGAAAGGGCAACTTCTCTTTTTATTTCCTTCCACCCCCACCACCCCCACCATGCCTCTCTGGCAATTGGCTGCCCAGGAGGTGGGGAGGGGAAGATGTTTCACAGACAGCTGCCACCCGCCCATCTCTCTCTCTCTCTCTCTCTCCGCCTCCCCATCTGACCTCGGCTGCTCCACGGCGGAGACCCCAGAAGGCAAGCAAAAAAAAAAAAAAGGGCTCAGGAGTGGGGGAAGAAAACAAACCCCATCACGTTCCTATCTGTGAAAGCTCCCCGCTCCCTTCCTGGGCAGCCAATTGCCAGAGAGGCAGTGTGTGTACATGTGTGTGTGTGTGGGGGGGTTGGCTAGTCCGCTGTGGAACGCGCTGCCACCCACCCAGCGCTCGCTCTCTCGCTCTCTCTCTCTCTCCCCCCCTCCAATCTCCCGCTTCTGCTTCGACTGGCCAGCAACTTGTCCCCGCTTGCCCGGGGACTGGCCTCTGATTGGCTGGCGGGGAGAAAGCCTCGCCAGGGAAGGAGGCGAGGACTCCGCGGTGACGTCATGGGGACGGCGACCCCAGGTAGCGGTGAACCGAACGCGCTCCGTCTCCACGGGTTACCAAGGCGGCCGGGTGGGCGGCCGGGGTGGGAGTGGGGTTTGGACCAGAGAGGCGGCTCTCGGGTTCGAGTCCCGGGGTTGATCTCAGGCTGCGCGTGTGGGTGAAGAGGCAGCAGGGATCATGGCCCCCGGCCGCTGCGCGGCCCGGTGCCAGGTACTCCACGGCCCGGCACCGGTCCGCGGACCGGGGGTTGGGGACCACTGCTGTAGACTATGGCATCTTCCATGGGAAACTGCCCATCCTAGTGGTTAAAGATTCCCTCCCTGCATTGCTTGGCCTGGACTGGTTTTCTGCCCTGGGTCTGTCTATCGGGGGGGTGTGCATAGGGTGGCTCCCTCCTCCCTTGAGGACGTCCTGTTAGAATTTGCGGACGTCTTCGATGGCCAATTGGGCTCCTACAAGGCACCCCCATCTTCCTCAACCTCGATCCCCAGGTTACTCCTATTCGGATCAAGGCCCGCAGGGTGCCTTTTGCCTTAAGGGCTAAGGTTGACGCCGAGCTTGACAAGCTCCTGGCGCAAGGTGTTATCGAACCCGTAGACCATTCGCGTTGGGAGACCCCAATCGTCCTCCCGGTCAAGCCTGACGGGTCAGTGCGGATCTGCGCCAACTACAAGTCGACGATCAACCTTGCCCTTCAGGCAAACCCCTATCCAGTCCCTGTGGTGCAACACCTGCTCCATTCCTTGGGGCAGGGTTGCACATTTGCCAAACTGGATATGGCGCAGGCCTACCAACAGCTCCCGGTGGATGACGATGCGGCGGCTGCCCAAACCATCGTCACCCATCGTGGGGCTTTTCGTTGCCGCCGCCTTCAATTCGGCGTTTCCGTGGCCCCGGGGATCTTCCAGAGCCTCATGGAGCAACTGCTCCATGGGCTCCCAGGCGTGGTCCCGTATTTCGATGACGTTCTGATCGCTGCGGCCAGCCGCTCAGAACTCATCGAGATGCTAAGGAAGGTCCTCTTACGTTTCAGGGGCGCGGGCTTAAAACTAAAACGCAGCAAATGTTCGTTTGCTGTCCCTAGGGTGGAATTCTTGGGCTTCTTGATTGACGCCCAAGGCATCCACCCCACACCATCTAAAGTGGCTGCCATTAAAAACGCCCCTGCACCCACCTCCAAGGCGGAGCTGCAAGCGTTTCTAGGGCTTTTGAACTTTTACACGCCATTTATACCACACAAGGCGTCACTAGTCGAGCCGCTGCATCGGTTGCTCGACCGATCGGTGGCCTGGCGCTGGGGGAGCCGTGAAGCGCATGTGTTCACGGCTGTCAAAGAGACGCTGACGTTATCGGCTGTCCTGATTCAATACAATGACAGGCTGCCATTGACATTAGCGTGTGACGCCTCCCCCTATGGTCTAGGGGCGGTCCTGAGCCATGTCCTCCCAAATGGCTCGGAGGCCCCTGTGGCTTTTTACTCCTGGACACTCTCCTCCGCGGAGCGCAATTACAGCCAGATTGACAAGGAGGCTCTGGCTGCAGTGTCCGGGGTTAAAAAGTTTCACGACTATCTCTATGGTCGGCACTTTACCCTTGTCACTGACCATAAGCCTCTCCTTGGGCTTTTGGCAGGCGACAAGCCGCCCCCCCCATCCTCTCCCCCCGCATGACACGCTGGATGGAGTTCCTCGCAGCGTATTCATATACGCTGCTCTACCGACCGGGCAAGCAGCTAGGGCACGCTGACGCCCTCAGCCGCTGCCCCCTGCCGGAGACTGACCCCGCCCCCGTGCCAGCCCTCTCAATCTTATCCATATCGTCCTCTGGCCTGCCCATTTCGGCTGTGGATGTCGCGGCCTACACCAAGGCCAATCCAATTCTCACCCAGGTCTGCTCTTGGGTTCTGAGGGGATGGCCTACGGACAAGGTGGCTGATGACTTCCGGCTCTTTAAGGCCCAGCAAGTGGAGCTCTCCCTTCACGGGGGGTGTCTCATCTGGGGGGATTGGGTTGTGATCCCTGCTGCACTTCGGCCACAAGTCCTGCCTCTGCTCCACAAGGACCACCCAGGCATAGCGCGCATGAAGGCATTGGCCCGCAGCTATGTCTGGTGGCCTTTGCTGGACACAGAGATAGCGGCCTATGTAGGCCGCTGCACCACCTGTCAGCTCTCCAGGCCAAACCCCCCCAGCCGGGCCTGCTCGTGAGTGGGAGGTTCCAAGAGGCCCGTGGTCACGCCTCCACGTGGATTTCGCCGGCCCCTTCCACAGCCAAACCTTCTTGATCGTGGTGGATGCCTACTCTCGGTGGGTGGAACTGGTAATCATGACCTCCACCACGGCCGAGAGTACGGTCAGGGCCCTCCGCCGGCTGTTCGCAACCCACGGGTTGCCGGACGTCCTCGTCTCCAACAACGGGCCGCAATTTACCTCCACCATGTTTCAGGAGTTCTTGGCCGTGGAAGGGATCCGGCATGCGCCCACAGCCCCGTACCACCCAGCCTGCAATGGCCGGGCGGAGCGGGCGGTCCGCTCAGCAAAGGAGGCGCTGGGCCGCATGGACCGGGGCGACTGGCAGTCGAGGGTGGCGGCTTACCTGCTAAGCCAACACTCCACTCCCTGCCCAAAAACCAACAAAAGCCCCGCGGAGCTCTTGACGGGCCGGCGCCTGCGGACCCCCCTGGATAGGCTCCATCCGCTCTATTCGGGGGACCAGCCGTACAACCTGGGGGTCCTCCCTTCCCGCTCGTTCAATCTGGGGGAATTAGTCTGGGCCCGAGCCTTTGCAGGGGGACAGAAGTGGGTGCCCGCCGTAATAAACTCCCTGACCGGCCCGTGTTCTTACAGGGTCGGACTGGCCGATGGATCCGAGTGGAGGCGCCACTTGGATCAATTAAGGAGGCGCCTCCCTACGGAGCCCAGCGAGCCTAGGGAACCGGGACCGGACAACACGGCTGCTCTTCAGCCAGAATTGATGTCTCAGGCCTTCCCAAATCCAGGCCTGGCCTACCCAGTGTTAACAGACAGTTACGCTCCAGTTGAGCCTTCTCAATCCGACCCGTTACGTCAATGGGCCTTCCCCAAGTCAGGCCCAGCCTACCCAAGCGCCCCCTGTTGGGAAGCGCCCCAGTCATCTCAAGCCGCCGCAGAATGCTCGCCAAGTTACACTCCGCCCTCAGTTTACAAACCCCAGTTTCCCTACACTCCAGCTACAGCCGCGCCACCAGGGCCCGGCCTACCTCTGTTGGTGAGCCCGCCTTCTGGGCCGTCTCAAGATGGTGTCACTCGGAGCTACACTCCCTTCGGGGAGGAGCTACCATGAGCAGGTCCTACCCCTCCGACGACTGAAGGCGAACTGAGGAGATCTGGGCGGGTCTGACGTCGCCCCGCCTATTTGGATGACTACGCATGCTCCACCCGGGGAGCATGCGCAGAACTGGGGGGAAGGGGTGTTAAATATTCCTAGTTATTCTACAAGGGCCAGCAACAGCCATGCTGCGCCCTGATTGGCTGGGGCGCAGCAGTGGCTGTTGCTAGCCAGATACTTTTCGTTGATTGGCCGAGGTACTGCGTCAGCAGTTGCTGAACAGTACTCGGCCCCTGATTGGTTGTAAAATAGTTACATTGCTAGTATAAATACCTTGGCGCGATCTTCGCCGTTTTGAATCGCTGTCACCTCTTCTTCTGTTATAATAAAGTTGTTGACTTTGAATCCTGGCTCTCGCGTCGTTCCTGCCTCGATCCTCTAAAAAATATATAAATATATTTACAGTAAATAAAATAGGCAAAGAGGAACATCCTCAGATGAATCAACACAGCAGGAACAACATGAGATAAATTACAGAGAGCACACCTAGCACACAGAAGAAGAAAAACCGGTAAACAAGGAAACTCCCCCTTTACATTTACAGCAACCAATCACAGTTGGCCATTGCATCAGGCAATCTAACCAATTAGCTCTAACTGTACTCCTTGTCCAACTGTCACTGCTCCAGCAGTTAAAATTTAAATTTAAAATTTTTAAATATCTTAACGATCTTTTCCATGAATTTGAAAATAACATAATTAGGCAGGTATCACTGTTGGCGTTCCCGCTCCCCCCCCCCTGCTGCAATTCGTGGTCAAATGAAGGCAGCAGAATTTGAAGGCACTTCAATAATTTTGTCTGATGAGAAGTGAGAGCCATAATGAGAGCCAAATTAAGAGCCATGGAGGATGGACTTTAAAATACAAGAAAGCCCATGTTAATTAGCCAGTGTAACAATATTACAAAAGCCATATATCAAGTATTACAAAGTCCATCCTCTGTGGCTCTTAGAAGTATCCAAGCAGATTACTTAAATTGTATGTACTTTGCTTTTTGTTTGATCAACACCCACATGTTGGTAGTACAGTTCCCTCTAATACAATTAGTTGCTAATGTCAGTTAACTGTGGAGGAATTCTGGGAGTTGAAGTCCACAAGTCTTAAAATTGCTAAGTTTGGAGACTCCTGGTTTAAAGTTTGGATTGGCATTGGGAGATTTAAGCTGAAATTATCAGCCTAACCCATCTCGCAATATATGTTATGTGAGGAAAAATAAGAAGATATATGCTTGAACTCCTGAAAGAAAAGCCAGATATAAATATAACCAACCAGCCAATAAACATAAGCTGGTGCTTATACTCCTTCCTCCAAATCTGTGTACCACAACCAAGCAATGGAAGCCCATTCCCAGAGGGAAACTGGACAGTATTCTCCATTTTAATAGTAGATATGGGGAATTCAGGAGATCAAGGTCATCATGTCACAAGTTCATCTCTGTAGATCTCAAATAGCAATTGCTTCCTAAGACAGTATGCCTCATCCAGCCCTGCCCTGTTTGAAATTCCTGGAGAGCAAAGGTATCAGTAGGGAGGAACAGGAAAGTCAAGATGGCAGCCGGAGCTGTGTAAATCAAACCCTGCAAAGAAGAGGCAGGGTTTCAATCAGACGGTTGTGGCGCCATCTTGACTTTTTGACCCTGTTCCTCCTGCAGAGCTGCTGCTGGATTTCCTGGCCAAGAGCACAGTGTGTGTTTCCCAGCGAAGGCTGTTAACTTGACAGACTCTCCTCCAGAGAATGCATCTTCTGTGTCTACGCACACACTGCATGGCTCTTGTCGGACAGATAAATAAAAACAGAGTAGGGCAAAGTGCCAAAATGTATGTCAGTCTGACTTTTTAGATTTCACTGTGTCTTTGGTCATCTATGCTTGTAAAATATGCACGGATGAAGAAATCTTAGATAAAGCCTGACTGGTTTTTTTTTTTTTACTTCCCTCCTTTCATACTCTCTCAAGCATGCAGGCTTCTATGCCAGCCAGTGTTTATCAGAATGGGAGCTGGCATCGTTTGTATTATACTAAGTGATGAGGTAGCTCATTACTGTTAGCTGGCAACCATATGGCATGACCAAGCTGCTGCTTTAAGGATCAGTGACCAGCTTTTTGTTTCAGTTAAAGAATCCATAAAACTACAGAACGGTCCACTTCCTTGGCAAGTACAGTACATTCCAAATCTTACTAAATATCCATTCTACAACATAATATTACATGCAGTGAAACCTCATTTTAAAATAATTAATTTGCAGAAGTGGGTGTTCTTTATTCATAAATGTCCATTCAACACAAAAACAGGTCCTTGTGCCCTTTTACATCATTTGTGTACATCATTGACGTCATTATGCAGTGTAAATTACATTTTCCAAATCATTTGTATATAAATTGCTGCAAACTTACATAATCTACATTATTTGCATAACAGTATAAATGCCAATAATGGCAATGTGATTAGTTGCATAATGACACTTATGCAAGTAACATGCATTGCATGCAAAGCCCATTTTTAAAAGATCCACTAAATAAGTATTGTCACTGTATTTTGTTAGCATCTCTTCGTATGCAAATTGGTTAGATCAAGTACTTATTATTAGATTTATTTATTTTTAATGCCACCTTTATTACTTTATATATAACTCAGAGCAGTGCACATACCTAATACTTGTTCCTCTTCCTATTTTTGCCATAACCCTGTGAGGTTGGTTTGGCTGAGATAGTGTGACTGGCCCCAAATCACTCAGCTAGTTTTCTTGTCTAAGGGGGGCCTGGAATCATCCTACTGTTTATGCCCGCACCTTAAAACGACACCATATTGTCTCAAGCATAAAACCAAAAACCACAGAATTTTTCAGTCAGATTCTCTGAGAAAAATGCTGTAATATTTTATATATGTTGAAAGCAAAGTCACTGAAAAGGATTGTACTTGCACAGAATTTTGGTTAAGTGAGGAGGGGAAAGGCTGAAAAATGTTAGAGATTAAATGGCAAAGGATTTGGCAGACTAGAATCCTAAACTGAAATGTTGCATGAGGCAACATTTTGTTGCAGTCTCCATTTATAACTTTCCTATTTTAACAGTTTTGTGATGTTCTCTGTGGATAGAGGACACAAGTATCCTCTGTTGAATCATATTATGATTCTTCCTCATGACCCAACAATCTGTGTTTTCTTAGCTTTCTCAAGTGAAAAAGCAGTGCCATTAGAAACCCAAACTTAATTATTTTATTTATATTTTTTATTTATTAAATTTATATGACACCCATCTAGCCGTCAAGAGCAACTTCATATTAACTATGAAATTACTCATAACTCACTGTTTTTTCTTACCTTGCATAGTCTGGAATATACTATTTTGTATACTGTCTTACTACTGTCTGCATGGTTTCAAACACAGGGCTATCTTTGCAATCCAAGGGCTGCAAATTTGGCTTTTTTTTTCCTAAATAAAACCTCATAGGATTCATGGGATTTTGACCTGAGTATAGTTTCACATACAATAAAAGTGGCCTATGTATATTCCTAGCTTCAATGAACAGTTATCTATTAATATCTACAAGCTGTCAGAGCCATCTCTTGTTTTTGATACTACAATGTGCCAAAATTTAAATTTTAGAAGCTGCAACAAATATATAGTAGCTTGTCTTAGGCTAGAAGCCAATACAAAGCAGGTGTTCTAATCTACTTTACTATGGCTGTTGTGAATATCAAAATAATTAGTCCATATCTATTTGTAATCACACCCATCCAAAAGTGAATTGTTCAAATGCATACTTACAAGCATACATACAAATGTGCAGCGTGACAGTATCCATAGCAAAATTCTAGCATACATTTACTCTGGAGAATACAGAATACTCTTGGGTGAATCATCAGATTTCAACCTGCAGAAATTTCACAAGCTTGCATCATACTCTGGGCTACACATTCCACTATCCCAAGAGTGTGATTGCAAAGATGAATGATGAGCTGTAGTCTTAACTTTTGAATTTTCTAAAGCAAAAACAATGTTACATAATCACATTCACAAAGTATCTAATTTTTAAAGGAAAAAAAACATCCTCTATGTAAATTAATTCCTCTCTCCCTCCCTCCCTCTATTTCCAGGCAAGAGGTAATAAATTATACCTAGCCTAGGTGGCCAACTCCAATACCTGCCCTTCACTGACACTGTCAATCTTGATTGTAATGCATGGTATGCTATAAAATAATACTGACGAACTGAGTGTAGGAGATAACTAGGCTGAACCTGAGGGAGAGGTCAAATGCATCGTAAGTGACACGAGATCTAAGTCCAGTTTACTTTGAATGTCTTTCTTATCTCCACTCATTTTCCTTAGAGTTTAGAGTTTAGAGTTTTATTTCATTTGTATGCCGCCCTTTTCCCTAAGGGGACTCAGGGCGGCTCACAACTCAAAGAAGGGAAAGGGGGATACAGACAGTTTAACAACAACACAAAACAATACATAGTTAAAAAGCGCAACAATCATACCATTCGAGATAGGGGCAGCGAATCTTTAGCCCCAGGCCTGTCGGAACAGCCAGGTTTTAAGGGCTATGCGGAAGGCCTGGAGGGTGGTGAGGGTACGAATCTCCACGGGGAGTTCGTTCCAGAGGGTCGGAGCAGCCACAGAGAAGGCTCTCCTCCGGGTAGTCGCCAGTCGACACTGGCCGGCGGATGGAATTCGGAGGAGGCCTAGTCTGTGGGATCTAATTGGTCTAGTGGAGGTAATTGGCAGCAGGCGGTCTCTCAAGTACCCAGGTCCAATACCATGAAGGGCTTTATAAGTGACGACTAGCACCTTGAAGCGTATCCGGAGACCAATAGGCAGCCAGTGCAGCTCGCGGAGGATAGGTGTTACGTGGGTGAACCGAGGTGCACCCACAATCGCTAGCGCGGCTGCATTCTGGACAAGCTGAAGTCGCCGAATACTCTTCAAGGGCTGCCCCATGTAGAGCACGTTGCAGTAGTCCAGTCTGGAGGTCACAAGGGTGCGAGTGACTGTTGTGAGAGCCTCCCGGTTCAGGTAGGGATGCAACTGGTGCACCAGGCGAACCTGACCCCCCCCCAGGGGGGGTCACAGCTGACAAGGAGGACTCCCAAATTGCGGACCCTGTCTGAGGGGCGTACTGTTTGACCCCCCCCAGCCTGAGAGATGGAACACTTGGCCAATTAGTAGGAGGGAAGCACAGCAGCCACTCGGTCTTATCTGGATTGAGTACAAGCTTGTTAACCCCCATCCAGTCCCTAACCATTTGTGGGTCAGATTTTTGTAAAGAGCTTAAGCTTGCAGTAAATCTTTATACTCATTTGAACTGCTTGAATCTCCTGGTGCTTGACATAGATGATTTCTTATGTTAATTCTCAATGTACATACTCTGGATTGGGGGAAGCATGGGTCCCTGGCAGGTGCTGAGTGACAAATCCCAGCATTCCTTATCCTTCCAAGATTGCTTTTTAGGTACTGGTTCAACAAAATCTTAAGTATCACAATTTCCTCCTTGATCTGAATCTCTAGCCTCCTGTTTTCAGAAACAGTATAGACAATATCTTTTAAAAAACACATCCAAACTGTTACAGGATTACCCGATCAATTTCTTCCAAGAGCCCTCTCAGTAATTGCTGTCTATTCAAAAGTCAGCAAATTCACTAAAGTTCCTGTTTTGTTCCCTGTCAAATGACTGGCTCTTTGTATTTTTCATCAGTTTATTTTCAGTTACTATCAAACAGTAGAAGCTCATGTACAATATGTACATTTTTTGACCAAATCTTTTGAGGCATATTTTCTCACCTTACCTTGGATTTTACAAAACAACTGTTTCCTCTAATAAGGGGAAGCAGATGACAAAGGCTTAAAAGCAGTATATTTTTATTAGATGCTTTGTGTACTTAATGAAAAAAATGAATATTTTTCTTAGTATCTCAGCATAAGGAAATCCCATCTACTTGTTTTAAAATGTCTTCTGCATGATTCATGGCCTATTGAACAAACCAAGGTTTACCTTGTAGAGTATTAAATGTATGATATATTTTAAAGCTTGAAATTACTACTGGTATTTAAAACACATAGGTTGCTCTGATGTTTATAGTTGACAAATGCAGATTTTTGTTTGTTGACTGCTGTGAAGTAAGCAGTTTTTTCTTTCTTAGACATTCCCATGTTTTACACTTATTGCTCATGGATTCAGTAACCTAATGTTTGATAATTGAAGGAGAATCTATGGTATGTTTGTTAAATAATATGAAGGTATGTGTGCCTTATGAAAAGCAGCTAATTATTGTGAGGATTTTAAAGACAATTTGGAAACAGTTGGAGGTTGTATACTTTCTAATTTATTGAAAAACTGATAGAAATACAGAAAAGTAATGTGGCACCAATTAGATTCCAGCAGAGAAATTAAAATTAAAAGCAGTGGAAATAAGATAATAGAAATTAAGAATAGAAACTCATTTTCTCTTGTGCTATGCTTTGGTTTAATTTCTGTTTTTAAGAGATACTATTATGACATTTTGGTGCTGTAAATAATACACATCCATAATAAACACCTAGAGGAGACTTCCTGGGGGCGGAGCCTGTCGCCAAAGAGGGCTCAACGGAGCTCCTCTCAGAGATCTGGTCTGTATATCTAAATAAGATCATAGATATCACCCCTTTTTGGCTAGAAAGGGGCAGGGAGTAGCTCAGTTGCTAGGGTCTATTCGTAGTTCACAGCCTTTTTCTTTTTTTTGGCTGTGGACGGAGATTAGATCCAGCGTAAGCTGAGCTCTTATCTCCAGCCAGTTCTTCTCAGCTGCTTTTTTTGCAGCCCTAGACAGGTGACCCCCCCCCCTCAGGACAAAGCAAAGTTGTTTGAAGCTATGATTAATACGAGCGGGTCCCACCCCTGAGAGATTTTTGCTTTTACTACTATCTTAAACACCAGCCTCATTTGTCCTAGAGGCTTCTTTGTTTAAACGCACTTCAAAATGGTGACTTTTTTCCGTTGGTGATTGATAGGGGACGTACTTAGCCGGCTTCACCTTCCTGCAGACCACTCCTTATTAACTATTTAAAATCTACAAACAAAATAATTTTTTTTTTTTTTGGAAACAGAGGGGAGCGAGAGCGCTGTTTATTTGTCTATTTATAATGGCTCCCAGATCAAAACCGAAGCGTTTCTCTACGAATGTCCTTAAAGAACCTACTATGAAATTGCAGCCCTTGTCTCCTACGCCCTCTACTGGAGAATTCTTAACACAGGAATTTTTCTTCCAAATGCTTAACGATTTAAAACAGGAAATTAAAGAATTTGTATTGGAGCTATATGATAATTTAAAGTCTAAGATTGCCCAAATGGAGACGAATACGTTTGCAGCCGTGTCTACTCTGACAGATTATACTGCTGAAATGGAGAATAAATTGGAAAGTTTGGAGGAGACTAACTCTAATTTGACTACTAATATCCAAACATTACAACAAAAAATTAGAGATACTCAAGAACAGCTCGTTATGATAAACTTTAACAAGAAGGCATTTGCAATAAGAGTCAGAGGATTACGCGAAAAGGAGCGAGAGAATCTGAAACAGACCTTTGTTGAAGCCTTCAGCCATGCGGTGGGAAGCCCGGGACTTAATTTTGATTGGCAGATTCGGAAAATCTATCGCCAGAATTCGTTGGTAGCGGAACAGCGACAGCTCCCGAGGGACATAATTATATATTTCTCCACAAAAGAATCCAGAAACGCGATCATGCAAAAGTTCTACAATAACAGGTTGCAAGTTGATGGCCAGGATTTGACTGTCTTCAAAGAAATACCATCCCAGATGTTAAAAGCAAGAAGAGACTATACTTTCTTAACTAAAGAGCTTAGAAATCACCAGATTCAATATAAATGGGAGGCCCCAGCCGGCATTACGGTCACATTTGAGAATCAAAGACTTCGTCTCAATTCTGTTTCGGAGGCTCGAGATTTCTATTACAAGACTTTGAAGGCGGGACTTCCTGATTCACTTGGAAAAGAGGAAAGACAAGCCGAAGGAGAAGGCAAGCAGCAGACCACATGGCTGCAAGATGGAGGGGGTAGCTCTCCCTCTCTCGGAGAAGCAGAAAAGCGGAGATCGAGGATTTAGACATTCCAAAATATTCGTCAAAGTTGTGGATTGAATGGGGGTTTGCGACCTCTCTCCGGTAGAAAAAGCGGAATCGGATATTGGTGGGGTGATTCTGAATGTATATTTGTAAAATGCATGCGGAATGATTTACGCTGTTTAAATCCTATTAGAAGGGAAAGTTTGATGAGATTATTTTAAAATAGAAGGTAAACTGATTCTTGTTTAAAGTATTATTTGAATATGTGGAATGATCCATGCTACTTAATTTTTATTAGAAGGGAAAACTTGGTGAGATTATTTTGAGCTAGATTGTAAACTAATGTCTGCATAAATTTGACAGTGGTAAATATCAGAGAAGCAAGGAATGAGGGTAAAATGCATGTGGAATGATTTACGTTGTTTAAATCCTATTAGAAGGGAAAGCTTGATGGGATCATTTTAAGATAGAATGCAAACTGATTTTTGTGTAAAGTAATATTTGATCCACGCTGCTTAAATTTTACTAGAAGGGAAAGTTTGGTGAGATTATTTTGAGCTAGATTGTAAACTGATGTCTGCACAAATTTGTATAAATTTTGACTCTTGTGTGAATTACTGTTTGAAAATAAGGTTAAGAAAGATTATTTGGAGGGACTATGGGAAATAGTGGTAAATATTAGAGAAGCAAGGGACGAGGGTAAAATGCATGCGGAATGATTTACGTTGTTTAAATCCTATTAGAAGGGAAAGTTTGATGAGATTATTTTAAGATAGAATGCAAACTGATTCTTCTGTAAAGTAATATTTGAATATGTGGAATGATCCACGCTGCTTAAATTTTACTAGAAGGGAAAGTTTGGTGAGATTATTTTGAGCTAGATTGTAAACTGATGTCTACACAAATTTGTATAAATGTTTATCTGAATATAAGGTTAAGGAAGATGAACTGGAGAGTCTACAGGAGGTTGGGGTAAATAACAAAGAAGCAAGAGACGAGAATAAAATACATATAGAATGATTTATACTATTTAAACATAAATAAAGATGGGGGGCTGAGCTTAATACAAAGAGTTCTTTTTTTCTTTTCTTTTTTTTTCTTTTCTTTTCCTTTTTATAATTTGTATTTTCTTTCTATCTATTTTTTTTTAATATATTACTTTTATTTTTAATCCATACGATCATAAGATACTTTAGACAGAGGGCAGTGCCAGGTGTGGGCCCTGGGAAGTTGGGAGGATTAGGGATGGGGATTTATGGGGGGTGGGTGGGTGGGTGTTAATATAGTCTCAATAAGAAAAAGAATGCACTTGTATACGGTTGTTCTTTCCCTTTTTTTCTTTTCTTTTCTTTCTTTATATTTTTTTTCCTTGGTTTATTTTTTTTTATCATATTATATTAATAAACAACAGTTGAATAAAGGAATACACCAAGGGGAGAGGTAGAGGGAAAGAAGAGGGAGGAGTAAGGAAGGAGTAAGGGGAAGGTAAGGAGGGCGTAAGGGGAATGCTGGGAGCAAGGGGAGAAGGAAGGTTTGAGGGGAAAGGGAAGTAGGAGGGGAGTGTTAGAGGGAGGAAAGGAAAGTTGGAGGGGGAAGATGGGGTGTATGGAGGATGGAAGTGTCAGGTGGGGTTGTGAATGATGATGAGTTGTGTTTTCTTTTTTATTTTGTTTTATTTCTTTTCTTATAGCAAATATCCAGTATATAAGTGACTGTAAAATGGAATGTGAAAATGAATAAAATATATTTGAAAAAAAAAATAAACACCTAGAGGAACTGTTTAACATTGAGTTTTTGCTACCGTAACAGATAAAGTAGACTGCTTATGTTTCTTGCCAGTTTCATATTTATTGCTGGCAGTTACATCCAGCTTTTCTCATTAGTATGCAGTTTAAAAAATCTTGAAGAAAATTTGCATTTAATTATTTTTATTAATGTGCATATTTCTCCATAGTGAGGAGGGAGGAGTATCCAGAATGGGGGTTGACCTTATCCTCTCGTGATTGGATTGAGTCAGATAAGCTCTTTGGGCAACGCCCCCTGGTACCAGGACTTCCCCAGTTTTCTGACTCAATCGATCGTGAAAGGTTGCTCACTCTGGATCTCCAGCAATTTACTAGGATTTAAAGAAAATTCAGTTGGACCCATCGAGCCTTGCCTCCCTGCACTGCGCACAGCCTCTTCCTGCAGGATCGGGACTGCCACTAGCCCCTCTGGGGCGGCACGCTGCCCTGGCCACTGAGTGAATCTGAAGACACTCAGTGAGGACCTTGGCCGGGCAGCAGGAGGACTGGGCATAAGCCTCTCGCAGGCAAGCCCTAACCACTGAGGCTTGTAAGTTGCTGGAGCGTCACTGGAGGGGTTGAGCGACGAACCGAAGCTTCCAAACGCCCCGGAGCGCCCACGCTGCCTCCACGTCCCCAGAGGATCACGAGGAAGCCAAAGAAGCCATTCTTGGCCACAGCGGCATCAGAGAAGAGGCAGGAGGAAGAGGATCCGGATGAGAGGGTGCACGGCAAGCTCCCTGGAGCACAAGCCGCTCTTCAGGCACTTTTTAATTTCACGCCCCTTTGTATGCCGGTCGGCGCCATTTTGAAACCGGGAGGACCCACGTGGTCCAAGATGGCGGTACCCAGCAGCTACCAAGAAGGAGAATCCCAGGCAACTGCAAGCATGGACTGCAGCCCCACCAGAGGGGCAGAAGAGCAAGCATCCAGGTCAGTGGTTTCCCCAGAGACTGTCCGAGGAGGAGGGGTAGAGGAAAGGCTAAATGTAAAACCAAGCACCTTTCCCCCAGGGCAGATCCAGAGGAACAAGCCCTCCAAGCCCTCTAAGTACGAGCGGAGGAGGCATAAGGCTTTAGAGAGACTCTGCAAGAAGGCTGCCAGCCATCAGGCCACCCCAGGCAAAGGGGGGAAAACTCCAGGCACTCCCTTACCCAGTGGAGGCTCAGTGGAGAATCCAGCCCTGCCAGCAAGGATCCCTATAAGACACCTCAGGACTTTGGGGCTCTACTCAGGGGTAGAAATCCTCTACCACTCCTACTGTGGGGGCAGCCTTGCCTACTGGACTTCCCCTCTTGGGCAGTCCCCCTGCTCAGGGGGGCATCAGCCCCAGCCAGACACCTCCCACAGGGGCCCCCAACTTTCAGGAGTGAATGATGCAGGCTTTTTAGCAATGCATGGCAGCAGCATTCCAACAGCCACAGCCTCAGGGGGCCCCCTCCCACCCACCCCCAGGGCTCCTGAATTCCCAGAAGCCCAGGAGGAAGAGATCCCCAGCTCCTCAGGTTCATCCCAGGAGGACAGTGACAATGAAAGTGAGGAAGGCGAGATCAGGGAGGGCAAGCTGTCAGAAGACGAAGGCATGCCTCCTCCTAAACCTACATTCATCGGGTTGTTCCAGCCCTCACTGTTTAAGTCCCTGCTCTTCAAGGCCAAGCTAGGCAACAGAGCAGCGGAGGCCACACCTCAACGCCAGGGCTTCTCAGCGGAGAACATCTTCGATGAGCAGGCCATCGAGGCAGACACCGTTCCTACGCCCAAGACCTTCCTCGACCTGGTAAGGCGCCAATGGGCATCTCCTACAACTGGTCCCCCACCCTCGTCTTCAGACAGGGTGTTCTTCAATGTGGACCAAGAGCTGGCTAAGCTACTGGCGCAGCCCGCCATAGATGATCCAGTCGTGGCTCTTCATACATCCACCAACATGCCTGGGGAGCCAGAGGGTGCCTTGAAGGTGGAGGACAAGAAGGCGGACCTCACCTTGCCGAGGGGTCATCAAGTAGCGGCCTGGGCTGTGAAAGCAGCCACCACAGCCTCCTTCATCATCAGATCATCCTTGCTGTGGCTGCAGGACCTACAGCAACGCACCCCCATAGCAGATGCCCTGTCACATTAGGACATCAACAAGCTGGCAGTGGCCATCCAGTTCTCATTGGATGCCACCTTGGCTGCAGCCAGATTTGCTTCCAGGGCAATCGCATCATTGGTAGCATCACACAGGCTGCTGTGGCTACGACAGTGGCAGGTGGAGGTTCGTCACAAGTGGCGCCTGGCTTAGGCCCCCTTCACAGGGGACTCCCTCTTTGGCTCGGCTCTGGACCGGTTCCTGATTGAGAACAAGGACAAGAGGAAGAAGAAAGGCAGAAGAAAGGCAGCTTCAGGACGACTCCATACCCCAGACGCTCCTACTCCCGGGGTCAGGACTCTGGTTCCTTCTTTCAGGGTCAGAACTCCTTTAGGGGTCATGGAGGCAGGGTTCTCTGGAAGCAGGCAGTACCAGGGGGGATTCCCTGCTAGGCAGAGGTACCCATACAGACAGCAGAGAGGCAGGCAGCAGAAGCGTCCCTTTCTTTTTTTATTGTATACATTTTTATTTTCCATTTTCATAACATACAATCACATGTATACTATACATAGCCAGTATCCTATAGTATTAAATAGAAATTACATCAGTTCCCCTTGTCATCAACGCCCAAAAAGATAAAAACCCATTATTAGCTCTTCTGCTCTCCATATATCTCTTTCTTCTACCTCTCTCCTACCTCCTTTCTTCCCTCCATCATCCTTTCCTACTCTACTTCCCCTTCCTTTCTCCTTTTCCTCTCTCTACATTACACTCCTCCTTATCCTCCTCATCTTCCCCCCTTACCCTCTCTCCTATCCCTCTCTTCCCATCTTTCTTCTCCCTTCTGTTTCCCACTCTTCCTCTCATTGGTGTATTTCCGCTTCCATATCAATATACTTAACATATCCTAGTTATAAAGAAAAAATAAGAGAAGACAGTATACATGTGGGATCAAATTACATTAAAATCTAACACCTCTCGTCAAACCTAATATATATCCCCCCTCCCCCCCGCCTTCTCTCCCCCGACTTCCCAGAACCCATATACGGTATAAATCTTTAACAAAAACAGTCTAAAATATATTGGAAAAAAGAATAGAAAATTGATAACATCTTTACATTGAACTTAGCTCCTCCTTGCCAAGGTAACTTTAAACAATTTATATCATTCCTGATCTTAATCATAAGCTATCTGGAATTTCTTAGTCCCGTATTTATTTTGTATATAATCAATCCATTTTTTCCAGTTTCGTTTATATCTCTCGTTTGAATGATGCTTAAGATATGCAGATATTTTAGCCATCTCGGCTAAATTTGTAACTTTCAATGTCCATTCTTGAATTGTAGGCAAGTCTTCCTTCTTCCAGTATTGCGCCACCAACAAGCTAGCTGCAGTTATTAAGTGCAAAATCAAATTAATCTCTACAGTTGTACAGTCAGTAATTATACCTAACAAAAATAACTGAGGAGTAAACTTTATCCTTTTTTAAAGAACATTTTGTATAATCCACCATATTTTTATCCAAAATGCCTTAACCTTTTTGCAGGTCCACCATATATGAAAATATGTAGCATCGAGAGAATCACATCTCCAACATTTGGGTTGTAAATTCGGGTACATAGAAGCCAACTTTTTAGGATCCAAATGCCATCTATAAAACATCTTATAAAGGTTTTCTCTCAAGTTTTGGGCTTGTGTAAATTTTACATTTCTTTTTTTACTAGAAATATTTATTTAGTGAGTTCTTAAGATTGAGATACAGTATGAGGGAAGGCAGTCAATGGTTTTAATAGTTGCAAAGAGAAAGGGATTTCAAAAGAGGCTGTTTATATGACAGAGGTTTACATCTAAACAAGTTTTGACCCCTTCGACTATCTATTTTGCCCCCTCTTTTATTGATGATAATTCTTTGCCAACTGAACATTTGCATTTCTTTTTATGACTAGGGTTTTTATTTTAAAAAAACACAAATATTTCATCATTCGTCAATCATTAAAACATTGAAGTACAATTTTTTTTTGTATGCCCCTCCCTCCCTCCCTCCACCCCCCAACCCCCCTCCTCCTCCCCCCCGACTTCCCAGAACCCATACACGGTATGGATTTTTAACTAACACAGTCTAAAATCTATTGAGAAAAAAGAAATTAAGAAATTAATGACATTCTACATTGACCTTAGCTTCTTCTTACTGAACTAACTTTTAACAGTTTAAATCATTTCTGATCTTAAGCATAAGCTAACTGGAATTTCTTGGTCCCGTATTTATTTTGTATATAGTCAATCCATTTTTTCCAGTCTCGTTTATATCTCTCATTTGAGGGATCTTTAAGATATGCCGATATTTTAGCCATCTCGGCTAAGTTTGTGACTTTCAATGTCCATTCTTGGATTGTAGGCAAGTCTTCCTTCTTCCAGTATTGCGCCACCAACAGTCTTGCTGCAGTTATTAGATGCAGAATCAAGTTAGTCTCTATCACTGTAAAGTCAGTACATATACCTAGTAAAAATAACTGAGGAATAAACTTTATCCTTCTTTTAAAAATATTTTGCATAACCCACCATATTTTTATCCAGAATGCCTTAACCGTTTTGCAGGTCCACCATATATGATAATATGTAGCATCGAGAGAATCACATCTCCAACATTTGGGTTGTAAATTCGGATACATAGAAGCCAACTTTTTAGGATCCAAATGCCATCTATAAAACATCTTATAAAGGTTTTCTCTCAAGTTTTGGGCTTGTGTAAATTTTACATTTTTTACCCAAATTCTTTCCCATGTATCCAACATTATTGGTTCTTCAATATTTTGAGCCCACTTTATCATACAGTCTTTAACTAATTCTGTTTCGGAATCCATCTGTACTAATACATTGTATATTCTCTTTATATGCATCTGTACTCTTAAGTATATAACTATACCATTTTTCTTCTCCGTAGCAGAAGCTATAAAGTGTTGTCCAAATCTTGTATTAATCAGATATTTTTGATCAATTGATCTAATATGAGTTTCTTGCAAACAAATTATATCATTCTTGAACTGTTTAAGATAATGATATATTTTCTTTCTTTTCTGTGGAGAGTTTAATCCGTTGACGTTCCATGTTAGAAACTTAGTTGTCATCTTTGGATCCCTGAAGCTTTTTTAGAGCCATCTGAACCTCTTGGAGTTTAAGCTTGGGTCTGGCTCCTCCCACTGCTTCTAAGCTGGTAACTGTAGCATCTTGGCCGGTGACAGGTGTTTGTTGTGATTGTTGTTTTTTTAATTGTTGATCCATTTGTCTGGTAATCACACGGTTTTGTCTTTGTTCCATGGCTCCTTGTACTTCTGAGAGAGAAAGATGATCCATCCTTGTTGATAATTGTGTAGTTTGCTGTCTATCTTGTCCTTCTTGTTCTCTTTCTCTAGGTCCAGGTGGGGCGGGATGTCTGGCCTTTAAAATATTATGGTAAAAATCTCGAGCTTTCCATACTGAATTAAGACAGTATCTTTGCCCCTCGAAAATGAGTGCTAGGCCAACTGGTGCATCCCATCTGAACTGTAGCTGACGATTTTTAAGCTCTTCGACTAAAAAAGCATAGTCTTTCCTGGGTCTTAGCATTTGAGGTGGTATCTCTTTCAGAACAGTCACTTCCTGACCCCCAATTTGAAGCTTGGTTTTATAGGACTCTTGCAATATCATATTCCTCATGTCTCTTGTAGTAAAGTAAATCACAATGTCCCATGGAAGCTGCTTCTGTCTCGCCAGCCAAGAGTTAGCGCAATAAACCTTATCAATTTGCCAATCAAAATTTCCCCCTGACCTTCCCATCAGGCTATCGAAAGCTTCTGGGCGGGACCTTGCTGATGGTGGTAGCTTAATAGAGCTGCCGCCGGGTTTCTGGTTGCGTTATCTGCCTAGACATCTGGTAGATACCTCATTCTTCAGGCAAAGAAGAGAGAGAGAGAGATCCAGCTGGTAAGAGCTTTTCCTTTGAAGTTCGCAGCTTTTTTTTTTTTGCTGTGGAGAGAAGGGGGGGCTAGCCAAGGCTGAATCATATCTCCGTGCCAGAAATTCCTAGCTGTTTATTACGGCTCAAAGTAAGGCTCCTCCACTTAGGACAATATTTTAACTATTTATCTGAAATTAATACAAGCAGAGTCCGTATCTGAGAACCTTATCTGCTTTTTAAAAAAAATCCTAGCTTCATTTTTTACAAGAGCTTCCTTCGTGCACTTGGTTTTTTTCCCCTCAAAAAGTAAGCTCCTAAAATGGCGATTGTGCATTCTCCGTAACAATGCCACATTCCTAATTCTTCTGCAAAGAACAGTGATAAAAAAGATCAAAGGAACAGCCAGCCAGCAGCTTCTTACTAATTAGTTTCACTTCTCTGAAGAGTTCACAAGACTTTTTTCTTATCAACTTTGTTAATATATACTTCTGATACAGAGAAGTCAAAATGGCGCTGAATATGCCGAGCTGCTTCGTTACAAGGTCTTTTTTTGAAATCCTTTGAAAAACTCTAAAGAGCTAATAAAGGGGGGACTTAATACCCCCCCCTTTTTTCTCGTAAGCTGCAAAGCGTGCTAGTAGAGCTTGATTAGTTGCTTGGAGATAAGACTAATAATGGCATCAAAATTAAATCCGGGGGGGAAATTGCCTCCCCCTCCTAGGAGCACGTCCCCGATACCTGGCACAAAGCTGCCCCCTACTGGAGATGTGATAATGAAAGAACTTTTTTTGGAAACCTTCAGACAATTTAAAGAGGAGATAAGGGACGATTTGAAAGAGTTTAAGATGGACTTATATGATAAACTTGATACTAGGATTGCCAAAATAAATGATGATATGCTGGGACTTGTAACTGTATTGACAGAACATATTTCTGGAATTGAAGACAGCCTAGAGGTTCTTAATGAAGCTAATACCAATTTGACATCTAAAACAGAGGTGGTGCAACAAAAAGTTGAAAACGGGGCTTCCGGGGCGGGACCTTGCTGATGGCGGCAGCTTAACGAGCTGCCCCCAGGTTTCTGGTCGCGTTATCTGCCTAAATACCTGGTAGATACCTCATTCTTCAGGCAAAGAAGAGTGAGAGAGAGATCCAGCTGGTAAGAGCTTTTCTTTGAAGTTTGCAGTTTTTTTTTTTTTTGCTGCGAATGGAAGGGGGGCCAACCAAAGGCTGAATCATATCTCCATGCCAGAAACCCCTGCTGTATTCATTATGGCGCAAAGTAAGGAACCTCGACTTAGGGCAATTTTTGATATATTTATTTGAGATTAATACAAGCAGAGTCCGTACCTGAGAACCTTATCTGCCTTTTTTTAAAAAAAAATCCTAGCTTCATTTTTATAAGAGCTTCCTTCGTGCACTTGGTTTTTTTTCTTAAAAAATAAGCTCCTAAAATGGCGATTGTGCCACATTCCTAACTATCCGGCAAAGAACAGTGATAAAAAAGATCAAAGGAACAGCCAGCCAGCAGTTTCTTACTAATTAGTTTCACTTCTCTGAAGAGCTTACAAGACTTTTTTCCTACCAACTTTTAAAAGTTTTAAAAGACTCCTTGTTAATATAGTAACATTCCAAACAGAGATGAACATGCTGAACTGTTTTGTTACAACGCTAATCTTTTGAAACCTGCTTTGTTACAATGCCCTTTTCTGAAACCTTTTGAAAAACCTCTAAGAACAAATAAAGGGGGGACCTAATACTTCTTTTCCTCATAAGCTACACAGCGGGCCAGTAGAGTTTGAATAATTGTTTGAAGAAAAGATATAATGGCATCAAAATTAAATTCTGGGAAACCTCTTCCTAGGAGTACATTTCACATACCTGGCACCAAGTCGCAGCTTCCACCCTCTATGCCCCCTACTGGAGATTTGCTAACAAAAGAACTTTTTTTTGAAACTTTCAGAGAATTCAGAGAGGAGATAAAGAAACTTAAAGCAGACTTATATGATAAGCTTGATACTAGGATTGCCAAAACAAATGATGATATGCTGGGACTTGTAACTGTATTGACAGAATATGTTTCTGGAATGGAAGATAAGCTAGAGGTTCTTGATGAAGCCAACACTAATTTGACTTCCAACACTGAAGTGGTGCAACAAAAAGTTGAAAATGCTGAAAAACAAATTGTTATGATACAGTACAGACAGATGGAGATTGCATTAAGAGTCAGGAGGCTGCGCGAAGACAAACAGGAGAACTTGAAGCAGATTTTTTCAGAGGCTTTTGACCGTCTGGTGGAAAGACCGGGGTCCAACTTTGACTGGCAGATCGAAAAAATTTATCGCGTTAATTCTTGGGTGGCAAAACAGAAGCAACTCCCCCGAGATGTAATTATATACTTTGCTACAAGAGAGTTCAGAAACATGATACTACAAGAGTCCTATAATACCAGGCTTCAAATTGGCGGACAGGACTTGATTGTCTTGAAAGAAATACCACCCCAAATGCTAAGAGCCAGGAGAGATTATGCTTTTCTAGTGGAAGAACTTAGAAACCGTCAGATACAGTATAGATAGGATGTGCCATTTGGTATTATAATTACATTTGATAAGCAAAAATATCGTCTCAACTCTGTATGGGAAGCCCGGGATTTCTATCACAAGATCCTGAAGGTGGGACCTGGAGAGAGACCACGAGAAGGACAAGATAAACAGCAAATCACACAACTACCAGATAAAAAGCACCATTTCCTCCTTCCAGAAGGGCAAGGGGTCAGGGAACAAAGATCTAGCCGCATGACTACCAGATGAATGGAAAAACAAGGTACAATGTAACAACTTCAATAATCACCGGCCATTGATCAAGGAGTTGTGGACTGAACTCTTTACAGAAGAGAAAGAAAATATTTCACTATCTTAAACAGTTCAAGAATGATATAAATTGTCTGCAAGAAACTCATATCAAATCAACTGATCAAAAATATTTGTTTAACCCCGAACTTGGTCAATATTTTGTGACCTCTGCTACGGAAAAGAAAAATGGCATAGTTGTATACTTAAGAAAAGACATTAAGGCTGAACTAATTGAAGCAGATCCCTTTGGAAGATATATCGCATTAGACCTAATTCTAGAAGGGAAAAAGACTTGATGGATGACTTTGAATTGAGAAATGTCTGGCGAGAAAGAAATGCAGAGGAATATGACTTCACCCTTTTTTCTGATGGACATCAATCCCTTTCAAGGACTGATTTTATACTAATCACTAATGATTTATTTTATAGGGTGAAGAAGACAAAGATTGCGGCGAGGGTCCTTTCGGATCATAACCCAGTCTGGACGGAATTGGGAAGGGTAGTGCAGGCAAGAAGGTCTTCGAGGTTGAATGAGAGCTCATTTAGACATGAAAAGTATATTAATGATTGTAAAAAAATTGCTATCTGAATACTTTGTTCTGAATATGAATAAGGGTACATTCATGGAATTTGTAGGGGATGCAAGTAAAGCGTATATGAGAGGAGTACTGATGAATATAAATAAAATACATAGACATAAACAAGGGCAAAAACGAAAAGAATTGGAAGAGGAAATTAAAAGGAAAATTTGAAATGTATCCAAATTGTGTTATAGAGGGAAGGAGGTGTTTCAACAGGAGGAGATTTAAAAGGCATTCCGGGAATTTTTTTACAGAATTGTACAAAGGGGACAAAATTAAGGGTTTAGATATAGACAAATACTTAGATAAAGAGAAAATACCCCTAGTTAGAGAAGAGTACAGGCAAAAGTTGAACCAACCAATAACCTCTGGGGAAATCCTGCAGGTAATCAAACAACTAAGATTAGGAATAATGTAAACTGCTTAAAGTTTGTGTAACGGCAAGAAGCTGAGTTCAACGCAGAGATTTTATTGACTTTTTTTCTTTTTTCTTTTTTCTTTTAACTTCCTTGGTTTTAATACATTTTAGACTGTGTTTGATAAAAAGATATACCGTGTACGGGCTCTGGGAAGTCAGGGGGGGAAGGGAGGTAGGGTCCTAGGGGGGAGGGGGGGAAATATAGTATGTGCTACATTTTAAAGTAACATGATTGCACTTGTATACTGTTGCTTTTTTAATTCTAGTGTAAAAATAGGAAGCTGAATATACTGATAGATAGTAGAAATACACCGAAGGGAGGAGCAGAGGGAAAGAAGAAAGAGGGGTAGAGAGGGTGGGAGAGAGGATTGGAGGGAGGGTGAGATGGAAGGGAGGGAGTGTATTGGGAGAGAGGAGTGATAGAGGGGGAGGGGAAGTAGGTAGAGGGGAATGTTGGAGGGGAGAAAGGAAAGTTGGAGTGGGGTGAAAGAAAGGGTGTAGGGAGTGTTGAAGTGGTATATTGGGTTTGTATTTTGGGGGGTATTGTTGACAAGAATGGTTGTGTTTATTGTTCAATGTTATATGCCCCCGGTTACGCACAGTATATATGTGACTGTATGAAATGAAAATGAAAATAAAACGTATCTACACAAAAAAGTTGAAAACGCTGAAAAACAAATTATTATGATACAGTACAGGCAGATGGAGCTCGCATTAAGAGTCAGGGGGCTGCGTGAGGACAAACAGGAGAACTTGAAACAGATTTTTTCAGAGGCTTTTGACTGTCTGGCGGGAAGACCGGGGTCCAACTTTGACTGGCAGATTGATAAAATTTATCGTGTTAACTCTTGGGCGGCAAAGCAGAAGCAACTCCCCCGAGATGTAGTCATATACTTCTCCATAAGAGAGCTCAGAAACATGATATTACAAGAGTCCTATAACACCGGGCTTCAAATTGGCGGTCAGGATTTGATTGTCTTGAAAGAAATACCACCTCAAATGCTAAGAGCCAGGAGAGACTATGCATTTCTAGTGGAAGAACTCAGAAACCGTCAGATACAGTATAGATGGGATGTGCCATTTGGTATTATAATTACATTTGACAAGCAAAGATATCGTCTCAACTCTGTATGGAAAGCTCGAGATTTTTATCACAAGATTCTGAAGGTGGGACACCCTGAATCATCTGGATCTGGAGAACACGAGAAGGACAAGATAGACAGCAAACCACACAACTACCAGACAAGATGCACCATTTCCCCCTCCCGGAAGGGCAAGGTGTCATGGAACAAAGACCTAGCCGTATGACCACCAGACGAATGGAAAAACAGGCTACAATGCAACAACCTCAACAATCACCGGCCATTGATCAAGGAGTTACAGCAACAAGCTCAGAAGCCATGGGAGGAGCTAGGCCAAAGGTTAAACAGGCCATGCAGGAGGCTCTAAAAAAGCTTCAGGCAACCAAAAATGACAACTAAGATTTTGACATGGAATGTCAATGGACTGAACTCTCCACAGAAGAGAAAGAAAATATTTCTCTATCTCAAACAGTTCAAGAATGATATAATTTGTCTGCAAGAAACTCATATCAAATCAACTGATTAAAAATATTTGTTTAACCCCAAAGTTGGTCAACATTTTGTGACCTCTGCTACGGAAAAGAAAAATGGTATAGTCGTATACTTAAGAAAAGACATTAAGCCTGAACTAATTGAAGCAGATCCCTTTGGAAGATATATCGCGCTAGACTTAATCTTAGAAGGGAAAAAGACATTACTTTTGGGAATTTATGCTCCTAATCAACAGCAAGACGGATTCTATAGAAATCTTCATGCTAAATTAGTACAGTGGGACTTTAAGTCTTGTATACTATTAGGTGACTGGAACGGCGTGATTGACACTAAAAGAGATAAGAAGACCTCTCGCCCAAATACTAAAATCTGAGCTAAGTTACCCAAACCTTTTTTTGACATGATGGACGACTTCGAATTGAGAGATGTTTGGCGAGAAAGAAACGCAGAGGAATATGACGTCACCTTCTTTTCTGATAGACATCAATCCCTTTCAAGGATTGATTTTATACTAATCACTAATGATTTACTTTCTAGGGTGAAGAAGACAAAGATTGCAGCGAGGGTCCTTTCGGATCATAACCCAGTTTGGATGGAATTGGGAAGGGTAGTGCAGGCAAGAAGGTCTTGGAGGCTGAATGAAAACTTATTCAGATATGAAAAGTACATTAATGATTGTAAAAAATTGTTATCTGAATACTTTGTTTTGAATATGAATAAGGGTACACCTATGGAATTTGTATGGGATGCAAGCAAAGCGTATATGAGAGGAGTATTGATGAATATAAACAAAATACATAGGCATAAACAGGGGCAAAAACGAAAAGAATTGGAAGAGGAAATTAAAGGGAAAGAGTTGGAGTTAACATTGAATCCAGGCGATACAAAGGTTAAGGAAACAATCACCATATTAAAATCCCAATTTGATATGTTGAGCTCTGACCAGGTAGCCACTAGTTTATTATATGCAAAACACAACACTTTTTGTAATGCAAATAAACCTGGCAGATGGTTAGCTTATCAGATTAGGAAAAAAAGGAAAATTCGAAATGTAACCAAATTGAGTTATAGAGGGAAGGAGGTGTTTCAACAGGAGGAGATACAAAAGGCATTTCGGGAATTTTTTACAGAATTGTATAAAGGGGACAAAATTAAGGGTTTAGATATAGACAAATACTTAGATAAAGAGAAAATACCCCTAGTCAGAGAAGAGTACAGGCAAAAGTTGAACCAACCAATAACCTCGGGGGAAATTTTGCAGGTAATTAAACAACTAAAGTTAGGGAAAGCGCCAGGCACAGATGGCTTGACAGCGGTTTACTATAAAAACTTACAGTTAGAAATGGTAGAACCTCTTAGAGAACTATTTAATAAAATTCAAACGGAAGGTAAAGTGCCCCCATCTTGGAAGACAGCGTTTATATCTTTGATACCCAAAGAGGATCAAGATACTACCCAACCAAAAAATTACAGACCTATCTCATTACTTAATGTAGATTATAAAATTTTTACTAAAATACTAGCAAATAGGTTAATGGTGGTTATTCAGCAATTGATACATACTGACCAAACAGGTTTTATACAGGGGAGACAGATGAAGAGTAATGTTAGACTAATCATTAATGCATTAGAATATTTGGGAAAGAACAACCAAATCCCTGCTGCGTTCATATTTCTGGATGCTGAGAAGGCCTTCGATCGAGTTAATTGGCAATTTCTGTTGAAGATATTGCAAAAAATGCAGATAGGAGATAGCTTTCTACGGTCAATTAAAGCAATATACCAACAGCAAACAGCTCAAATCATAGTCAACGGAAGTTTAACAGACCCTTTTCAAATTGGAAAAGGTACAAGACAGGGCTGTCCTTTGTTCCCACTATTGTTCATTATAACTTTGGAAGTATTGTTAAATAAAATACGGGGCTTTGATGGTCTAAAAGGGATCAAGATTAGGCAGCAAGAATACAGAGTCCGCGCTTTTGCGGATGATTTGGTCATAATACTGGAACAACCGCAGGAATCTAGTATGGTTTTAATGAACATGATTAATCAATATGGTCAAGTGTCTGGTTTTACAATAAATTTAAGAAAAATCAAAATATTAGCTATAAATATGAATACTAAACAAAAGGAAGAACTAGGAGGGATGCTAGGATGCGAGGTAGTTAAAAAAGTCAAATATCTTGGGGTCAATATTTTAGCCTCAAACGGGAACTTATATAAGCATAATTATGAACCACTTTGGCGGAATATACAGATAGAGATGAGAAAATGGGAGAAATTGCACTTATCTTTGCTGGGTAGGATAGCGGCAGTGAAAATGAACATTTTACCAAAAATTTTATTTCTTTTTCAAATGTTACCTATACTTAAAAAAGATGCGAATCTTTTAGAATGGCAGAAGGGTATCAACAAATTTGTATGGGCCGGAAAGAAGCCGAGGGTAAAGATGAAAATAATGCAAGATATACGCGAGAGAGGAGGCTTGAAATTACCTAACCTAAAATTATATTATGATGCAGTGGTGCTATCCGCAATTAGTGATTGGACCCATTTAACCAATGATAGAATACTGAATATTGAGGGACATGATCTGGTATATGGTTGGCATGCTTACTTGTTATTCAACAAAAAATTGGATAAGAATTTTAAAAGTCATATCTTAAGAAATGCTTTACTGCGGGTCTGGAAAAATATCAATATAAATTAAATGATAAGCTACCTATGTGGGCAATTCCTAGACATGCAATTGAAAATATGAATATAACACAAAAACAGGATAGAACCACCTACAGACAGCTTCTCACTTTGGAAAGGGGGGTTCTACAACTAAAATCTTTAAAGGTATTGAAAGAGGAGAAGGTAGTTCAAACATGGTTCCAGTATGGCCAATTACAGGCCAGGTGGAAAATAGACCAAAAAACTGGTTTTATCCAAGTTGAGGATAATTTGTTTAAACAAATAAGAGATCAAAGCTTAATGCATATAAAGAGGATATATAATGTACTAATACAGATGGATTCAGAAACGGAATTGGTTAAAGATTGTATGATAAAGTGGGCTCAGAATATTGAAGAACCAATAATGTTGGACACGTGGGAAAGAATATGGGTAAGAAATGTGAAATTTACACAGGCACAAAACCTGAGAGAAAATTTTTATAAGATGTTTTATAGATGGCATTTAGATCCTAAAAAGCCGGCTTCTATGTATCCGAATGTACAGCCTAAATGTTGGAGATGTGGTTCTCTCGATGCTACATATTTTCATATATGGTGGACTTGTCAAAAGGTTAAGGCATTTTGGATAAAAATGTGGTGGATCATGCAAAATATCTTTAAAAGAAGGATAAAGTTTACTCCTCAGTTATTTTTACTAGGTATATGTACTGACTTTACAGCGGTAGAGACCAACTTGCTTCTGCACCTAATAATGGCAGCAAGACTGTTGGTGGCGCAATACTGGAAGAAGGAAGACTTGCCTACAACTCAAGAATGGACATTGAAAGTTACAAACCTAGCTGAGATGGCTAAAATATTGGCATATCTTAAAGACCACTCAAATGAGAGATATAAACGAGACTGGAAAAAATGGATTGACTATACACAAAACAAATACGGGACTAAGAAATTCCAGATAGCCTATGCTTAAGAGTACGAATAATTTAAACTGTTCAAAGTTTTTGCAACAGGAAGAAGCTGAGTTCAACGCTGAGATGTTATTGACTTTCTTTTTTTTATTTCCTTTGTCTTAATATATTTTAGACTGTGTTTGTTAAAAATCTACACCATGTACGGGCTCTGGGAAGTCGGGGGGGGGGGAAGGGAGTTGGGGTCTTAGGGGGGAGGGGGGATATATAGTATATGTTAGATTTTAAAGTAACGTGAGTGCACTTGTATACTGTTGCTCTTCAATTCCAGTGTTAAAATAGGACAAGCTGAATATATTAATAGACAGTAGAAATACACCGAAGGGAGGAGTAGAGGGATAGAAGAAAGAGGGGTAGAGAGGGTGGGAGAGAGAATTGGAGGGAGGGTGAGAGGGAAGGGAGAGAGTGGATTGGGAGAGGGGGAGGGGAAGTAGGGTAGAGGGGAATGATGGAGGGAAGAGGGAAAGTTGGAGGGGGGTGAAAGAAAGGGTGTATGGAGGGTCGAAGAGGTACATTGGGTTTCTATTTTTGGGGGTATTATTGACGAGAGGAATGGCTGTGTTTATTGTTTAATGTTATATGGCCCCGGTTCTGCACAGTATATATGTGACTGTATGAAAATGAAAATGGAAAATAAAAACACATTTACAATTAAGGGCAAAAAAAAAAACAAGAAAGAAAAAAAAAGAAAAAGAAAGAAAGCTTCTGAAAGAATCTGCTTCAAGTTTTCCTGATTGTTTTCACGCAAACCTCTTACTCTTAGTGCAAGTTCCATTTATCTATACTGTAATATAATAATTTCTTTTTCAGCATTTTCGACTTTTTGTTGCGCCACATCCATTTTCGATACCAAATTAATATTGGCATCATTAAGATCTTCTAATCCGTCTTCAATTCCCGAAACATATTCTGTTAATGAATTAACAACCCCCAACATATCATCCCTGATCTTCTGAACCCTGGTCTCAAGTTTATCAGACAGTTCTTTATGAGCAATGGATATCTCTTCCTTAAATTTTGTTTCCATCATAACTGCATGATTTTTAAATTCTTCAGCCAATTCCTTCTGAAAAAATTCTTTAGTTAATGGCTCCCCTGTGGAGGGAGGAAGCAATGACTGCAGTTTTGTGCCAGGGGCGGGCGAACTGCCAGTACTTTTTGGAGTGGGGGGGGGAACCTTTTGAGTAGGGTTTTGCTTAGAAGCCATTCCAAGTTTTAATCTTATTCAGCCAATTAATAAGACTCTGGTGGCTGATTGTGCAGCTGTTACTATTTAATTTAGTATTAAGTCACTCCTTTTCTTTGAAGTTTTAAACTCCGTAGAAATTCAAAGCACGAACAGTGTTACGAAGCTGCTCGGCGCCATTTTGAATGTCTCTTTAACAAGTAAGATATCAGAAGGAATTCTTGTAAAAATGAAGCTAAGGATTAATACAAACAATTAAAAGTTCACGTGTACAGGGTCCGCTCGTCTTAGATTCAGTAAATCAAATTTTGTTCTGAGGAAGGGAGGGTTTGCTTTGCACTGCAAATCGCAGCAGGAATTCCTGGCACGGAGACAATTCTGTCCTCGGCTGGCCTTCCCCCCCTCCCAGAAACGATCTGCGAGAATTGGTTGGCGTGTTGCCCGGCACAATCAGCTCACCTTATCTTCTTGGCCCGAAGAAAAGGTAAACAAGCTGTCAGATGGCTGATGGATTGCTCATCTGACAGATAAACATGACCAGGATTCCGGAGCTGTAACGACCAGCTCCCACCAGCAAGCCCCTCACAGCGGAAGTCCAGAAGAAGCGGCCTTTTTGAGGGGGCAGAGGAGGCAGAGGAGGGTGCTCCTTCCGCAAAAATTAAAGCCAGGCCCAGTGTTCTCGCCATTGGGGGGTGCTTAGCGTACTTCTCCGACCTCTGGGACCTCACCTCCTCTGGCAGGTGGGTGCAGAAGACCATCAGGCATGGGCTTTCACTCGAATTTCTTTGCAGTCCCCCGAGCTTCTTCCGGATATGTCCGGTTTTTAAGAACCCGACCCAGAGGTTGCTGATGCAGGAAGCCATCCAACACATGTTGGAGATCAGGGCGATCTAGCCGGTGCCTCCAGAGCAACAAGGTCAGGGGCCCTACTCCATTCTGTTTGTCATCCCCAAGGCCTCTGGGGGCTGGAGAACGATCCTTGACCTGAAATGCCTGAACCGTTCCATTTGTTATAGGAGGTTGAAGATGCACTCCCTGCACTCTATCTTGGAGGGGGTTAGACAGAGAGACTTTTTCACTTCCATAGACCTCACTGAGGCCCACCTGCACATTCCCATTGCCCAGGATCACCGCAGGTATCTCAGGTTTTGCTACATGGGACACCACTATCAATACCGGGCCCTCCCCTTCGGGCTGTCTTCGGCCCCGAGGGTATTCACGAAGGTAATGGCAGCGCTGGCAGCGCACCTGAGACAGGTCCCGGTGCACATCCAATGTTACCTGGATGACCTGCTTCTGCAGGCATCTTCCTTTAGGGGCGCCCTGCGAGACCTAGATGTCACCATGACAGTCCTGAGGGACCACAGGTTTATGGTAAACCTAGCCAGGAGTCACCTCCACCCCTTTACTAGTCTGATTCACCTAGGAGCCAGAATAGACACCCAGGTGGGCATGGTCTTCCTGTCGCCTGACAGACAGATAGCGCTTAGGCAGCCAGCCTCCTCGATAGCCAGGAAGCGCAAGGTGTCCTTAGCCACTCTGTCTAAACTACTGGGCACCATGGTCTCCGCCATTAGCATCATTCCATGGGCTCGCCTCAACACCAGAGATCTCCAATGGTTCCTCTTGCCGTTCCAACGAAGGCGCATGAGCTGTTCACAGACCAAGGTAGAGGTCTCCCGCTCCCTGACTTGGTGGACGTCCCCAGCAATCAGGAAGGGCGAAACCGTCTGGACACCAGACCGCTTGACGGTAACAATGGACGCCAGTCTGAGTGGGTGGAGTGCCCATCTGCTGGCTCAGATGGCGCAAGGACAGTGGACTCAGGCGGAAGGGACTCACAACATAAACTGGTTGGAGCTCAGGGTGGTCCGCCTGGCCCTATTACGGTTCCAGAACTCGGTCAGGGGCCAGCACATATTAGACCTCACAGACAATATCACCACCAAGGCCCACATAAACAGGCAGGGTGGACCAGATCAAGAGCCCTCGTGAAGGAGGCCAAACGTCTGGGTCAGTGGGCCGAAAGGAACCTCCGGTCTTTGACGGCAGAACACATAGTGGGGGTGGACAACACTAGGGCCGACTGGCTCAGCCGGGCCAAGATGGACAACTCAGAGTGGAGGCTGCAGCCTGCGATCTTCAAGGAGGTGGCCGAGCGCTTCGGGCGCCCGGAGGTCGATCTGTTTGCCACTCCCCTCAACACCCAGCTCCCGAGGTTCTTCTCCACATATGGGGGGCGGAAGGGACGGATGCTCTGCAGAGCTCATGGCTCAGGGGTCTTTTGTATGCCTTTCCTCCCTTGCCCCTGATTCCCAGGGTCATACAGAAGATCCTTCAGGAGGGGGCGGAAGTGGTTCTGTTGGCTCCTCATTGGCCCCGGAGACCTTGGTTTGTGGATCTCCAGTCTCTGTCAGTGGAGAGGCCCTGGAGAATCCCCCAGGAGAGGATATCCCTCAGCCAGGGGTCGCTAGAGCACCTGGATCCTCAATGGCTCCAGTTGACCGCTTGGCGATTGAGCGGAGCATCCTGAGGAAAGACCTCTTCTCCCCCAGGGTGATAAGAACTATCCAGGCTGTCCGCAGACCCTCCACGGAGCGCATCTATGGCTCCACGTGGCGGACCTTTGACTCTTGGTGCAACTCCTGGGGGTACAATCCCATCCAGGCTACGGTGCCACAGGTTCTGGACTTCCTCCAGGCGGCCCTGGATAGAGGGTTAGCTCCTAACACAATTAGAAGGCAGGTTTCAGCCATTTCATCAGTTCTCCTGTGTGGCAGAAACCAGAGTCTGACGCACCACCCCATGGTCAGACAGTTCCTTAAGGGGACCTCCAATCTCAGACCACCTATGGTTCACAGGTACCCTTCCTGAGACTTACACAGGGTATTGGACACGCTAACAGGCGCTCCGTTTGAGCCATTACGAACAGTTTCCCTTAAGTTCCTGGTGGCCATCACCTCCGCCAGGCGGATATCCGAACTGCAAGTGCTGTCCACCAGGGAGGATCTCTGCGTCCTCCACCAAGACAGGGAGGTGTTACGGCTGGATCCGTCCTTCGCTATAGTGCCCTGGGCTCGCCTACACAGCAGACGCCTGCAATGGTTTTTCCTTCTGCACTGATCACCGTGTAGGTACCTCCAGATGTGATCAGGTCCCTAGGGTGGTGGTTGTCCTCAGCCATCTCCATGGGATCCCTATTCAAGGACCCGGAGTAACTGGTGCTGACAACATATGCCAGTCTTTTCGACTGGGGGGCTCACTTGCACTCAGAAGGCTCAGGGCCAGTGGTTACAGTCGGACCTGAGCTACAACATAAATTGGCTAGAGCTTCGAGCAATCCACCTGGCCCTCATCCAATTCCAGGATCACATCAACAGACATATACTGGTCCTCACGGACAACACGGCTGCAATAGCCCACATCAACCATGGTGGATATAGCATCCAGCCCTACACTGGTTTGTGTCCGGCCCTAGATTAGTGAGGAGAGGCAGGGTCAATTAACAAGTCTGTCTACAGTGTCGCCTTCGTCAAAGGCTGGGAGGAGCTACCAGAGGAGGCGTGTAATCACAGATTGTAGACTCAGTCTGATTGGATGCCCTATGGAATTAGCCCATTCCTGAATGCTATCTCCACCACCAGGAAAACTGGTGTTTCGGGTAAGACCAACGCCCATTTTGTGGCAGAATCAATCCAGTGACACCTTTAATTTGATATAAGGATTCTTTATGGCAGGGATCCCCAACTCCCGCTATTACAAATGGCCTCATTTGTAATAGTCCTTTATGCACCATCTTGTTCTGTTTATTATATAATGATGTGTGTTGTATATTGCAGAGGGAATTTTATAAGTAATGTTTAGACTACATTAATTAAAATGTAAACACCATCATTATAATCTTTTATATTAGTATAGTTTTTGAACTTTTCTTTACCAATATTTTACATTATACAGGAAATGTATAATTAAAAAAATGATTTTATTTCTTATTTGTGAGAAAGGCTTATTCCTTGAAATATTTTTTTCAAAAAATATTCTGGTATTTTGAATAAAGAATAACAGGAATAAAATCACTAAAATTTATATACAGGTGTTCTCATACCCACATTGATGCTGATGTAGCTATCTCTGTAGAAATAGAACTGCTGAACAATGAATTTCTGCACTCTACAATTGCATCTAATTCTATTTCATGGTGGATTCTCCCCTTTCCCAACCTCTTCTAACTGTAATCTCATTTAAAACCAGTATGTACAGTTCTTTCTCTAACAGAGGAACAGTCTCAGCCAAATCACTTTGAGATTGTGATTTAATCCCTATATTTTAGGTCTTTGTTCAATTACAACTTAAATCTACAAGCATGTCACAGGTACTACTGTGTTAATACGAAACATGACCAGCTGTTACTCTCTTTTTTCATGTTTGCAACAAACCATTTTGGTTTCATTTGTTTCCAAATAACTTTCCGCAAGAGGTTTTTGCCTTTAAAGAGTGCTTTAACATGCTCTCCACCATCCTTATAGAGGAAAAATGTAAGAAAATTCTTATGGGGCTAAAAAAAAGGGAACACATTGATTTATTTTGTCAATGTTACAGAAATATTTTGCTTCATAATCCCTTTAATAGCAATGGTGTACCTTTTTAAGGGACAAAGATTGCTTTCTCTGAAGTATTTATTTTGCAGCAGAAATACACTGTTTTCTCTTAATTGTTGCAAAATTTTGTGTCACAGTACACAATATAAAATTTGGCAAGGGCTAATGAACTAATATCAGAGTCCATGTGTCTATCCTCTGCATTTTGCTGTTTTATGTAGGTTGGTCAGTGAGCTCATTAAAGAATATCTCTCCCTCACGAAGATACTACATGCACTGGGACATTCAGTTTTTTAATAGCCTTATAAAATACTGTTGTCATGATACTGACCACCAGAAAGAGCCAGCGCAATGCAGCCAATAGATTTATTCTGGAAGATATATTTCAGTATTATTCACCTTGTAAGTATGGTATTGGCAGAATAGTAGACAGCAAAAATTAGTATATTGCCTCAGACTCATTATGCTGCAAAATGTATGTGCACGTGAGAAGAGAAAAAAAATCTACTAATACAAATCACATTTGATTTTACCCTTTCTGGGCTATGAATAAAACATGATGAATGCTCTCAAAGAAAACAAAAATATATGATTTACAGAAGCACTGCACTATCCTTTACAAAGCCCTTATCTGCTTGAAAGCAAGATTTCCATTTGCTTTGCTTTGATGTGGAACCATTCTCAGAAGTCACCATTTCACCATTTCTATTCTGTTGGCTTATGATTATTATTGAATAACTGAAGTTATCACATTCTCCATAGTGAGGGGGGAGGAGTATCCAGAATGGGTTGACCTTGTCCTCTCATGATTGGATGAGTCAGATAAGCTCTTTGGGCAACGCCCCCTGGCCAGCAGATATTCCCCATATTTGACTCATCCACTCACTGGAAAGGTTGCATCACTCTGGACCTCCAGTAATTTACAAAGGATTAAGGAAAATAAACTTGGACCCGGTGAATCCTGCCTCCCTACATCGCATACAGCCTCCTCCTGCAAGGACTGGACTGCCACAAGCCCCCTGGCCACTGAGTGAGACGGAGTCACTCAGTGAGGACCTTTGCCGGGCAAGCAGGAGGAGAGGGCACATGCTTCCTAGAGGCAAGCCCTTGCCGCAGAGGCTTCTCAAGAGCAGGAGCACTCCTCCGCTCCCCTCAGGGGTTGAGCCATGAACCGCGGGCTGTTAAAACACCCTGGAAAGCCTTCACTGGCAGCTATCACCAGTAAACAAGGTGAGAGCTGGAGAGACTCAGAAAGAGCTGCGGGAGGCAGGGGGAGGCGAGAGAGACAGCCTCCAGCGGCAGCAGCAGCCACATGGCAGCCTGCAAAGGCACAAGCCATTTCCATGTGCTCCAGCAAAGAGCAGCCTTTTGAATTTGGAGCCGGGGGCCACCTTGAAACCACATGGTCCAAGATGGCAGCTCCCAGCAGCTCAGAGGTGGCCGGCAGGAGCCCAGCTCTCAGCCTTCCAGCAACACCACCACTGGAGGCTATGAGGAGCCCTTAAAAAGGTGAGAAACCATCGAAGAAGCATTAGCCAAGGGCAGGGGAGGCAGCAAAGGGCCAAAAGGAGGCTTATCAAGGAGGTTAAAGAGGCAGGCGGTGGATCAATCACCCCCTCCAAGCCTACCTCCTAGATGAATCACAGAGGCAGCTGCCACAAGGCTTGCAGCAGGAAGACCCCCCCCCCCCAACCTGAGAACTTCTGCCCCCAGGGGAGGATCCCCTTCGGCTTGTCCTCCGGTGTTACAGCAACCTTGCCTCAAGATGTATGCAAGCCCGTTTCTGTCCCTTTTCTGACTGCCAAGCAACAGGAGAATTCCAGAGGCTTCCCCCTTAAGAACACTCTCCTTTAAGTAGGAGAAGGGCGGGGGGGGGGGGGTGAGAAGGCTCTCAGAAGGAGACTGGCCAGCAGCTCTTAGTAGCACAAGCTGTGTTTTTTGTTGCTAATTCTTGAGGGCGGGGTATTTGCCCCGCAGAGCCATTTGGGAAGAAGGGGGAGGAGAGGCCCCATGTGTCCCAAGATGGCAGCCCCCTGCAGCCTGGAAAAACACAAGCAGAGGGGGGAGGAGTAATCAGCCCGGCTGCTAAAGGCTGCAGCTCTCAATGGAGGGACAGAAGAGCCTCCAATCAGGTTAGAGATTACCCCTGAAGGCCTTCCAAAGGTGGGGGCGACTAGGCAAAGAGCAAAATACAATACAATAAAATACTATGCAATATAATAGCAGAGTGGGAAGGGACCTTGCAGGTATTCTAGCCCAACCCCCTGCCTAGGCAGGAAATCCTATACCATTTCAGACAAATGGCTATCCAACATCTTCTTAAGAACGTCCACTGTTGGGGCATTCACAACATCTGGAGGCAGGTAGTTCCACTGATTAATTGTTCTAACTGTCATTTTCATTTCATTTTCATTTTTGCTTTATTTGTATGCCGCCCTTTTCCCTGAAAGGGACTCAGGGCGGCTCACAACTCAAGGGAGGGGAAAAACAGACAAGTTACAAAACATAAAAACCATACACAATTAAAAAGCACAACAATCATACCATTCGAAGTGGGGCTGCAAGTCTTTAGCCCCAGGCCTGTTGGAACAGCCAGGTTTTAAGGGCTATGCGGAAGGCCTGGAGGGTGGTGAGGGTCCGAATCTCCATGGGGAGTTCGTTCCAGAGGGTCGGAGCAGCCACAGAGAAGGCCCTCCTCCGGGTAGTCGCCAGTCGATACTGGCCGGCTGATGGAATTCGGTCAGGAAATTTCTCCTCAGTTTTAAGTTGCTTCTCTCCTTGATTAGTTTCCACCCATTGCTTCTTGTTCTGCATTCAAGTGCCTTGGAGGATAGTTGGGCTGCTTCTTCTCTGTGGCAACCCCAGAGATATTGGAACACTGCTATCACGTCTCCCCTAGTCCTTCCTTTCAGTAAACTAGACCTACCCAGTTCCTGCAACCGTTCTTCATAGGCTTTAGCCTCCAGTCCCCTAATCATCTTTGTTGCTCTTCCCTGCATTCTCCCTAGAGTCTCCACATCCTTTCTACATCATGGTGACCAAACTGAATGCAGAATTCCAAGTGTGGCCTTACCAAGGCCTTATAAAGTGGGATTAACACTTCACGGGAGCTTGATTCTATTCCTCTGTTTATGCAGCCACAAAATGTCTTGGTCTTTCTGGCAGCTGTTGCACACTGCTGGCTCATATTAAAGGGTTGTCCACTAGGACTCCAAGATCCCCTTCACAGTTACTACTGTGGAGCAAGGTATTCTGTACCTGTGCACTTCATTTTTGTTGCCTAAAGGTAGAACCTTACTTCATTGAATCTCATTTTCTTAGACAGTGCACAATGTTCAAGGTATCAAGATCCTTCTGTATCTTTAGCCTGTATTCTGGAGTGTTGGCTATTCCTGCCAGCTTGGGGTCATCTGCAAATCTGATGAGTCCCCCCCCAACGATCAGCATTTATCAAACAGAGAGCTAACAGTCATTCTGGTTCCTTCTTATGACCGCTTGAGATAACAGCAGTACTTAAAGAAACAGTACTACTATCATGGCATATATATTGCTAACCCAACTGTTAGCTTACAGACCTAACACCCTCGTTCAAATCACTGATGAAGATGTTGAAGAGTACTGAGCCCAACACAGAGCCTTGGGGTACTCCACTGCATTCTTCCCTCCATGAAGAGGCAGTTCCATCGAGGAGTACATGTGTGTGCGGTTGGTCAACCAGTTACAAAGCCATCTGGGGTGTCTATGTCTAACCCACATTCTTCTACTTTATCTAGCAGTAGGTTATGGTCTACCTTATCAGGACTTGCTGAAATCCAAGTTAACTATATCGATGGCATTCCTATAGTCCACTAGTGTTGTCACTGTATCTAAGAAGGCAATGTGGCTAGTCTGGCATGATCCGCTTTGACAAACCCATGTTGGCTTTGGGCCCTTGATCTGTTTTTCTCCCTTTCTGAAGAGGGGAACCACATAAGCAATCCTATAGGAGTTCTCCGGTGCTCCAGAATCTCTGATAGAGATAGTTCAGTTGTTTGGAGATCTCGTCTGCCAGTTCCTTCAGATGCCTGGGGTGTAACCCATCTGGTCCTGGGAATTGGTCTTTGGCTAAGGTAGACAGGTGCTCACTTACCATTTCTTCCCTATCTCATCTTGGGTTCCTAATCTGATTTTTGGGGTGCTGTTCTTGATAGGTTGGACTGTTTTATCCCTTTGGGTAAAGAAAGATGCAGAACATGAGTTAAATGGTTTTGCCTTACCCCTGCTGCTTGTCACCTTCTGGCCACTTTCTCCCAGCAAGGAACCAATCGTTTCCTTAATCGTTCTTGTTTTTAACATGTGGGAAGACCCCCCCTGTTGTATTTTATTTTATTATTGTTGTTGTTATTATTATTATCATTATTATTATTATTTTACCTTTGCAGCAGGCCTTTCTTTATTGTGAGCCTTAGCTTCCCTTCACTTTACACGCACTCTAGTGGCTGACCATTGAACTCCGTCTGTGTTTACATTCAGAATATCTCTGCCCTAATCCTAGCCATAGAATCATAGCACCCTTATGGCCGGCGGGAAAAGGGTCAGACAGGCTGGTCCCCATGCCAGAACCCACCACAAACTCAGAATGGGATGTCCGACTATGAGAAATCGCAGAAGCACCTCAGATAGCTTATGATCTTAGACGCATTCGCTGAGGGCAGAACATATAGCAGGGGTGGAGAACATCAGAGCCAACTGGCTCAGCCGGACCGAGGTAGACAATTTGGAGTGGAAGCTGCAGCCAGCAATCTTCGAGGAGCTGGTGGAGTACTTCGGACGCCCGGAGGTTGACTTATTCACCACGCCTCTCAACGCTCAGCTCCCAAGGTTCTTCAGTACCAGACATTGGGGGGGGGGCAGAAGGGGTGGATGCTCTGCAAAGCCCCTGGCCCAGGGGTCGTCGGTATGCCTTTCCGCCCTTACCCCTGATCCCCAGGGTCATATGAAAAATTCTTCGGGAGGGGGCAGAAGGAGTTCTGTTGGCGCCTCACTGGCCCCGGAGGCCGTGGTTTGCAGATCTCCAGTCGCTTTCAGTGGAGAGGCCCTGGAGAATCCCCCAGGAGAGGATATCCCTCAACCAGGGTTCGCTGGAGCACCCAGACCCTCAATGGCTCCAGCTGACTGCTTGGCTCTTGAGTGGAGCATCCTGGGGAAAGACCTCTTCCCCCCCCAGGGTGATGCAGACTATCCAGACTGCCCACACACCCTCCACAGAGCATATCTATGGCTCCATGTGGTGGGCCTTTGCCTCATGGTGGCCTTTCATTGCAAGGCCAAATTTGTTTTGTTTTTTTGAAGTTTCACTTGTATTTTGACATTAAAATTACATAGGAATAGTGACATTGATCTGCTTCCTAGGTTTATTCTAAGTTTTTCTAATATATGGAAAAAACTGAGAATGTAAATACGATGCATTTTGTTTTTCAAAGTTTTTTTATCTATATTAGTAAACTTTTGGAAGAATTTGTGGTGGGAGTCACTTGTTATTATCCCCATAAGCTTGATTGTGAATATAGAAGGAATGGCAGAATCTGGAGGCAAAGTTAAAAGAGTAATCAGCCTAGAATCCTTGAATACAAGCCTCACCCCACTTTTGGAGTATTGTTGATACTTATCTAACGCTAAGCAGGTGCTGAGTCTTACTGGAGAAGTTTCCTGGCATACTTTAGCAATAAATCAACTTAATTGAATCTTCATATGTGGACCTGGTTTTCAAGCCTCACAGTGGCCATTCTGTGAATCCATTGTGGAGATTTTGTGGTCTCAGTCATTGAATCCCACCTAAATTGATAAGGTTTATGGCATTAAATTTTACTCCAGGATTCACTAGTCAAGATATACATTATATTCCTATAGCTCCAAGCCGCAACAAGTGCTACTCGAGGTAAATCCCAGAAATGATTCTATGTATTATTGCCTTGTGTGGGAATGTTTAATTTAGAAAAAAGGTGGATCTAGTTAACTTTTCCCTACATGCTTAATAAGAGCTCTATTTTTTAGAGATCTGATTATCTTTTTTTGTCAATCAGATGTCATGCATTAGAAACAGAAACAAATTAGAGCTTAAACATGTTTGCAAATACATGCTTTGCAAAGAGGATACTTCATTCAATTTAAGGGAGGCAGAGGAAAATCCCTTCAGCACATCCACTATCTGTTTCACCTTTTTAGTTGCTAGGTAACAATGTCTCCTCCCCTCTAGAAGTCAGAGAATCTAATACAGGTGATTGACCACTTTTACGATGAACACAGCACAAGAGTAATTATCAGTTGGCATTTCTGGAACCTGTCTCATAAGTGACACTTGCTTTTTAAGTGATAGCTTACCTACTAATTCATCAAATTACTTTCTACAAAATCAAATGAATTTTAAAAAGTAGTTGAGATTCCCCTCTCCAGGATCACTGGCAATTTAAGTTATAAGCCCTCTGGTCAAGTGAAGTGATGTAAAGAAGTCTCAAAGGAACTTGGCTGACTAATTTAGCTAATATTGGTTGGGTTCATAGCATACACCAAGCTAAAATGTGAGTAGTTGATTTATGAGTCAGTGGCTGGTCATAACTTGTAACTTCGTCATATACATTTAGTTTGAAATTTACTTGGTAAATTGTACACTTGGTGGGTTACATAAATTGGACTATATACATTAAACTTACTGTTGAAATTTCAATATTGGTCAGTAGCATTATACAAAGTTTTATAAAGGTCCCTTGGGAAGAAGTCATGAAGCTTATAGGTTTAACTCCTATAGCTCCCTAGTTTAAGAGCACATATAAAAAGGAAGATTCATTTGGCTAGGGAAAAAAACCCATTTCAAACTAAAACTATTACACGATAGTAGAGAGAAAGGAGGCTTCGGGCTCCCAGATTGGGAGCTTTACTATCAGGCAGCTGCTCTCACATGGATAAAAGATTGGATAAACCTAAAGAATAAAAGAATTTTAACAATAGAAGGACATGACTTACAATTAGGCTGGCATGCTTTCATATGGGATGGGAAAAACAAAATTCACAGTTACTTCTAAAGACACCAAATTAGAAATGCTCTGTTATAAATATGACAAAAAATTAAAAGAAATCACTATAATAAAGTACCAATTTGGTTATCAACTATGGGAGCATTAATCTAGGCAAATGTATTAGACATAAACAAAAGAGTAAAAGACATGAAGACCTATTAGACAACCAGGAGAAATTAAAAATGAAACAAGAACTTAAAAAACAGAGAATAGACATTGATTGGTAGCCATATGTGTAGATTCAGACCAAGTACAAGAAGGATTTAGAACTATATGGATTTTATAAAGAACCACAAGAATTAGATAAAATTCTACAAGGGACAGAAGAAAAACTGATAAGAAAAAATATTCAATTATTTATTGCAATTTAAAATGGAAGAAGAAATAGTGATGGAAACCATGATAACTTGGGCAAAAAGTTTTGGCTACAACATAGAATTAGAGAAATGGGAAAAGCTCTGGGGAAAAAATTACAAATTGACAATGTCAACAGCATACAAAGAAAACATACAAAATGTTCTACAGATGGCATCTACCACCAATGAGGTTAGCGAAAATGTTTTCAAACAGATCACCAGACTGCTGGAAATGCAGTCAGGCCCAAGGAACGTATTATCATATGTAGTGAACATGCACAGCAGCAAAAAAATATTGGATAAGAATTAAAAAATGGCTTGGGGATATAATCAAACAACCAATAGAATTAAAACCGGAACTATTTTATTAGGGATAATTATGAGAAAAAAATAAATTTTAATATTACATGTCATAACTGAAGCTAGAATTATCTACACACAAAATTGGAAAAATAAAACTATACCATCAGAGGAAAATGTGATAAGAAAAGTGTTAGAGTGTGCTGACATGGATAGACTTACAAAAGAAATAAAAGATAAAGGAAACTCTGAATATTACTTGATATGGAATATATGGTATGAATGGTTAGAGGATAGATGTAAAGATTAGGAGAGCATCACAGGAAGAAAGATTAAGAAGTTAGAAAATAATTACAAAGCCGTATAAATAGACATGATACAAAATGTAAGATGTATATAAATTAGTACACTAGTGGATTAATATGTATAAAAGAAGTATATGCATGGATATAAAGGGAAAAAATTTAGGTATAACGGATGTGTACCGATGCGGAAGTGTTGCAAAAGTGACAATTGTGTAACAAAACTGGAAAAAAACTGTTCAATAAAAATTATTTGGAAAAAAAAGGAAGGTGTATAACTCATGGCATCTACAGACTTCTCTGCCAAAGATAGCTGTAAAAGCTAAATGCCCTCATTGTAGTAATCAAAGTGCAAGGCCTACAAACATACTTAGTCAATCTATGTGTCTGCCCATCTTGCCAAATGGACACTATTAAAATAAAGAAAATATCATCTCATAATCACTCATACAACCATGAAATAGGTCCCTGCAAAGTCTGGGGGCGCAGCCTTATGAGAGACAGGCAGGAATCTCCAGAGAGAGAATGTGCCATAATGTCAGTGCTACCTATCCGTTTATTTAATTGTTCCTCTATTTAATTATTAAATTTTTATCCCACCTGTATTAATTTATAAATAACTCAAGGCTGAGTAGCTACCAAATGCTCCTTCTTCCTCCTCCTCTTCTTTTTCTCCACAACAGCAGCCCTGTGAAGTGGGTTGGGCTGAGAGAAAGTGACTGATCCAAAGTCACCCAGCCAGCTTTCATATCTAAGGTGGGATTAAACCTCACAGTCTCCTGATTTCTAGGCCAGCACCTTTACTACAAGGTTTCCTGTAAACATTCCTTAACCAATGGAAACAAAACCATGCCCATCCTGCCTAATCAGATTGGATAGACGGAAACAACTATAGTCCTTCAAGGAACTTAAAGATGACAGCTGATACCTTGAATTATACCTGAAAGCACACTGGCAATCAGTGAAGGTCATGGAATAGTAGTGTTACATATGCCATATAACTGGCACTATTTAATATCTGTGCTGCTACATTTTGTATCACTTGAAACTTACAAATGCTCTTCAGGGGCAATGGGAGGTCTCAGAGACATGAGTGACAGTGAGCAGAGCCTCTCTTATTTAATATATGATTTCATAGGGGTGGGGGTGTTACCCATGTCTTCGATCCAACAAGGGTGAAATTGGGTCTGTAGTGCCCCTTAGTGGCCAGTAGTGAGTGCAACCACTGTAATACAAACTTATGTGCCAGTAACTCCTCAGGGAGAGATCTTCTAGAGATGCTTCTAAATTGTAGTCTAGACAAAATGGCTCCTATGGTTATCTAAGACTGAAAGAATAGAAAATAAGGCCCATCATTTATAACACTCATTCATAGAAATAGCTCCTTTAGGTTCCATTTGTGTTTCTATTTTAAATCCTCACAGCTCTTGGAAGCAAAAGCAGACAGTTGGTAGAATGTTCACAGTTCTCAGCTTGCTACATGATTTGCTGGCAGAAAAGCAAGTGTTAATCACATGAAACAAGATAATAACTTTGGAATGGAGGCAATTGCCTTTCTTCTGTATGAATGGATATCATGTGCTGAGAGTTTGTGTTGCAAAACAGCTGTAACATTCTTGAATCAATTGAAGGATTGAACCCAGTGATGGGTTCCAGATCCCATTGCAACCAGTACGGTGCAAAGGGGCCGGGCGTCCAACACATGAACATGCGCAGCACATGCGTACAGTGTGCGCATGCATACTTACTGCCTGTGACGCTCCAGCTGCTCGGAGCATTGCACAGGCACCGTACGCTCCATGTGCATGCGTGAAAGCCCCAGACAGCTCAAATACAGGTAAGGAGTGAGGGTGGGCCCTCTGGAGCACCGTACCAGAACGATACCTGGTGCTCCCAATAGGCACCAGTGCATCCGTACTGGGGCGTAACGGTTGTATCCCACCACTGCAACCAACCCTCACACTCTATTTGTCTTGTTTTCTAGAAGCTTATTTATGTCCTATCTGATTTTTTTCCACTGGAAATAAGATTTTTCATTGCAGAAAATAGAAGTGAAAAAAGAACATTATAAGTTCTATTTCAGACACACTGTGGTGCATTGGAGATCTGTGATGCTGAAAAATATGTTGCTTAAGGATTTGTTTGTAGACTCATTCTCTCTCTCTCTCTCTCTCCCTCTCTCTCTCTCTCTCTCTCTCTCTCTCTCTCTCTCTCTCTCACACACACACACACACACACACACACACACACTCTTTGCAGCAAGCTGAGACTCAAATGTCTCCTAGTAGATTGCCATATTTATGAAATATATTAAGTTGACAGCATAGAAACAGATTTAAATCCTCATTCCTTAGAAAAGGAGCCAGTCTCTGGCATCTCATTTCCCCCCACCCCCAGCCATTCAAATAATTTTTCTAAATGTCCATGTAATTTTTCTACAGTGGACCAAGTTTACCTTTGAGGCAAGCAATACAAGAGAGAAGAAATCTCAAATGACATAAAAATCTCATGCAACAAAAATACAGTTTAGTATAAAGAAACAAAATTCTAAATCAGAAGCATCCCCGCGACCCAAAATGCAAACTCAGTAAAATCTTGGAAGTTTCTCCCTTTTTTTTCGTCTGTACAAACAATGTTAATGGCATTTCTTTTATTATAAGGCTTTTTGGAACAGTGCCACATTGGAGAAGCATGTTAGAATGAAAAATCTGAGGTCTGGTTAATCTTTGGTTCCTCAACATGGATCCTGTGTTTTTTGTTGATGTGCATACTTAATTTCTTCCAATGACTGATTTGTTAAAAATGGAAACTCAAATCTAAGAAATGGGCTCTATAGCCTTAGATGAAACAGTTTTTCTAGTGACCTCCCCCCCCTACAAGCAGGATTTGGCAAGATTACACACTGTTTAATCTGTTTCTGTGCATTGCCAGAAAGTTCACTGCCAAGATAGTACTTTTCTCAAGTGAGCCACTGGTCCTTTAGAGTTTTCAGATAATTGAACAGGCAAAAGTAATTGGAAAGGAGGACATGCTAACTGTGAAGAGTGCAAACTAGCATCTGCATTTCCTGCGTTGGATGAGGAGATCACATCTTTTTCCGGAGCGAGGGACAGGAGGCTCCAGTGGATGGTATTGACACACCCACTTGGCCACAAGACTGGAATGAAGCTGAAGACACACCTCTGTGCTCCACCTTTCCTTCTCCACTTCATCTCAGTCCGGCTAAAGACAAAACATATTTTTAACTTCTCCTGCAATTTCTATCTCTACTGGAACCTCCTTGCCCCTGCAGCCATCGTAACTAGCTCTCTGCTCTAACCTGTAAGTAGCTCCACATGGTTTTCCTTTCTAACCACCAGGGAGTGTTACTTTATATCCTTGGGATCGGAGAGAGCTTTGAGGTCGAAGCAGCCATTTCCAGCTTTGCCAAGCACATGGTGCCAATTACTGGAGTTTTTTATGCAATTGGGAGGCTATAGGCTAGGGATTCCCAGCCCAGAGCCCCCCCCCCCCCCATCGCTCCAATCTACTGGAAACGGCTTCAGCAGCTGGATTCGAGCTGCAGAGAGTATGGAGCGCTGGGAAGACCGCTAAGATGTTTTTTTGTTTTTGAACTGTGAGCGCGCCACAGTGGCAGCCCCCATACACCCTTCTCGGGGCTGAGGCAGGGGCTGCCCAGAAGGGGAGAAAGCAGCATTCATTCAGTTTGCCTTCTCCTTAACTGTTGCAGCGGAAGAGAGGGAGAGCCAGGAGGCTGTGCAAGGAGGGTGAGAAGTTTTTCCTTTATTTTCCTTATTCCCCCATGTGGCCAAGATGGCGGAGGAGGCGAGGAGGTCTTCTTCTCCCCCATGCTCCCCTGGGGAGGGATCTTTAACTAGACAGTGACCCACTGCTTCTGCCAGGGCCCTTAAGGCTGCAAACCCCCTCCCCTCTCGTGCCACCCAGAGGGACGAACTGAGGAGGCTCAAGGCTCTCTCAAAGACCTTTTTCATGGCTGAAAAACTGAGGGCCTTGCAAGGTAGGCTTAGTGCCTCTCCCCCCACCGTTCCAGATCCCCATTGGGGATGAGTTCCAGCCTGGATTCCCCACAGAGATTTTTTGGGGAAAGGTCTCCTTCCCCTCCCCTTTCCCTGGAGGACCAGGATTTGGACTTGGAAGATTCCTGTGCCCATGTGTACCCTAGGGAGGATCAGGCCCTGCCCCAAGTCCAGTCTAGCTTCTCAAGCTGGGGTAGCTCAGGAACCAGAGAATTCTGGCTGGGATTCTCTGGATGTACATAATCTGCCAAGGGGGCTGCAAAATCTCATCGAAAGAGCAATTGCCTCTGGAATTGCGCATGGATTGCAGCAGCAGACTGCTCAGTCCTTAGCACCAGATCAAGGTGGGAATACTAGGGCCAGCTCATCCCAGGCTCGCCTCCATCCAATCCCGTGAGCCGCCCTACCTCTCCTTCGTGGCACGACAAATCCGCGCTCATCAAAATAGCGGTGATTAAACTGCGTCGCTAAAGCCGCGACGTCATCACCGCACGTCATCACCGCCGCGACAACAGTGCGGCGACAGAAGGGTGATCCAGATACCTCCAAAGGTAGCTGCTCCTGCGGCCGGGCTGACAGCGGCAGCGGGCACGGGGCAAAGCGGGGTGCCCAGCAGCAGCAGTCCGCGGGAAGGGTCTAGCTCAGCCACGGGGGGCAGCAGGAAGCCTGTGGGTGGCCTGAGCGGGGCCGGCAGCAGCAGGCAGGGCGCGGGCTCCGCTGACGCCGCCCGCCCTGCCTCTTCCTCCGGGGGGAGGCGCCGGCGGTGGAGGAGGACGCGGCAGCGGCTGAGGCTCTCCCGGGGCCGGCGAAGTGGGTTTGCCCGGCGGCGGCAGCCGCCCATCCAAGGAGATGTTTTTGAGGAAGAAGAGGGCGGCCTGCCTCCGCCGCGTGTCGCCGCATCGCTTGCGAGCCCCTAGGTTTAGGGTTAGGTTTAGGGTCAGGTTTAGGGTTAGGGTTAGGTTAGTCTGAGTGCTTCGGAAGGCGCGGATTTGCCCTCCGCCCTTATGTCAGCGCGGTAAGGTCGCATTTGCTTTAGTGATTCGGACGGCGCGGATTAGCACTCGCATTTATGTCTCCACGGATTAGCACTCCACGGTATTGTGGTGGAACCCCTCTCCTTCCCTCATTAGTGAAGGTTCAGTAACAGGGGACAGATCCCAGAGAGATCCTGATCTGTCTGAGGATGAGGAGGATGACAAGCCAGAAACTCCGGCATTTACTGGATTATTCCCCCCAAATTTATTCCGGTGTCTTCAACGCAAAGCGTGTGCTACTACACAGGTAGAAGAGGAGGGGGGATAGATAGAGCTAGGGAGGGTGGCAAGGAAGGCCCCTCAGATGGGCCTGCAGCAAAAAAGCCCCAGGGCTCAGACTTTTCTGAACCCAAGGTGGTGAAGGAGGAGATTCCTGCCCCTCACCTCTTCCTGGAAGTCGTCAAGAAGCAATGGGAAAAGCCCCCCGCTTCACAAACCCTGGCAGTAACGACAAATGTTTATAACATTGAGCCAGATTTTTCCCAAGCATTACTGTTACCAGCCATGGACCCACCTGTGGTGGCCCTGGCGTTGCCTGCATCCCTGATGGCCAAGGGCATCACAGACAACCTTAAGCAGATGACAGGAAGGTGGAGATGACCCTGAGGAAAAAATTCCAGTCAGTGGCCTGGGCCATCAAGGCAGCAGCATCGGTTTCATTCTTCAATTGCACGGCGATCCTGTGGATGGAGAAGATCCAGGAACGCATTCCTCCAGAAGATGTGCGACTGCATCAGAATTTGAACAAGTTAGTGGCAGTGGTGCAGTTTTCGGCTGATGCCACACTAAACGTGATGAAGTTTGCTTCCAGGGCTATGGCATCATCTGTGACCTCCCGTCATCTCCTCTGGCTCAGGGGGTGGCAGGCGGACAGCAAGTCCAAATGGCAGCTGGCACCGGCTGACTACACAGAGGGCTCCCCCTTCGGGGCAGCTCTGGAACCGCTCCTCGTGGAGGACCAAAACAAGAAAAAAGTCTTACCCACCTCGGCGAAGAAGGTGGAACAAAGGTCAACCCCGTTTTACTGCAAGCCCTTGTACCGGCCCCCGGAATAGGAGCGGGTACTCTTTTCCCAGGTCAGAGGGGGCATCTGACCGCAACTTCAGTAGGGACAGATCCCGCTTCCAGCCTCAAGAGTAAGCAGCCCTTTTGAGGGGGAGGTGGGCACCCCTACCACCGGGGCAAACAGGTCAAACCCGATCCTACCCATTGGCGGTCGCCTGGCTCTCTTCTCCGAGGCCTGGGCGAGAATTTCCTCTGATGCCTGGGTAATCAGCACTGTCTCACACAGGCTTCAGCTAGAGTTCTTCTCCATCCCCCCAACCACTTTCGCACATTTCCCCCAGTGCAAAATCTAGACAAACACAGGCGGATGCGTCAGGCCATTAAGCATCTGCTTGACATCGCCATGATAGAACCGGTCCCTTTGAACCAGGTGGGCCGGGGGTTCTACTCAAATCTGTTCCTCGTGCCAAAAGCTTTGGGGGGTTGGAGAGCTATTCTCGACTTGAAGCTCTTGAACCAACATATTGTGTGCCACAGGTTCAAGATGGCTTCACATAAATCCATTCTAGCAGGCATAAGGGAGGGGGATTACATGGATTCTATATATCTCCTTTGCTTATCTCCAAATTCCCATCCTCCCACGCCACAGGCAGTACCTGCGGCCCTCCTAGCAGGGCTGCCACTTCCAATATAGGGCCCTTCCCTTTGGGTTATCCTCTGCACCTAGGTCGTTCACCAAGGTAATGGTGGTGATGGCAGCCTACCTAAGGGGCTTTCCCATTAGGCTACTTTGCTATCTGGATGACGTCCTCGTCCAGGGGGCATCCCCGGGTCAGATGAGGGCAGACCTCTGGCAGGTCATGGACACCCTTCAGGGGCTGGGGTTCTCCGTCAACTTCAAAAAGAGTTCCCTCACCCCATCAACTAGAATTCTCCATTTAGGGGCGGTCATAGACTCCCGTGCAGAAAAGATTTTTCTCTCCCCGGACTGCAGAGCCAGTTTGGTTAAGATGATTAAGCAGGTCCGTAGGGACCATTATGTTTCCATAGCCTTTCTATCCAGCTTGTTGGGGAAACTCATATCCTGCATCGAAGTAGTACCATGGGCACGGTTGCACGCCAGGACTCTGCAGCGGTGACTCCTACCATTCCAGAGAGCCAACACCAGCAGCTCACTGGCCAAGGTCGAGGCCACCCCTCAGGTACGGATTTCCCTCAAGTGGTGCCTGTCCCCAGCCTTGCTCAAGGGGTGTGAGTTCGGGGACCAGGAGCGCCTGGTTTTCACCACGGATGCCAGACTGTTCAGCTGGGGGAGCGACCTTGGAGTCTCAGTTGGCGCAGGGCCGGTGGTCCTGGCAGGAGCTCTGACACAACATCAGCTGGCTGGAGCTCCAGCCGATCTATCTGGTGCTTCGATATTTCAGGACCGCTGTCGAGAGTCATCACGTCCTGGTACTCACCAACAACGTGGCGGCCAAGGCCCACATCAATTGGCAGGGCGGCACACATTCCAGGGCACTGCACACCGAAGCGATGTCGCTGGGCAGCTGGGCAGAGAGACATCTGCAGTCGATCCTGGCGGAGCACATCACGGGGATCGACAACCATCAGGCCGACTGGCTCAGTCGAGAGACGGTGGACAACGGAGAGTGGAGCCTGTCCCAGGAGCTGTTCTAGAGCATCTGCCGGAGGTTCGGACGGCCAGTAGTGGACCTCTTCCCCACTTATAATTTGCTATTATTTTTTTCATGTCCTTGTAGTGCATATTGGAGCTGGTGACTCTGTGTGAGCTGTATGCAACAAAATTTCATTTTAATGTATGCCAATTAGTGTACATTAAAAGTGACAATAAAGTTATTCTAAATTCTAAGTTCAATGTTCTTGGCGTATGTGACAATAATTACAGCAAAAAACTCCAAACAAAATATACTTAACCTTACATATATATGACATTACTTTTCTCAATATCATAAAGATTAGTTTTTCAATTGCAAAATTTTTCCAACAAGTCTTTATTTTGAAGAACAAATCCTGGCAATAATGTAGAATTCTGTATCATTGACAACCATAGAAATATATGACATGTGATCTCCAGACTACAATGAACATATAGTACAGGAGCTGGAGTGAAGTTCTGTCTGTGGATGGAGGACATGAAGACAAAAAGGAGGACATGTTCTTTTGCTAAGACAGCTGGTAATCCTATTCAGAGTGCTAGTTTGGGATACATCATAGTTTCCTCAGAAAAATAATTTTAATCTAGCTGCTTATTGTACCTCACTAATTTTCAATGGCTTCTGTCACGCAACATGATTAATAAGGTCAATTAAAACCGCACAGTGAAGTGGTGTTCACGCAACCTATTTTGCTTGGTTAGTTTTAACGTTGGTTATTTTTTTAAAGCATGTACAAAGCCAGCCTATTGGCTTGAATATGACTCAATAAATTGTCAAAGCCAGAAAACAGAATAAGTAATTAGGAAACCTAAGTAATCATTTGATGCAGATGGAATAAAGAAATAGGTTGTATCTGAGCTTAAAATGGATGACTCAACAAAATCACCATTCTCATGACTGCCTCAGTTTTCTCACAGTACCTCAGTTTGTTTTTTCATCTCCATCTGGGTATTCATTGTGATTTAGATGAATCAGATAAAGAGAATCTCCTTAAAACCTGGTCAAAAAAGGAGGGGCATTGTGTGAGAAATTTAGGAGTCATTTTGAAATGATTCACATTGCTGTGATAGACTTGATAATATATTTTGATTGAATCATACTGTGTCAGTTAAATTTCAATAGATGAGCTTTGAAAATGTTGTCAAAAGACTTGGTTAATTTCATTGTTACTTGTATGCTCACATCTTAGTTACTTTGCTTGTTTGTGCCTTCCAGTCAGAATTGCCTGGACAAATCCCTGCAATTATTTTCGCAGGATTTTTTAAGTGATTTGCCGTTGCCTGCATCTTCGAGGGAGTGATTGGAACTCACAGTCTAAGGTTACCCAGCTGACTTTGTGCCTAAGGCAGGATTGGAACTCACAGTCTCCCAATTTCTAGCCATCACACCAAGTGACTTATTACTTGATTAGGGAAGAAGGAATTAGGAGTAAGATACACAATCTTTGCAACTGCAATAATAATCTTCCACCCCTTTTTATTAGCAATTTCATTAAGGCTGAAATCTGAATATTTTAAATCTTTTCTTCCAGGCCTTTGTACAAACTGGATTCAGCTGACATTTATGAGATAAATTACTGATAAATTCTACCATCTGTAGATTGTTTATATGTAGAATTCCTCTTATTTCTTTCCAGCCTCTTTACAATCACAAGCAGCAGGGATGAGCAATCTGCACAGAGCTCCAGGAAACTCCCAAACTTTGCTGCTAAAATTCAGCGACAAACTGCCAAATAATGGCAATGTGGTTTTCTGCTGATTTGTTCCTGAAAATTAGTGAAGAGAGTGTTGGAGTTTTGATATTTTAATGCAGGTTTTTTTAAAATAATCAAATGGGGAAGAGTGAAACCACACCTAGTAATCCCATCAAATGGGGAGGAGTGAAACCACACCTAGTAATCCCATCCTTTTAGAAGTTTAGAAGTTTAATAACATTTGTATGCCGCCCAATCCCGTAGGACTCCGGGTGGCTAACAATACAAACAAATCAAAAGAGGAAAGAAAGAAAAGATAGATTTAAAAACACACCATGCACTCCATTCCAAGTAGGGCTAGACCATATTTTGGGGTCAACAGCCCCAGGCCTGCCGGAACAGCCAGGTTTTAATGGCCTTACGGAAGGCCGAGAGAGTGGGAAGGGTCCGGATCTCTGCGGGGAGATCATTCCACAGGGCCGGAGCAGCTACAGAGAAAGACCTCCCCGAGTAGTCGCCAACCAGCATTGCCCGGTCGACGGTACCCGAAGGAGGCCCAATCTGAGATCTTATAGGTCGTTAGATTCATTAAGCCTTGGTCTTCTGGCTGGAAACAAAGGTATTTGCTTAGTTGCTTAAGGCAAATGGCCTCAAAGGATATTGGGATATCTCAAGTGAATTAAGGTGATTGTAATACTTGCTACATAGGGGTGTGCCTTGTATTATTTAGGAGCCCTGGTGACACAGTGGTTAGAATGCAGTATTGCAGGTTAACTCTGTCCATAGACTGGAGTTCGATCCTGACTTGCTCAAGTTTGACTCAGCCTTCCATCTTTCCAAGGTTGGTAAAATGAGAGCCCAGATTATTGGGGGCAATATGCTGACATTTGTAAACCGCTCAGAGTGTACTACAAAGCACCAGGTGGCAGTATATAAGTCTAAGTTTGATTGCTATTAACTCGTGATCAGCCTGAGAATTTTGCCACTTCAATCATTGTCCTCTTAATATGTCATTCAACAGACTAGCGGTTGTCTGATGAACTGGCATATAGGTAATCCTCAATTTACAACCACAATTGGGACCAGAATCACACCCAATTTTATTACATTTTTTGTTGCAGCTGTTAAAGGAATCACTTCCATTAAGTGTATCACACTGTCATTAAGCGAATCCCGCTTCTCCCATTGACTTTGCTGATTAAAAGCCCTCTGAGAAGGTTGAAAATGGTGATCACATGATCCTGGGACACTGCAGCCTTTATAACTACATGCCAGTTGTCAAGCGCCCAAATTTTGATCACATGACCATGAAGATATTTTAATGGTCTTTAGTATGAGAACCAGTCATAAGTCACTTTTCTCGTTGCCATTGTAACTAAATGAATGATTGTAAGTTGAGGACTATCTGCAATCAACACACGTTATCATGTTTAGCAATGCATGACTGTGTGCGGTTGGGTTGTTGTTTTTTGTGCCCATAGTTTGGCTCTATTGTACATTGAAAAAAAGCCCATTTTGCATAAAAGTGCCATTCTCTCCATTGCTACAGAACAGAGTTCTCCATTGGGTTTCCTGCAGCAACGAATGTTACAAATAAACAGATTAATTGATGGCCTCTAAAATTATGCTTTTCTTCCAAGGTTTCTGCAGTTTTAATATATGATGGAAGGATATTTCAGCATTTTTTTTATTCCTCTTCATCTCTTCTCATGTCATACATTCCCTTTTATCTCTGCATCTCTTGCTCTTTGACCTTCCTTTCCTCAAAAGTCTCATGAGGGTTAGCCTTATGAATGTTATTTAGTGCTCACAGCTACTTTCCTCCCTCTGCAAGGAGAATTACATTCAGCAAGGCAAAGAATTGCATTTTTTCCCTTTTGCTCATTGGCACCTATAGATTGTAAATAACAAACCAAGGAGAAGGAGTTGTAGGAAGTTAGCACCCACCCTTCTCCTAGGAGAATGAAATATTCTAGGAAACATTAAAAAGACAGAATACTATATTTCCCTGGATGAGAAATGGAGAAACATGTTTTTTTAAGGCAGGAAGCAGGCTCACTCTTAATAGCGCCCACCCTCTTCAATAGCTCTCATGAGATGTCAGCACTTAAGAGAAAGAGATGGCCAGGTCTATTCATAAGCAAATAACCTCACCCAAGGTCCAACAAAGGTAGTATTAGCCTTTAGCCATAATAGGAATTGCTCAAAACCCACTTCATTACCTCATCACCCAGCAAGATTCAACCAAGCCTGGGATTCAGGACAACATACAAAGTTACCCTGCATGGCCCCATGGGAGTCTGACAACCAATCAGGATACCCACCGTTACACATGACCCCCCCCCCCGGTCACATGTGAACATTTTGGGGGGCATTTGTCAACTTATTTGCACCTATGATCAGTTGCCAAATGCTCTTGATCATGTGCTTACCATTAGCAATTTTCTTTGCTGGCTTCCTCAGTAAGTCAATGGTTGCAATCTGCAATTTAATGTTGCCTGATAAGATGACTCCTTCTCATCTCTTGGGTTGGCTGGAAGAGCTACCTACTAAGTAGAGCTCAGCGCCTCCACAAGGCTGCAGAAATGGGATTTGTGTTCCAAAAGATCCAAGCACAGTTTCTGTAGCCTGGCTAAAGCATTGTCTTATGCACATGGAAAAGGCTGAAAAGCTAGCGAACAGCATCGCTTAAAGCGATAAAGGTTAGACTTAGAGGTGTAGACTACAGGGTCGATCTTGTGATTGGAAGGCCTTTTTCCCCAAATTGTGTGATTTGGAGCCTTCTAACTATCATGAAAATGGGCTTGCTTGCAGGATGGTGCAAGAAGTCTTTAGTAAGAAGGCTGTGCCTTGCATCAGCTGGGCATGCGTGCAGCTGCAGAAAATAAGTGATAGAAATCAGAAGGTGTATTTTTTCATTCATATCTTTTCAAATTTGAAATTCCACATTTTAAATGTGCAATCACACGGTATTAGCTGTTTCATTATTCTAGTGAATTGGTTAATGGAGTCAGTCTCAGTTTTCAGCAACTAGAGTGGCTTCTTCCCTATCCTCTTCTTCGGAGTGGTATTCAGCAGGTTCTGACCAGTTCTGGAAAACCCGTAGCAGAAATTTTGAGTAGTTCGGAGAACCAGTAAATACCACTTCTGACTGGCCCCGCCCCATCTATTCTCTGCCTCCCGAGTCCCATCTGATCAGAAGGGAATGGGGATTTTGCAGTAAACTTCCCCTGAAGTGGGGAGGGAATAGAGATTTTACAGTATCCTTCCCCTGCCACACCTGCCAAGCCGTGTCATGCCCACCAAGCCACACCACAGAACCAGTAGTAAAAAAAATTGAATTCCACCACTGCTCTTCTTCATTTCCTATTTCTATAAATGGTCTTCATCTACCTCTACAAATGTGCATATTTATTCAAGATGATGTCTTGGTTTCATCAAATTTCTTCAAAAATGAGAACAAGATTTATTGAAAAGGGAATTCATTGTCACGTTTTCAGTGTTTCACTGTGGGACCAGAATCTTGGTCATATTTTTAAAAAATATTTCTAAGTTTATCTTCTTGTCTTGCCAAACAAAAGTGTTATAAGGAGGATCAAAAGGGCAAATGACAAAATATGTCATGATGTCATGTTGCAAAAATCTTGATTCTGTGCTTACATCCAACATTGAAATGCCAGTACAAAGAGCTGAATCTTGTATTGTGATGTTGCCACACTCCTATCCTCATTCTTTTATCATTGTACAGATAGTCCTTCATTTACAACAATTCATTTAGTGACTGTTCAAAGTTAAAATGGCACTGAAAAAAGTGACCTATGATCATTTTTCACACTTAAAACTGTCACAACATCCCTATGGTCACATGATCAAAATTCAGATGTGTGGCAGCTGACTCAATTAATGCAGTTGTAGTATCCTGGGGTCATGCGATAATGTTTTGCAACCTTCTGAAAAAGCAAAGTTAACGGGGAAGCCAGATTCACTTAACAAGTATGTCACTACTTAACAACTGCAGTGATTCACCTGTGGCAGGAAAGGTCATAAAGTGGGGCAAATGTACTGAACAATTGTCTCATTTACATAAATTTTGGGCTTATTTGTTATTTTAACTCAAGGACCACCTGTACATTGCTGAGAATATTCATGTATCCAAGACAAGTAGAAAATTAAAGCTGATGTTAGGTCATTCTATATTTTGGTTTTCAGGGTTGTTTGTTGGAAAAACAATAAAAGGCGATGAAAATGGAACTAAATCTGACACATGACAAGCTGGACACAACATACTGATAAACTACCAGCGTATTTATGAAATCCATTTGCAGCTACCACCTGTGCTTTGAATGAAAATACACAATTACTGTTGAAATGCTAAAATTATATTGGGAAATAATAGTTTCATTTCTGCTATAAAGAAAAGTAAAAACCTTCTGATTAAATTCAGATGTTATATTCATATTCTTTGCCCTCCCCTCCCCAATGTATTTCTGGAAGAAGAAGAATATAAACGTATGTGTGTGTAAAACTAATAAGTATAAAGAAGTTCTATTCTTGCATAAATGCTCAGCAATTAAAAATGCTGAAAAGCTGACAGCCCTGGTTTGAGACCCAAATGCTGAGGGATGGGTTGAGCTCCCATTACTTGCTCCAGCTTCTGCCCACCTAACAGTTTGAATGTGAGTAGATAAACAGGTACCACTTTGGCGGGAAGGTAACAGTGTTTTCCTGTGCACCACTTGGAGAGTCCAAGCAACGGGTTAAATCAGTCTGGTTGCCCTGGGACTGAGGAATCTTTTTCCTTGGCCACGCCTCCTGGTGTTACTTGGCACCAGAATTTTTCCTCAGTCTACCCATTCAGGACCTTTGTGAGCTCCACCGTAATTTAACCTAGGCTTGGACTCTCCTCCTAGCTTTTTCCTTTTCTTTTTCCTTATTGTGTATTTTTTCACTTTTACCTGTGTACTGTGTAATTTGTTTTTTCTTCACGTTGTTTGTCTTCTCTTCGAGGTAGGTGTGGTGGTGGTGGATGCTCTGCTTGCTGCGCCGCGTTTTGGACAGCAGCGGAGAGCTGCCGTATCTGCTTTAAAGCGCGGCAGGGGTGGTGAGGCTTCCGGCGGCTGCTGGTGGTTCATTTTTTATTGGGTTTTTTTTCCTGTTTTCTTCGCCTTTCGGAGGGCGCAGCCTGCTGTGTAGAGGTGCGCAGCCGTTTTAAATTGTGTGGCCGCCATCTTTGTCTCCCTCTAACCAGAGTGATGGCCATTTTGGGAAGGCTCAAAATTCACATCTTTTTTTCCATTGGCCTTCCCGCTCAGCCACATTTCAGCAGATAGCTGCAGGGTGGTTAGCTGGCCCTGTTTTGGGTCTCTGGCTGGATCACTATCACCCACAATGTTTCCTCAAGCGGCGCTGGTATCTTGGCGGTCATACACCGGCACAGAGAGGCTCTTAAAAAAAATTATCCATTGCTTCTCCCTGCCTTATCTGTGTGGTCTTGCAGCCTCGGTTGCTTTTCCACCTTCTCACCTCCTGTTTGAGTGGCTGGATTCACTGGACTCATTGCAGAGCCCCAGTTTACTCCTCTGACTTTTTTTCCACAAACTGTTCCTGATTCCACCATACCTGTGTGTCATCTGATCCAGCATCAGCCACCACAGTTTCCTTCATCACCTGGTCTCCACCTGTATTGACCTCTTGTCTGAAGATTGTGCCATCAGGCCATGGAGCACCCTGACCTATCTTGACTCCCCAGATGGTGGACCAGGCCCCTCTCAAGCCCCTAGCAAGTGAACTTCTCCAGGGAGGGGCAAGGGGGTAAGGAAGGGCAGGGTGGCCAGTCAGGATAGTCATCCCTATAGACTCCTTCCGCAGCAGCGACTAGGGATGCAGAGTGGTGGCAGTGGGCTGTCGACAAACAATTCGAGAAGGCCCAATGCCAGGCACTGAGGGAGACCTCTCAGCCTACCCCTCCTGTTGGGCCGGTCATTCTACCATTCCCACGGGGGGGATTTCCTGTCAGTGATTGATGAGAAAGTGGACTCCCAGGACCTTTCCCCGGATAGCAGAACCAGGTTCTCCTGCATCTTCATGTGTTTCTGAGTCAGGGCCCAGACCCAAGGGTCTTAACCCTGGGGGGGTCGCTGATCCCATCCTCGCCCGACGAGTACCTCCTCCTTCCAGGGACCCCATTGGGCCGGACACTGGTTTAGCTCAGGAACCTGAGTTATCCACCCACATGCAGGCGGTAGTTGCCCGTGCCATCTCTCAAGGCATAGCCGAAAGGATGCAGAGACATGACCAAGTGCCCGTCGCTCCCAGTACTTCCCAGCCCAGGCATGAGGCTCCCCCCACCGCCAGGCAGATCCGTCACCCTTCTCTGGAATCCTCGGCACTCAGTGAGGCTTCTGTTTTGGAGGACCTGGATCAGGAGGAGCAGGAGTTCTCTGAGGACGAGGACCTTCCTCCAGACGCCCCTGCCTACTCTGGGCTGTTTAAGCCTAGCCTATTTAAGTCCATCTTGCACAAGGCTAAGAACACCACCCAAGTGGGTACTAAACCTAAGACCGTATAGGGATCTTCGGATTCCGCCTTGGTTAACCCCAATGCTAGCATGTTTAAGGTTCAGGCACCTCAGCAAGATCTGGTACTGGTCCCCGATCTCTTTATGGATGTCATTCAGCGGCAATGGACCCAGCCTGGCTCCCTGGCTGCGCCCAGTGACAGGGACAAGAAGCTGTACTCAGTAGATCCTGCACTGAAAGACATCCTGGTCCTGCCATCCGTGGACCTACCCTATAGCGGCCCTCACTTCTAATTCGGTTCTTCCGGCTGACCTGTTAGAAGGCCTTAAGGCATAAGACAAAAAAGCGGAGAAGGCCTGCCACAAGACTCATCAGGCAGAGGCATCTTCATCCGCGTCCTTTTTTTAACAGAGCCTCTGTCATTTGGCTGCGTAAGCTTCAGGCTAAGCTGCCAGCAGGAGACACTCGTCTTCTCCAGGACATAACCAAAATTATTGCAGCATCCCAGTACTCGGCTGATGCCTCTCTTAATGTGGTCAAATTCGCCTCTAGGGCATTAGCTTCCAATGTGACACACACACCCCCGCCTTGTCTGGCACCGTCACTGGCAGGCAGACCAGAAGAACGAGTGGAAATTGGCTTCTGCTCTGTTTAACGGGACCAAATCATTTGGGGAGGTCTTAGACTGAATCTAAGGATAATTGATTGAATCTAAGGATAAATGGAAAGTTCTGCGCACCTTGAACAAGAAACAGGACCGTAAATCCTCTCCCTATTTCAAGAGGTAGTCCTTTCATTCCAGTGTGTCCGCAGAATCCTCTTCTGCTCCCTCGAACAGACCAACTGATCAGTCAGGAGATAGGTCCCAGGACAGGCAGTCCTTTCGGGACGGGTAGGCAGCAGTTCAACTACTGCAGGTCCAACCACAGCGGGGCTTCCAACAGGCCCTATTGCACATCTCTATGCCCATAAAGCTTGAGAATGGACTTCCAGGTTGCTCGTACGGCTGATTTTAGGCCTCCGGAGTATTCAGCAGCCCTCAGGAGGCTTCCCTGAAGGTTCCGGAGGGAAGCCTCCTGAGGGCTCCTGAACGCTCTGGAGGGCTAAAACCGGCCCTATGAACAAACTGGAGGGTTGTTTTTTGCTCTCCGGAGCCTTCAGGAAGCCTCCTGGAGGTCCCCGAAGGCCCCGGAGGGCTAAAACGCCCTACAAGCAAACCGGAAGTCCATTTCTGAATTTCCGGTATGCCCGTAGGGATGGTTTTTCGCACTCTGGAGGCTTCAGGGAAGCTCCTGAAGCCTCCAGAGGGCCTCCGGGGGGCGGGGGGATGTTTTTGTCCCCCCAGGCTCCTATAAAGCCTCTAGAGCTCGGGGAGGGCAAAAAAAGCATGCAAAAAATGGGGGGGGGAACACTGGTCATTCGTGCATGCGCACTGGGGGTCATGCACAAAGCATTATGGGTGTGGCACACCCGTGCACAACCCCCCTGTGCTCCCCCAGCTTTTGACATGTGAGCCAAAAACGGTTCACCATCACTGACAAAACATATCCAATCTATTAAAAAGCAAGCAAAAACCTTGATTGAGATCCTTTGAAAAAGTTCATTTCCCCCATATCACATACCCAAACACACCAGAGTTCCAGTGAATCTGAGCTCCAATAACTTCTTGGCTTTTTAAAAGACTATAAACGAATTAGGGTTGTGTATATATCTCCATTGGGAGGCTGTTCCATAGGGAAGATCCCATAGCAGAGAAGATGTGCTTCGTTGGACCTACGAGTTGACATTATCACACCAGGGGGACCCAAAGCATGTCCACTTTATCAATTCTGATGTCACAATAGACAGTATCAAAAACAGGATAGACAATATTTACAGTATCTAGCTCAAATTCATACAGACGGTGACTCTGTCACTCTTGAAATGCACCAATAGGATTGAGGGTCAGTTCCGGATAGGTTCAGTTTGAAGAGACCAGATTGCAGGTAGTGTGAAAGATTTAAAACCTGCAATCCTCACAGTAAAAGAGACAGACTCAAGCGAGATCTGATGTCCTGAATTTCAGCAACTTCCTGGCCTAAGAAGATCAACTTCCAGAATTCCCCAGCCAGCATGGCCATTGAGAGGAATCCTGGGACTGTAATCTAGTGATGTCTAAACATTTTGAAAAATAACTTCCACAAGCTAATCTGTTAAGAAAGAAAATAGGGAAGTAACTGTACAGTGTTTTCTAATTGGTAACACATACATAAAAAAATTCTTTGCTGGAAGCTTCTTGCCAATTTTATTCCTTTATGCTTCTGTTTGCCCATTCTGCCTTTCCTGCATGTTGAAAACAAGCAGGGTTGCATTTTTGCTTGACAGCACTGATGCTACTGAAACCAATTAGGAAATAGTGGCTCAGCTCTTTTCTGTGCCCTTAGCAGTGCTTAAAGCTGCAGAAATCATCAGGCAAAGCTTTTTATGGCATGCAGAGTAGCATTAGCACGTACAAATAATGGTTGATCAAATTACCCTTAAAGATGTCCCTGTGGGCCAACTGAAAAGGAAGTAGGGCTCCAGACCCAAGGAGAGAATGGAAGAAGGGAGAGGAAAGAGAGAAAGGATGCCATGCCTGTCTCATTTCCGAATTCTTTCAGGGTATTTTAAAGATTCAATGCAGATTACTAAAGTCTATTTTAGCAATTCAGTTATATTCCTAGTGTTACGTGGTCTGTTACATTCATGTATTTCTGAAAAGTATTTCTTGCACTACCAAGGAAATGATTTTTTTCAGGTTGGCACACAATCTGCCCATTTTTACAGTGTTCTGATAAAACAATCAGGAAGCTTTCTCTATCTTGTAAACTGTATACGGGTAGTCCTCGACTTACAACAGTTCATTTAGTGATGGTTCAAAGCTACATCACTGAAAAAAGTGACATGACCATTTTTCACACTTATAACCATTGCAACATGCCCATTATCACATCATCAAAATTTTGATGCTTGGCAACTGGTTCGTATTTTTGACAGTTGCAATGTCCCGGGATCATGCAATTCACTTAACAACTGTGGCAAGAAATGTCATAAAATGGGGCAAGACTCAATTGACAAATGTCTCACTTAGCAACGTAAATTTTGGGATCAATTATGGTCGTAAATCGACGACTATCTGTATTGGGACATAGTGTTTCTGAGTTACTCCCAACTTATTTGTAGAATAAAGGTTTACTTTTGCCTAATATTATAGACAGTGAATTGAACTACAGATAATGTGAATAGTATGCAAGAGTAAGCATGTTGTCTGTGATATTGCAGTGTCCTTAAATACATTCTTAATTAAGTCATCTTAATGATATCTCTCTGTCATTAAATATAAAGTATTTATTATCATTAAAGGTTAATCTAAACACAAGATAATCCAGATGCATTTTATTTTAACCAAGGTTATCTTGCTTAAATACAGCAACTAATTCATGAAGTTGGGCTAAGCTATTTTATGGATTATACAAGGAATACTGATGAGGGATTGCCTTGATTGCACATGAGTTAACTACAGTGCTAAGTCATTGTGGTTGCTATTCTTTTTCTGATGTGAAGGAAAGCTTTATTATGTTCCAGTTCTTTGCAAAGCCACCGCTTGATTGTTTTATATAGTTTGAAAGTAATAGAAAAGCAAGGTTACCTGGAGGGTAAACAAATGCAGGTAGTCCTCGACACGACCACAATTGAGCCAAAATTTCTGTTACTAAGCAAGACATTTGTTAAGTGAATTTTGCCCCATTTTACAACTTTTCTTGCCACCGTTGTTAAAGTGAATCACTGCAGTTGTTAAATTAGTAACATGGTTGTTGAAGCAAATCTGGCTTCCCCAACTGATTTTGCTTGTCACAAAAGATGATCACATGACCCTGGGACACTGCAACCATCATAAATATGAGACAATTGTCAAATGTCTGGATTTTAATCACGTGACCATGGAGATGTTGCAGTGGTCATAAGTGTGAAAGATTACAAATTGTCGTAATTCGAACAGTGACTAAACAAATGGTTGTAAGTCAAGGAGTACCTCTATAGCCATAGAAATTCCTTCTGGTCCATTTCGCCTGAGCTGCTCACTTTCTTGAAGATTCCAACTGCTTATCAGAGATGGTTCAGAGATAAGTACATCTCAGTTGAGCTCCAGCCTCATTCTAGCAACTTCAGCTTTGCTTTGAAAGGAGAAGTCTCTATCTGTATTTAGCAGAAGGAGTTGGGATGATCTGACGATATATGATCATGAACCTATCTCTCTCCCTCATGAATTTATCTATAGAGAATGTCTTCAGTCTGCCTGAGAAAGAAGTATCTGCTCTGTATTTCAGAATGGAGCATGATCAACCTAGACACAATATGAATATTTCTGATCATAGGAATCACTGCCATCTCAGAAGACATGGTCTGAATAAGTAAATTTGATCCTTTTGGGTGCAAATCTGTCATTGATAAAACTACTGAGGTGGGAAATCGGAGAAAGGAGCATTGTGTTGTATAGTGTTCTTCCTTGTAGTTTCTAAGCACTTCCTTCCTTTCTAAGACCATTTACTCATATAATGGCAATTCCCTCTGTGTATTCCCTCTGCTTTGAATTCTGAATGTTCATAAAGTTATTAGAACTGTGATTTACTAAACTTGATTTACTCAGCCAATTACATGGCTTTATCCAATTTGCATTATAAAGTGATCTCATAGCTTTGGTAACTGCTGCACAAAGGTTGAATATTTAATTTGGGGTCCAATGCCTTTTGTAAGCCTAAAATTTATTTATGTGCACTATATGAATTTGTGTAGCCATTTTATCAATGTGTTCAAGCAGCTCCTTCCCTCAATTGGTAGAGTATATTCTACTTATGGAGAAGGGTTTTGTGGTAAGTGAGTAAGACTACATAGGCAGGTAAGGAAGGAAAGTAATGGGTATGTATTCCCTGAGATAGACAAACCATTATACAAATGAAGGAAAGGGGAATAAGCAACAGTCACAACAAAGAGTGAATTTTCAGTCTGATATATATACATGTTCTCTCAGTGCTAGCCTGTAGTGGTAATCATTTATATAGAGAGGGAAATCTGTCCCCAAGACAGGACTGAACACTGAAAAGAATATGTTCCAAAGGCACCTGATTTTAAATGTACTTGGAGAATGAGAGTAACATTGATCTCTAAGGAAAAACACTTCCCAAGATCTCATATCCAACACAATGCTTCTTCCTCCGCTTTCTATTTCAGCGGTTTTATCAATCCCAGTCTCCTCACTAAATGGATCTAGTCTACTTCCTATTTAGAGCACAGACTGCTGTTGAGATTGCGGTGGTTTCTGTGGGTGTACTGTGGTAATTGACCAACACCGATAATTCTGATGCGCTAAATTTGTCATGGTTTACTAATCTGCATTCAAGGGGAAAAAAGAGATGCTAGGTGAAAATAATTGCTTAATCTTTTCTAGTGGATAATTCCATATGGTTATCCACTTCAATATCTGTTAATTTTCTAAAAGATAAGTCTTCTTTGAATCATGTTCCATTCCGGGTAGCCTAATGAGCCCAAATAGTTTCCTTGGCAGCAAAGTAGAATTGCTTTATTATTGCCTCCTTCCAGAATAGCCATCCAGAGAGCACCAGATTGGAAAAAGCTTGTCTGTGTTAAAGTAGATCAATGACATTTAATGGAATGTTGACATGGGGGTCTAGTGAGAATGCTGATAATTATACTGAAGTGGCTGCCATTACAGCCAATGTTGGACTTCTAAATTAAAAATCATCCTGCGTAATTAACATTTACTGTGTTTTTGAAAGAGTCCTGTTGCATATTGTGTTAATATTGCATATGCGAGTATATGCATAGCCCACAATATTAGTAATACTGCTACAAATCTATCACACCATTTAATTCTGCAACTGAACAGCCAGCCTTCTTGTCAGGTTCTCAAATCAGTTGGGTGACCCAAGAAGCCAGTACAGGTATCCTCTACTAACAGCATTTTGCTTAGTGACCATTCAAAGTCACAATAGCCCTGAAAAATGTGACTTATGACCGTTTTTCACAGTTATGACCTTTGCAACCTCCCCATGCTCAAAATTCAGATGCTTGGCAACTGAATCATATTTGTGACCATTGTGGCATCCTGAGACCATGTGATCTTCTCACAAGCAAAGTCATTGGGGAAGCCAGATTCATTTAACAACTGGGTTACTAACTTATCGACTGCAGTGATTCACTTAATAACTGTGGCAAGAAAGACCGTAAAATGGGGCAAAACCTGTATAACAAGTATCTCAACAATAGAAATTTTGGGCTCAATTGTGGTCGTATGTCAAGGACTACCTGTAGTTCACTTAATTCACTTTCTTTATTGCAGCTTCATTTACCACAAGTCTCCATCAGAATGCTATTTGCCATGGTTGTGACAGAGCAAGAATTCATGACTAGCGTTTCTTTCTCAACATTACTGGCTCTTGGTACATGGCTAATCAACTTTGCAAAAAAAGCACAGAAAGCATTAAAAATGTCTTCAGGGATGAAAAAGGCAAATGCAGTCTTTGCTACTTTTGATTCCATCACAATCAGATCTTCCCAGTAACATGCTGAATCTAAACAATAACTGCATTTTAAGAAGACACACTCAATATTCCAATTGCATTGATCAGGGTTGAAAGAAAATTACAATATTGACTAAATAAGGATAATCCATTTTTTTCAGCAATTAAGTTTCAATTGTATGTTTAATTTCCCAAGGTGTCTCATAACTTGAGCCCTCCAATAATAACATAGAAGCAGCTCTGCAGTCGTGTGAACTTATTACGGAGATTACTTGGTTCATGTTTATTCATAAACATATCACTACAATGTTCATTGTAGATCTGGCTCATAGTTGCTAGGCTACAAAGAACAGTCAAGATTTACATTTAATGGCATCCATAGAATTTTTTTACAATCCTTGCTAGGTTTGGTAGTGGGTTCACACTTTGTATCAAGCCCTAACATGGTTTTGGCAGACTGTACGAAAACCTAGATATTATGGTTTACAAACATGTGCTGCATGACTCATGCTAGAAAAGCAGAAATATTGTGCCCAGCTTCTTCTGGCATTCAGAGAGCAGGAAGTAAGGTAGTCATTGTCTTGTTTCATAGATGTCCTGGGAATTTGCAACTTGCTAAATTTAATTTCAACTTTAGTAAAACCAGCTTGGACAAGAAAGGGAGGTCTCCTTATATTTTGAAATATAAGTACTGCCCAAGTGTCTTGTGAATGTTGGGATAAAGGGCTCTGCGGCTCTGCCACTGTGTACTGAATATAATACCTTTGTGGCTATTGCAGGGTTCAGAATTTATACCAATGTGTATTATTTCTATGTAACTAAGCCTTGTGACTGTGATTTTATTTTCCTAGCACTACTTTGTGCCTAATTTGATTTAACAATTATATTTTGGCACACAAAGAAGTTTTGTTTTTCTTTTCTTTGTTTAAAATTCCTTTTGTTAAGGGCAATTGTTTTTCATTCCCAGCAAAGCTCATCTTATTCCTTAGTTTTCTTCTTAAGCTAAGGTGACCAGATTTTAACATTGGTAAAGCGGGACACCATTGACTGGGGGGGGGGGGGTTTCTTGATTAAAAATGTAAAAAAAAATTGGGACTTTTTAAAAATGCCGCAGGACATGGGACAAATTGTTAAAAATCGGGACTGCCCCGCCAAAAGCGGGGTGTCTGGTCACCTTACCATCAGTATGCGGACGATACTCAGTTGTATCTGTCCGCCCCGTGCCAACTCAATGAAGCGGTGGACGTGATGAACCAGGGCCTTGAAGCTGTTAGGGACTGGATGAGGGCTAACAAACTCGTGCTCAACCCGGATAAGACCGAGTGGCTGTTGTGTTTCCCTCCCACTAATTCGGCAAGCATTCCATCTCTCAGGCTGGGGGGTCAAACACTACGCCCCTCAGACAGGGTCCGCAACTTGGGAGTCCTCCTGGACCCACAGCTGACTTTCGAACACCATCTGTCAGCTGTGACCAGGGGGGCATTTGCCCAGGTCCGCCTGGTGCACCAGTTGCGCCCCTACCTGAACCGGGAGGCTCTCACAACAGTCACTCGTGGCCTTTTGACCTCTAGGCTGGAGTACTGCAATGTGCTCTACATGGGGCTGCCCTTGAAGAGTATTCGGCGACTTCAGCTAGTCCAGAATGCGGCCGCGCGAGCGATTGTGGGTACACCTCGCTTCACCCACATAACACCTATCCTCTGCGAGCTGCACTGGCTACCTGTCGATCTCCAGGTACGCTTCAAGGTGCTACTCGTCACCCATAAAGCCCTTCATGGTAGTGGATCTGGGTACTTGAGAGACCGCCTACTGCCAATCACCTCCATTCGACCAATTAGATCTCACCGATTAGGCCTCCTCCGAGTTCCATCCGCCGGTCAATGTCGACTGGCAACCACACGGAGGAGAGCCTTCTCGGTGGCAGCTCCGACCCTATGGAACGATCTCCCCGTGGAGATTCGTACCCTCACCACCCTCCAGACCTTCCGCACAGCCCTTAAAAACTGGCTATCCCGTCAGGCCTGGGGCTAAAGATTGCAACCCGCCCGAATGGTATGAATGTTGTGTTTTAATGATGTATTGTTCTATATGTTAAAAGTTTGTTTCCCCCCCCTTTTTAAGTTGTAAGCCGCCCTGAGTCCCCCCAGGGAAAAGGGCGGCATATAAATAAACTTAAATACAAATACAAATACAAATTACTCTATAGCCAATAAGCATCTTCTACTCAACGTCGCCCAATCCTTCACCCATGTCATAATTGCTGCACTATAATATGCTTCCCAGTTGGGTACTCCGAAGCCTCCCAGTTCTTTACATTTTTGCAACATTTGGGCTTTAATTCGTGCTTTCTTGCCTTGCCATATAAATCGAGCCACTATTATCTCCAAGGATTTTTTTAAAAAAATTGTCCAATTTAATTGGTGCCATTTGAAACAAAAACAGAAATTGTGGTCCCCTTTTGATCCCCAATGGAGAAGCCCAGATTCACTTAACAACCGTGTTCCTGACTTAACAACCACCATGATTCACTTAATGTGGCAATAAAAGGTCGCAAAATGCGGCAAAATTCATTTAACAAACGTCTCTCTTAGCAATAGAAATTGGGGGATCAATCCTGGTCGTAAGTCGAGGATTACCGGTAGCCAATTGCAAAAGGCAACTTTACTTGGAACAGGTGAGATTGTGCCCGGATCCCTTTCATGCCAACATCCCATCCTGTCCATGGGGAGAACTCCAGAGGCGGACAAAAGCCCCCAATCCCCTCTCAACCTCCAGCTGACTCTGCCATCCGCCATAACCACACATGACATTTAGATGCCCCTCAAAGGCAAAACTCAGGGGGCTGAATTCTACAGGGGGAGGAGTAAAGGGGGGATTTGAGGGGCAGCCCAAAGCACCATCTGTCTAAATTTGCATCAGGCAGGCAGTAACATTTTCATAGACCATGATCAGAGGAGCAGCTGATCCTATGGAGAGACTCCTCCTACATTCAGTCCCAGGCCTACAAGTAGAAGTACCCCTTCCTTCCTTTCACCTTCCTTCCTCCCTCTCTTCCCTCCCTCCCTCTTTCTTCCTTCTAGCCTTCCTCCCTTTCCATTCTTTCTGCTTCCTTCCTCTTGCCTATCTTACCTTCTGTCTTTTTGCTCTTTAGATCTCTCTTCCCCTTCCTTCCTCCTTCCATCCTTTCACCTTCCCTCCTTCCTCCTTTCTTTATTTTTCTGTTCTTCCCCTTCTCTTCCTTTCTTCCATTATTTTCTTCTTTCCTCCCTCCCTCCCTTCTTTTTCCTTCCTCCTTCCCTCCTTCCTTCTTCCTTCATTCCTCTTGCTTATCTACCTTCACCTTATCAGTCTTTCTGCTCTTCCCCTCTCTTCCTTCCTTTCTCCTTCCATCCTCTCTTCTTTCCTCACTCACTCCCTTCCATTCTTTCAGCTTCCTTCCTTTTGCCTATCTACCTTCTCTGTCTTTCTGCTCTTTCCATCTCTCTCTTCCCCTTCGCTTCTATTCCTTCCTCCTTCCATCCTTTCACCTTCCCTCCTTCCTATTTCTTCCTTCTTCCTTCCTTCTGCCTATCTACCTTCACCTTCTCTGTCTTTCTGCTCTTTCCCTGTCTTCCCTTTTCCTCCCTCCCTCCCTCCTTTCTTTTCTAGTTCCATCTTCTTTCCTCCCTCCCTCCCTCCCTTTTTCTTCCTTCCTTCCTCCTTCCTCTTGCCTATCAACTTCATCCTCTTTGTCTTTCTGCTCTTTCCCTCTCTTCCCCTTCTCTTCCTCCTTCCTTCTTTCCTCCCTCCCTTCCTCTTTTTCTTCCTTTCTTTCTTCTTCCATCTTCCTCCTCCTTCCTCCTTCCTTCTATTCTTTCTCCTTTCCATCTTTTCTCCTTCCATCCTCTTCCCCCCCTCCCTTCTTCTTTTCCTTCCCCCCTCCCTCCTTCCTTCCTCTCCTTCCCACTCTCTCCTTGGGAGGGGACAAAACCCAAGGGCTAACGGGGTCGGAGGGGGTGGGTGGCAGCAGAGACCAAATAAAGTCAGAAGATCTTATTAAAACTTTCCTATTTGTTGGATTGCATTGCTGCAAACTTATAAACCAAATCAGGGGAACATTTTGCAACCGAGGGTGCTTCATGGAAAGTGGGGAGGGAGGCGGCCCTGCCGTTTCCCCAGTTTTGCAAGGAATGAGAAACGGTGCTTTAATCCGAAGCAAAGGACGACTGCCATCGGAACCGCAGACAGGGAAAGATCCTTGTAGCACAAAACCCACCTTTGCATGGTTGTGAGAACACAGGTAAAACACACACAAAAGCACAGCACCCTCCTGAAACTGCGTTAACATAACGTCCCTCTGCCCTCTGAATGGGACTCGGCGTGACTCCGATTTCAATACGAGCACACGGAGCCAGGCGGGGAGATAAGCACCTTCATTTGCATTCTATGCGACCGTGATGCTTTGTGAGGAACAATCCCCGGGGCTCCCCGTAACTTTTTGCAGATTTTTCCTTTCGTGCAAAACTATCAGCTATAGCTCTTAAACTTTTCAGTTCAGTGTAGCTGGTAAAGTACATTAATTGCTCTCTAGATTATTTTAGAGAATAGCGTTGAACTGGGATTGGTTAATCTATTTTTCTTTGTTTGCTTCCTTGGCTGTCCATAATATTCTCAGGCATCCTCTAGCATGTAAACCTTTTTCTTATGACGTGCCAAAATTGTATACGCACACGTGCCTACACCAATTCAATTTGCTCCTGACCCACCTGCACATGCAACCTCCCCATGCATGTGTGCATGACCCACCCCAGGCTCTGGAGGCTTTTCTGAAGCCTGGGGAGGGCAAAAAGGCCCCCAGGCACCCTCTGGAAGCCAGAAACTTCCAGAAGTTTCCAAATTTCCAGTTGGCTCGTTGGGGCTGTTTTTCGCCCTCCCCAGGCTTCAGGAAAGCCTCCGGAGGTTGGGGAGGGTGAATAACAGCCCCAACGAGCCAACCATAAGTTCAGGAACGAACTTTCGTTTGGCCCGTTGGGCCTGTTTTCGCCCTCCCCAACTTCCGGAGGCTTTCCTGAAGCCTGGGAAGGGCAAAACAGCCTCTCCCGACCCTCCGGAAGGCCAAAAATCAGCTGACGACTGGCATGCCAGCAAATATGGTTCTGCGTGCTATCTGTGGGATGTGTGCCATAGGTTCGCCATCACGGCTCTAGCATATAAATCCAATAAACCTAAACCTAAACCTAAACTAGAGCTGAAAAGTGTCAAAATTCCTTATATTCTTCAAAGTCCAATTTTTGCTTCCATAAATATCAAAATTAATACCACTGCTTGCACTTATGATTATTTGTAAGAATAGACACATCACAATATCTAAGTATCTTTTCCAAGGCCTTCATGACCTCTCTATCAAATAGTCGTGTATGGTGTATTCCTTGATTTCTCAATTATGCAGCATGCATCAGCAGTAATCTCTTGGTTACATTTTCAGGAGGAATGAATTGATGACACTGCTTTATATGATTTCTATCAATACAGTTTACAAATGCCATGTAGTGGCAAATCTATAATCAGAGCAATTTAGAAACTTTGATTTCAGCTTCTCGGTTAATAAATTGTAAAAAATACATGGCCCTATTTTATCCCAGTTAATGTATTATTGTACTAACTGAAAGAAAGACTAGGGTTCTTTTTTCCAAATAATTTACATTTAATGTATAAAGTCAGCTAGGAGTATCGTAATGGAAGAAGAGAAGCAAAACTTTCTTTTCTGTTGACATTAATGTAAATCTAGAGAAAATTTTCTCTGGCTTGCTGTTTTATATAAGATATAAGCAAGGCATTTTAATAGACCTGAGCAGTTAGCTTATGTAAGAGGATTTTAAGACAGAATTAACTCAGTATTCTTGTTTTTAATACCTCTTAGGAGGTCTAAATGGGCAGATGAAAATAGACCAAGTTTTATGTCCTCTGGTATGGAAACTGTGTCTGAAAAAGAGAAAGTATTTAGAGTAGTTATAGGATTATGACGGTGTTTAGACTAACTGCTGGGGTTTTGAAGTGGAAACACCTCCACGGTCATATTTATGTGACAGTTCCACCCTGGGAGTTAAATCTGCACTTTTCCAAAGAGTAGAGCAGATGTCACAGGCTCTTCAGACATAGATCATCAGACAAGCCGTGATGAGTTGATGAATACAACATGAGGAGCTAATGAATGTCTGACTTGTGCCAGGAAGTGTGACAGACAAATGGGTAAATACTGGATTTATGTGTGAATCCAGGACTGGGGAAAGCAAATAGTTTAATATATCAGTGTCTCTATCACCAAATAACCTCTGTTTTACAGGTCAGTCCCCATTTTCTGATAAGACTTGTTGAAGTCCCAAGGGTCAGTAAATACTATCAACCCTAAAGTTGCCATCTATGTTTGTTTATTGGCAATTCTGCCCTTGGTTTATCAGGATTTCTAGGCCAGGAATGGACAGCAAGCATAATTGGGATCTGCCAGTCTGTCAGTGATCAGGTACCTTAAAGCTTTATGGGTATAGAGATGTGCAATAATTTAATAATAATTATTGCTTGTCTCATTTTTATTCTGGCCTATAGCTATCCCTATAAATGGCTAAACATAAAAATTACGAAGTCAGACAATTTCTATTTTATTTGATTATTCTGTTGAAATATTTACACCTGCCATTTTTGTCTGTTAGTATGATCGAAAGTACTTAGCAATAATAATATTAAAGCAAGACTAGGCTAGATACACACCTCAGGGTAGAGAGTTAACTGATTAAATACTGTTTCCTGAAGTTTTGTCAAGTTTCTGACTGAATTAAATCATACCCAAAGGCCATGAAATTCAGAGCAAGCACCCAGATGATACGAGTCAACTGATTTTTATTGGGAGGGGTAGGATAGTCAGATTTATAGGGCTAAGATTATTTTGAACTAAGATCCTAAAATTAGTTCTTTGCATTTAGTCCATAATTAGGACCTAATGCAATATTGAAGTTTATTTTAAGGAGCAATCAGAGAGATGGATGGATGGATGGAGATATACAGATAGAGATAGAGATATATAAACACCTTAAATGGCATTTTCTTTTAAGTAGACATCTGTAGGAGGGTCTATGGCAACTTGCTGCAGTCAACTCACTGCGGGCCAGCTTGCCAGGGGGCAAGAATTATACTGATATTGAAGAAATAGTGGAATAGAATCATTAGAGAAAGGATGCCAAAATGAAATGTGAATGACAAAAAATAAAATATTTTAAAAATTATTTTAAATAATTAAACTGAATTGTTGGATTATCTAGCAGCGAGTTGCCCCGTGGCAAGTTGGTCATTGCAAGTTATCTTGTGGTGACTTGGCCATTGTGAATTGTGCCGCAGTGAGTCCATAAGCATGGATTTCTGGGCTTCTTCTTGCTCTACTCCTTTATAAAACCTGGTCACACCAATGGGTCCCCAGTAGTAGTAGCAGAAGAACAGGGCAGAAGGAAGAAGGGACTGACTGAGGGGAGAACCAACACCACTGATCCACTACCGCCAATTGATGCTCCTTACGGCCTCTCCGCCTTTACGGCCTCTCCGAGGTAGTGGATCCAGGAGAGCTCCTTGGTTTACTGAGGAACTCCAGGAGATGAAGCGCCAAAAGAGACACCTAGAGCGCCGCTGGAGGGCCAGTAACTCCGAGTCAGACTGAGCACTGATGAGAGCCTTTATCAGGACCTATCTCGTGGCAATACGGGCGGCGAAATCTGTGCATTTTGCCGCTCTTATTGCATCTGCTGAATCGCGCCCAGCCACCTTGTTTAGAATAGCCTGCTCCCTCTTGAAAGGGAGGGACGCGGACGACCCTTTACAAGGTAGGGCTGAGGAATTTGTTCAGTTTCTAACGGATAAAGTCACTCGGATTCGGACAGATCTGGACTCCAATTGCACGGTACCAGCCGAGGTACCGGGGGAAGGTCTTGAGCGAATTTTATGGAGCGAGTTTCAACGTGTCACTCCTGAGGAAGTGGACAAGGCCATGGGAGCGGTGAGTGCCTCCACTGGTATACTGGACCCGTGCCCCTCCTGGCTTGTCTCGACCAGCAGGGAGGTGACACGTGGCTGGATCCAGACGATAGTTAACACCTCTCTCCGGGAGGGGTCCTTCCCACACCTCCTAAAGGATGCGGTGGTGAGACCCCTCCTGAAGAAACCTTCTCTGGATCGAGCCATCTTGAGTAACTATCGTCCAGTCTCTAACCTCCCCTTTGTTGGGAAGGTTGTTGAGATAGAGATTGATGGCGCATGTGCGGGTTTGGAATGGCGACCGGGCTTTTTCGCTCCATGCAAACTTGGCGAAAAAGCACCGGGGAAGCCTCCAAACGGACCGCAAAATTTTTGGAAAGAGTCCCTGGGAGAGCCTAAGATCTGCGGAACCCAAAGGACCCGACGGAATCCGGAGGCTTAACGTTTCTCTACAGCGGCAGCCCGGGTTGTCCAGCTGCGTGAGGACGGTGGCGACGGCGGTGCGCGGCGGTGATAGCGGCGCGCGGACGTTCGGCGTCTCCCCTTACCACCTTACCACCTCGGATTCCTGGAAGCCCCTGGTGCTGCCTGGTGAGCCCCCTGGCCATCTATCTGCTGGCCCCTGGTCCTATCAGTCGCCCCTGAGCAGCGGAATAGCAGCTGCTGGAGTTGGAAGGAAAGCGTGGAGGAAAGCGTGGAGGGAAAGATGGCGGCGCTAAACAGCTGACTCACAGCATTTACATCTTTACAACCTCCTTTTCTGGCCAGCCTGTTGACTTGCTGGAGCCGAGTGATTGTGACTGTGTCTGTGAGCCCTGGTGACTAGTGAGCTGAGAGGGGTTAATTTTTTAACTTAGTTTTTCATCTTAAAGAAGGGGGCTGTCGGAGGCTGCATTGAAACTGCGGACTGAATGGTTGTGTTTGCTGCCGTCCCAGACGCCCCCCCCCCCTCGGATCTATCTTTGCTCACTTTACTATCTGTCACCTATTTTACTATTTATTATCTGCTGCCTTCTCCCACGGCCCCTAGGAAAGACCTGGCCTCCTAGGTTGACTGGTGTGCTTACCCGGGCAGGGAAGAGGACAATCTTTGAACTTTGAACTGGGCCCTGCGTCGTTGTAGCCCCTCCGGACTTTGCTCCCGGCTTACTTATCCATTAGGAGGAGTAGGATTGTGGCTGAGTTGGCAGGGAGCGATAGAGGATGGCGGCTGCAGTGGCGAGGATTGAGCCCCGAAAACACCAGTACTTTTCCCTCCATTTGCGAGAGTAGCACAAGTCAGCCTTGAACTCTGGCCCCCTACATTGGGGCCCTTATCCATCTTTAGGAAAGAGATTTTTGAATATACAACCCGCTAACCTTCACCAGTGGGGTAAGACTACATGGTTGCCGCCTATGAATTTTGGATCTTCACATTCAATCTTGCTTGTATACAGCCACCTTTTATATTACGTACTTTTGACTTGGTGGCTAAGGACATTTCCCCAGGACATAAGAAAGGAGAGGAGCAGATCACCGCTTCCTCCACTGTTTCCATATTACTTTACATTATAACTGCGCAATTTTTAAAATAGTATGTTGAGTGTATGGGAGTTGACTGGAATTGAATGAATGGCCCACTTTTATTAATTGTTACTATTGTATTTTATATGTTTTAAATATTACGTGGGAACTGTTAGAGTGGATAAATGAGAATGTTTGACTCGGAGGGCCTGCCGGGGAAGGCGGGGGCCAGTGGGGTGGTTGGGGGGACTACTGTCACGGGAGTGGGTCGGAGCATTACGGTCATTACGGGGAGGGGCAGATATGGCGGGGACTTTAGGGCTGGCCATTATCGGGGAAGGAGGGTTCGCTACATCACAGAGTTCCCTCCTTCCGGTCCTATGAGTCCCACTCCAAGACCAGATGGCGCGAGTAGTCAGGACCCTGGTCTCAGGCTGTTGTCGCTAAATGCCAGGTCTGTTGTACACAAAGCTCCTCTCATCCGGGACTTAATTGTTGATGAGAGGGCAGACCTGGCATGTATTACTGAAACCTGGCTGGGCACAGAAGGAGGAGTCCCCCTTGTAGAGATGTGCCCAGAGGGATTTCAGGTGCTTCATCAGCTGAGAGCCCAGGGAAGGGGTGGCGGTGTGGCTATTGTAATCCGGGAGTCTCTGTTACCTCGTAGGGTCCCTGCTCCGGAGCTTGTCGGGTGTGAGTCCCTGCTGATAAAGTTGGACCTCAAGGGTCAAGTGGGTTTGCTGCTAACGTACCTGCCTCCCAACTGCGTTGCAGCATCCCTCCCCTCGCTCCTCGAGTCAGTAGCCGAGCTGGCAGTTGAGTTCCCCAGGCTTATAGTTCTGGGGGACTTCAATTTGCCATCGCTCGGTGAACGCTCTGATGGGGCGCAGGAGTTCATGGCTTCCATGACAGCCATGGGCTTGACCCAGGTAATTCGGGGCCCAACCCATGCAGCGGGTCACATGCTCGACCTCGTATTCCTCTCGGAGCAGTGGATGTGTGATCTTGGTCTGAGGGGTAATGAGATCATACCCCTGTCGTGGTCAGACCACTGCCTACTGAGGCTTGACTTCCGGAGGCCAAACCCCCACCGTAGGGAGGAGGAACCGACCAGGTGGTTCCGCCCCAGGCGACTTATGGACCCATTGAGGTTCCAGACGGAGCTTGGGGTCATTCCTGATACTCTCGCCCACAGTTCGGCGGAGACTCTGGTTGCCGCCTGGCATTCGGCGGCGTCGGAGTCTCTTGATCGGATTGCGCCACTACGGCCCCTCCGGGTCAGTGGATCCCGGAGGCCCCCTTGGTTTACCGAGGAGCTCCGGGAGAAGAAACGCCGGAGGAGATGCCTAGAGCACCAGTGGAGGTCCGATAAGTCCGAGGCGAACCGAGCACTTCTAACCACCTGCACCAAGGACTATGTCCGAGCATTAAGAACTGCCAAAAGATCATACATTTCTGCCTTGGTTGCGTCCGCCGAGTCACGCCCAGCCGCCCTGTTTAGGATAACCCGCTCCCTCCTTAACAGGAGGGATGCGGGAGACCCCTTGCAGGGTAGGGCTGAGGACTATGCTCAATTCTTGGCGGACAAAGTAGCTCGGTTTCGGTCGGACTTGGACTCCACCGCAGTAGATCCAGCCGAGACACAGGAGGACCACTTGGCAAATCCTCTCTGGGTTGAGTTCCAGGATGTTGCCTCTGGGGATGTGGACAAGGCCATTCGAGCTGTAAGTGCCTCCACCTGTATTCTGGACCCGTGTCCCTCCTGGCTGGTTGCCAACAGCAGGGAGGTGACACATGGCTGGATCCAGGCGGTCGTGACCGCCTCCCTTCGGGAGGGGCACTTCCCCGCCGTACTTAAAACGGCGGTGGTGAGACCCCTCCTGAAGAAACCATCCTTGGATCCAGCCGTTTTAAACAACTTTCGTCCTGTCTCCAACCTCCCCTTTATCGGAAAGGTTGTTGAGAAGGTGGTGGCCTTCCAGCTTCAACGGGCCTTGGAGGAAGCTAGTTATCCTGACCCCTTCCAGTCCGGCTTCAGACCTGGTTACAGCACAGAAACCGCTTTGGTCGCATTGACCGATGATCTCTGGAGGGCCAGAGATGGAGGCTATGCATCCATCCTGGTTCTCCTTGACCTCTCAGCGGCTTTCGATACCATCGACCATGGTATCCTTCTGCGACGACTGCGGGAGGTGGGAGTGGGAGGCACTGTTTTACAGTGGTTCTCCTCCTACCTCTCGGACAGGTCGCAGTCGGTGTTGGTCGGGGGGCAGAGATCGTCCCTGAGGCCCCTAACATGTGGGGTGCCACAGGGTTCGGTCTTATCCCCCCTACTATTTAACATTTACATGAAACCGCTGGGCGAGATCATTCGGAGGCACGGGATAAAATACCACCAATATGCGGACGATACGCAACTGTATCTGTCCGCCCCGTGCCAACTCAATGAAGCGGTGGACGTGATGAACCAGGGTCTAGAGGCCGTTAGGAACTGGATGAGCGCTAACAAACTGGTACTCAACCCGGACAAGACCGAGTGGCTGTTGTGCTTCCCTCCCAATAATTTGGCTAATGTACCAACACTTAGGCTGGGGGGTCAAATTTTATACCCCTCAGATAGGGTCCGCAACTTAGGAGTCCTCCTGGACCCACAGCTGACTTTTGACCACCAGCTGTCAGCTGTGACCAGGGGGGCATTTGCCCAGGTTCGCCTGGTCCGCCAGTTGCGGCCCTACCTAGACCGGGAGGCTCTCACAACAGTCACTCGAGCCCTTGTGATCTCTAGGCTGGAATACTGCAATGGGCTCTACATGGGGTTGCCCTTGAAGTGCATCCGGCGACTACAGTTAGTCCAGAATGCAGCCGCGCGAGTGATAGTGGGCGCACCGCGGTTCGCCCACGTTACACCCGTCCTCCGCGAGCTGCACTGGCTACCTGTTGGTCTCCGGGTGCGCTTCAGGGTTCTGATGACCACCTTTAAAGCACTCCATGGTAGTGGATCCGGGTACTTGAGAGACCGCCTCCTGCCGATTACCTCCCTTCGACCAATTCGATCGCACAGACTGGGCCTCCTCCGAATCCCATCTGCCAGTCAATGCCGACTGGCGACCACACGGAGGAGAGCCTTTTCTGTTGCAGCTCCGACCCTGTGGAACGATCTCCCCGCTGAGATCCGTACCCTCACCACCGTCCAGACCTTCCGCGCAGCCCTCAAGATCTGGCTCTCCCAGCAGGCCTGGGGATAGGTTCCTAATTCACCCGCCCGAGTGTTTGATTGTTGAACGAAAGTTGTGTTTTACTATTTTTTTTCTTTGTTCACATTTTGTTTTGTTTTTGATGCTGCACTTCCCTCCCTTGTGATTGTAAGCCGCCCTGAGTCCCCTCAGGGAAAAGGGCGGCCTATAAATTTTAATAAATGAAAAAAAATGAAAATGAAATGAAAATAGTGGTGGCCTTTCAACTCCGACGGTCCTTGGATTAAACCAATTATCTGGAGCCCTTTCAGTCCGTTTTCAGGCCTGGTTACAGCACGGAAACTGCTTTGGTCATGCTGATCGATGATCTCTGGCGAGCCAGGGATAGTGGTCACTCCTCTATCCTTGTGCTTCTTGACCTCTTAGCGGCCTTCGATACCATCGACCATGGTATCTTTCTGCGACGGTTGCGGGAGTGGGAGTGGGAGGCACCATTCTTCGGTGGTTCTCCTCCTACCTCTCGGACAGGTTGCAGTCGGTGTTGGTCGGAGGGCAGAGATCGACCCCTAGGCCCCTCAATTATGGGGGTGCCGCAGGGTTCGATCCTGTCCCCCCTCCTATTTAACATCTACATGAAGCCGCTGGGTGAGATCATACGCCAGCACGGGATTAAATATCATCAATATGCGGACGATACACAGTTGTATCTGTCCGCCCCATGCCAACTCAGTGAAGCGGTAGAAGTGATGTGCCAGTGCCTGGAGGCTGTCAGGGTCTGGATGGGAACGAACAAGCTGGTGCTCAATCCCAACAAGACCAAGTGGCTATTGATGCTCCCTCCCAGAGATGGTCCAGCTATTCCATCTCTCAGCCTGGGGGGTGAAATTATACACCCCTCAGAGAGGGCCCGCAATTTGGGAGTCCTCCTGGATCCGCAGCTGACTTTAGAACATCATCTGTCGGCTGTCACCAGGGGGACCTTTGCCCAGGTTCACCTGGTGCACCAATTGCGGCCCTACCTGGACCAGGAGGCCCTTTGGATAGTCACTCATGCCCTCGTCACCTCAAGATTGGACTACTGTAACATGTGCTCTACATGGGGCTGCCCTTGAAGAGTGTTCGAAGACTTCAGCTTGTCCAGAATGCAGGCGCGCGAGCGATTGTGGGTGCGCCTCGGTACACCCACGTTACACCTATCCTCCGCGAGCTGCACTGGCTGCCCATTGGTCTCCAGACACGCTTCAAGGTGCTAGTCGTTACTTTGAAAGCCCTACATGGTATCGGACCTGGGTACTTGAGAGACCGTCTCCTGCCAGTCACCTCCCAAAGACCTATTAGATCCCACAGACTAGGCCTCCTCTGAATTCCATCTGCCGGCCAATGTCGGCTGGCGACTCCTCGGGGGAGGGCCTTCTCTGTGGCTGTTCCGGCCCTCTGGAACGATCTCCCCGTGGAGATCCGGACCCTTACTACCCTTCCGGCCTTCCGCAAAGCAGTTAAGACTTGGCTGTTCCGGCAGGTTTGGGGCTGTTGAACTATCCAGCCCCATTTGAGTTTACGGCTGTTGTAGAATTTTAAATTGTTGTTTTTTTATTTTTATTTTTTTGTATCCCCTCCCTTTTTATTGTTAGCCGCGCCGCCCTGAGTCTCTCAGGAATAGGGAGGCATACAAACTTAATCAAATCAAATCAAAATCAAATCCAATCAAATCTTAATGAAAAGCCCCTGCTGATTTTCTCTGATTAGTTGGGTCACCTGGAATCAGAGCAAGGAAAAGAATTCTAGAATGCCCTGGCAGTTTTGGCACCCAGGCTTGGCCTTTTTTTCCTCTTCAGCAGAGATCTCCAAGCTTGGCAACTTTAAGACTTGTGGACTTCAACTCCCAGAATTCCTCAGCCAGCCCTGCTGGTTGCCGAGTTTGGAGGCCTCTGCTCTTGAGCTTTTCACAGAGGTCTGGTGTTGTAGCAGAGATGAAGACAAACACTGGTAGGTGTGATGGGATTTGATCTGACGTAGAGAAAGAGAATGCTGAGCCATTACAGAAAAGCTATTTGAGTCCTTGGAAAATAAAAGGATAAGAGTGAAGCTCAAGATAACTTTGCCTTGATTATGTTTGTTATGAGTTGAAGAGGAGGACCTTGATCAGTTTTCAAAATGCTGATAAAATACTGCATTCAAGTAAATTCTGAATCTCTTAGATGCTCCTCTTTTCTGATCTTAAACCTGTCTCAAAGGGCTGGCAGTATAGGACAATCCTCCCTGTCTGCACAAATTGCAGTTTGGAGAGGGCCCCTGTTTGGTTTCGCTGAAAGGTAGGTTAAATATCATATAGCAGGACTTTCTTACAGAATGAAGCAGGGAAAACCAAATCACTGGGTTTCCTTCCTTTTGCTCTTATGTTTGCCATTGGTATTGTGCCAGTATGACAAATTGCGGTACTTGTAGCCTAGAAGAAGCTAATCAGATTTTCTTTTGAAAATAAATTAGGAAAGCTGCTGCCCATGATTGGTTATTCCCTGGACAAAAAACATGTACCAATTCCTTGGCTATTCCTTTTTCTTTTTAGCGTTCTTTTTCCAACAGGTCAAAGGCAGAAAGAGAAATCAACCTAAGAGTTCATTCAAACCCTTCATTCAAAGGGGAAGAATGCCTCTCTCTTACTGTAATAATTACTGGTTGATGGTAGAAGTTCTATTTGGTTTCTAAATATTCTTCACATGAGAAGCAATTGTTGCTGAAATAGTTCAGATGGACAGATGAACTGCTCGATATATTTCAAAATGTTTTAAATTTTGTAATCTTTCTTAGTTTTCTTCTCTTCAGATGTGTTGAAATGTGTCTGATCTCCAGCTAAAAAGGTTCAGGAATAGGGGTTTATAGTCCTTTATGGAAAAAACAGATGAACTACATAGAGTACAGTACAGAGGTCCTGAACTCCCAGTCCGTGAACTGGCATAGGTCTGTGGCATGCCAGAAACCGGACCACGCAAACAAGTGAAGCCCCATCCACAAGATGCAGGCAGCACACAAAACTATGCCTCCTCCGGTCCATGGAGAACATCTCTGCACGGAACTAGTTCCTGTGCCCCCAAAATTGGGGGTCGCTGGTTCATCAGTTAATTCAGAAGCATGAATGCCTAAAATCCATGGGCAGATCTCCAGTGCTGTAGGAGTCCTGCTGGCTGAGGATGATAGAAATTGTAATCCTAAACTTCTGGAAGGCATAGAAATCAAGATCGCTAATTGAAACATAAGCTGAAACCATAGAGAATAGTGCAGGATAAAGTGAGAAATGTTGCAAATGTTAATTTTGTTTGCCAGTATAAATAGAATGGATTTTTTCCCACTGAAAAGTGTGTTTTGCTTTCTCACTGAATGTACACAACACAGATTGTTGCATGGATGGCAATTGGGATAGCCAAAGGGACAAAGATGACCTGCAACATCTAAAGACTCGCTGTTCCTCCATCTTGTCTAAACATATTCAATACCACAAATGGGCCCTCAACATCAGTTAGACCACCCAGAAGAAGACAGTAAATTATAGGTTGAGTGTTGGCTTAGAATTGACATAATGTTTCTTTGGAATAAATTTTGAACAGCCTTCCCTTGTACTAGTTATAAAATTAAATGACCTGCAGAGAAAATTACCTGGTTTCATCTAGTAGTTTTTATTTAGCCACCAATCTCTTCTCTTCCTTCCTGAGCAGTATATTATTATTATTTTTTTAAAGGATGTTATTGAAATGTTTATGTTTGGAAAGAGTCAAGGGGCTGCTTGATTCAGTGAAATTTCAGTTGAAACACCTCCTCAAAACCATATTTGTGAATCAAGGGAGGGTTCTCTTCAGAACTCCAGGCGGAATCAGGAGGCCTTGAGCTACTTTATAACCTTTTGAAGTGCTTTGCAAATTCAATAGCTTCAGGGACTCTAGCAGACACTTCTCTTCCATTTATGGAAAAACTCTGGTGGGGTTTGAGTGCTGTGGTAGACACTGACAGTGATATGAGTAGCTGGCCAATAAGATTATATCACTCTATTAAATCCTACTATCAGACCTCTTTGAGGGTGGAAGTACTCATGCATACTATTCTATTTCTGCTCATTCCAATTTTTCTCTTTATGCGGGGATTTGTTTGCTTTACAGCTTATTTCAGATAAGGGAGAAGAGAGGGATCTGCTTCTTTTGCTCTGACTTGATGCTTGCTTGTTGTGGGACGCAATCATATTTCCTCAAATCCACATTTTATTAAAATGTTTGTTTGTATGACCCAATTCCTTGAAAGTGTATGTCTTTCATATTTCAGTGTTTCAATCCTTTTCATTTCCCTCCCACGACAGAACATGGAATAATAGAGTTGGAAGGGACCTTGGAGGTCTTCTAGTCCAACCTCCTGCTCAAATAGGAGACCTTACACCAGTGATGGTGAATCTTTTTCTTATGGCATGCCACAGTTGTGTGTGTGTGCACTATCGCATGTGCACGCGTGCCCACACCAATTCAACCCTCCCCACCCACCTGCACATGCGGCCCTTCCCGCACATGTGTGCATGACCCCTCCCCAGGCTCCGGAGGCTTTCCTAAAGCCTGGGGAGGGAAAAAACAGCCTTCCCCGCAGGACCTCTGGAAGCCTGCAAACTTCCGGTTGGGCCGTTGGGGCCTTTTTTTGCCCTTCCCAGGCTTCAGGAAAGCTCCAGGGGCTCAGGGAAGTGAAAAACAGCCCCAACAGCCCAACCGGAGGTTCAGGGCCATTTGGACCTGTTTTTGTGGCCTGTTTTTTGGGCCATTTGGACCTGTTTTTTTGCCTTCCCCAGCCTCTGGAGGCTTTCTTGAAGCCTGGGGAGGGCAAAAACGACCTCCCCTAGCCCCCCGAAGCCCAAAAAATCAGCTGGCATGCACCGAAGCTGATGACTGGCATGCCAGCTCACATGGCTCCACATGCCACCTATGCCATAGGTTCGCCATCATGGCCTTACACCATTTCAGACAAATGGTTGTCCAGGCTCTGTTTGAAAGCCTCCAGTGATGGAGCACCCACAACTTCTGAAGGAAAGTTTTTCCATTGATTGATTGTTCTCACTGTTAGGAATTTTCTGTTTAGTTCTAGGTTGCTTCTCTCCTTGGTAAGTTTCCAATCATTGTTTCCTGTCTTATGGCCTTACCACTCACTCACTCCCATTCCCCTGATTTTAAAATCCCCTCTGTTATCTATTGGTTGTTTTAAATAAATAGATCTCAAAGTGTGTTTGAAATTTGAAATCGTGCTAAAATGCCACCTGCATTTCATATCATGATAGTCTCTGCAAGATAATAGCTATACCTGCACCCCTCTGAGAATTACTTTAATTTCATTAATTCAGCAAACTATTTTACTGGGTCAATTATATGTGAATAAATATGAACTGTGGTATGATCAGGGAGCAGACAGAAACAAAGGAGCTGAAATAAAGATGAGCTTTGGACACTACCCCAATGGCCTGTGGTTTGCTCTTCTCTATTTGTGCATTAGCTGACAGTGTATAGAGAGGCACTTTGTGCCAAACTTCAACAAAGGAGATATGCAAAGGCAGCAGAAGGGCAATTTCTTCTGCGCCACTGGCATCAGGGGCCACTACCGTGTTTTCCCCAAAATAGGACAGGGTCTTACTTTCTGTTGGCCCTCAAAATAAGCACTTGGCCTTATTTTTGGGGAGGTCTTATTATTTTTGAGGTGCAGGAGGCGGCGAGCGTGGTCACCTCATGGCTGCTGCAATGTTGCAATATTTTCAAGGAGGGCTTATTTTAGGGCATCCGCTCAAAAGCCTGTGGTATAGATTTTAGTTTTTTTTTATCCCACCTTTATTTTGATAAATGATTCAAGGGAGCGAACATATCTAATACCCCTTCCTCCTCCTATTTTACACACAACAACAATCCTGCGAAGTGAATTGGGCTGAGACAGAATGATTGGCCCAAAGTCACCATGCCAGGTTTCATGCCTAACACGGACTAGAAGTCACAGTCTCCTGGTTTCTAGCCTAGTGCTTTCATCTCTAGACCACTGGGTCTCTAGAGCAGTTTTCAAAGTTTACAGGCCAGTTTAAAAAAAATAATCCCAGAACACATAATCTAGAACCAGAAACTCTAGTGACAGCAACATGGCTGCATTTGAGTGAGCTCCCCCCCCCCTTTCTCCATATTCTCTCACAAAACCCCATCAAGTTCTCAGAGAATCCTGGAATTCCTCAGAACAATGTTTACAAAACCCTGACATAAAGGAAGGCAAGAGAACCTTTGGCTAGGGAGGAAGATGTTGCAGAAATGGAGGTAAACCACTTGGGCGCTCTTCTTCATTCCCCCTTCCTTTTGCCTTTGATGGGCAACAATGTTCCTTCTTCCACTTACCCTAAGGTTTACAGGAGTGATGGAACCAGAATCTATATCCGTGATGGTGAACCTATGGCACACGTGCCCAAAGTGGCACGCGGAGCCATGTTGCTTGGCACGGGCAGCATCGTCTGTTCCTCTTCCAGGTTTCTGGCACGCGTGCGTGGAGAACGATCAGCTGGCCTTTGTGCGTGCAGCAGTGTAGGAAACAGGAAGACCTGGTCTTCTAGTTTTCTTGCGAGAATGGTGCGTGCCCATGCGTGCCAATAACTGGAAGAGGAACAGGTGCGCACATGCCTCCTGGGCAGCTCCTCTTCTGGGTTGTAGCCCCAACAAGCATGCACAAAGCTTGCTCACATACACTCGCTCCCTTTTCAGCGTCCGGTTCACTATCACTGATCTATATCCTTATGTAACAAGTATGCAGTCAGTATTTCATGGAATCTCTTCCAGAAGGCAGTATGTGAAGCTTTCAGTTAGTGCAAAATGAGGGGACATCTTCAGCTTCCTTGAACCCTTCTGGCTTTTATGAAGCACTAAAGCATTGGCTTTCCCATCAAATGTAGGACCCTGATAGTGTTATGGCTTGTTTGAGTGGTCTTGAGTTTTCTCCACTGCTATTTTTTTATCTTTTTTGTTTTTTAACTCTGCTTGTTTTTATTGTTTTAATGGCAAACTGTCCAGAGTCATCTATAGGTAGTCCTTGACTTATAACCACAATTGAGCTCAAAATTTCTGTTGCTAAGTGAGACAGTGGTTAAGTGAATTTTGCCCCATGTTATGACCTTTCTTGTCATAGTTGTTAAGTGAATCCCTGCAGTCGTTAAGTTAGTAACACGGTTGTTAAGTGAATCTGGCTTCCCCATTGACTTTGCTTGTCAGAAAGTCGCAAAAGACAATAACATGACTGCAGGATACTGCAGTTGTCATAAATGTGAGTCAGTTGCCAAACATCTGATTTTTTATCACATAACCATGGGGATGCTGCAAAGATCGTAAGTATGAAAAATTGTCATAAGTAACTTTTTTCAGTGCCATTGTATGTTCGAGTGCTCACTAAATGAACTGTTATAAGTTGCGGACTATCTGTAATACCTTGCAGCTTTTCCCTCAGGTGCCTTGGAAAGAAAATACTGGGAGAAGACAAGCCATCAACAGATATTGCACTGGCAAGATTGGCTAAAATGTATGAAGATAGATCTGCCAAATGGTGGAAGTGTAATCAACCATTAGGTTCTGTTCTGACCCCCTTTGTCCCACACCAACACACTCCGAGTCAAAGATACTTTACGGAATTTATTAACTGACAGACAGGTCCTTGGCAGCAAACAGGCACAGATAAGCCTTGGCAGCAATCCAACACAGATAAGCTGTCGCAGCAATCCAGCCTGCCAGGCTCACAATACTGTTCTCCAACATTCGTTAATGCGTTGACTTCTGCAAAAAGGGTGTGTGCACAAGCATTCCTTTTATAGTCTGGAGAGGAGCCTAATTACCAGCAGCTGAGTGCAATTACCTCCTGTTACTGTGCAACTGTTCCTTATGCCTATTAGCTCTCCGGTGCGGGGCATCCAGGAACAACTCACTGCTGATGTCAGGATCACACTCCCTTGTCTCTTCCCCACTGGTCCAAGGCTCAGGTGCCTCCTGGTGGCCAACCAGCCTCTTTGCGCCCTGCTTGGAGTCGGAACCCTGTCCAGGGTCCTCCACGTCCTCCAGAGCCGACTCATAGGGCCCCTCGCTGTCAGAGTCTGGTGGCAGCTCCAACGGCTCCTGCTGGGCCACAACAGGTTCATACTATCATATGTGGTGGACTTGTCCAAAAGCTAAAAATATTGGACGAAAATACATACCTGGTTGGAGAAAATGATAAAGCAGCATATCGACTTGAAACAGAGATATTTTTGTTGGGCATCCTACCAGAAAAATATGATAAAAAGACTATATTTCTAACTGCAGCCAGAATTGTATTTGCACAACAATAGAAAAATAATCAAATTCCATCAGATGAGAATGTAATTAAGAAAATATTAGAATGCTCAGGAATGGGCAGATTAACGCTTGTTATTAAGGATAAAGACGAAACTAAATATTTTCTGACATGGAATGTATTTTATCAATGATTAGACAATAGAAACAGAAGTTAGAAAGGAAGAGATAAAAAAAGAGGAAATGTTATTGTAGAGAGAATTTGATGATGAAGATGTTATGTATTGTAATTATAATGATATATAGTTATATTATTAATATTATTGTGACAAATATAATAACAAATATGTGGATTATGACTGTTTAAATAATTGTACCCAGATCACACACTGTTTGATGGAAATGGAAAGTAATATAAATAAAATAAATAAAACATTAAAAAAACACAGATATTTCTGTACTCAGAAGTGATGGATGGGTACCACATCACATGTGAGTTGAGGCATCTCATAGACCACATATTGGATGGATGTCCTTCCTTCAAAGTAAATCAGATTAGGAAGCCAATGTGATGTATGTCAGTACTATTTTTATAATAACACTTTAAAAATAGAATCTTGCCAGTCTCGATGTGTTTCCCTCCCTCGTCACTTAATCTTCATGTGAACTAAGGAGGAGCCTGTCTGAGATACGTTACACTCTTGGCATGAATTCAGGCCCCTTTTATCTGACTGTTGCCTTGCCCTTCCCTCTGGTAGCCACAGGAAAGAAGTTGGGGCCTCAAGCCACATTATAGCCTTGGTGCCACTCTTCCCACTCTCCCACAAGGTCATCCCCTCTGCCCTCTACAGTGGGTGGCTTACAGGGCAGACAACCTTATCTGTGGCTTCATATTGGCAGAAAATCACAACTTTGGAATTTTATGCTATCCTGTCTTTACATGATACTGAGATTGATAATTGGATCTCTTTCCGTGTCGAGCTGTGCTTGCCAAATTTTTCAAAAGGTATGTGTAGCCTGGCAACACAAAATACAAGGGGTTAGAATATGAAAGTGGTCTAATATTGGTTTAAATATTGGTTTCAAAAGCCCTGAATAATGCATCTTTCCTAAGGAGTCATGCTCAATTTTTTGACTGTTCATGCAAATAATTTTTGTCAACCGGATCTGGTATCTTTGGCCCAAGACAAGTTTAAAACTCAAGTCAATATTGACTGGATAAGCAGGCACACATTCCTAATGGTAGGCTTCTGCAAAGTACATAGTGCGGCTAGGAATCAGATATATGAATAAGCAAGTGTTTCCAAAGGAGATCACTGCTGTTTGTTAATTGCTTTATTGATAAGCAGTCTTGTCCCCTCTCCCTATTTGCAACTCTGCAAATAGAGTGGCAGCAAGGCTATTGATGCTTTTAACATCATTCACTTTCTCAGTTCTCATCTTTTTTCATGTCACCGGCCATAATTGCTCTCTCTTTGATGAATAGAATGTTACATTTCTTCTGCTGGTCTTGCCAATGCCCTTGGGAAATTCCATTTACTTTTCAAGCGACTAGTCCTGTATGCAATCTTGATCATAACGTATTTCGCATTTTGCACAATTCTGTGTTCATTCCATAAGATCACAAAACAGCATTGTAACTTCAAATAGTCACTGAACGAATGGTTTTAACTCAAGGATTGCCTGTATTTTTTTAATGTACCAATTGACACCCTTCCAATATCTTAAGGAGCTGCCACAAAGAAGATGGGGATCAACCTATTCTCCAAAGCACCTGAAAGCAGGACCAGAAGCAGTGGATAAAAAGTAATCAAGGAGAGAACCAGCCTAGAAACTAAGGAGAAATTTCCTGAAAATTAGAAAAATTAATCACTGGAACAACTTCCCTCTAGAAGTTGTGGATGCTCCACAGTGGTGGGTTCCGGATCCTGTTGCAACTGGTATGGTTGCAACGGGGCCCGGTGTCCTCTACGTGAACGCACGCAATGCGCGCACAGCATGCACATGCGGCATATCTTTCGGTGATGCCTCCGTGACGCTCCAGATGCTCAGCAGAGTGTCACGCAGGTGCTGTACGCACCATGCACGTACATGGAAGTGCCAAAGGCTTTAAAGGACAGGTAAGGAGCTCGGGTGGGCCTTCCGGAGCACCGTACTGGAACGGTGCCCGGTGCTCCAGGCAGGCTCTGGTACGCCCATATGGTATGAGCTTTCCTGCTTGAGCACGGGGTTGAACTAGAAGACCTCCAAGGTCCCTTCCAACTCTGTTATTCTGACAATGCTTAGCGGAGGCAAATGTTGTCTCAGGTGATGGAATATCTGCTAAACCTATGTCAGAACCCAGGTGAGGATGTTGCATCTGATCAGTGATTCACTTAATTCACAATTGCCCCCTATTTTTTATTCCAAATTTATTTTTTAATTCATACTACATATTGGTCCAAACTGCAGACAGGCTACTATTTCATTGCATGGTTTCATTTATTTGTTTTCCCTTTTTTTGCTTTGTTCATGCTTATTTTTCATATCTCACTGCAGCTTTTTTATCCTAACTCAGATGGCTTTGAAGAATTGTCCCTTAAAGCATGCTTGTTAAAAAAAATGCATAATTTAGCTTCAGTGTGCCTAATGTTGCCTAGCAATGGGCTTCTAAGAGAACAACCAGGATTGTATTCACAGATCATCCTGATTGTTCCCAATCCCTTATGGTACAGTTATATTCTGTGTATAAGGTTACTGCCAAAATGTCACCTCAGTGAGAGACATCTTTGCTTCCCCCATCTCCTAACACTTACCATCATTGTGTATTTCTTCACTTAAAACAGTATTTCACTAAGTGCTAGGTAGGTGTGTGGGAGGGGATGTAACAATTTTTGGGCTCTTTTCATATTTGTAGGAAAACCCTAAAAGGGGGGGGCAAAGAAAGGGGGCACAGGATTTTTCTAAGTTAAAGCCCATATTTCTTAGGAAATATTCTGTTCCAGGCTCAATAACAATATTGAGAAAGCAGAATCTGGAAAGAAAGAATGACATTCTCCCCCCTCCTTTTTTTTCCTGACCTACATTTTATTCTTTTTCTGACACTTTCTTTACATCCCCACTCTCCAAAGAGAAAAAAACAGATTGCTCCTATCACAGATATGAACAAAAGTCACTTGCAAAAGGCTTTGAAAGTAGGTCAAGGACTACAGGTTGCTTATTCTAACAATATATCCAGGATTTTATGAAAAGTTTTTTTTAAAAACAAAACTATAAAATGTGCATACATGGCAGACATTTCTTACAACATATGTACTATTTTTGGAAGCAGATTTCCCTATGATGATGCATGTCTAGATGTTTAGTTTTTAAGAGTATCTATTTCCTAAGTGTTTCCCCATTAAGGCTTCCATTACTTGTACACCACCTGAAGAACTGCATTGCAAAATTCAGAGTTCCAATATAACTGTATTGATTTATAAAATGCAAGATAGCAATGTGTTAAAATCCTCCTAATCACTGTAAAAGCCTATGAGAATAAAAATGCATTTGCCTGACTCAAATTAAGTTGTTTTCAGACATACCCCACTGGAAACAGTATTTCAGAGAAAACCTGAGTTTAGCCAAGGCTAAATCCTAGCCAGCTATTGACTGCATCTTAGCATAGAGAGGCATCCTGAGGAACTCCTTCAGATATGACTTCAGAGTAGAGATGTGCAGGAACTTTAATGTGACTTTACCTAAACTTAGTGGTGTTCAAAATTACTGGGCTTCAGTTCCCAAAATGATATAGCAGTATCACCAGGCTGTTCAGAGATATGAGGCCCCAAATCCAGAGCGCTGTTGTGGCCCGCCAGCAGAGCTGGCAGCAGATTCAGACTGTGAGGAACATGAGTCCGTCCTGGAGTCTGGGGAAGGCTCTAATGAGGGCTCTGTGTCAGAGGCAGAGAGGGGGGCAGAGCCGTCTGACAGTTATCAGAGCTGCCTTCAGAGTCAGACATCAGTGAGGCAGAGGAACAGCTGGAGCCTGTTCCCAGTGTGTGCATGCACAGAGCTGCCAGGAGAAGGGAGCAGCTAAAGAACAGGGTGACTAGGGAGTAAGGCCACAGGTGAACAATGAATGGCCTCTCCCAGAGGAAGTAAAAGAGGAGCAAAAGGGGAGTGGAGTTTGCAGGAGAGAATTAGTTCGCTTAATTGGCTCGTGACTCTCCGAGTCTCCTTGCCAAATTATGCAGATATCGGTGTGGCAGTTCTTTACACCAGATAAGATCTGTGACTGTAAATCCTCCCTGAAAGACTTTGCTGTATGTGAATGAGCAGAATTCACAGTACATTAATAAAATGGTTTTTTGTCAGGACCAGGAGTTTGCTTCATGCTCTTGGGAAGCCTAGGTCAGAACAAGCGCCTAGCACAGGATCAGCTTTTTAAAAGTACATTCTGAAGTTCTAAAAGTGACTTTTTCTGCTATAGAAATATAAAATACCTGCCCATACAAGTGAAAATGCTTGTTGATATTACAGTCGATTTAGTGGAAAATGATTAACCTATCACTTATCATCTGTTGGCACCTCTTGAGCAGTGGTTGCAGAGGTCAGATTGTCTGTGTTCCTTTCCCCTCAGTAGGTCTTTTCTTTGAATTACTAGACCAAAAAAACAATTTAGCTGCTGCTCCCATGTCACCAACCTGTTAGAAGAAAGATTACTTTTGGCATCTTGGAGAATCATCTTTTTTCCCAATGCAGCCCCTTTTGTTCCAGAGAAAACATTGCCAAATATTTAGTTTGGATAATGAATCCGCAAATGTCTCTTTGGCCATAGAATTTTTTTTCCTCTGTGTCCTGAGAGGTTTTTGAGTTCTACAATTCAGTCTAACTAATTTTATTGTAAAGCCAGAGTGCTGTTGCTAAGAGTTTGCTCTGGGAATTAAGCATCAGTGAGGCTCCTTTCACAGCAAGGGAAGGAGATAAAAACCCTTCATTTCCCAGACTGAAAGCAAATGGACAAAGATTGTGAACCTGGGAGAGGCAAGAAGAGCAAAGGGCAAAGCAGGGGAGATAACCACAGTTGGTTCTAAAGCAGGGTTGTGAAACTCGATTTCATGGAGGGGCACATCAGGTTTGTGTTTGACCTTGGGCCGGGGTAGGTGTGGCCGGCTCGACATCACTCATGTCGGGACGCCTGTGGTGGCCTGAGCGCTCTGCCAGCAAAAACAACTCCTAAGCTCCATTTTCGGCTGTGACGGCCTCCTGCAACCCTCTGCCGGCAAAAACAGAGCTCAGTGGGGCTGTGTGTGGCCCCCATGAGCTCTGTTTCCAGCTGCAACGACTTCCTGCAACCCTCTGCCAGTGAAAATGGACCTTAGGGGCTCTGTATTCACTGGCAGAAGCACCGCAGCCTGGCCCTTCACTGTTTCCAGAGTAGCCCCTCAGGCCAGATCCGTCCCCGGACCTTGAGTTTGACACTCCTGTTCTAAAGTCATAGGAATCACAAACTCAGTCTAAAATGTACTGGGTCTGATGCAAGTGTTTGTAGAATTTTACAAGAATTCTGGAGACGAGGTTCGGAGTAGAAGAATAAAGTTCCTTTTTATTATCAAAAATCAGAGCTAATTTGAAAACGGTTTGCAAAGCGTTGGTGGGTCTCACCCTGACTTCACCTGAGTCACAAAGGAGAGCCACACCAAATTCGAAAGTGAAACAGCAGTTATAGCCTCCCTAACTCCTCCTACTCCTCCTCAGCTAGCCTGACGAGGGTGGTTACAGACCAATCAGAGACAATGATTACCCTATCTTTTACCTTATTTGGGAATACAATCTTAACCAATTAGCTCTCAGTATCCCTCTGGCCAATCAAGCAATCACATTTTTCCCGCTCAATTCATAGCCACTCCTCTTACAGTTCATTGTTCTCCTCCCTCCAATCAAGTATTTACATATTCCTTCTTTCCGCCATTACCACGTGGTATAGCTCCCCCTAGGGGACTATTTCAGTAAAATATAAACACTTTATATTATTTTATTACTCCAATTCCCCCATTTCTTATTTGGTGATTTGTTTAATATTTTCTTTTATTTCTTTCAATCTTTCTTTCTCAGCTTCAGTATTTTTCATAGGGTGTAGAGTGTCCATACTTTCCAACAGGTGTATTTGGTTACCAATTTCTTTTAGTACCATCATTGTTTTCTCTGTTTGTTGGGCCTGCATAATACTTTTCACAGTTGTGATTACTAAGTTTCTTATTACCGGGATTAGACATGGTAACAACATTAATCCAATAAAAATTACACCAACCATAAATAAGGCTTGCTTCCAGTTTCTGAAAATGTCCCCTAGGAACCCTCCTTCATCTAACAGGCCGGTCCAGGTCTGTACAGGAACATGAGCTGTCTGTATCATTTTATGGGTGATTTTCTCTATTACTATTCCAGAATCATCAATTTGTATACAACAATTGCTAAGATTAAACTTTCCGCAAACCCCTCCTTCTGCAGCGAGCAAATAGTCTAAGGCTAAGCGATTCTGCATAATATATGTTCTTGATAATACACTTTCCTTTGCAAGTTTTGTTAACGCCTTTGCAGTTTCATTTGTAATTACTTCTAATACTGCTTGTAACCTAATAATTCTGTTAATCATATAAATTGGCGTTCTATATCCCCACGACCCATCTTGTGCCCACGTTGCAGGATCATAATATGCAATAATTCTCTCAGGGGGCCACTCATCATCCCTCCAGTCACCTATTTTTATCCCTTTAGAGAGATCCACTGAACGTCTACGTCGTGCGAGAACATCATATGCAGGGATTCCCAATCTTTGTCTCTTTTCAATAGGAATTAGGAAAAATGAAGGTTGAATGGCCCCCAGAACACATGACCCATACCAACCTGCAGGTAACATATTATATGCAAAGCTACCACATATCCAATACAATCCATCAGGTGAATTCCATGCAACAATATCGTTTTCTGGGTCCCAGATTCCTTGTAATTGAGTTACATTCAGTAACGAGTTCTCAGGTTTACTCATATTAATTTGTGAACTCCAAATATTATTTTCCCATTCATTAGTACATTTCAAAAAGCCCATGGGTTTATTCCGATTAGTTTGGTTATTCTTATTTCTAGTATAACATATATGACCTACTATATGGGATGTAACCTGCCAGGTTTCATTGAAATTATTTTTAAAAGTGAAGTTTCTTTGGTATAGTGCTATTTCAGTATAATTTGCCTCTTGCACATGCCATGGCCACCTATCCCCCATTGTAGTCCCCCCACACACAAAGCAATTCTTTAGCATAAGTTCTTTAGCTACTTCCTGAGCCAAATTTACAAACATGTTCTTTGCCCTCGGAGGCGTGGGTAGGTCGTTAAGTTTTCCAATCTCTTCTTCATAACTCCAGAAGAACTTTACAGGCTGATTTGTTAGCTTAGTCAACTCGGTTTTTATGACAATCCAACCGTAAGGGTCTTTTCCTATTCCATCCACCCCGAGTCCCAAAGTGAAATATCTAATGGTAGGATGTTTATCATCTTTAGTATAATAGTGATTGACTTCCGTTAAATTAAGTTGAAGGCACAGAGGTGTACAGGAACCTGACAGACAGTCTGTAGTTACTGAGGGTTGAAATAAGGTTATACCAGGGGGTCCCTTAGCAGTTTGATGATTTATAGGGGCATACCAATAGGTAGTCCCACCGTAACCACCATATGTGGATCCTGAAGATGGCTCCTGCCACAGGTACCTGCGATTGACAATATATTGTTGTTCCCAAGAATGCGACCCACAAGTAACCCCTCCCCAGGACTTCTGCCCTTGTCCTTTCTCAATAGCTGCACAAACATCAAAGCAAATATCAATTGTGGTTCCTTTAGTGGTATTGGATCCCACCAGGGAATTTTCTCCCTTTTTGTACTGTGTTACCTTATCTGCAGATCCACCTCCCTTATATCCTACAATAGTAACAGTACTCTTGATAGGTCCTACAGCTTTAGGCTCATAGCACTGTATTCCATTTGGAGTGTGGCACTGGTTGTATTGAGTATTATTATATACACATGTTGGTAATATGGTTTCATTACATTCTGGCTTCATAGTATAATATATTAAGGTCATAGAAATCCTTGTACCTTGTTTAGTCTTTTGTAGACAGGCCCTACAGGTGTCATCCTTCAATTCTCTTCTTGTCCTAACTAATCTTAATGCTCTTTTCTCGAGATGGCCAAAACCATCGCTTCCCCCCTCTTGCTGCTGTTCCAAAAAGGACAGGAACCATTCGCTAAAAGGAGGATATCCTATACTCGCTCTGGAGGTTACTTCTGCCATTATAAATTTTTCAGTCCCTTCTGATTGATACTGGGTGCACTGATACCATCCTATTGTTTGTTCAGTCACCTTGATGGTTATTCGTGACCGACACTTATTCTTTCCAGAATATGACATACCTCTCACATACCGGGGAGCTTTCTTATTCGCAGGCCAGACTTTCCACGTCGTGAAACATGGTGCCTCTGTATCCTGTAACCAACATGTCAAAGTTATCCAAGTACTAGCTTCCCCATGTATATGGTGAGGGTAAATACATATTCCTTCGGGATTGCACCTTGGTCCATCAGAATATGGAACAATTGATCTTTTTGAGCGATTGTGCGGGAAAGGGATTCCATAGACTTCCTCTACCATCCCTTTCCTGCCTCTATCTTCATGCGTACATACCCCCCATATTCCCATCACTATTATCATCCCTATAAAATGCCATAGAAAATACTTGCAAGACATAGGTGGAACCCAATAATCCCAGAACCCTTCTACTTGTCCTCTGATGAAAGGGCATCGTGGTTGCTTTACTCTTTGAACGTAAGGGCGGCCAATAACTTGCGCAGGTCGGATCTTCATTTCCTTTCTTTTTAGGAAAGTTGTTGCCTTTTCAACACCAACTTCAATGGCTCCTTTTGAAACGCCCTCCAGGTTCCTGGTTCTTCCAAATTGGCTCTCTTCGCTCTGGTGTAGTGGGTCCAGCCTTTTTCTTTCGTCCGGATGGCAGTGTCTGTGGTCAGCAACACCAGGAATGGTCCATCCCACTTTGGCTTTAGGGAATCGTCCTTCCAAGTCTTTATCCACACCTGGTCTCCCACTTCAATGGAATGTATTTTGAAGCTCAATGGAGGAGTCTGTATTAAATAGCCCGCTTTTCTGAAAGAATCAAAAAGTCTGGGACAGTATTTGCAAGTATTGTATCAACCCTTTGTCTTTACTAGGTAAATTCCCCATTCGTATCCCAGCATTCCTTAGTGGCATTCCAAATAATATTTCATAAGGTGAGACTCCCACATCCCTCCTGGGTTGTGTTCTTATCCTAAACAGGGCTATTGGCAAAGTTTTCATCCAATTCATTCCTGTCTCCAAATACAACTTCGTCAGCATTACTTTAATTTTTCCATTCATATTCTCCACCTTTCCACTAGAGGGCGGATGCCACGGGCTATGCAGGTCCCACTTAATTCCCAATACATTAGCAATTCCTTGAGTAATCTTCCCCGTGAAATGTCTTCCCTGATCACTGTCGATTCTCTGAACCACTCCATATCTTGGTATAATATGCTCTAAGATTAATCTGACAACAGTTCTAGCAGCTTCATCAAAACATGGGTAGGCTTCCACCCACCCCGTTAAATGATCTATAATAACCAACAAATATTTATATCTTCCCACCTGTGGCATTTCAGTAAAGTCTATTTGTATATTTTGAAAAGGATAAAGCGCTAAAGGCCTCCCTCCTCTTTGTTTTTCCCTTAATTGGTTTTGATTTACCCTCTGACAAATTATACATTTTTGGGTCACTTGTTGCGCGGCAGTATAAACTTTTATTCCTGCATACTTCTTTAGTACTTCATCAATCAAAGCCTGAGTTCCCCAATGGCTCCCCTCATGTAATCTCTCAAAGATTTGTCTCATTAGGGGGTAATTGAGGATTTGTCTCCCATCTGGTAACCACCATTTCCCCTCTTCATCCTTCTTTCCCCCCATTTGTTTAATTTTATTCTCCTCCTTCTCATTAAAAATTGGTATTTCTTTCACTTCATACATATGGGGAATCATAATTTTGATTTGTTCAACAACTTCATTCATACCAGCTTCTTTAGCTTCCTGGTCTGCCAACCTGTTTCCCTTCTTCTCAACCTCATCTCCCTTTTCTGCAATTTCTTGGCGATGTCTGGCCACGCCTTAGTTACAAACTGAATTTTAACTATCTGCACATCTCATTCTTCCTCTAAACCCAACACTTCCTCTTCCTCTCTTCTCTCTCTGTTTCTCTCATCCTCTATTGTTTCTGTTCACTTTCTTTTTCTTTCTTTTCAATTCTTCTCTCTCATCTAGGCTGTGATGAGTTCTCAGATGCCTTGTGGTCAGTTGAGTAATATCCCTTCCCCCTACAGCTGCAGTGAGGAGAAGTCTTTATTATGTAAAGTGAGCTAGCCGGGCCATCTTAATGGCCCATTAGCTGGGGGTGGGCAGAAAGCTATAGGCAACAATTCTGTCCTCTGTCTCTTTCTGTCTCTTTCACTCTTTTTCTTTCTCCCTCTCTCCCACTCTTTTATCACTTTCTCGTTACTCTCTACTGTCCAACCTGTCCCCATACTTATCTTTGATTAATCATGTTTGCAATAATTCACCTACTTCCCTAAATAGGCGCAATTCCCTCACCGGAGCCTTCGTTCACTCAAACACATACATACACTCTCTCCCCACCTCTCCTGTTTTCCTCCAAAGAATGACTCAGGGGGAAAAGAGGGGGAGGGGGGTTCACGCAGGCGATCACAGGTCTTTGGATCTCTTCAGTTATCACTTTCGGGGACATATACATTCATACTGCAATCATGCTTGCTCATGCCAACCAATCATTATAATTATTTCAGGAAGCTTTTTCACAAGCCACCAAGCTTCATTTTATTTATTAGAGGATCTCACCCTCCTTTCAGGTTTGGAAATAACACACAAGCATACATGCACATACCATTAAACAATCTTGCAGCTTACTGTTTCTTTATAGTACATTCATATCAACTTTTACCATGACATACATTTGCACTGCAATCAGACTGCTTGTTTAGATTAATTTCACATACAAAAATATCCCATTTCATTCTTCTTTCATACAAAGCAATTATTATAATTATTTCAGGGAGCTGTACATAAGCCAATGAGCTCCTTTTTCTATTATTAAGGGATCTCAACCTCCCTCCAGGTCTGAAAATGATTACACACACACACATGCACACATATCATGAAACAAAACTTTCAGGCCTGGGGGAGGTTCTGTCACTTTAAATCTTCAAATTTCTTTCCTTGGAGAACTTATGGCTCATTCTCCAATCAGTGGGGAAACTCAAGAGAGCAGCTTAAATCCTAACTACTCTTCCCTCCCCCAGCTTCAAGCCCAAGCTGAGAAGCTTATTTATTCTGCTAGCTTGGTTAAACATATCACAATCAATTCAACGCCATTCAATTCTACATGTTATTAGTATAGATTCACATCTAAGAATTTTTAACAGACATTACATCAAATTAATCAAGTCCAATTACCTAGGTCTTCCCATTCAGTCAGGCTTTACCTCGTTACCTACTAAATTTCTTACTTTTGCTCGAAGTTACACCCGTTGTTCTATCTCTTTAAGCACTATTTCGTTAATACCTGTCTCTGCCCTGTGATGTTCCGTTTCTATCTTGATCTCCCAGCAGCGCTGGCATAATTTTAAAGGTCAAGATTTATAGAGACAATGTATAGGGATGTTTGTCCACACATTGCTTGGCCAGGGTTCTAGATTGGACCTCCCAGCTGAGCGCTGGCATAGTTTTAAAGGTCCAAACTCTTAGCTCTCCCAGCAGAACGCTGGCATAGTTTTAAAGAGCAAGATATATAGATATTTTATTAACACATCATTTGCATCTGGGTGGGGCTCGAGCTCTACTTTTCTTTTAAAAGACAACTATTAACAGCTTTCTAACATGTCCCTGTGGACTTCTTAATCGCTTTGGGGAAGAAACTCAGGTAGAACTTCTCTTCAGTTCACCTGATGGTGGCCAGTTCTTTCCCTTGATTTATATTTACTGCTTTGGTCATGTTTTGTGCTTGTGGAATAGCTTCTTTCATTCCTTTTATGATTATTGATCTTAAATCCATCATATTCTGTCTTCCCGCTGCATCATTATTATTCCAATTTGGTCTCACCAATGGGTATTTAATGTCCCCTCTGATTTGATTTCCTTGTACTCCCGGATTCTCCCTTTCCCAAATTGCCATTGCAGCTGTTCTAATTAAATTTCTTTCCTCTGGGCTAAATAAAGTTCTCATTATATTTTTCATTTCATCCCAGGTATAAACGTTAGGTCCTAATAAGGCATCTAAATGGTCACTTGCAGTCAGAGGATCTTCAACAAAACTTTTCATTTCCTTTTTAAATGCCCGTACTTCGGACATCGCAAGGGTTCAGGTACATATGTTATGATCGGAATCCCATTGGGATCGTTTCCGTTCGGGGTTTCCCTTAAAGGGAATTGCTTAATTTGTTCTCCTTCTTGTGTGGGATCCAAAGGAGGCTGTCTAATTAGTTCCTCTTCCTCCATCTGCCTTGTTAAATCTTTCCTCACGTTTGCTAGCTCATTTCCCCCACAAACCTCCCTTTTGTTTCACGTAATCATACAGATTACGGCATTGAAAGTAATTTTACAGCGCCATCTCGTGGCCACTCAATATTATTATCTTTCCACCAAATAAAACAACACAAATTTACCATATTCTCTTTAGTTAATCCCAGCCTTAAAACCTCTCGATTATAGGGTGGGGACCCCCACCCAGCCAATATCTGGCCTAACGGGCCATTTGGATTGATTTTAAGTTTGGGATTCCTTCTTATTTTCTTTACACATTTCATTTTTGGCTTAATTGAACTTCCACCACCCATCTTCCCGATTGATGGCTAACCTTTCTCCCGAGTATGTGTTCCTATGTCCCTCCCAGCAACTCTTTTCAATTCCACACGTCACCGTCTCCGGATATTCACAATATCCCCATCACTCACTCCGTCCTGCGAATCTCCCCTGAGATTCCTCAAAAGGACTTCCATCCGGCCCCGTTGCTAGTTCTCACATCCACACACTCCCTGACCGCCCTGGGTCTTGTGTTCTGGTGTTTTCAAAACCAGTACTCACCAGGGTTCTGTGCACAGATGTTTCCCGGTCGATCTCCAAGCCGTCTCTTCCTCTTTATTCAACCCCCCCCTACTGCTCGTCTATCGCACAATTTTTACGGGCTTCCAAGAGCTACGCAGTCCTCTGGGTGATTCTTCTCCTTTCAAAAAGGAAAGGGGTGCACCTGAGGAGAATCCCTCAGAGTCCCAGCGCAGATTGGATCCCGGACACGAGCCCCCAATTTGTTTGTAGAATTTTACAAGAATTCTGGAGACGAGGTTCGGAGTAGAAGAATAAAGTTCCTTTTTATTATTAAAAATCAGAGCTAATTTGAAAACGGTTTGCAAAGCGTTGGTGGGTCTCACCCTGACTTCACCTGAGTCACAAAGGAGAGCCACACCAAATTCGAAAGTGAAACAGCAGTTATAGCCTCCCTAACTCCTCCTACTCCTCCTCAGCTAGCCTGACGAGGGTGGTTACAGACCAATCAGAGACAATGATTACCCTATCTTTTACCTTATTTGGGAATACAATCTTAACCAATTAGCTCTCAGTATCCCTCTGGCCAATCAAGCAATCACATTTTTCCCGCTCAATTCATAGCCACTCCTCCTCATTGTTCTCCTCCCTCCAATCAAGTATTTACATATTCCTTCTTTCCGCCATTACCACGTGGTATAGCTTCCCCTAGGGGACTATTTCAGTAAAATATAAACACTTTATATTATTTTATTACTCCACAAGGGAGAACACTGTATCCAAATATGGCTTTTTGTTGTTATTTTTTTACACATAGGCTCACCATCCGCTAACCAAGGAGGGACACTTTTAGTTTTACTCTCTCCTCTCAAGCTGTTTCAAACGAAGAGAAGGCAAGCTGTGTTTGAGTGGGGGGGGGGGGGAAGCAACTTTCATATGTATGAAAATGAAGTAACGAGAGAGCCAGAGTCCTGATTCCATGGAAAAATGAATTACAGTTTTCTTAATCATTTTATTTTATTTACTTTTCATCTGGGAAAACTAGTAGAGCAAATCACATAAGTAAAAGTTATTTGGACCAACAGTTTATCAAATTATATAAAACAGAATGAATTCTGCTGCTGCAAGCCGGCATATTGAGAGAACATCAGAAGCCCAGTTTTTAGTTGAAATAAATTAATGTATGCTTGCTCGACTTATTTGGGTGTCAGAAAAACCTCTTTCTATATTATTCTGTGTCCAAACCCTTTATATACACATCAGAGATTTAATTGCTAAGTTTGGGATTTTTTAAAAAAATACTCTTCAAATACTCTTCAAAAATACTCTTCAAAATACTTGCTCAGAGAATGTTATAATTGCTATATGTTATGGTTAGGGTTAAAATTCATTTACTCTCTTTGCTCATTCTTCTTTCATATCCAATGGCAAGGGGAGTTTTTACTTTTAAGTTACCAGTTAAATTACCAGCGTAGAAGATGGCTGTATAGAAGGAGCTTGATTTTAACTATAATAATTTAAATTAACCACTTTTTTAAAATTTAAGACTAAAATTTAGGTAACTATTGGATGTGTCACAACTCAGACATCGTATTTAGCTTGTTAACTACCAGTAAAAACATATCTGATGAAATAGACGCAGAAAACAGCTTCTACATTCTTTGAGTTATTCCACGTCATTTCTGGGATCTGTATTTCTGTACCTAAGTTTCTATGCAGTTTATAATGCCATATATTGTATCTACAGGAGTCATTCACATGACCCAACTGAAATACGTTCTGTAGTAAACCATTGTGAGAGGCATGGTAAACTGAAGGTGTCTTTGCAAAAGTGGAGTTGACAACTGCAACAAAAGGCATTGGAGTGTAGACCAATTCTTTGGAATCTCTCTTGATAAGGATTGGATAAGAGTTTCCCCACATGTGCTCTGGACAGCTGCGCGTTGTCAGAATGTGAGTCAGTGGTCTGCTGCAGGCTTCAGCGCTAGGAGACAATGGGATTCACCATTTTGTTCCCAACCCTGGCAGAGCCTTTTGAAGGAGATACCAGGTTCACAAATCTCTTTGGAAATTGCCTAGTAACCATTTTAAGCTATTAGAAACCTTTGGAACAACAAGACTGAAAAGTTACCAGGTGAGCTTCAAAAATAAATGTAAAATTAACAAAAAACTTTTAACAACTTAAAAGATTTTGAAATAAACAACTTAACTTAAAAGAATTTGAAATAAAGCTAAATAAGATTTTTGATGTAAGAAAGTTACAAATGGATTAAGCGTGCATTTAAATTTGAAATACTGACTTTTACAGTAGGGTGGGATAACGGCAGTGGTGGGTTCCTACCGATTTGGAGCAGTTCGGCCGAGCTGGTAGTGATTGGTGGCCTGGGTCGCTGGACCGCAGTGACCCAGGCCTGCCATGCCCCTGAACTGGTTCTCATCTTGTTTTTGGCTTTGCAGATAATCTGGTCCCATGCCATGTATTGTTTTAAAGGTCATAAACAATACCGTGAATTGGACCGGGAGGCAAACCAGCATGCAGTGCAGCTTGCACAGCAGAGATGTTACATGTACTGATCTTGGGTTGCTGAAAATTGCACACATGGCTTTCTGTATCAGCTGAATGCAGGTTTTATTCTTTCAGGAAAATTGATGGTGTTTCTCAAACATGATTTTGAAATTTGTAGCAACCAGGATTGTCACCCCAGTTTAAAAGCTTGGAACTGATTCTTTGAAGAAATTGTAACAGAAAGAACTGGTAGAGAAATCGTTTGACTTTAGCAGATTATAAATGCTTTAATACATATGTACATAGATTCTTTCCCATATATTTTTATTTTCAAATGCAGGTTGTTATTTGTGGCATTTATAACTGTTCCTCTTATAAATTAATCATTTATTGATACACAGTGCTGTCACTTCAGGATTACAAACTGCTTTTGATGTCAAACTAATCCTTTGGCTAATCCAATTTTCATTTTGCTTTTGTTTGAAAGAAACTTATGGGTATTGCTAATTGATATTAACAGCAAGTATAAACACTATATATATATATATATATATATATATATATATATATATATATATATATATATATATATGTGTGTGTGTGTGTGTGTGTGTGTGTGTGTGTGTGTGTGTGTGTGTGTGTTTGTGTGTGTATGTATGTGTGTGTGTGTGTATATATGTATGTATGTATGTATGTATGTATGTATATATATATACATACATACACACACACACACACACACACACACACACCTTTACCTTGTAGGTATGAATAGAAGTCAAGAGCAGCTTCCTTGCTTCATATAAGAGTAAGTGCTTCTATTAGAAAATACCTTAAATAATTAGGGTTACAGAGTTAGGTTCCTGTCAGCCTCCGCTTTGCTACTGCTTTGGCTGCCATTGAAACAGGTAGGGGGGGTATGGTATTTGGGAGGGGAATCATTGTTGTGCTGGAGGAAGTTTCTACACTCTGAACTGACCACCTTACTGCGCATGTGGAGGAGGAGTGTTTCCCGCCAAGGCCAACGGTCCAGCATTCCATCCTGGTGATGCCTTTCGAAGTTATCTCACACCTGACATTTGGGAGAATTATGATTGGACTGTGCACGGGATGCCAAGGGGAGGGGAATGAATTATACAATATATTATTTGCTTTCGCGCCTAATTAACCAGACTAAGCTTAGCTTTGCAATTGTTCATTTATAATTAGTAAAAGTACACTTGATTTCAACAAATGGAGTCCAGTGGTTTTCTTTCCTGATTACTGAATGAAGAAATGCTGACAGTCCCATTGGTAACCAAAGCACTTTAGTAATAAAGAGATCATAATTTGATATTTGTGCAGGTGTTTTTGAAATGTAGTAGCTATAAAGGGGCATGACTATTCCAGTAATAGTATCTTCCATATGAAATGGAACTCTTTGTTTTGGGATAATTCACAGATCATTTCTTAGTCTAGTCAATTTTTGTTCTGTGGAGACCTAACAAAATAACATGTTTGCTGCTTCTAGCTACTTTGTTAATTGTGATATTGTTGTTTTAATCATTCTTAATGTTAATTGCCTTGTACCTTGTACCTTGATGGTACAATAAACAGCCCATTTATTGTAATTTTTATGAACTACCTTAAGGGCCTTTTTTTTTTTTTTTTGAAAGGCTGAATTGATGGGTTTTTCTCATTTATCAGGTTTTTTTCTGGATTGCTGATTTTAGCATTATAAACCCATTGTTTTACTTTCTAAATATGCTGTTAGCAATTCAGGGAAATAAAAGACAAATATTTAGTGGTTGGTGATCAATAAACAGCTGGACAATTCAGTGACTTCAGTTCTTATCATTACTCTTAATTGGATTGCATTCCCCCTACCCACCCGAGAGATGCTCTCCTGGACTCACAGTTCTTGTTTAAGGATGGATGATGTTGCCAGAGGAGCTTTCATTCATTGGAGATGTACCAATTACAACCCTATCTGAATTTAAAAATAAAAATCTTGATCACCATGTAGCTGGAACTCTGTAACACACTCTTTGGAAAGCTGCCTTTGGAGATGACTCAGAAGCTACAACTGTGTCCAAGAGACATAATTATATACTTTTTCACAAGAGAATCCAGAAATGCGATCATTCAAAAGTTTTACAACAACAGGCTCCGAATCGATGGCCATGATTTGTTTGTCTTTAAAGAAATACCGCTCCAGATGCTGCAAGCAAGGAGAGGCTATACTTTTTTAACCCAAGAGCTTAGAAATCGTCAAATACAGTATAAATGGGAATCTCCAGTTGGAATCACAGTTACACTCGAGAATCAAAGATTTCGTCTTAATTCTGTTTCGGAAGCTCGGGACTTTTATTATAAAACTCTGAAGGCGGGGCTTCTTGACTCACTCGGAAATGCGGAAAGACAAGGTGAAGGAAAGACAAGCAGCAATTCACTTGGTTACAAGATGGAGGGAGTTGTTCTCCCCCTACTGGAGAGGCAGAAGAGCGGAAACTGAGGATTTAGCCATATTTTCAAAGCAGCGGGACACGTGGTTATAAGGCAGAGGGTTGCCTTCTCTTTCCGGAAGGGCAGAAGAGTAAAGAATATAGATCCAGCGATGTCTTTAAAATACTTTTTAAGCTCTTGGACTGATTAAAATTTTAGGATTCCTGTTTGGTACGAAATGGTAAAGCTGTGTACCGATGAGGAATGGAAAGAAGCATTGCTTATTTTGGACAGATATTGTACGGGACTTTTATAAGACTTACTTGAATTTCAATCCAAACTGCGCATGAATTGTTTTCTGTGAGGAAAGCGGGGACCAAGATTTATTTGAATTGCGGTTTGGGATGAATGGAGTCGGGAGGAGTGGGGCAGAAGGGAAGGTGGAGCGGGATATCGATGAAGGGATCTTGGGACTGAATGAAGTGGTATGGATTTTGGGCACACATTTTACGGATTTACATGCTTGAAGTATAACATAAAAAGCTCAGGATTTTAAAGTGAAGAGCGAGATCCTAATCTTATGGAATTTGGGCTTGGGAGGAATGGAGATGAGAAACGAGGGGTAGGAAGATGAGTAGCGAAAGTATGATTAGACTGCTCTGTATTTGAAGATAAATTGATTTTTGTATAAACTATTATTTGAATATAAGGTTAAGAAAGGCTATCTGGAGAGTCTACAGGAAGATGGGGGTAAATATCAAAGAAGTAAGGGACGAGGGCAAAATATAAATGGAATGATCTATACTGTTTAAATTTTAAGAATGATGGGAGGCTGAGCATAATGCAAAAGATTTTTTTTTTCGTTTTTTTTTCTTTTTCGGAGTGTTCTTTTTATTTTATTTTCATTATTATTGTTAATAAGATATTTTAGAAGGTGAATGGTACTGAACTGTGCCGGGTGTGGGACCTGGGAAGTCGGAGGGGATTAGGGAGGGGGGTTCATTGGGGGTGGGTGGGTGGGTGGAGATATAGTTTCAATATATAGAATAAGAAGAATACACTTGTATACTGTTGTTCTTTATCTTTTCTTTTTATTTTTCTCTTTTTTTTCTTTTTATTTTTTTTCCTTCTTTTTTCTTTTTAGCGTAATTTTTAGTAATGAGTTGTGTTTAGGTTGGGTTTTTTTTTAATTATATTATTATTATTGCAAATATTCAGTATATAAGTGAATGTACAAAATTGAAAATGAAAATGAATAAAACATTTAAACATCAAGAAGCTACAACTGTGGTGCAGAAGGTGGTGACCAGAGGGCTTACGGTTCAAATTGATTCTGCAGAATAAGATTGATTTCAAGTTGCTAAAAGCCTACCAGGAGGCTTTTATGTCCACTTCAAAGAACTGGTTATTGTCTTCTAAGCCAAATACACTGCAGTACTGGGATCTATCAGGAACTATATTGACAAAATTAAATCTGCCCACCTGCTCTCTTTCCCTTTTTCTCATGAGAATATATGGAAGCTGGGTTGCACAGCAGATCATTGTAGCAGTTGCCAGCACACTATGAAATATAGCAGCCCCGTGCATCATTGTATTTTACAAGACTGTGAAGGGCCACCAATACTCCTTTTGGCTGTGTCCGATAATGGATGAGTCTTAAATTCAAGAACAATTATTACTATTGTGATGAACACAGGTTTATATCCTATCTTTCTTGTCCTCTTCGTTGGTTGCTGCTTTGGGGAAAGGGGAGTGGAAAAAAAGGAGCCACAGACTTTTCTTACTTTCTCTGATGCATTTTTAAATGTGAATAAAGTGTTGGTTTTTGCCATGTGCTTCATTCTGGCCTAAGGCGGAAAAGAAATTTGCTTGACATTAACCTTCCACCTGTCTCAGCTTATTAGAATTTCCCTTTTCTTCCCTTTTGACTGGTTAACCTCTTGTGCTCCTGCTTCCCTCCCAGAGGAAATAAAACATTTAAGCTTGATCTTCCTGGTTCACATTTCCCAACTTTGTAGGAATTCTGCTGCTCTTTCTCTCCCCCACACCCAAGTATTAAACAGTAGCCTCTGTCATATTCTCTAGTTTGTAAGCTTGCCAGAGGTGAACCCTGAATGAGCCAAGGTGGCGCAGTGGTTAAATGCAGCACTGCAGGCTACTGCTAGATCAGCAGTTCAGCGGTTCAAATCTCACCGGCTCAAGGTTGACTCAGCCTTCCATCCTTCCGAGGTGGGTAAAATGAGGACCCAGATTGTTGGGGCCAATATGCTGACTCTCTGTAAACCGCTTAGAGAGGGCTGAAAGCCCTATGAAGCGGTATATAAGTCTACTGCTATTGCTATTGCTATTGCTGAATAAATTGGACAAGATGGGAACTTGGCTAATGAATTCATGATGAATGTTCTATCTGCACTGGCTTATTTAAAGATCCAAGCCCCTTATCACTAAAATCATGCTGTTTGCCTCTGTAAGATAACACGATTTTCGCAAGACCAACTGCAGTAAAGCAGTGCAGATCAGTAGAATGTGGGGGGATACAGAAACAGGCTGTCTTTACTTACTGTGCTCAGCTACATTTTGTTCAGGGAAAAACCAAAATTACATTTGAAAAAGAAATGATTCTGTGTTTGATGTTGAGACAGTTTAACAAAAACGCAAAGTAAAATTCCTTTAAGAAACCCTTTCTATCTTTCTCTCTTACTTTCTCCCATTTTACATATTAGGTTTTAATGTCTGATAACTTTGTTGATCTAGTGTTTTCCCCCCCCCCCTTTCTTTTCAATCAGCCTCGAATAGCTTTGGACCCTAACCTTGAGGTGTGTGATGAGAAATGGCTTTGGGAGACAATACACAACGAAGTTACTCTATCATCCCATGTTTCATCTTTGTTGAGGTGAGCTTTTCGATAACTTGTAATAGGAAACAAAGATTCAATAGACAATAGATGTTTGTGTGTGTGTATGTTTATTTATTTATTTGTTTGTTTATTATTACATATGAGAAACTAGGGTGAACTCATCATGACAAATTGATTCTGATGAGAAATATTAGCAGGCCTGAAAAAGCTAACCATATTAACCTGCATGGTGTTCTGTTTTTAAATGGTATTTTTATGTATTTTGATTATATCTATATTTTGTATTATGTTGTTAATTTGTATTATGCATGTTACAAATTGTAATTGCCACCTAGAACCAAAACCGATTATAGTGACTTATAAATTTTTACAAATAAATAAATAGTCTTATGTGAATCTTACTAAAGAGAAAAAAAAGAGATTGGCTCAAATGTTCACTTTATTTCTTGTCTTTATGCTGGTCTGTGACTGTAGTAAAGATTTGATTTGATTTATCTTGCCTTCCTGGAATTGGAACCCATAAGCTTTTAAAATATTCATTTACTTATTTATTTATTAGCACATAACTACTTTGGTATGAGCCACTCTGCAGTATAGAGGTTGTCAGAAAATTAGATTCACAATACAAAGTTGATTTTTATCTATTTGTCTGAAATGGCAAAATTGGATAACATAGCATGGCACCCAGAAGATGGCTGCTGTTGTTTTTTTTGTTCCTTTTTTGGAAGTAAAAATCTATTGGAGCAGCAGAAATGTCTGCAAGAGGGCATACATTCTGATTTCATGCTTTTTGTTAAAAAAAAATACCGAGAATCATTTGCTGCATAAGCAGATTATATTTCTTCTTTCTCTGCTTCTTTAGAACAGCCAAAGCTGGGATTTCACATTTTCACTCCATCCCCATTAAAGTTTATGCAGCATATCCATTCCTCCCAGGGGATGCAAACTTAACTTGCAAAATTGTATGAATGAAAATTAAAAAGAAAATAGAAGTTACACTCAGTTCTTTGTCCTCCAATATGTTCCCAGCTTATCCTATCCCCGCTTTTTGCAGTATTATGAACATCATATCTAACTCATACAAGGTTGGTTCAATCGATAGTTTAGCTCCTTTAACCATTCATCAAATGTCTACTTTTTTTTCTTTTAAAGTCCTGCAAGTGCTTAAAAATGCTGAAATAGGCACTTAAACATATCCATTCCTTTGCCTTCCTGTTATATGATTGTGATGGAAAAGGCTAAGCAATTTAAATAGATTGGAAAAAAGAACCCTACTCTAGGGATATACCTAACCTCTTAGGCACCAGTAAATCAGTGCCTTTTTGATATGAAAATGGTGAAGCCACCTATAAATACCACATTTGTCTTTTTTTGTTTTAAGCACATATAATAAGTAGGAATCCAGTTCTTGCCTGCCCAAAGCCTGTTCCAGTAGATGTAATGCTTTCAGCTTCACCCACGTTTTCTGTAATGCTCCCAAATAAACAGAAATTTTGAATATGAAATCAAGGTTGTTTGTTCAAGTCAGAGCAATTTCCAATTTCTCTTTCTGGCAGGAGACTGTCCCTGCTCCTGTTGTCCCCAGAGGCAGCCTACCCAGCTGCCTCTTTTATTCTGCTGGTTGGTTTCATTTCTGGAGATAACAGCTGTTGTCTCCTTATGTCCCATAAGGTTTCTTTTCCTCCCCTCAACCGTCTGTTGATTCTAGAACTAGTATTACAAAATAAATAGCCAATTATCAGAATCTGTGGTTGACCTATATCTTTTCAGACTAGAAGCAGAGTTTCTGTTTATGGTTTTGCTATCATATTTTTTAAGAAATCTTGCATTAATTGCCTTTTCCTCGACTGCATTGGATAAAGGGATTTAAATATTGCATTTCTCCAACTAAGAGACTTACAACTTGCATAATATGACAAGCTTGCACTTTAGACTAGTCCCTAAGATATGCCTGTTGCAGCACATCTGTAGTCATATGATAAAAATTTGGATCTTTGCCAGCATGCCTGCACTTATGACCGCTGGGGTGCTTAAAATCTACCATCCGATCTCCCCATATCTGTGCTCTTTTCACACCCCACACTCTGTGACCCCTGCCACCCTAGCTGACCTTCACTGTCTCCTTGCTCCCACTGTTGACCAAGCATGACTGCTGGGGGCTTTTACAAGGCAACTGCTGGTTGCACAAGGCTTTCTTTCTCAGATTGTGTAGTTTCTTTGTGAGATCTTCAGAAGATGGCCCCACAGGACCAGCATCTGCCTCGCACAGGGCCAGGACAGTCAGCAGAGTAGAAACAAGAAGACAGCGAAGGTTCAGCCGGGGCATCAGCACACAGCATGTCAGGGGCTTCAGCATAAGAAGGTGGTGAGGGCGACTGTAGCTGGGACTGGGCTGGGACAGTTGATGTTTCATGGAGGTTCTGTGGCTTTGTGCCACGTGGCTGGGGTTTCAATTTTACTCTCTCCCTTTAAAACACACTGAAGCATTGTTAACAGGGATAAATTGAGATAAATCATTTTTATGTCAGCTTCAGCAAAAGCTGAATATTAGCCAATTCACTGCAAGAATTTGGACCATACTAGTCAGAATTTTAGATTTCTAGTAATAGAGAAGAAATATGAAATACCGATAACAGCGGAAAGGTACATCAGCATTTTAATTCTTAATTAGAATAGCTGCATCCTATTAACATGGAACAAAGAGGTGAAGCTGAGGTCTAATTAAAATACTACCCAGGCATTGATCAAACTGATTGCTGAAAAGCTCAGAAACTGGAGTTGTTTCAGAAATCTGTGATAAAATATTTAACTACAAATTCCCTCCTGGGATCAGGCTGTAGGTCAAACATTCACTTTCTTACATAATCTGAGAGAAATAAACACAATCTGAGAGGGAACACAATTCCCTATCCTCGGGAACTATTAATCACAGATAACAACTGTATTTAAGCATAAAATGCATGTTAAATTTTGTGGTTCAAGGGTACTGGTAAATCTTGTAATTATAATAAACATGCACTGTGATTAATATCGATAGTTGATATTTGAATAAAGAAAGCACCAATGCTCCGTGCTTTCATTAGATTTTGAAGTAATATAGTAATTATGTTTCGCATAATATGTTCTGTTTGTTTCACTGTAGCTTACTGTACTAGCCTGGCCTTTAATTTTCAGCAACCTAAGTTCTAATATATGTAGAGTGCTAGAATAATCATTAACTTGATATTTTTTTAATGTTTTGGTCATCAAATTCACCAAATTTCAGCACGTCTTACTTTTGCCCATTTAGAGAAACAGGCAAGTAAAATGTTAAGGCAGAAAACAGGTTCCTCTCAACGTTCTGCATTATGATTACATCTAAGATATTCCTTCCAGTTCTTTTGAGAAGAGATTGGACAGTCACTTGGGCCTCCTCCGTATTCCATCGGCCAGCCAATGCCGGCTGGCAACTACAAGGAGGAGGGCCTTCTCGGTAGTAGCCCCGACCCTTTGGAACGAACTCCCTGTGGAGATTCGTACCCTCACCACCATCCAGGCCTTCCGCACAGCCTTGAAGAACTGGCTAGCCCGTCAGGCCTGGGGACAAGGATAGTTGCCCCTCCCGAATGATGAATGTATGTTGCTTATTACTTTTATTATATGTGTCTATGTCATTGTTGTATTTCCCCTCCCTGATTTTATGTGAGCCGCCCTGAGTCCCCTCAGGGAAAAGGGCGGCCTACAAATGTTAATAAAATCAAAATCAAAATCAAAAATCACTTGTCTGAAATGGTATAGGGTCTCCTGCTTGAGCAGGGGGTTGGACTAGAAGACCTTCAAGGTCACTTCCAACTCTGTCATTCTGTAGTTCTGGATACTGTATTTTAGGAAGGACATGAACAAAACAGAGCATGTCCATTGGAGAGCAACCATTATGATAAAGGGATTGAAGCACATCTGTATGAGATACAAGGCACTGGGTTGTTTGTGTGCTGATTTCTGGTGATTGTCAAGACTGCAGTTTTCTTGGGAAGGCTTTGGCAACTGTTTATTTATTAAATTTGTATGCTGCCTATCACACTATCAAGTGACACTGAGTGGCCCTTGCTATTTCCTAGGGTTGAGGGGGGGGGGACTGGCCCAAAATCATCCAGCTGGCTTTGTGACTAAGGCAGGATGAACTCATGGTCTTCTGGTTTACAGTCTGTTGCCTTAACTACTACATCAAACTGGTACCCCACGATATTTAACTTGGGAGAAAAGAAAACAGCAGGGTGCCATGATACTCCTCAAGTTTCTTGAAGAAGGGCTGTCTTGCGATGAGTGAACTACTGGAGTTATTAAAGAAAGATCCCCTGCATCAGCTTGTAAATCCGTGCCTCTACTGGAATTGTTAAAGAAAGGCATCCCTACACCAGCTTGTAAATCCCTGCCTGCTACTCATAAATGCACTGTAGTAATGGAGCCACACAAATTATTTAAAATGATGCCCATTGTCATTGATGATAGAAAAGCAAGATAAAAGTTGGGGGAGGGGAGAGAATTGCCAAAGCTTGAAAGCTCATTCATGTTCAAAAGCTCCTACCTTATCATCCTAGCTGGCTCCTTTTGACAAACATATATTTCCTGTAGAAGTGTTCTGTAAGCACAAAAGAAACAGTTCTTGACAGCTCGATTTACAGCACACTGGAGGAAAACTAGGCAATTTGGAAGGATAATTAAAACTGGAGTAGCATACTAGAAAGTGCATTATGATGTTGTCTGTTAGGATGCCTGAAACAGTCATGCAAGACAGTCTGAATGTAAATTAATTCAGCAGGGGAGCTCACAAAAAGAAACCTGTCTGAAGAGGCTGGATTAGTTTTTCTGGACAGATTAAATGATGGCCCTCTAACATCTAAATCAAGAGGGCCACCCTCAGTAAGGTTCTTTCCTAGGCAGTTAATTTGTAGAATATTTGCAGAGATGATTGTATGAATAAACAAGTCAGTTTGTAAGGAAAACGCTATTCTGAAAGATAGTTTCCAGCCGAACCTTTTCGCTGATATGCAAGTTAGCCATGGAAGGTTTTTTTTTTTAAGTTTTATTGTTTTTTTTTTTTGTTTTTTTTACTTGGTTTGCGCATGTGCGAGGCAAATGGCCGCTGTCTTCTTCTCTCCGGTCTGGGTGAGCGGAAAACACCTAAAAAATACTAACAACCCGGCTCGAGACTATGCAGGAGGGAGCCCCAGCGAGAGAGCGACATTTGGGGTACCTGGACCATCGTTTGTTTGGGGAGTTGTCGCGACGGGGCGGCCTCTGGACCAGGAAGTCACCCGCAGCATTTCTGAGAGCGTTCGGCGGCATAAACCAGGATCGTGGCGGCGGCGCGCTGGCGGCGCCGTCTTTGGAGGCTTCTTTTTACAACCTTAGCCCCGTTCCCTCCGTCGACTACGAGGAGCCTTGGAAGGTGCTTAGCAGCTGTGACTCTAATTCTGGGGAGGTGGTAGGTGATTTGAAACGGCGCTGGACGAAGCTGGGCAGTCGGCTTGCTTGCTGCGACCGCTGCCTCTTTAAGCGCCCCCCCCCCTGTTCTATCGGCTCTACTGGCTTACGAAACGCGGCGCCCCCGGCTCCTTTTAACAATCTTTGTTTGCTCTCCTATGCTACACGAACTTCAGACTATCCCAGAGAAGGGGCTGGCTTGGCAGAATATTGGGCGAGGTTGGGGAGTTGTTTGTGCTGTCTCCGTGACCCCTCTTGGACGCCCCCCCCTTCGCCCCATTTGAACTGGCCTTCCCCTTGGTGTAGCTTGTCCTGTGTGATTTTTCCACAGCTTCGGGGCCTCTCTGCCACCTGGCCCCCTTTATTTATAGTAGCTGGATGCCTGGACTTGCAATCTGGTCACCTTGTGGGTTTATTATCATCTATGGAGGCCCAGAGACGTTATCTCAGCCCTTTCAGAGGAAACCCTTCTGGCTTAGGGCACAGTTTCTGGGACGTGGAGGAAGGGAGAGGGACAGAATACCCCTCTCTGGACTGCTCCCCCCCATTGAACTGCTCCCCCCCATTGAACTCAATGAACTCTTGCCAGAACTCCCACCGGACTTGTAGAGGAGAAGACTAAGACAATTAAGACCTTATACAAGCCTTATACGCTTTTTGCACATTGCGCAATTTTTAATTTTTAATTTTTAATTTAAAATTTTTATTTTAAATTGGTATGATGAGTGTATGTGATTGCATGTGACTGAGTGAAAGCGCCCACTTTTATTACCCTATATTGTTGTATTCGTGTGTTTTAATTATCACGTGGGGACTGTTTGAGTGAACGAATGAGTGTGTCTGATTCGGAGGGCCTGATCGGGAATGCGGGAGCTGTAGGTGTGGTTGGGGGAACCACGGACACGGGAGTGGGTCGGAGCATTACGGTCATAACGGGGAGGGGCAGATATGGCGGGGACTTTAGGGCTGGCCATTACCGGGGAAGGAGGGTTCGCTATGTTACAGCGATCCCTCCTTCCGGCCCTATAGGTCCCACTCCGAGGCCAGATGGCGCGAGTAGTCAGGACCCTGGTCTCCGGCTGTTGTCGCTAAATGCCAGGTCTGTTGTTCACAAGGCTCCCCTCGTCCGGGACTTAATTTTAGACGAGGGGGCAGACCTGGCATGTATTACTGAAACCTGGCTGGGCCCGGAGGGAGGAGTCCCCCTCGTAGAGATGTGCCCAGAAGGATTTCAGGTGCTTCATCAGCCGAGAGCTCAGGGAAGGGGTGGGGGTGTGGCTATCGTTATTCGGGAGTCTTTGGTTCCTCGTAGGATCCCTGCTCCGGAGCTTGTCGGGTGTGAGTGCCTGCTGGTGAGGTTGGACCTTAAGGGTCAAGTGGGTCTGCTGCTAACGTACCTGCCTCCCAACAGCGTTGCAGCAGCCCTCCCCTCGCTCCTCGAGTTGGTAGCCGAGCTGGCAGTTGAGTTCCCCAGGCTTATGGTCCTGGGGGATTTCAATTTGCCTACGCTCGGTGAACACTCGGATGGGGCGCAGGAGTTCATGGCCTCCATGACAGCCATGGGCTTGACCCAGATAATTCAGGGCCCAACCCACTCTGCGGGTCACACGCTCGACCTCGTATTCCTCTCGGAGCAGTGGACTTGTGATCTTGGTCTGAGGGGTAATGAGATCATACCCCTGTCGTGGTCAGACCACTGCCTACTGAGGCTTGACTTCCGAAGACCAAACCCCCACTGTAGGGAGGAGGAACCGACCAAGTGGTTCCGCCCCAGGCGACTTATGGACCCTTTGAGGTTCCAGACGGAGCTTGGGGTTATTCCTGATACTCTCGCCCACAGTCCGGTAGAGACTCTGGCTGCCGCCTGGCATTCGGCAGCATCGGAGACCCTCGACCGGATTGCGCCACTACGGCCCCTCCGAGGCGGCGGATCCCGGAGGCCTCCTTGGTTCACCGAGGAGCTCCGGGAGAGGAAGCGCCGGAGGAGACGCCTAGAGCACTTGTGGAGGTCCGATAAATCCGAACCGAACCGAGCACTCTTAACAACCTGCACCAAGGATTACATCAGGGCACTTAGGGCAGCAAAGAGATCTTATATTGCCACCTTGGTTGCGTCCGCCGAGTCTCGTCCAGCCGCCCTGTTTAGGATAACCCGCTCCCTCTTAAATAAGAGGGATACGGGGGACCCCTTGCAGGGTAGGGCTGAGGATTATGCCCAGTTCTTGGCGGACAAAGTTGCTCGGTTTCGGTCGGATTTGGACTCCACCTTTGCAGAGCCAGCCGAGGCACGAGAGGACGAGTTGGTTGACCATCGCTGGGTTGAGTTTCAGGATGTTACTTCTGGGGACGTGGACAAGGCCATGAGGGCTGTGAGTGCCTCCACCTGTGTACTGGACCCGTGTCCCTCCTGGCTGGTTGCTAACAGCGGGGAGGTGACACGGGGCTGGATCCAAGCGGTTATTACCGCCTCACTTCGGGAGGGGCACTTCCCCGCCGCACTTAAAACGGCGGTGGTGAGACCCCTCCTGAAGAAACCATCTTTGGATCCAGCCATACTTAACAACTATCGTCCAGTCTCCAACCTCCCCTTCATTGGGAAGGTTGTTGAGAAGGTGGTGGCCTACCAGCTCCAACGGTCCTTGGAGGAAGCCGATTACCTGGACCCCTTCCAGTCCGGCTTCAGACCTGGTTACAGCACAGAAACCGCTTTGGTCGCATTGACCGATGATCTCTGGAGAGCCAGGGATGGAGGCTATGCCTCCATCTTGGTTCTCCTCGACCTCTCAGCGGCTTTCGATACCATCGACCATGGTATCCTTCTGCGACGACTGCGGGAGGTGGGGGTGGGAGGCACCGTTTTACGGTGGTTCTCCTCCTACCTCTCGGACAGGTCGCAGTCGGTGTTGGTCGGGGGTCAGAGATCGACCACGAGGCCCCTATCATATGGGGTGCCGCAGGGGTCGGTCCTGTCCCCCGTACTATTTAACATCTACATGAAACCGCTGGGCGAGATCATTCGGAGGCACGGGATAAGATACCACCAATACGCGGACGATACGCAGCTGTATCTGTCCGCCCCGTGCCAACTCAATGAAGCGGTGGACGTGATGAACCGGGGTCTTGAAGCCGTTAGGGACTGGATGCGGGCTAACAAGCTTGTACTCAACCCAGAAAAGACCGAGTGGCTGTTGTGTTTCCCTCCCAAAAATTTGGCTAGTGTACCAACGATCAGGCTGGGGGGTCAAAATTTACACCCCTCAGACAGGGTTCGCAACTTGGGAGTCCTCCTGGATCCACAGCTGACTTTTGATCACCACCTGTCGGCTGTGACCAGGGGGGCATTTGCCCAGGTTCGCCTGGTGCGCCAGTTGCGACCCTACCTGAATCGGGAGGCTCTCACAACAGTCACTCGCGCCCTCGTGACCTCTAGGCTGGAATACTGCAATGTGCTCTACATGGGGCTGCCCTTGAGGAGCATTCGGCGGCTTCAGCTAGTCCAGAATGCGGCCGCGCGAGTGATCGTGGGTGCACCTCGGTTCGCCCACATAACACCTATCCTCCGCGAGCTGCACTGGCTACCTGTTGGCCTCCGTGTGCACTTCAAGGTGCTTCTTACTACCTATAAAGCCCTTCATGGTAGTGGATCTGCGTACTTGGGAGACCGCCTTCTGCCAATTACCTCCTCTCGACCCATAAGATCCCACAGATTAGGCCTCCTCCGAGTGCCATCTGCCAGCCAGTGTCGGCTGGCAACTACGCGGAGGAGAGCCTTTTCTGTAGCAGCTCCGACCCTCTGGAACGATCTCCCCGTGGAGATTCGTACCCTCACCACCCTTCAGACCTTCCGCACAGCCCTCAAGATCTGGCTATCCCGCCAGGCCTGGGGGTAAAGACCATAGTTTGCCCCCGCCCGAATATTGAATGAATGTTGTTTGATCTTAGTTATATATTGTATTTTTATGTTATTGTATGTCTTCCCCTCCCATAAGTTGTTAGCCGCCCTGAGTCCCCTCAGGGAAAAGGGCGGCCTATAAATAAACGCAACCTACAACCTACAACCTACAAAAAAAGAATCATCCTTCATTACATCTTGTAGAAAGCGTGTCGATTGGTTGCAAATACATTTTGTGCGTTTCTTCCACAATCATTACATATACTTCATTCATATTGAATTATACATTTTAAATCAAAAATCTTTATGTATTTTACTATCAATGTACCACAATTCTCATTTAATTACAATTATTTAAACGTGTTTTTATCTGAAATCATTTGTATTTAAAGACACAACCACCTACTGGCATTTATTTGCAATTTCAATAAACCTCCAATAACATTACACCTTTATAACATAATCTGAAACAAAATCAGTTAATAAGATATCTAAGCATTTCCCCTACTTTTTCCCTCCCAACTCACAATTTAAAGCTTATATCCAATTTGCTTTTACTAATACAACACACACACACACACACACACACACACATCATTAAACATTATCCATTTCCTTGTTATTATTGTAGTTAACTAAAAATTATTTACTATTTATATCACCTCTCCTCTCATCAGGCCCAAAAGAAATTATACCTTTATAGCAAGATCTAAACAAGAATTTATTAATAAAATTTATAGTCCCGATTTACAATTTATATCCAAGTTATTTTTACTAATTAAGGTTATCATTTCATTATTATTATCGTAGTTAATTATATGTTAACGAATGAACATTTAATAACAGTCTAAAACAATCTACAAAATACTAACATTCCTACTTATTAATCACCAAAAATATCCATTAACATTTCCTTGTTATTATTGTGGTTAACGAAAAAATTATTTGCTATTTATATCACATCTCCTCTCATCAGACCCAATGAAATTATATCTTTATAACAAGATCTAAACAAAGATTTAGTAATAAAATTTATAGTTCTTTTTGCCAAGTCCCAATTTACAATTTATAACCAAGTTACTTATACTAATTGAGGTTATCATTTCATTATTGTTGTCGTATTTAATTATATGTTAATGAATAAACATTTAATAACAATCTAAAACAATCTGCAAAATACTGAAATTCCTACTTATTAATCACCAAAAATTAACTAACTTTTTATTATCAACTTTCATTATCAACCTGTATCTTTCCAGTGGCAAAACAGTCTTATCTCTCTTGCCAGTTGTTGTGTCAATTCTCTTTTCAGTTCCTTCATAAAGTTTTTATGAACTTCTCTCCGCACTTTATTGCTTAAAAGATGTCTCGAATAGTCTCGTTGCCCTTGAATTGTTATTAACATTAGCTTGTCTTTGGTTGTCAGACTTAGTTCTGAAAAGGTTTCTCTTCTTAACGCCATCATTATAGCCCTTTTTTTTCTCCTGTATCTTGAAATCTGGGATAAAGCTCCAAATTGTCAAATTCACTTTTCCATCTTCCCTTCTTTCCACTTTCACCCATATTTGCTCCATTAATAAGTTCATCTATTGTCTTGTCTTTAACTTCTATATTTTCATTCTCTTCTTTAATATTTGGGGCTCCAACCCCACCATCTTTTGCTGTGAGAAACAATAGTCTATCCAACTTCTTCTCAAATCTCCAAAAACCTTCCAAAATATTTTGAATTCCAGCCAGGATATTTTGAAATTTTAAGGTTTCCTTATCTGCATATTGATCCATTTTTCAAAAAAAAAAATGAAGGAGAAAAAAAGAAAAAAAGGAGTCTGATAGCCACTGCCACTCTAGCCTTTCAAGCCTCTTTGTGTGTGTGTGTGTGTGTGTGTGTGTGTGTGTGTGTGTGTGTGTGTGTGTGTGTGTGTGTGTGTATCTTTTTCTTTCCTTTTCCTTCTCTTGTCAAAATATTTTCCAAGAGCACCTGCAAAAAACAATTCGTGCCCTTGGCTCTTTATCAGATTTTGTAAGCAAGTTGCAAACCCTTAAGTTACAAAGTCAGTAAGATCAAAGAGGAATGAACAAAGGATACATTGTTTCAAAAAAAGAACTCCAGACTCTGGCTTCCGAGTGGCAGATTCCACTTTTTCATACTTGTCTCAAGCTTATGGAAAACAAAGATCTTTAATTGTCTTTGGTGGAATTTAATAACAAATGGTAGGAAGAATTTGTTAAAATAAAAAAGAGGGTTTTAATTCAAGTCAAAAAATAAGGGAAGGGGTTTTTTTTGTTGTTGTTATTTTCCTATGGATAATGATACATTTGTAAAACTCCCCTGTAGTTTAAAGGGGTAAAATCTAGATCTTTTCCTTTCTTTTCCTTTCCCCTGTGCCTTCCCCTTCTGATGTTCCTCAAGATTACAACCATAATGGCACCTGCGCATTACAGTCACATGCAGCACATTGAATTGTATTTGCTATAGAATCTTCATTAGCAGCAGAGGGTCTTCAGGGGAAATTAGGATAGTTCCCACCATTGAAATGCAAGCTGTCTTTTTTGTTTATGTAGCATGCAAACACCAACAAAAAAGATGGAGTTTCATGGCATAACACTGCTGTTATATTTTGACAGAAGCTTCAGATCTTCCAAAGTTCCCTCTTTAAAATATTTTGCCTTAAACTGGGGGCAGGGGAGGGGGAGAAACCCAGCAGTCGCTGTTTTGTTTTGGGTTTGTTTGCTATCTTTTGGCATTTTGCAGGGTGGGGCTTGGGTAGACAGCTTAGATTTTCTTCACTGATTTCAGTTGGCTGCTCCCACTTGATCCCCAGGGACATACAAGGAATCTCGAGTGTGAAGTAGAAAAGGAACTATCCAGACAGTATGAAGATTTCCTTTATATATCTACTATTTCTTTTGTATAATTGTAGAGGAAGAAAGAAAGGGGCCACAACTTCACCAGAGTTTACTGATTAAACCACAACCGGGTGGCTCATGTTGTATACTAAGTCAAAATCAAACCAACCAATTTATGATTTAAGGAAATGGGCAAGTCTAACCCAAAGGCATAGGGGAGTTACTGCACCTAGTCTTTGTATATCTAATCTCTCTCAGCTTCTGAGCATGCAAGGGTCCTTAGTGGCTGTTTTGGGGGATTTCTTAGGAATTAAGACATTTTCCTTTTTATGTGTGCCAACCTTGGGATCCTTTTGAACACACTGATCTCTCCCTTTTGTTTCTTGCTGCTGCTCTGTGTGTCCCTAGAGCTGCCTGTATTCCAGATTATTATTTATTATTATTATTATTTATAAAATTTGTATGCCGCCCAATCCCGAAGGACTCCGGGCGGCTTACAAAAAAGAGAGAGAAAAAAAGACACATAACAAACACATAACAAGAAAAAAAAACGGTTTAAAATCGCAACACCACATACATTCATTCTAATCAGGGCTGGACCTCAACAGTGAGGTCAACAGCCCCAGGCCTGCCAGAACAGCCAGGTTTTTACAGCTTTCCTGAAGGCCATGAGAGTGGGTATGGTCCGTATCTCTGGGGGTAGCTGATTCCAAAGAGTCGGAGCAGCCACAAAGAAGGCTCTCCTCCGGGGGCCCGCCAGCCGACACTGTCTGGCTGATGGCATCTGAAGGAGGCCCAATCTGTGGGATCTTACTGGCTGCTGGGAGGTATGTAGGTATACCTGGGAGGTATGTAGGCAGTAGGCGGTCTCGAAGGTACGCTGGCCCTAAGCCATGTAGGGTTTTAAAGGTAATAACCAACACCTTGAATTGCATCCAGAGACCAATTGGTAGCCAGTGCAGTTCGCGGAGGACAGGTGTAACGTGGGTGTACCTCAGTGCACCCAATATTGCTTGCGCGGCCGCATTCTGGACTAACTGCAGTCTCCAAACGTTTTTCAAGGGTAGCCCCATGTAGAGCGCGTTGCAATAATCCAGCCTTGAGTTGACAAGGGCGTGAGTAACCGTTTGAAGTGCCTCCCGATCCAAATAGGGCCGCAATTGGTGCACCAGACGAACCTGGGCAAAGGCCCGCCTGGTCACAGCCGATAGAAGATGTTCCAGTTTCAGCTGCAAATCCAGGAGGACCCCCAAATTGCGGACCCTCTCTGAGGGGCGTAAATTTTCACCCCCCAGGGTTAAGGATGGACTGTCTAAGCTGTCCTTCAGGGGCAGCATCCAAAACCACTTAGTCTTATCGGGATTGAGCACAAGTTTGTTCACCCCCATCCAGATCCTAACAGCCTCCAGGCATCGGCACATCACGTCCGCCGCTACACTGAGCTGGCACGGGGCAGAAAAATACAGTTGAGTATCATCTGCATATTGTCGCATGATCTCACCCAGAGGCTTCATGTAAATGTTAAATAGGAGGGGGGACAAGACCGAACCCTGTGGCACACCACATTTGAGAGGCCTAGGGGTCGACCTTTGCCCCCGACCAACACCAACTGTGTAAAACGGTGCCTCTCACTCCCACCTCCCCTAGGTGTCGCAGAAGGATACCATGGTCGATGGTATCGAAGGCCGCTGAGAGGTCAAGAAGCACTAGGATAGAGGAATGTCCTCTATCCCTGGCCCACCAGAGCTCATCGGTCAGGGCGACCAAAGTGGTTTCCATGCTGTACCCAGGCCTGAAACCGGACTGAAAGGAGTCTAGATAATCCGTTTCATTCAAGGTCCGTCAGAGTTGAAGCGCCACCACCTTCTCAACAACCTTCCCCCAAAAAGGAAGGTTGCAGACAGGACGATAGTTTTTCAAAATAGCTGGGTCCAGGGAAGGCTTCTTGAGGAGGGGTCTTACCACTGCTTCCTTTAATGGTTATGGTTACTCCTGCAAAGTAATCGTCTGGAGCCAGCCTCGTTTCACCTTTCTGCTGGTCGAAATCAGCCAGGAGGGGCACGGGTCCAATAAACAGGTGGAGGCACTCATCGCACCCATGGCCTTGTCCACTTCCTCAGGGGTGACAAATTCGAACTCATCCCAGAAAATCCGATTAAGACTAACCCTCGGCATCTCGGCTGGTACTGCCCAAGCGAAGTCTAGGTCTGTCCGAATCTGAGTGATTTTATCCGACAGAAACTGAACGAACTCCTCAGCTCTTCCCTGCAGGGGTTCCCCCGCCTCCTCATATTTCAGGAGGGAGCGGGTCACCCTAAACAGGGCGGCTCGGCGCGATTCCGCGGATGCAATAAGAGCAGAAAAATGCATACATTTTGCCGCCCATATCGCCACTAGGTAAGTCCTGATAAAGGCTCTTAATAGTGATGGATCAGATTCAGAGTTACTAGCCCTCCAACGTCGCTCTAGGCGTCTCTTTTGGTGCTTCATCTCCCGGAGTTCCTTGGTAAACCAAGGTGCCCTCCTGGAGCCACTGCCGTGGAGAGGCCTCAAAGGCGCAATCCGATCCAATGCTTCAGCCACCGCAACGTTCCAGGCAGCGACCAAAGACTCGGTCGGATTGCGGACAAGGGAGTCAGGTATCTCTCCAAGCTCCCTCTGAAATCCCTCCGGGTCCATCAGGCGCCTGGGGCGGAAACACTTAATCGGCTCCACCGCCCTGCAATGGGGGAGTAGCGTCCTGAAGTCAAGCCTCAGCAAGGAGTGATCTGACCATGACAAGGGCAAGGTCTTTATTCCCCTTAACTCGAGATCACGTCTCTACTGCCCCGAGAGAAATACAAGGTCAAGCGTATGTCCTGCTCTATGAGTTGGACCCTGAACTACCTGGGTCAAGTCCATGGTTGTCATGGAAGCCATGAACTCCTGTGCCCCATTTGAGTGTTCACCAAGAGACGGCAGATTAAAGTCCCCCAGTACCATTAGTCTGGGGAACTCCACCGCCAACCCAGCTACTGCCTCTAGCAGCACAGGCAGGGCTGTCATGAGACAGCTGGGAGGTAGGTACGTCAACAGCAAGCCCAATTGAACCCCTAGGTCCAACTTCAAGAGGAGAGACTCACACCCCACAATCTCTAGGGCAGGGATCCTGCGAGGAACTAACGATCTTCAGACGATAACTGCTACTCCCCTACCCCTTCACCTGGTGTCGTGGTTGGTGGAGCACCTGGAACCCATCTGGGCACATTTCTGAGAGGGGGACTCCTCCCTCATGGCCCAGCCAGGTTTCGGTTATACATGCCAGGTCTGCCTCCTCGTCTAATATTAAATCCTGGACGAAGGGAGCTTTGTTCACAACCGACCTGGCATTTAGCAGCAACAACCTGAGACCAGGGCCCTGAACTCCTCTGCCATCAGGTCCTTGAGTTGAGCCTGAGGGGCCGAAACAAGGAATCACTGTAATGTAGCAAGTCCTCCTTCCCCGGTAATGGCTAGCCCTACAGCTCCCGTCATATCTGCCCCTCCCAGTCATAACCGAAATGCTCCGACTCCCCCCATCCCCGTAGACACCCCCCCATGGCCCCCAGATTTTGCACAGCCTTAGCAATAGAAAGAGAGAGAGAAGAATTAAAATAGCATTTCAACCCTTTCAGATTTTTATGGCTGCCACAAGAGATGAATAAATTATGTGACGTCTTCTGGTGAGTAACGACAGGCATAGTGAAACTTCATAGGAGTAGGGAAGAATTTCTTTAAAGGTCAGCAACAAAGTGCTTATCTTTTCCCACAGAAAAGTTAGCTGGAACACTGCAACAGCAATGTTTTCTCATGGTATTTGTTTTGCAGAGTCTATTATGGCCAGCCCATTATGGCAATCTGAGGAGATTTCCCCCTGTGTGTATTCATTGTGGTTTGTAAATGGGAACATGTTCCCTCCAGAGGCTGTGATTCATTGCAGTTTGCTTGAAAAACATGCTGGATATTTAGGAAATACAACCTTTCTGTGTGGAATCACAAATTATCTTGATTTTTTCCCCTTCTGCAATCACACTGATAAAATATGACTCAGTTCTGTTTTTATTTTTTTCAGACCTATGATTGTTTTTATTCCAAATTTTTGACTATTTTTAGAGCACCTTTTTCTAGGGTGAAGAGATTACACAGGTGGTCCTCGATTTATGACAAAATTGAGCCCAGAATTGATGTTGCTAAGTGGGAAATTTGTTAAGTGAGTTTTGTCCTTTTTATGACTTGCTACATTTGTGAAGTTGTTAAATTAATAACACAGTTATTAAGTGAATCTGGCTTCTCCATTGACATTGCTGGTCGGAAGGTCACCAAAAAAAGGTCACATGATCCCTGGGACACTGTAACCATCGTAAATATGAACCAGATGAAAGCATTCAAAATGTACATCACGTGACCTTGGGGGTGCTACAATGGTCATAAGTGTGAAAAATGGTCATAAGTCACTGTTTTCAGTATTGTAACTGAAAACTGAAAGGTCACTCTTGTAACTTTGAATAAATAAATTAAATAAACTGTTATAAGTCAAGGACTACTGTATTTTTTTCCCGTGTAAGATGCTACTTTTTCTTTTAAAGATTTTCTTGAAAATGGAGTGATGCACAGGAGGCTGAAAGGAGAAGGCGTGGCCCATACCCTTCTTCCAACTCTGACAGTCGAGTTTCTACCTTATATGCAACTCTATCATTCCTCTCTATTGTAGTTGTTTCCTGTATCACATTGGCACTCTAGGTTTCATCTTGTTGGTCCTATGGTGCATTTCCTGTTCTACTATTACTCACTCTGTGATAAGATGGCTTCTGCACAATGATGGCTTGTAGTGTGCTTACTTACTCTACATGAAACATGGGGGCATCTTATAGACAGAAAAATATGGTACCTGTAATTCTCACCATCCCCTCTGGAGCATCCATAATGGGAAAGATAGGACCCTGCTCTAGAGAACGTTATACCAATTGCTATCTATATCAATGTCCAGTAGCAAATAAAATACAAAGAGGAATCTTGTTATGATGGCAATTTTGGTCGGACCTGAAGTGGTTAATATTTATTGCAAAAAAACCCGAGTGAAGTGGATCCCAGCCTTCTGCTGCAATCACACGTCTATTTGCTTTTTGTGCTCAATTGCATGAAATGCTGAAATATAGATTGGTGTATGCTGATAATCTATTTTAAGGGGAGAGTTTGTGAGATGAAATTGTATATGCATAAGCTTTGCAATTAAATCATAAAGTTCATTGGAGCTAATTAATCTGCCTCTGAGCTTTGCCTACATCAAAAGGACGTGAAGATAAAACAGAGGAAAATATATCTTGATTTCAGTAAAGCGAGTGTCAAAATGCTGCATGGTATGTTGATTAGCAATCTAGATAAGAAAGGCATAGATTACTTAAAGATAGCTCAATTTGTTCCTCATATTGGAGAGATATTTGGTGCCTTGAGAATTAATCCTTGTTCCTCCACTTTTAGTATTTTTATTAATGATGTGAATGGAAACATGGAAAGAATGCTTAACAAATTTATGTGGCAAAATATTGCCAGAAAAACGAATACCATAGGAGACAAATATAAAATTTAAAACAACCTTGATAAATTAGAGAAAGGGGCTGCAAGTAATACTGAAACTTAGCAGCCAATAAAGTTCTTCCTGTAGGAAAAATATTCAGATGCACAAGTATAAGGAAACATGTGGCTTGGTGATAAGAATTGTTTATAATCAAATATGAAACTGAAGTTAGTCGGTAGCAGCACATTCATGGTTTCACTTAACGACTGTTTCACTTATCAACAGACTTGCAAGTCCCAATAGTGATCATTAAACAAGGACTACCTGTAATGTATGTCCCGACATTAAAAGGAAGCTATGTAATATTTGGAGACTTTTCCTAAGGTTCAAGTCCTTGATCATTTCTCTTTTTTCCGGGATTATTAAATTCCAGACATTACAACAAACCAAAATATGTTTTGCCAAAGATTTCAACCTCATATTTAACTGTATATATTTTGCCATTTACATTATGGATTAGTGGTGTGCATGCATGTACACACACACACACACACACACACACACTTGGCTCAGTGCCAACTCCTGGCAACTGCTTGGACTAATCTCTGCAGTTTTCTTGGTAAGATTTCAGAGGTGGCTTGCTATTACCTTCTTGCTCGGTCAAGTCACCCAGACAGGTTCATGCCTAAAATGGGACTAAAACTCGCAGAGTCACAGTTTCTAGCCTAATGCTTTAACCACTATATCAAACTGGTTCTCAGGGATTTTATTAAAGTCTTCTAGTTCATCAATTGCAATTTAAAAAAAAACATACAAAGGGAATGAAGGCATGTCGGCGTCTTTGAAAACTTCTTGCAAAATATATGGCTTTAATTTTAAGCAGAAAACAATATTTCGCTTATGTTTTTGTTATTGAAAAGTGATAAATGGATTCTCATATAAAGGGAAAACCTATAAGAGGTAGAGCACCCATGGTTTCTTTTTCTTGTACTGTCCAGAGCTACATCAATACACTCTTAAAGTTGCTACATTCTCAAATAGAATTCAAATCAAATTTATATTAATTTTTTGTTTCAATTGCTACTATTGCTGTAAGTCAGAAATCATTCTTAGTTATAAGAAGCTTGAACTGGAGATTATAGTTATTCAACAATGTATAATTGAGATTTGAAGCCAGTACCAGACATGTACCTGTCTTTGAATCCTCTATGGTAGAATAGGTTGAACTTCAAGATGACCCTTGTTTCAATTGCCACCACCATTTACATGATTAATAATTTTTGCCTGGATATGAAGGAATCCAGAGCTCCTGAGGCTGGTGTATCTTACAGGTACCCTGTGAGATTTCTTACCATTCCCATATTGGATTCTGGGGTAGGATTGCTGAAATTTAATGTTTTAAATCCTGTGAAATTTGTTGTGAACCTGAGGAAAGAGGACTGAGGTGCCATCCATATAGCCAAAGAAAAGAAAGGGCTTAATGGATCCCCAAGATTCCTAGATTGTCTAGCCTTCTTTTCAAAAATATAATGCATCATACTTTGCATCACACATATAATCACACTAGATCTTAAAATATCATAAATATAGGAAAACCTGTATGAAAGCAAAAAAAAAAATCTTATTACTTTGGCATGTCTCCAGCTTGAGTTTTACTCTTACTATGATGGTTAAAAAGCTTACTTTTTTTTGTTTTTTTGTTTCTGATCCTGAATTCAGTCAGCCTGGAAACTAGTATTTGTGGATTATAATTCTACATCTGGGCTTCTACCACATCTGAAGTTTGGGTCTATCTTAACATAAGGTTTTAATATGTAAATTTAATTTGCTAAATAATGAAAGAATTCTTAGAGCTGATAGAAATCCTGGTAATTCAAACAATTCACAATCATTATTTGATTAAAATATTTTAGTGAAAGAATTTCAACTGGTGGGATCCAGAAAGAAAGCCTTCTCGGGAGGCTTTCTTCATCCCCGCCCACTGGAACATTTACCCCCAAAAGTGAAACTAGCCTCATTTTTCTGGCCTTCCAAAAAGTGTCAAGACTTGGTTTTGCCAATTGGCATGGAAGTTGAAGAAGGATATGCAACTCTGAAGGTGTTTGGTAATATAAAAAAGACTATTTTTAACTCTGTTTTAACTTTGCTTTTATTTATATTTTTGTACTATGTTATGTTTTTTTTTATTGTAAACCACCCAGAGTCACTTTAGTGTAAGGTGACCAGATTTTCAGATTGGTAAAAAGGGATACCTTTGACGCGGGGGGGGGGGGGGAGGGCTTGATTAAAAATTTTATACGGAGCAACAAAAATTTTCATATAACGTAAAAATAGTATTGTAATTTTTTTTATTTCAACATAACTACAATTTACAAATATAAATTGTAACTCTTGCCAAACATCAACGTTTTGATCACGTGACCATGAGGGTGCTGCAACGGTCGCTAAGTGTGAAAATGGTCGCTAAGTGTGAAAAATGGTCATCAGTCACTTTTTTCAATGCCATTGTAACTTTGGTCACTATACCACCTTTCTTGCCACAGTTCTTAAGTGAATAACTGCAGCTGGTATTTTGTATTTTGGATAGAATCTTTTTTTTAAATAGTCTAATTTAAAAAAAGAATCTACACAGAATAAAGCTATTTAAAAAAATCCTATGCACAATGAATAAAATATTATTTTAAAATACATTAAAAAAATAAAAGAAAAAAACCCAGCTCACTTACCAGCAGGCACAAGTCAATCCAGAATGATGTAGATGTTAATACAAAGAACTGATCAAATTAAAATGGTGAAATTAGTCAGGGAAATATTTTTCAAAGAAACTTTTGCCACCATTTTTTCTTCCACACGAACCAACCTCCAACCTCCGTGCCCCTCCCCTCCGGAAAATCCAGGAAGTAACACTGGCGGCCCCTCTAGCCAAGCATTTCCTGGAGCTCTATGGTACTTGGTCATTTTTTCTTATAAAATGAGGTAAAAGGGGCGTGGGGGGGGTCCGTTTTCTTGCTTTAACATTTTAATTATATCTTCAATGAAAGTACTGAGACAGAGAGAGAGAGAGAGAGAGATTAGACAGAGTGTCTTTTGTCTTGCCCCGGTTAGGATTTCTTAAGCAAATCCACTGGGCTTTCAACATGAAGCCAGAAAATCGGGACTTTTTAAAAATGGCCCGGGACACGGGACAAATTGTTATAAAGCATGACCGTCCCGCTGAAATCGGGACGTCTGGTCACCTTACTTTAGTGAGAAAGGGCAGTGTATGTGACATACATTTACATATGCATATACATATGTATATATTGTATTATACTGGTTATTGTCAATTATTATCTATGGACTCAGTTTTAAAAAGATCCCAAATCCTCACTCAATACAAGATAGCAGCACTAAGCTAATGTTATTTGAATTTTATTTGCTCTTATAATGCTTGTGAAACCTTTTTCTACATATTTTTTGTTTTTCTTTCTGTTTTTGTTTTTTAATCTTTTTTTTTAAATTGCAGTATGGATCTGGCATTCTCACAGTACTAACGGCATCAACAATCTTTTGTCTTTAGGTTTGCTGTCCCAGAAAATGGATTTGTGTAGTGCTGTCTGTTTAAACAAATGAACATTTCTATCATTTAAATTTAGGAGGGGGAAAAATGAATGAAGGATCAGAGCCTATATGACTGATTAAGGAGCTGTTTATTTCTTGTTTTTTTGTTTTGGATTTGCATTATGCTCTGCTGAAGTTGCATTCTTAGTAAAGTCATATGAATAACAGATATAATGGTACTCTGGAAATGGAATGTGGATTTGGGTAGTCTCAAGCTAATTTATGAATTCAATTATAACAGAGTGGAATAATTTTTCAAACAGATTGGATAAAGGATTATGTTTTTATTATTGTAACAATATAACTCATTTTGATTCAATGCCAGTTAGTGTTGGAATTCAGAGGAAATACATCTTGGTGATCTGGCCATCAGCATGAATATAAATCTGTGGTAAAGTTTATAATACCCAGACTCACACATTGAATCCTCTTAACATCTACAGGCAGATTCTGAAATAAATGAAATTATTTCATTGTACAGCTGTTAATCAACTGGCCCTGGGAACCTGCACCACTTCCTTCATTTATCACTTTTGGTGAAGAACAGTTGTCCATTTTCCATCCCTTATACTTCACATACATTTTCAGGAAATTGCTGTCTCAAATGCATTAAACAAATTCATAGGCTAGGATCCCAAGCACTTTAGATAAACTCCATCACTTGACTGTGCCCAAAGGAATTTATTTTATGATTTAAAATTTTGAATTTTGGGGTTTTGTTTTTATTTTACCCAGTCAGCACAAGTATGCTTAAGGGCAATTGTCAACTTCAGAAGTTGTTTTAGCTCCTTAATCTGACTTCCAGAATATGAAAAAGTCACCTTCTGAGATAAAAGTAGACTCAAACTTAGATTTCTCCAGTGTCTGCTCCAGCAGAAAACCCCAAGATGAGTGGCATGACCTCAACCACTTGATCTCTGTATATTCTGCAAACATCAAATCCACTCATCCTCACAAAATGTCTCCAGCCAGCCAAGAATTACATACATACATACATACATACATACATACATACATACATACATACATACATACATACATACATAATGTCATTGTACATTTACACTTACAACGAAATTCACGTAACACCCAGAGACCAGTCGCAACACCCATAACAATCATCAAAACACACACACACACACACACACACACAAAACCTCCGCCCCTGAACCACCCAAACATCCACATAACAGACCAAGTAGTGCTGTCCAATAGCTCACCGATAGTGGCCCTTTAGTTCTTTGTTAAGTGCAATTATAGCTCTGGGATAAAAACTATTCAGAAGACGTGTGGTCCTAATTTGAACTGTTCTGTATCTTCTGCCAGAAGGCAACAGTCTAAAAAGATTGTGAGCAGGATGGGAAGAGTCTCTGAGGATGTTATACATGTTATATATCATGTTAATGAGCCGAGGTGGCGCAGTGGTTAAATGCAGCACTGCAGTTCAGCAGTTTGGCTGTTCAAATCCCACCAGGCTCAAGGTTGACTCAGCCTTCCATCCTTCCGAGGTGGGTAAAATGAGGACCCAGATTGTTGTTGGGGGCAATATGCTGACTCTGTAAACCGCTTAGAGAGGGCTGAAAGCCCTATGAAGCGGTATATAAGCCTAACTATTATACAACTTCCTCAAACAGCGAGATGTGAAGATGTCGTCCAGGGATGGTAGCTGGAGCCCGATGATATTCTGGGCAGTTTTAATAATTCTTTGTAGAGTTTTTTTGTCTGCTGCAGAACTGCTCCCATACCATGCAAGAATGCCGTATGTCAGGAGACTCTCAATGGTGCTGCGATAGTAGGACAGAAGTAGATGCTGAGAAAGATTTATGTCTGCATATATATGTTTACATATGTCTGCTCCAGAGATAGGGCTGACATCTTCAATATTTGTGTCAGGAAAAATGAACAACGAATTGTCAATGTTAAAAATCTATCTATTCTAAGGACTAATATAACCTTTGAAATAGCCTGCCTTGAAAGCTTATTTATCAATGTAATATTTTCCTCAGCATGTAGTGAAATAGAAAGCCTTGGCCATTAAAAAAGATTAAAATATTCACGTACATATTTGAAGCAGATGAAAACCAAACATCTTGAAATATGAACATGTGGAATTTTTTTTCATATTCTACCTTTAATTTCTTCACCCAGCAGGATATTAAAACGGGAAATAAAATGAGAGTTGCTGGTGACAAGCAGCAATTCATAGCAATTGGTAATATCATTAAAAAAAATATTAAGAGAGCAGGAAGCAAAGAAAGGCTTTTTTTTCTTTCTAATCTGGCTGTGTTCGTAATTTGGAAGCAGACTATGTCTCAGACTGGCACCACTTGGAGCCTGTCCAACAGCCTTTAAAAAAATCCATTGCCATTCAACATTGCAGAACACCAGGAAGGATCCACCACTGTTTTCCCACTCATTCCAAAAGACATGCTATTATCCGCCCCAGGTCTCAGGGACACTGCTACCTATATAGCTGCTTTGTTGTTGTTAGTTGTGAAGTTGTGTCTGACCCATTGCAACCCCATGGACAACATTCATCCAGGCCTTCCCATCCTCTGCCATCCTCTGGAGTCCATTTAAGGTCATGCCTACTGCTTTGGTGACTCCATCCAGCCACCGCATTCTTTGTCATCCCATTCTTCTTTTGCCCTCAATCTTTCCCAGCATTAGGCTCTTCTCCAGTGAGTCCTTCCTTCTCATTAGATGGCCACAGTATTTGAGTTTCATCTATAGGATCTGGCCTTCTAAAGAGCAGTCAGAGTTGATCTCCTCTAGGACTGACCAGTTTGATCGCCTTGCAGTCTATATAGCTGCTACCATGCCACTAATCACCAAACAACTGATCTGCACCCCAGCTACAGGTAGTTCTCACTTAATAACCGGTCACTTAGCAGCTGTTCAAAGTTACAAGATACCCCCCCCAAAGCTACTTACGACCTTGTTTTGAAGTTATAGCTGCTATAGCACCAATATGGTCATTAATCCATCTAACCAACAAGGACGCCGCAGCCGGCCCTCCTCCTCTCCCTTCCCTGTCCTGCACTGCTGGGTCCTCATCCCAATCACTGATCACACACTTATTGTCAGCCTCTGCTTTGCTGCTGCTTCGGCTGCCATAGAAACGGGGAGGGGGGGCATGGTATTTGGGAGGGGACTACTGATTGTGCTGGAGGAAGATTCTGGAGTTTCTGCTGCCTGTCTTACTGCGCATGCGGAGGAGGTTTCCTGCCAAGGCCAACGGCACCGACATTCCATCTTGGTGATGCCTTTCGAAGTTATCTCGCACCTGACACTTGGGAGAATTATGATTGAACTGTAGCTGGGATGCCAAGGGGTGGGGAATGGGTTATTCTATATATCATTTGCTTTCGCGCCTAAATAATCAGTCTTCGCTTTGCTACGCTTCTGATCATTTATAATTAGTAAAAGTACACTTGATTTCTATCCATGGAGTCTCATGGTTTTCTTTCCTAATTATTCAATGGAGGAGTGCTCACACTTATCTTTTGAAGATCTCTGGATCCCATGTTAGGGAAGGCTACTCATTCCTAGGCCACATAGTGGTATGCCAGAAGTGGCCACCATTTTCAGCATGCTGACAATTTCATGTAGAAATGACAGCCACTTTCAGAGCTTTTGGCCTTGATCAGCTGGAAGTTGGGAGACTGAAAGCTTCTCCAAATTAAGTGGCTAAAGAGGATTGGGATGTCAAAGAGCTTAGTTTCAGCAGTTAAGGAAGGTGAGGGGGAAAGGAGGGGAAAAAACAATAAGTCCGTCCCTTCCAGGTTTTTATTTTATTTTATTGAAAAAAATGTGGGTTTGTAAAAGTGGGAAGGGTGTAAAGCAAGAGAAAGGTTTTGGGAAGCTTGTCCTGGAGTTGCCTTCTTCGGGACTGGCAAGAACTAGAAGAGGCCTACAGTTTCCTGTCTGATCGCTGATTGTGGCAGAGTCCCAGCTCATAAGCCTGGTTTCATTCTTTTTGCAAAATGCACCAGTGGGTGGATCACTAAGCTTTCGTTTTGGTGTAAGCTGGTTTGGAAATCTCTTTGGTATTGGAATGCAGAGCTGGGCCCTAATCTACCTGGGCTCTCCTCCGAGCTGCTTTTGGCTTTGGTTGTCTGTGTCATTTTTGGATCCAGCTGTTTGGCAGGCCTCCCAGGTCCTCCCCCACCCCTGAAGCACCCTGTTCTCTGCTTAATGACCTGCATGATTGTTTAAGGGAGAGCAGGAGATGGGATTGTTAAGAGAGGGTATCTCCCTTAACAGCCATCACAACTGGTGACCGTCAAGGTCCATTATGATTGTAGGTCAAAGACTACCTGTATTCCTTTCTGGCCCATAATTGTTTTTAAATAATCTGCCTTGCTGTTAGTCATTGTTTTTAGGAGAATATTTACTTCTATAGTACGTGAAGTTAATTCTTAAAGTATAGTAAGAAAGAAAGGGAAGAAAGAAAGATGGGAAAAAAATAATGTTCCTGAGTACAGGTTCCAAAATAATGAATTATGCACTATTGGCTTATGTTTTCAGTAAAATAAATAGAAAAAAGTGTTATCCCCTACATATATATATCATGGAAATGATCTCAACTTTCTTATTATGGTTTCTTAAAATATTTTGCCTTGTACATTAACAAACTCACCCAATGCTCAATTATATCCATCTGCTAATGCTTATGGCTTTGAGGAAACATAAGAATGAAACACTTATATGTGCTACCTTGTACTCCTGAAGGCAAAGTGGGATATTAATCTAATAAATGGACATTCCTATAGGCTCAGCATATTTCACACACATTTGAAAATAAAACATTAGTATTATAGAGTATGACATTCTCTATAAATAGCATGAAGTCAATACTGCCAAATCTGGCAATTTCAGGTGTTTGAAATGCTATCAAAATATCTTAAGATACATTACCAGCTAAACCAGACACTTCTTTCTGACAAGGAACTTAACGTGAGAAAGGGATTATCTCCCAACAATTCCTTGTAAAATGATAGACATTTTCATTGGATAAAATGCCACGCAAGCAGAAAACAGATTTAATGTGGGGAGGAGGTGGTGTATATATGAGCCATTTATACAGTAAAATACCAACTGTTAGCTCAGTATAATTCTCCTTTTAAAAATAAATCTAAAAGGGTTCATTTTTCTACTATTGTGTCAAATCTCCAAGAGTATTCTGCTACACTAACTGAGAGCTAAATAACAATTCTAAAAATTCAAAATGTCTTCTCCATAATATGTATCAGGAAAAGGTGTTGAACTGCGCTGAATGAAAATTTGCAAAACTAAACTATGCAAATCAATTATTCCAACCTATCAATCAAAAAGGCCATTATTTTTGACAGTGTGACATCTTCTTCAGGTGGCAGATGTTGAGGAGTAGAAAGAAGGAAGTGCAATGTGATAGTGAAACAGTGTAGTTTACACAACTTGACCTGCTTTTCTCTTTATGTGGGATGGAGCTATCCTGCTGCCCTTGTTACATAAGGTTTGATTGCTATTCCACTTAGCTTCTGAAGATTGCAGTAGAGGAGGGACTGCAACATATTGGAGGCAATCTTAGCAATATCAGTACTACTATTGGTAACAATATTTTATCTTGCCTTTTAAAAATATATTTGATCTGATAAGGGCAGCAAACATAACCAATATTTCTACCTCCTGTTTTCTCCACAACAACCATCCTGTTAGGTGGATTAGGTTGAGAGAGTGATTGGCCCCAAGTCACCCAGCCAGCTTTCATGCCTAAAAAGATAAAGGTAAAGGTTCCCCTTGCACATATGTGCTAGTCGTTCCTGACTCTAGGGAGCGGTGGTCATCTCCTTTTCAAAGCCAAAGAGTTAGCGCTGTCTGAAGACGTCTCCGTGGTTATGTGGCCGGCATGACTAAACCCTGAAGGTAGACGGAACACTGTTACCTTCCCACCAAAGGTGGTTCCTATTTTTCTACTTGCATTTTTACATGCTTTTGAACTGCTAAGTTGGCAGAAGCTGGGACAAGTAACGGGAGCTCACTCCGTTATTCCATTTCATGCCTAAGGGAGCCTAAACATCAGTCTTGCTTTCTAAGCCAGGACTTAATCACTATACCAACTGGATCTGTAGGAAAGATATGATGGATGGCGGGGGAGATCCTATTGTGGAAAATTTGGAGGGAATCCTTTGTTACACCTCTTGTCCCAAAATGTTTTTATTTTGTTGGTTTTTCTTCTTCCCTCTTTTCTGGCAAAAATGATACTCAGAGGCCTAGGAAGTAATTAGTAAAGAGAAAGAGAGAATACCACACTTCAAAAAAATGCTTGTCATTTATACATGATTTAGAATGTTCTTCTCCCGCCCAGGATCAGCACTATATTGAAAATTTTCATTTTTCCCCATTACTTCAATTATTACCATAGCTCACATTTGGATTACTGTAGTGAAGTCTGCTCTGCGCAATCTTATTCTTCCAGCCACTACAAAGTAGGACAGTGAGAAAACTCCTCAGATCAATATTCAGAAATGACTCGATATTGATCCTAAAAGAATTGCAGGGACAAGGTATAGATTACCTGCTGGACTTCACATTTTAATGATCTTTCTGCAGTTGTTAGCAGTCTGCAGGGGAATTTGCTGGGCAACTTTTGGTGGGCAGAAGTATGTTATGCTATTCCACTTAGCTTCTGAAGATTGCAGTAGAGGTGGGAAAGGAACATATTGGAGACAAGCTCAGTAATATTAGTATTAGTATTGGTAACAAACATTAGTGGGATTCAAAAAAAATTACTACCAGTTCTGTGGGCGTGGCTTGGTGGACGTGGCATGGTTTGATGGGTGTGGCAGAGGAAGAATACTGTGAAAGCTCCATACCCTCCCCACTCCAGGGGAAGGTTACTGCAAAATCCCCATTCCCTCCCAGTCAGCTGGGACTCAGGAGGCAGAGAATAGATGGGGGCAGAGCCAGTCAAAGGTGGTATTTACCCGTTCTCCAAACTACTCAAAAATTCCATTACCAGTTCTCTAGAACTGGTCAGAACCTGCTGAATACCACCTCTGGTAACAATATTTTATTTGCCTTTTAAAAATATATTTGATCTGATAAGGGCAGCAACATAACCAATATTTCTACCTTCTGTTTTCTTCACAACAGCCTTAAGACCAGCATGTACAGTATTACTAACCAAATAAGCCATTTGGACAATACTCATCAATTTGATTGTTAATGTGCTACCAACTTGGTGTTGATTCATAGTGACTTCATAAAATAATTTTTTTAGACAAATTAGAATTTACAAAATTGATGTCGAAACTGTAAATATTATTTTCTAGTGATACTTCTAGCAAGCTGAAATGCTTTGGAAATCTCATCATGGAGCTTCCTTTGCTTTTGTTTTGCTTTTAGGGGATTTTAAAAGAAAGCAAGAGTTAGGGCTTTAGTTTTACCAACCTACACACAGGTTGATTCAATCCGAAGTCTTATAATATTGGGGGGGGGGGGTGTGTGAGTCAGTTGCACATTATATTTATAATGCAACATTTGCTTTTATCCTTAGCAATATACCTCACTCTAGAATGTTGTCTTTTTTCCTCCCAATAAGATGTTAAGATGTTTCCTTCCTCTTTTTTTTTTCCTGTTAAGATGTTAAGAACAGAAAAGATGTCAACATCCAGCCAGAATAATATTTTTATGTGACAGGGGATCTAGTTTTACAGTAATGTAAATTGAACAATGTTTCACAAAGAATTTTCAAATTCTCCACAGAAAATGCATTTAATGTGCTCTTGGTTTTTTCCACAATAGTTGATTTGCAGAAGTTAATAGGAGCCACTTTTGAAAGCATAGGAATATAAATATTGAGTTCTGAAATCACAATAAGCCATATTATGCTTGTTCACAGCTTTCCAAAAGATGGTATCTCACAATCTGCATTAACAACGGTTTATGGCTTAGTATAAAACTATGGAATGACCAATTATGATTTATGCAATAAACCATGGCTTTCAAATTTGCCACCTGCTATGGTCTATGCCTGGAATGGCGAACCTATGGCACGCGTGCTACAGGTGGCATGCGAGGCATTGCCCTGTCAGCTGGCCAGCGCGTATGTGCACGCTGGCCAGCTGAGTTCAGCCTTTTTTAAAGCCATTTTTGCTCTCCCCAGGCTCCAGAGGCTTTATAGGAGCCTGGGGAGGCCGAAAACAGCCTCCCCCCCCCCCGGAGGCTTCAGGAGCTTCCCTGAAGCCTCCGGAGCACAAAAAACTGCCCCTACGGGCAAACTGGAAATTCGGGAACGGACTTCCGGTTTGCTCATAGGGCCATTTTTAGTCCTCCGGAGCCTTCAGGGGCCTTCAGGAAGCCTCCCTGAAGGCTCCAGAGGGCGAAAAACGACCCGACGGACAAACCGGAAGTGAGGGCCTCCGGGGGGGGGGGAAGCTGTTTTCGGCCTCCCCAGGCTCCTATAAAGCCTCTGGAGCCTGGAAAGGGCGAAAAAAAGCATGCAAGAAATGGGGGGTCGTACCTGTCATGCACGCATGCGCACTGGGGGGTTGCGCATTGCATTATGGGTGCAGCACTCCCATGCAAGACCCCCCTGAACTCCCCCTGCTTATGGCATGCGAGCCAAAAAAGGTTCGCCATCGCTGGTCTATGCCATTTACCTATTCTTAAAGTACACCTGCTCTGGCCAGCTGAAAAAATGGAAACAATTTCAGAGTACTTACATCAGAACTGTTTGACAGGCAGAGAGAATATCATTTTATATGACTGATGAGAGCTTAAGCCTGCCAGTCTTATTCACATACGTGAGTGAGATTTTTTATTAAAAACATGCTACTAGATATGCATAGATATAATTTAAGAAAGATATGCAGTCATCTTTCAGAGATGCTTGAGCAGCGAGCAGGGATGCATCAAATGACTTCTAAGATCCTTACCAACTCTATTATTCTAGGAGTTCTATATTTGGCAGTTGGTTGGTGCCTTAATTCCAGAAATAAGATTTTTAGACCTCGCTTAGGCATGAAAGCCAGCTGGGTGACTTGGGGCCAATCACTCTCTCTCTCAGCCTAATCCACCAAGAGGATGGTGGCTGTTGTGAAGAAAACAGGAGGTAGAAATATTGGTTATGTTTGCTGCTCTTATCAGATCAAATATATTTTTAAAAGGCAAATAAAATATTGTTACCAGAGGTCGTATTCAGCAGGTTCTGACCAGTTCTGGAGAACCGGTAGCAGAAATTTTGAGTAGTTTGGAGAATCAGTAAATACCACCTCTGACTGGCCCCGCTCCATCTATTCTCTGCCTCCAGAGTCCCAGCTGATCAGGAGGGAATGGAAATTCTACAGTATTTTTCCCCTGCCATGCCCACCAAGCTATGCCACGCCCACAACCAGTAGTAAAAAAATTTGAATCCCACCACTGGTTCACACCAGTGTTTGTTGGGTAATGTAAGGACAGGGGGGTGGGGGCAGAGAGAAGCAGCACACAACCTAATTCCATGCATGTAACTTTATATTAGAGTTCCCTCACCCATCACTCACATCCTTCCAGCTGTGTAGCCTGTTTCCTAACTTCATGACTTCTGATTGCCAAGCTGATTTCTGATTGGTTCAGATTGGTTGGTGATTGATTCCTGGTTCTTTGTTCATGCAGGGCTCCGATTGATAATTTTTGGAATGCTGAATCCTGATGGGTTCTTGGTTTGTGCTGGGTTCTGGTGATTAGTTTGAGCAGTGAGTCTTGATTAGGTTCTTATCCAGGCAAGTTTCCAATTTGTCCATTTGGGAAAGCTGACTCCTTGTTTTGGGCAGGACTTTGCTCTGGCACAGGGCAGGTAACCAAGCTTTGTTATCTTTCAGATTTTCATTTTTCTTATTGAAGCTTTTTTTTCCAGGAGGGGGGATAGATTTCAATAGCTTCTCTATGAAGGAATACATAGTAGTTTCTTTCTATAATCTGCCCTACCTAATCATAAAACTCATGAATCACATGCTCTTTTTTTCCCAATTTTACTCAAAAAAAAAAAGTCTCTACGTGGCTTCAAATTTTAAACAAATGTGACAATATATCAAAGGAAAATATGAGTAAAACTGAATGAAACTCTAAAATAATTTAGGGCATATTCTTGATTGATACAGGAGGAAAACTAGCGAAGGAAAACATTGAGAAATTAATGAATGCAGATTTTATTGGTCTGGATAACCTGTATCCTGTAAAATTGTCCATAGAATATTATTCATATATTCAGTTAAGGCCCTGCCACTTACTCTATGAATTCAAGATTGTCCTCTGCATAGGGACCAATCTCAATCTGTACCATTAATTTGGCCAGAATACAATTTTTCTTTCTTGGATTATAGGGCCATGGATATTTTCACCACAGAAATGTTACGAATTGGTACCATTTACACGACTTACAGTGATTATGTCATTAGTTGTGTAATGATATCATATCTTTGTCAAGTCATCATGTCATCTAAGACAATAATTGTCTGGACCTTTAAATGTTTGTGGGCAACTGTAGCATTTTTAAAAATACCCCTTTCATTTTCCTGCAGCTCGGTGGGAGGGGCTACAGCTGGGTTTAGTCACAGCCTGATTGGTCCAGAGACTGAGAGAATTTTCTTAAAGGCACCATCCTTCCCTATTGGCTCCCAGTTTCCTCTCAGTCTCTGGTCCAAGCACTAGTTTTGGCTCCTTGAGGTACTGATAATTGTTAGATTAATTCGATTAATTGGATACTCTAAATTCCTAAATTATCGGACTGCCGGCCATCAAATCTGCTAGTCAGTCTCATAAGGGGGCAGGGCTCCCAGTCCTCATCTCTGGGCCTGAGGGGGCTTGCCCGACTCCTGGGTGTGCAGGGATGATGGGCTCCCATCGCAGCCAAGATTCCTGGAGGCTCTAAGGCGATGCGGTAGGATCACAGGGGCTGCAGCCTAAATTGTGATCCGCATTGCTGGTTTGACTCCCCACGCAGACCAGCCACATGAGTGAGGCATGGCCTCTACAAGCATCGGGTTGGCGCAGGCCCCTGAAAGGAGCAATGGGGAGGAGAGAGAGGAAGGCCAGGCCAGGTTGTGGCCTAGGGCAACGGCTTCTAAGCCGTCTGCAGATCAGTGCCCTTCTAGAGCTACAGTGAGGGATGAACTCCGCAGACAGAAGGCCTTGGAGAAGAGAGTGGCCAGAGCTGAGAAACAATCTCACCATGTTCGGCCCGCATCTCCAGACAGATCCAGGTCTCCAGTGAGACCCATTCCTCCTCCTTCCCCCTCGCCTTCTAGAGGTTTCAGTCCTTCTTCCCCTTCTGTTTCCCCGGCTAGACTTTGCAGGCAGGTGACCTCTCCTCTCCCCCCATCTCCCCTAGATCGTTTAGAGATGGGGGTGGCGAGCCTTCAGATAGGGGATCTGGGGATTATCTACCTCCCTCTCTTCTAGCTCCCCAGGGTCCGGCTCCTATGCGACCCTCAGAGGAGGACCTGGAGGATCTAGACTTCCTGCCTGAGAGAATCAGAAGGCTCATCGCCTCAGCAATCTCTAGGGGCATCACATCAGGGTTAGTCCAAAGGGACCGGTGCTCCTAAAGGACATCTAGATCCCACTCTGATAATAGGCATCACAGGTCTCGTTCTCTGGCCCAGGCCCTAGGCCAGCCTAGAGCCCATTCTTCATTGGTGGTCAGCGAGGCCTCAGCACTAAGGTAGGGTACTCATTCAGAATTAGGCTTCTCAGACAACGAAGAAGCTATCCCTCCGGACTCCCAGGCCTTTCCAGGCCTCTTTACACCACCGGCCTTTAAGCACCTCTTACATAAGGCCAAGAAGACTACTCAGATTGCCACTGGGGCCCCACCAGTCTCTCAACATAGGGACCACAACCTTGCTATGTTTATTAATCCCAATATAGATAAAGAGGAGGTTCCATCCCCTCCCCACTTCCTGGAGGTAGTTCAGAACCGGTGGGCCTGGCCATCCTCCTTGCCCAATCCGGGAAGTAATGACCGCCGCTTCTACAATATGGAGCAGGCATTTTCCAAGGTCCTTCAGTTACCAACCATAGATCCTCCCATTGTACTCCTGGCCAACGCCTCCACCATCATTTCCGGTGATGTGGTGGATAAATTAAAGCCCAAGGATAAACAAGCGGAGCTCACCTTAAGCAAAAACTTTACAGCTTCTGCCTGGGCGATTAAGTCAGCGGCCACTGCTTCCTATTTTAACCAGACAACCATCATGTGGCTACTCCAGTTGCAGGATCGCATCCCGATCCAAGACGAACTGGTCCATCAAGATCTGGCTAAAATTATTGTGGCCACTCAGTTTTCAGCAGATGCCCCCCTAGATTCCATCAAGTTTGCATCTAGAGCGTTATCCACTTCAGTCAAGTCTAAGCGCCTCTTATGGCTTCGCAATTGGCAAATGGACAACAAGTCCAAATGGGGGTTGGCTGCTGCTCCTTTCACAGGTCCTAACCTTATCAGGGACTCCCTTGAACCAATCCTTGGGGAGAATAAGGATAAGAAGAAGGTTCTCCCTTCTAATTCCAAGAAGCAGAACACTTGTTCCTCTTTTTACAGGAGACCTTCTTCCTACCAGCCTCCTGAGCCCAACTTCAGGCAGCAACGTTATGCCCCCTACAGGTATGACAGGCAGAGTCAGCGACCTTTCTACCAGGATAGGAGTAGATTTCAGGGACAGTCCAAGCACTGATTTTGAGGAGGGCGGCCTCCCTTTCCACAGAGGGAAATGACTCCAATCCAAGTCAACCCATAGGCGATCGCCTGGCATCCTTCGCGGATCAGTGGGGTCAGATAACATCAGACTCTTGGGTCAGGTCCACGATCAGGTATGGCCCCCAGTTGGAATTTTTCTCCCTCCCCACAACACTCTTCAGGACCTTCTCCCCATCTCAGGATCCGGAATGCCGCCATCTCATGACCCTAGCCATCCAACATCTGTTAGATATCCGGGTGGTGGAACCCGTTCCAAAGGAGGAGTACGGATTAGGCCTGTACTCCAACCTATTCGTGGTCCCGAACAGCTTTTTTAAAATTATTTATTTATTTGGGGGATTGGAGGGCAATTCTGGATCTGAAGCGCCTGAATTCTTACCTGGTCTACAGGTGCTTCAAGATGGCCTCCCTCAGGTCTATCCTCCTGGGGATTTGACGAGGCGATTTCATGGCCTCTATAGATTTGATGGAGGCGTACCTTCACATTCCCATACTGCCAGCTCATCACAAGTTTCTCCGCTTCTCCCACAAGGGATGTCACTTCCAGTACAGGGCATTCTTATTCGGTCTAGCCTTCACCCCATGCACGTTCACAAAGGTCCTAGCAGCACTGGCGGCTCACCTGCGTTCCCATCCGGTGATACTCCACTCTTACCTGGACGACATGCTCCTCCTGGCCCATTCCCACACTCAGGCTGTACACGACCTGAAACTGACCATACAAACTCTTCATTCCCTGGGATTCTCAGTAAACTTTTCAAAATAGCAATAGCAATATAGCAATAGCAGTAGACTTATATACCGCTTCATAGGCCTTTCAGGTCTCTCTAAGCGGTTTACAGAGAGTCAGCATATTGCCCCCAACAATCTGGGTCCTCAAAAAGCTACCTTTTTCCCTCGACAAGAATCCAACACCTAGGAACAGTGATAGACTCCATAGCAGGACTTGTTCGACTCTCTCAGGAGCGACTAAACAGCCTCCAGTCCATGGCACAACAGGTCCATGCAAGTCGGTCAGTTTCCTTCCTGACCTTGGCCCGCCTCCTGGGCAAGATGGTGCCATGCATGGTGCGGCTCTACTCTTGGACACTCCAATGGCTGCTCATCCCCTACCAATGCCATCGCATGAGCAACTCCTTACGTTTGATCAGACTGCCTCCAGATCTCCGCTGGTCCCTGAGGTGGTGGATATCTCTGGCACTACTTCACGGTTCCAACATTTGGGAACCGGATCGCATTACAGTCACCACAGACATGAGCCTTTAAGGCTGGGGGGCTTTGATGGACTCCAGACTGGCGCAAGGTCATTGGACAAAATCAGACCTTCGTCACAATATCAACTGGCAGGAGGTGAAGGCAACTTGCCTGGCACTCTTGCAATTTCGGGACTCAATTGCCAACCAACATGTCCTCCTCTTGACGGACAACATGGCCACGAAGGTGCACATAAATCGCTAAGGGGGGGGGGCATTCCAAGTGTTTATGGCTGGAAGCTCAGAAGCTCAGACTCTGGGCAGAGAAGAACCTGGCCTCAATATCTTCAGACCACATCTCGGGTGTTGCAAATCATCAGGCCGATTGGCTGAGTCAGGCGACAGGCAATCATGGCAAGTGGCAACTGCTTCCGGAGCTCTTCCACAAGATTTGCCACCGCTTCAGCCACCTGCTGGTGGATCTGTTCGTGAGCCCGAACAATGCACAACTACCCTGGTTTTTCTCTCGCTTCCCAGCGCGCAATGCGGAGGGGACAGATGCAATCAGAAGCCCTTGCCCTCCGGGACTCCTTTATGCCTTCCCTTCTCCCTCTCATCCAAGGGACCCTGAGGAAGATAATGTTAGAGAGGGCACACATCATCCTAGTAGCCCTGTATTGGCTGAGGCGGACTTGGTTTACAGACCTCCTGCAGTTGTTCATATCTCCCCTGTGGAGGATTCCGCATGAGGAGATCGCCCTGTGCCAGGGGGTCCTAGTTCATCTGGAGCCCCAGTGGCTCCAACTGACTGCCTGGCACTTGAGCGGCACCTCCTAAGGGGGACTCATCTCGGCTAAGGTTATTTCTACCATCGAAGCGGCCAGACGACTGTCGACCACACGGATATATAATTATATGTGGTCGGCGTTTGCATCCTGGTGCAAGAGGCTTCATCTCTTCCCTGTCCATGCATCCATCACCCAGGTCCTAGAGTTCCTTCAACACGGCCTGGATCACGGCCTTTCCCATAACACTCTATGTAGGCAGGTGGCGGCCCTCTCTGTCTTGGCAGGGAATGGTCATTTATCTTTGTCCCAAGTTCCCTTAGTTAAGCGGTTCCTCACGGGGGCTGCAAACTTGCGTCTGCCCCCCGTCCATTGTTTCCCGACATAGGACCTCTCTACCATACTCAAGGTTCTCACGGGCGCCCCTTTCAAACCTCTGAGGACTGTTCACCTCAGATTCCTCACCTTGAAGGTAGTTTTTCTTGTCGCAGTCACCTTGGCTCGACGCATATCATAGTTGGGAGCTTTGTCATCCAGAGACTACCTTTGCCAATTCCACCAGGACAGGGTCGTCCTTAGATTAGACCCTACCTTCATCCCAAAGGTCAACTCCCTGCTTCATAGATCGCAGGAAATCATACTCCTCAATTTCTGCCCCTCTCCTTCTCACGAGAGGGAACACCTATGGCATTGACTGGATGTAAAATGCGCCTTACGGATCTACCTTAGGCACACATCTCCTTTCCGCTGGTCAGAGGCACTCTTTCTATCCTTTCAGCCCAGCATATTAGGTGTTAGGGTTTCGTCTGCCATCATTGGTAGATGGTTGAGACAAGCCATTAGTGAGGCCTACTTAGCCTCAGGGAAGGCTCCCCCCAAGAGATCATGGCCCATTCCACCTGCAGTGCCGCTACCACGGCCGTGTGGGCCACTAGGGCCCCCCCCTGGAGGACATTTTAGGGTGGCCACCTGGGCCTCCCCAACACCCTTTTTCCGACACTACCGTTTGGACCTCGGCAGACGTGTCTTTCGGGCGTTGAGTTCTTCAGCAGATGGCGACGTGGCACGACAAAACCGCGGTCCACTAAAGCGCGCCCGATTAAAGCGCGTCGCTGACATCATCAGCAGCGTGACAACAATGACCGCGGAGAAAAAAGGGCACTTTAAAAAGCGCTTTTAAAGCAAGCCGATTCACGTAAAGGTAAGGGTTAGGGTTAGGGTTAGGTTAAGGGTTAGGGTTAGGTTTAGGGTTACGTTAAGCGTTAGGGTTAGGTTAAGGGTTAGCGTTAGGTTTAGCGTTAGGTTAAGGGTTAGGTTTAGGGTTAGGTTAAGGGTTAGGTTTAAGGTTAGGTTTAGGGTTAGGTTTGGGGGGGTTAGGTTTAGGTTTACGCGTTAATTTTAGCTTTACCGCTCACAGCGTGCTTTTTTCGTCGCGCTGTGATGACATCAGGTACGCGGTTTCGTCGAGCGCGCTTTAGTTGAGCGCGGTTTTGTGGTGGAACCGATGGCGATCTCCCCTCTCCCGGGGTCTTCATCCCACCCTGGGACTTAGCTTGGGTATGTCCAGCTGTAGACCCTCCCTCCAAGCTGCAGGAAAAAGAACGTTGGTCCTTACCTGAACGTTTCTTTTCTGCAGTGAAGGCGGGAGGGGCTACATCCCGCCCTAAGAAGTTCAGATAGGCCCGGCGAGTGGCGGTCGGGGGGGTATATGTATGGTTATTGCCTTACATAAGATTGCAGCTCTTCCATTCGACCTCGAGGAAACTGGGAGCCAATATGGAAGGATGGTGTCTTTAAGAAAATTCCCTCAGTCTCTGGACCAATCAGGCTATGACTAGACCCAGCTGTAGCCCCTCCCGCCTTCACTGCAGAAAAGAAACATTCAGATAAGGACCAACGTTCTTTAGCATAATCATTCTAGAATTTATATTCTTTTGCAGTTTTTGTTTTGTAATAAAATAATTCATCTAGGAAGAAAAGCTAATGTCTTTGATACTATGCGTATTCTATAGAAGTTTCAACTCCAGAGACACTGTTTGAAAGGAGCTATTGTTACCATCCCTTCCTCCTCTTCTACATTCTCTTGTGCATGTTAGTTAGTTGATAAGAGTATGTATGCAGCTATCTCACATATCTAGACACTGTTTTTATTTCTCCTTCCCTGCCTTTAGGCCACATTTCATGAATTTCAATTAACACCATTTAAAATTGCTGCTGTGTACTCATTGTTTTTGTTTAGCAAACAATGCAAAAAGGAGGTTCAGAAGAAATCTAATAGTGATGGTACAGAGAAAGATAAGAGGAAGAGGGATCAAACAGGGCCAAATTGGAAGCAGTAGAAAAAGGAAGGAAAGATAGAAGGGAACTAATAAAACTCAAGAGACATGGAAACGCAGAAGGAAAAAAAGAGATGAGTGAGTGAAGAATTGGATTAGTATGTCATTCCAGATCCACAGTGCTTTTTCAAAGAAATACACAGATGCTCATAAAAAGTAGTGAGTAGCATAAAGGAGAGGTAAGAGGTAAGGATAGAATGAATGAATTACACAGAATATATGCCCAAAATATTGTTTTCTAATCCATCTATCAGTACAGTTAGGAGATTTTTGAAGTATAAAACAATATATTGGGAACAACCCGTTGCAGGTTCATAAACAAGGAAAAGTGGAGGTGGGCTAGGGAAAGTCTTAACAGTGTTTATCAAGAGATGGCTCGTATGTTGACATTCCTTAATGCCTGTGGTAAGCCATTGGAATAAAAGAGGGGCCTTATCAAAAAATGGAAATTATTCCTAAAAACATTCAACTGCTGATGTATATGAAGACTTCAACTGATTCAGTACTCTTTCTAGAAATTTTTGGAAAGCACACTCTGAAATCAGAAGATGGGAATTCCTAATAGAAAATTCATATAATTATCACCAAATTTTAATTTTCAACATTGCTTTAAGCCAGTGTTTTTCAACCACTGTGCCGTGGCACACTAGTGTGCCGTGACATAGTGTAAGGTGTGCCGTGGGAGAATTACTTTATATATAGTCAATATAGGCACAGAGTTAAAATTTTTTAACATTTTCTAATGGTGGTGTGCCTCTTGATTTTTTTCATGAAAAAAGTGTGCCTTTGCACAAAAAAGGTTGAAAAACACTGCTTTAAGCCATATGATTTATTTGGAATTGGTTTGTGTTGTAAAGAACTGCTAATAATTGTTGACATATTTAAATATTTAAAACAATCTTGCTTTAGTTTAACATGTGAAACCGATTTTGATGGGAGAGAAGCATGACAGTAATACTGAGAATGTTCTGCATGTGCAGCCTTGACCACACAATGATAAATAGAAATGAACCCATTATTAGTTAAATTTTAATCTACAGTAGCTCATATTTTCATTTTTAAGTAATTCAAATTTATCAAGGGACACATTTTTTAAAAACCAGCTTTGCTGCTTATTGCAGACAATTTCTGGGTCACTGTTGAATTTGGATAGATTGCCCCCTGCTGATAGGTTTCCTGCACTTTATTTGGGTGAAATTAGAAAAATAAGATTGCACAATCTTGTTGCAGCAAATGTGTAACAGCAAGCTACCAGTTACCATTTTCACAAGCATTCCATCATAAGGTTCTCAGCTGATGCATTTTTGCTGAAACATAGGTGACATTCCAAGTATGGTTGCCAAGTCACAATCAAAATTAATCGTCATTGTTAAATCTTGCTACTCAAGAGATTAAGCAGCTGCCTGTTCTTTCTTGCCTTTTCTCCTCTCACAAACATTTATCTGCACCTTCAGGATTTCAGCTGCATTATCCAACAGATAAATGAACAATCCAGGAGAATTATATACACTGCACATGATGATCTTCATGCATAAATGATTGGCTCATTATGTGCCATCAAGACAGTGTCAAGTCTTAGTTTTTGTCCATGATGATCTGTCTGTAATCTGGTCTTTCAATTTTTCTAATAATGCACCCCCATCCATCTTGCTGTTTATCTTCTTTTTTTCCTTCTACCTTTCCTAGGATTTGAAACCTTTTTCACACATAATTCTTCATACATTATCCTAAGCCTTAATGCAGCTTCTTTGATTTGGCTTAATATGTTGTATTTCCTTACCATGATGGTTGTCGAACTATTATTTACGCCCTAAAAATCTATACAATGGAAGAAGTGTATACACATTTTAATTTCTCATTAAAAATGCATGCAATAATCTAGTCATGGGAACTCATTCTTTTTTAAAAAATGAAAAATTATATTCAATGTATTATTATAGAGCTGCATAATAAAATTTTGGATTATTGTTTTATGATAATTGTACTATATCAGTTTATTAAAAAAAATATGAACCAAGTAAACATTTCCCTATCCATACTTTTTAGAAGGCCTTTCTATATATTTTAGCTACTTCTTATTGGATAGTTTTATAAACACTGTAGATTTTTAAATTTAGTATTCACTTAATGTTTTCCTCTGCATATCTACCTGGCTACCTGCCTGTCTACATATAGGTAAAGAAGAGATAACCAACCAAATCTAACATTATCACAGAGCATTTTGTTTTTCTTATGAAGCTACTTTAGAACCTTTTAAAAATTAGGAAAATGTTTGGTTCACATCAGTAATGAAAAACACACTTGCAGGGAACTTTAGATAATCCATGTACCATAATACATATTTAAATTCTAAATCACATTGATCATCATTCCATAACAAGTATAGAAGCCTTCAAAGTATAACTCTGATAATATCCCTACATAGTATTTCCCTAGAAATATGATATAATCATGCAATGAATAATAAAATAAGATTTACTGAGCCAAATTCAACCTTATTTCTCAATTTGCAATATGTCCCTTAGCTGATGTGAGTTCTCCAGGTAAGTGTGCAGTGGTGATACTGGGTGAGGAGGAGTGTGTGAGGCGCAATGTTGTGGGAAGCAAGACCTGCAGGAACTACAAAGGGGTTGGAATTGGAACATGAGGTGTCCCAGGAAGTGGGGGAGGCCTTGGGAAGTCCAGGGCTGGGCCTGGACTAGGCCTCCCAAGGCCGGCGCTGATGCCCCTGGTCACCTCATACTCTGCTTAATGACTACCCCGTGTTTCCCGAAAATAAAACTGGGTTTTACATTAATTTTTGCTCCAAAAAACACATTAGGACTTAATTTCTGGTTAGATCTTATTTTCAGGGAAATACGATATTAAATGCGCCCGTCTGGCTGACAGGGTTTATTTTTGTGGCTTATATTGTGAGCATCCTGAAAAAACATGCTGGAGCTTATTTTTACGATTGGGTCTTATTTTCAGGGAAACACGGTACATAAAGTAGAGCAGGGATGGCGATTCGCAAGTGAGGCAATCAAATGGGTGCCTCACTTAACAGCTGTCACGACATTCAACCGTAACGGGCAAGCTCCATTAAGGTTGTGGGTCAAGCATAAGGTTGCTATAAGCAACCTTATAGCATTCAGAAGATGAATTTGCTCCTGAACTCCGTTTCTTACAAGGCTTGTTTGGGTTATAGGTGCAGAGAGTATTTTATCCATAACTTTGGGTTTTATTTTACTTGGCACTCTAAGCTTTGCTTTCAAGTAATCAGCAGGAGGTTGCTTCACAAGAAGCCATAAGCAGTTGCAGTTATGTAACGTTATGTTTTTAAGTAAGAGTGTGTGTGTGAGATTTGTTTAATACCGTACATTTATTTTTATTTTTGTTCAGAGTTCTGCCGTTTCATGAAAAGGGCAGCTGCCACACCAAATTTAACTACATATCTTGTAATCTATGAGAGAGTAGCTGTGGGAGACAGTTCTTATTGGGTTTTTCTTTTATACATTTCTTTTCTACAAAACTACTGCTTTGCAGTTTACTACAAACAATTATCTATTATCCTACCTGTCACTCTCATTTTCAGAAGGGTGTAATCCATGGATTGGATTATGGGTGGGATGTGGGGAGCATGATGGGTGTGTGTGTGTGTGTGTATCAATTTCTAATTAAACATGAGAGGTTGGGCACATGAGTGTATGTTCCTACCAAGAATAAGATTATAGAAATAGGAGGAGGAAAAAATCATAATCATGTACTATAAGACATCTCTGGTTTGCTGTCCCTGGTGTTCGATAAAGAAGGGTGTGTAGAGGCAAAGTAATTCCCCTGAGGTTGTATGGTAAACCTCAGTAGCTTTCAACTTTTTATTCATAGCATTTTTTTTATTAAAAAATTTTTAATTTTTGTTACATAGACAACATATACACACAACAATGGAAAAAGAAAAAGAAAAAAGAAAAAAGAAAAGAAAAAAAACACAAAAAAGAAAAAAAACAAAGCCCATCATCACATACAGTATGTCGTTTGGTTACAGGTGTTTTAACATTTATCATTCTTATACATTTATTATTTCATTTAATAGGTTATAATTTAGTATCATTTCTTATTCCCCTACCTGTGGCAATCCATCCCAACTACATTTCCCCCCCACACACACACACCGTATCTCTCTGTTATATATATATTTAATACACACAACAATAAAATAAAAATTAATTTAAAAAAAAACACAAAAGGAAAAAAAAACCATCATTACATATAGCATGTCGTTTGGTTACAAGTGTTTTAACATCCACATCCTCGAATAGTGTTTACCATCTCAGACTTTTCATCTAGTATAACTAAAAACCTCACTTTCATTCTACAATATATATTCAGTTACCATTAGTATTATTTTTTTCCAGAAAATATACTTATGTTCATTATTATCCTTGTACTTCATACCTTCAAACAGAGATCTTATTCCTTCATTTTTCAACAAAATGTCACTACATATATATAACAGTTTTCAATTATTCCCTTATTAAAATTATTTATCAGCAGCAAGATATCATTATAATACGTTCTTAACATTATACATTATATCACCAAACCTCTATTAAATATACATAAAATCATTATTATCCTTATCCTTTTTAAAGCAAAAAATTCTAAAATATTCAATTCATTGATATATTGGTTTTTCATTATATCATTGTTAGATTATTTCACAGCATAGTTGTATCATCATTCAGCTTCTTCAATTAAAGCATAAGTATATCATTTTTCATTTCCAAGTTTTTTTTTCCCCAGCCACTGATAAAACAAATCCCATATCTTATAAAATTGCTCATCCTCTTGTTCTCTAATTTCAAGTGTCAATTTACTCATTTCAGCACAGTCCATTATTTTTCGGATAACTTCTTCCTGTTTTGGTATTGTTTCGTTTTTCCAGTTTTTGCAAATACAATTCTGGCTGCTGTTAACACATTTACAATCAAATATTTTAAGTCTTTGTTGTAGATTTCTGGTATGATCCCCAATAAAAAGACCTCTGGTTTAAAGTCTATTTGTTTGTGTGTCATTTTCTCCAACCACATGTGGATTTTAGTCCAGTATCTTTTACATGTGGAAGTATGAACCCGGTATCTGGTGACATTTCCAACACTTTTCTGATTTATTCTTGAACATTCTTGCAATTCTAGTTGCGGGTAGTTGCCACCTGTAAAACATCTTATACAAGTTTTCTCTATATGCAGTAGACATTGTCATCTTATAGTTTTGAGACCACAATTTCTGCCAATTCTCTAAGTCAATCCCATACCTAAAGTTTTTTTCCCCAAGCTATCATAGTTTCTTTAACTTGTTCTTCTTGCAATTTAACCTCCAATAAATATACATATAGTTTTTTAATTACTTTTTCATCAGTACCTGTTAAAATTTTGTCTAACTCAGTCATTTTATTGTAAAAACCTTTGGTTTTTCTATCTTCATTATATCTAGATTGTATCTGTACATATGTGTACCAGTTCATTTCTATCCCTTCTTGTTTCAACTCTTGAATAGATTTGAGTTCACCCTCTGCATTCAATAATTCAATATATCTGTTTGTTCCTTTTTATATATTATTGGATATGAAAATGCTTCAATTGTTGATATCCAGACTGGAATTTTTAAATAGTGTAATCTTTTTACCTTTTCCCAGTTTAATAACAACGCCTCCCTTATATAATGTCTTCTAAAATAACCATGTCCTTTAGTTTCCTTATACCATAAGAAAGCATGCCATCCCAACAATAAGTCATGACCTTCTACATTCAATAATCTAGAGTTTTTTAATGATATCCACTCCTTAATCCACATCAAGTTTGTTGCTCGGTAGTATAGCTCCCAATCAGGTAGGCCAAATCCTCCTCTAGATCTAGCATCTTGTAGTAATTTAAGTTTTATTCTAGCTTTTTTACCTTGCCAAATAAATTTCAAAACTATTTTATTTAAACCTTGAAAAAAATCCTTCTGATTGGGATTGTCTGAAACAGGTATAGAATTCTAGGTAAAATGTTCATTTTAATTGTAGAAATTCTTCCCATCATTGATAAGTGCAGATTTTCCCATTTCTTCAGATCAATTGCTATTTGTTGTTTTAGTCTGGTATAGTTGTCCTCCTTAAGAGTGCTACATCTAGGTGATAGGTATATCCCCAAATATTTAACCTTACTTGTAGTTTGAATCTGCAACGTTTCTGACAACTCTTCCTTTTGTGTTGCTGGGATATTCTTTTTCATAATCTTTGTTTTATCTTTATTTATTTTCAAGCCTGCTACTTTTCCATATTCCTCTATTCTTTCTAGCAATTTGGGTGCTGTTTCTAATGGATCTTCAAGGATAAAAACTAGGTCATCTGCAAAAGCTTGTAGATTATACTCTTCTCTCTTAATTTTCATTCCTCTTATTTCTTCTTCTTCTCTGATCTTTCTGTTTAGGACCTCTAATGTTAAGACAAAGAGTAGTGGTGATAATGGGCAGCCTTGTCTTGTACCTCTCTTTATTTCAATAGGATCTGTTAATTCTCCATTTACCATTATCTTTGCTGCTTGTTTCTGATATATAATTCGTATAGTTTGAGTAAATTTCTTGCCAAAATTCATCTGCTCCAGTTGTAAAAACATAAATTGCCAATTCACATTGTCAAAAGCCTTCTGCGCATCGAGAAACATCAATGCCATTTGTTTTTTGGGGTGGGCCTCATAGTATTCCAAAGTATTCAAATCATTCTCATGTTGTCTTTAATTTGTCTTTTAGGTAAGAAGCCATTTTGATCTGAGTGGATGAAGCCATTTAAATATTTTTTAAGTCTCTCAGCTAGTATAGATGCAAATAGCTTGTAATCTGAATTTAATAAGGAAATTGGTCTATAATTCTTAATTTGTGTTAGATCGGTCTCTTCCTTAGGTAGTAATGTAATATACGCTTATGACCATGTCTTCGGTATTTTGCTCTCAAACATCACTTCATTCATGACTTGTGGGAGTGGAAGGGTCAGTGTTTCTTCAAATGTTCTGTAAAATTCCACAGGTAGTCCGACTGGTCCTGGGGCTTTCCCATTGTTTTGTTTTTTAAGTACATCTGTTAGCTCCATCATTGTTATTTTACTTTCTAACATTGTTCTAATTTCATCTGATATCTGGGGGAGATTAGCGTCTTGTAAGTACTTTTTGACTCGTCCCTCCTCCACCTTCTCTTGTTCATAGAGTTTAGCATAGTAGTCTTGTATAATACTTTTTTTCTCAATATTTCCATACTGAATTTGTCCTTGTTTATCTCTTAATTGAAATATTTACTTTGTTTCTCTCTCTTTTTTCAGCTTGTATGCCAACCACCTGCCTGGTTTATTCGCATTTTCAAAATAATTCTGTTTAGCACCTCTAATTTTTTGTGCCAGTTCTTCCTTTTCTAGTAGGTCCATTTTATGTTTAATTATGTCCATTTTTATTTTGACATCTTTTTTTTGAGGCGCTCTCTGTAGTTCTCTTTCAAGTATTTTATAATCATCATCTAAAGCTTTATGCATTTGTCTTTTCTTTAAGTTTCTTTTCCTTGTGTAGTCTATTATCGAACCTCTAATAACAGCCTTCATTGTATCCCAAAGATTCTGCAGTGATGTATCTTCTTTCCTATTTTCTTTAAAGAAAAGGACTAGCTCTTTTTCCATTTTTTGTACAAAATCTTTTTCTTTCAATATAGTGTTATTTAATGTCCATCTAGGTCTTGCCCTTTGGCCTTTCCATTTAGTTGAAATTGGATTGTGGTCCGCCCAGGTACTTGCTCCAATCTCAATTTCTTTTATATTACAGCTCAACTCTGCTGAGGCCCATATCATATCTATTCTAGAAAATGATAAGTGTCTATTTGAGTAGAAGGTGTATTGTTCTTTTTTAGCATTTCTTTCTCTCCATATATCTTTTAGATTTACTTCATCTATCATCCTAAAGAAGGATTTCGGCAGAAGCTTTCTATTTAACTTTTTTGTTTTGTGTGTTTTATAGTCCATATTTTGATTCACAATGCCATTAAAGTCTCCCATCATACAAATATCAACATAGTCTAAGTCCGGAATTTTTTTATGTAATTTTTTGTAGAATTCATCTTGTTTTTCATTGGGGGTGTAGATTCCGATTAGGAGTGTTTTTTTAGTATCCATAATTTCCACCATCAGAATTCTTCCCTCTTCCTCTGCATAGATTAATTTTGCTGGAATGTTGCCTTTAATATAGAAGATCACTCATCTTTTCTTGCAGTTCGCCAGTGATGAGAACATTTTTCCAAGCTTTGGTTGAATTAATAAGTGTTCATATTTCTTTTGGATATGTACTTCTTGTAGGCAAATTATGTCAAGTTGTAATTTCTTTAATTTATGAAATATTTTCTTTCTTTTAGTTACCGAATTAAGTCTATTAATGTTAATTGTAATCATTTTTCTTTCTTCCATGTTTATACTTTATATACAGGATTTATATTATTTATTTTCTAGTAGATCTGGGTTCTCGTTTTTCTTTACGGCTTCCATCCCCCGCCGCCCCTTCTTTCTCAATTCCACCTACTGCTCCTTCTATTTTTTCGGTCGCGGTTGTAGGTAGTTCCAGTAGTTATGCCACCGAGTCATCTTTCCCAGTTTTCTCAGCCATTTCTCTAAAGTATTCTTCGTAAAAAGCTTCTGCCTTCTCAATTGTATCTATCCTGTGTCTTTGTCCTTGCCATGTACATAGTAAACCTTCCGGTATGAGCCATCTGTAATTAACACCTTTTTTATCAATACTTTGGTCAGGAATTGGTATTCTCTTCTCCTCTCTCTCACCTCTCTCGGAATTTGTTTGAGAACTACAATCTCCTTACCTTTATATTCTAATTTTCTATCTCTCAATTTCTGTAAGATTTGTGATTTAATTGTTTTCTTAGTGAATCTTACATGCACTTCCCTTGGGAGAGCATTTCTCATTGCATATCTTGTATATACTCGGAAGCTTTCGTCTATAATTTCTATTATTTTATCCTGAGATGTCTCCAGAACATCTATCAAAATCTTTGATATTATCTGAACTAAGTTCTCTCCTTTTTCTTCTTCTATGTTTTGAAATCTTAAGAAGAATTCAGACCTATCCATCTCCCAGCTTAATATTCCACTACTCTCTCTTTCAACATCACATAGTCTGCTCTCTAGCTTCTCAGTTTTCTTCTCTCCTCCTTGGATTTTATTTTCAATTTTTTGAATCCTGTCTTCATATTTCGTCATCCAGTTGTCCATACTTTCAATTTTCCCTTCCATTTTATCAACTTTTTGTACTATGCTTTGGTTTTGTTGTTCCATTACCTCCATTTTTTTCCATACTCTCAAACTTCTTTACAAGGGTGTCTAACTTATCATCCTTACTGTCAAGTCCTGCTTGCATTTTCTGCATCACTTGCATGAGTGTTTCAAAATTTGCTTCCTTCTCTTTTTCATGCCGAAGTATTGGCTGTGTTGTCCTCTGGCCTCCCACAGGTGAGGAGGCGGAAGTTGATGTAGAGCCAGGGGGGGCTGCTTTTCTACTCATAGTCAATTAGTATTAGAGGGTGGAAGATTATAAGTATAATGGGGGAAAGGCATGAGACAAAAAAGAGAGAAAAAGAAGAGATAGTAGAAGAATAAGGAAAGAAGGAAAAAAGAAGAGAGAAAGAGAGAAAGGAAAAGAGAGAAAGGAAAAAGAAAAAAAACTCTTCAGGCTATTTTGCTCAAAGTTTAAAGTGAGCCATCTATTGATGTCCCAGTGTCTTCAAAAAAAAGAAAAAGAAAAAGTACAAAAAGAAGACATAAAGTAGGGAAAGAGACCCCACCCAAAAAAAGGAAGGGTGCTTCAAGCCACAAGTGGGGGAAAAAGTGTAAGTAGTCAAAAAGTCAAAAAGTGTAATCATAAAAGAAAAAAAAATCAATGTCAATATCTCTCCAGCAGAATGATATGAAAGTAATGTTGAACAGAAAAAAGATGCTACCAAGCTAAAACAAATAGTCTTTTCAGACTCTTCCCCCCCCCCCGATAAAAGTCTTTCCAAGGTCATTCTCAGCTCCTTCGCCGTTTTGTTATTCAGTCTAACAGAACTCGAGATAAAGAAAAAAGAAAAACAACACCTGTGTAGATCCTTCTTAAAAAACAAATGAATTACAGGGGAAATTTTGGTGACAATAGATTCCAGTCAGCTAGATGGCAGTATTAGCTTGTAGCTTGTAACTTGCCGTAGCTATTAATCTATTGCTAATTACTAATAAAACGCAGCCAAAAAGCTAAAAGAAAACAAAAGACAGATCTTCAAAGCACTTTAGGTTTAAATTCAATGTCCCCACAAGGTTCAAAGTTGGAGATATCAAGAACAAAAAGAAGAATACAAAAAGCCGATTTGATTTACAAAAGAGTCCAGCCCGGTTTCCCAAAAAAAAAAAAAAAAAAGGAACAGAAAAAATACTCCCTCAATTGGCAAATCTTATCCCCGCCGCTTTTTATCAGCCTTATTTTAAACTATGTTTCCAAATTTAGAGAGTTCTCTTTCCAACAAAGAAAAAAGGGTTTAAAACTCACACCAAACGACATGTTCTTATCCAGTCTCTTTAGGGCTATCCGCAGTTTCAGCAGCCTTGATGGCTGGTCTGGAAATCACTGGCAAAGAGGGCTTTCCTTAGGTTCCCAGAGACTTTGCAAACATCTCTGGGACCACTGGGGTTCCCTCTACCTTTCACTGTCTCTCCGGGACAGCTTAGATCCAAAAAGAATCATCCGGTTTAGATGGTCTCTCAGGAGCTGCCTGAAAGTTCATCTTCTCACTGCTAAGCCCCGCCTTCTTCCATCAACTTTTTATTCATAGCATGCACTGATTTGAATGGTAACTCTGTAAAAACTCCCTAGAAATAAGAAACAACCCCATGACACCTGGTAAATTGACATACATAGCATTGAACAATTAGGCTGCTTCTACTTCCAAATGTCACTTTTAATCTTCCATTTTCAACAAAAAAGGGCATAGTCTAGGAATCCATCATTTGCCATGCACAAGAGTCAGATTAACCACTTTGAGAAAATTAAATGAAAGTCTAGCCTTCTTTGGGATATTAAATGATTTTGATGGAGGGGGGGGAAATGCACGACATTCTTCAAGCAGCATTGTCTGCAAAAAAAATCTGACAAAGCATTAATGCCCCCTGCTGCATAATCTTCTGAAGTTCTGTAGAAGCTTATGCAAGTTTAAATAGAAACACGGATCAGTGGAGCTCAAGGACTAGCTAATATTCAGCACTTAAACTCTGGGGTTTCTTTTCTTTTTTCTTTTAATTAAAGTGAGGGGGAAGAACTGGGCAGCGAGATTTAAAGTATACATTTTAAGGGAATTTTTACAGGAAATTTGGAGCACTTCTTAAGATAAAAAATTCAGTTTTTTTCCTGATATTTTTTTTTTGTGCCTACTAAATTCTGCTGAACCAATTATTGTTTGCTTGTTTCTACTCCTCAGCATATTTTGGGAGAATCTTGCTGGAACCAAATCCCACCTCTGACACATACTGGACCCAATTTGAATTTCTGCACACAGTACTTTTTCTGACATGAAATATTGTTCCAAATTATTTTGTAAAACTATATTTTTGGGCATTAATACATTAGAGAGGGTCCAGAGGTATTTTACAAGAAGAGTACTCAACTCCTCTGCTCGCAATAAAATTCCTTATACCACCAGGCTTGAAATTTTAGGCCTGGATAACCTTGAATTACACCATCTACATTCCAGTCTAAGTTTAGTACACAAGATTATCTGCCATAACGTCCTACCTGTTAGCGACAACTTTAACTTCAACCGCAATAGCACAAGGGCTATCAATAGATACAAACTAAATGTAATCCGCTCTAATCTTGATAGCAGAAAATATGACTTCAGCAATAGAGTAGTAAATGTCTGGCACACTCTACCTGATCCTGTTGTTAGTTCCTTTAACCCCCATACCTTTTACCTTAAACTGTCTACCATGGACCTTACACATTTCTTAAGCAGTTCCTAAGGGGGCGTGCATAAGCACACCAGTGTGCCTACCATCCCTGTCCTACTGTTCCCATTTATATGAACTCATTTTATGTGTTTATGGTTATGTTTTGCTTGCTTATATTTATTTATTTGTGCCATTTTTCATGTGTCCATGTCTTTGTCTATATTGATACTTGTTTCCTTGTACTTGTTGACAAATAAATAAATAAATAAATAAATAAATAAATCTCAAATTAGCCTAGTAAAACTATATAGCAATAGCAATGAGACATATACTGCTTCAAAGTGTCAGCCCTCTCTAAGCAGTTTCCAGAGACAGCATATTGCCCTCAACAATCTGGGTCCTCATTTTACCAACCTTGACAGGGTGGAAGGCTGATTCAACCTTGAGCCAGTCAGGATCGAACTCATGACAGTGGACAGAATTAGTCTGAAATTCTGTCACCACCACAGCTCTCATCACATAGCAATGGCACTTGGACTTATATAATGCTTCATAGTGCTTTATAGCCCTCTCTAAGTGGTTTACAGTGTCAGCATATTGCCTCCAACACTCTGGGTCCTCATTAGCTGTAGTTTAATGTCATGTATGGATCTAGACCAGGGGTGTCAAACTCAATTTCATTGAGGGCCGCATCAGGGCTGTGGTTGACCTTGGGGGACCGGCTGACCAAGGCCAACTGGGTGGGCGTGGCCAGCTTGATGGCACTCCTCAAATCGCTGGCATGTTTTCACATTGGGTAGTCCAGGCTGAAGCTACGCTGGCCTGATCTTTCCTCTTCACAATGGATAGAGTGGGCGGAAGCCACGTTGAACAACTGTGCAATTTGCTTAGTGTCCTTATGATTCGCTCAACAACTATGGTAAAAATGGTCATAAAATCAGGGCTGGTCACATGATGACTTGTTTAACAACCCACATTGCTAGCAAGTGAAATCCCAGTCCCAATTGTGGTCCTAAATCAAGAATCACCTGTTTTCTTCATCAAGCCAAGTTGCTCAGTATAGTGAAACAGCTCATAAGTCTAAAACAGTTGCAAATAAAGCCCTGTGTAACCAGTCTGCATGTATAGAAAATTAAAATGGAAAGATGAACTATGTAAGCCCTGCCTCATCCAGACTCCCTCCTTACTCAATTTCATGAAAGGTTGAAAGAGATTATTTGAGTGAAGTTTGTCCAAATACAAATTGATTTCTCATGTGATTATGCCATTTGACAAAATTTTCATTCATAGGAGGGAGGTATACTCTCCAGAGAATGTGCTAATGCTATGTTTCTTTTTTCGTTCTTTATTAAAACTCAAGAAAGTTCTAACTCAAAGCCTGATGTCTATGTTAAATTGAAGGAAGCTAGATAAATTGGAGTTTAATTCGCAGAAGAAATTTGCTTTTTGAAAACTTGGTAAACATACAAGGAAATAATGATTCCATTGTATTGGGCTGTCACTGTTCTTCTGAATTCATCTCTGACCTTTGATGGTTATGGTAAAACAGCTCACTTTGACTGTCTTATCACCTTTACATGACAACTGGCCACCTTTTAATTTAAGGCAGAGCTGTTTTTATCTTTTCATAGTTTTTTATATAAGCCTTGAACTGACACTTGGTGTGGGATCTAGAATGGGTTTTCTGGAGAACCAACAATGAAGAATCTTCTCCCCATGCAGCATCTTAAATACTTAGGGGCAACAACTCCTCCTCCTGAAGACTGAGCTCACACAAAGGTTGCATGAATTCAGATTTTGTCTTCGTATCAGGATAATGCCTCTCTATTTCTCTTTCTAGTTGTAGTACTGCATTCTCGAGCTAAACTGTAGATTCTTGCAGATGGTTAGACCAGACAGCCATCTGTTTGGTTTGGCATTGCTCCCAACTTAGCCTAGCAGAGAAAGGAGAGGAAAGTGAGGTTGCGGTAGGTATTCAAGTGAAAAAAAAGTTTTTCAAGGTTGCCTTTTTTTTCATAAGGAGGCAGTGTAGTTCTCTTCATCATTTCTACTTTACTATATCCCTGAGAACTGCTGCTCTATGTTGTGTTTTTGGTTTCATTTGATTTGCTTTTATGTGATACACAGTCTTTATAGTAACAGGAGATATGGAAATTTGTATCATTTCTCATTTAATGTAGGCATTCTCAATGCATAACAGTCCCTTTGCGAAAGAGCAAGGAAATATCTTGTCTGCTTCTATTTTTCATAGCATATATAGCAATTTAAAAATATGATAGCAAAGGAATATGTTTGTGGTAGTAAAAGGAAAGGAAAATTTCTGATTTTAGGTTGCCCCAGAATTGAAATACTCCAGGTACACTGCAACTGTCATAAATACATGCTGCCAAGCACCCAAATTTTGATCACATGACCAAAGGGATGCTGAGATGGTCATAAATGTGAAAAATGGGAAGAAGGTGGGGCTTAGCAGTGAGAAGACGGAGTTTCAGGCTATTCCTGAAATTCCCCTATTCCGAAGGAAATTGGACGTAGAGACAGTGAAAGGTTAGGGGAGATCCAGTGACCTCGGAGACGTTTGCAAGTCTCTGGGGGGCTTGGAATTTAACCCCTTTTGCCAGTTCCTTCTGGATTAGCTGTAAGCTAACCGAAACTGCAGGTTGCCCCTAAGAATGGTGGAAGTGATTTCAACTGGTAAGCTGATTTTATTACTCAAAGAGATACGGTCCGCATTAAAATTTAAGCTAATTGAAACCAAAGAACAGAAGAATCTAGCGGCGAATTGGGTTTTTTTTTAATGGATTTATGGCCGGTGGTTACCCTATTTCTTAAATGTTTTAAAGATTACTCCAACATTCCCTCTGACTCTTCTTAAGTGGGCTGTAAACTAATTTACTACTACATTTACTACAATTTGGCTTCTTACAATCTGACACTTTTATTGCTTGGCTGTGTTGGTCTAAGACCAGATAAGATCGCACAGCTCCCAGCGTGTTCTTACTTGCAAATATCTTAGAGCTTCTAGCTGCGTCACAACATGGCGTCTATACATGCTTCAAATGATTCGTTTCAAATGATTTTCTCTGCATTTCAAAAGTTGTTTGACACATATGAAAGATTTGAAAAAAAGCTGGACTATTTAACATTAAAATATGAAGAAAAATGTGAGAATGTTGAATGTTTGAATGTTCCTGAAATACAAATGAAGAATGCCAGAAATGAAGTTTCTCAACTTGCTGACACGTCAGGCGTCTGGTTTACTTCGGAGGGAGAAAGAGATGCAACGCTTGAGAGGGGGGGCAGCCATACAGAAGGTTTATTTCAAAAGACAGAGCGCAGGAGGAATGAGAAGCATTAAAGAATCTATACTTTATGAAACATCATTTGCAGAATTTTCGATACCACCCTTGAGAATTAAAGACAAACTGAAAAGTGCAACAAGCCGAGGACAACGTTATTATTACATTAGAGACATCCTGAGCAAAAAGGTGCAAAGATATTCCTGTTTGGACTTGCTTATAAAAACATTTGGTAAATCTGTTCCACGAATGGCAATAGGACTAAGGAGGTTTTGTTATTGGAGAGACATAGGCTGATAGATGGAAGAATACAATTTAAAATTAGCTAAATCTAATTATTCCTATTTGTAATAGACATAGCTGAATAATAATTGATATTGATAGTAATGTATATAATGTGGAGTTGATATGATAAATAATAATTGGATATGAGAAGGGAAGGTTGGAAATATTTTTGGACCATACACAAAGGTTATTAATCACAATAATTATCACTATTAAAAAATAAAATATATACAGTTAAATGTTAACTAATATGGGGAAAATGTTACGATATACGATATAATTACATAAAGAAGGGAGAATGATAATAAACTATATTGCATGGAAGATGGAATTTTTGGTATTAAATATTATGGATGTTCAGCTAAAACAGGATATGAGGATTTGATGTTAATAGAGGATTTTACAAACAAGTAAATGAAATGTCAGCATGTGGTTATGGATTAAATCTTTGGCATATTTAAGGATGAAGGATATTTATTTAAATAACTGTAGTCAACTAAAAGTGGAGGTATAATGATGTCAATATGGTAAACATTTGAGTTAAGATATTTGAATTAATATGAATTAATGGAAGAGATGCACCAAAACATGTTATAACCAGCTGATATACTTTTTTTTAATAATATATACCTGTGTTCCTTTTCCCCCCCTGCCTTGTTTTTTGTTCTTTTTGTCTTCTTCTTCTTCTTCTTCTTCTTCTTCTTCTTCTTCTTCTTCTTCTTCTTCTTCTTCTTCTTCTTCTTCTTCTTCTTCTTCTTCTTCTTCTTCTTTTGATTTTTTTCTTTTCCCACTGGTGTGGGCATGTATTGTTTAAGAAACAAAAATTATTACTATTATTATTATACAATTGTATCACAGCGGCCAGTTGTTTCGCTGGATTTGGCATTGGTTACTAATCGGGCCCCACCCAGGGGCCTAGGACGTCGTAACGTATTTTCGTAATATGCGTGCAGATCCAAGCAGTGCAGCTTTTTGCATTTGACTGATGGTGATTTTGTCCATTTTTAACTGTTTTAAATGTAATTGCAATGCTTTTGGAATAGCACCCAGTGTGCCAATTACCACTGGAATTATCACTGCTGGTTTGTGCCATAGTCATTGAATTTCGATTTTTAAGTCCTGGTATCTTGCGATTTTTTCATGTTCCTTCTCGGCGACCCTGCTATCACCTGGTATTGCGATGTCTATGATTGTGACCTTATTTTTCTCAACCAGTGTGATGTCTGGTGTATTATGCGCCAGTATTTTGTCGGTTTGTATACGGAAATCCCACAAGATCTTGACCATCTGATTTTCGGTGACTTTTTCAGGCTGATGTTCCCACCAGTTTGTTGCTGTTTTAATATTATAATTTTTTCACAAATTCCAATGGATCATTTGTGCTACTGAATTGTGCCGCAATTTATAATCAGTCTGCACGATTTTTTTACAGCAGCTGAGTATGTGATCAACAGTTTCATCAGCTTCTTTGCAAAGTCTGCATTTGGCATCATCAGAGGATTTTTCGATTTTGGCCTTAATGGCATTTGTGCGGATAGCTTGTTCTTGCGCAGCCAGGATTAATGACTCTGTTTCTTTCTTTAATGTACCTGTTGTTAACCATAACCAAGTTTGTTCACTGTCCACTTTATCTTTTATTTTTTCCAGAAATTGGCCATGCAGTGCTTTGTTCTGTCAACTCTCCATTCTTGATTTTATCACATCTTTTCTGTATTCTTGTTTCGTCTGTTGGGCCTTCAGTAGATTTTTGTTCTTTACTTCGATTAATAGATGTTCTTGACTTTCTTTTAAATAATCAGCCAGTCCATGTTTTTCTTCTTCAACTGTTTGCTTCACTTGTAATAATCCTCTGCCACCTGATTTTCGGGGCAGATATAGTCTATCAGTATCACCACGTGGATGTAAACTGTAGTGCATTGTCATTAGTTTCCTGGTTTTTCGGTCCAAAAGGTCCAAATCAGCTTGTGTCCAGTTAACTATACCAGCTGTGTATCTTATAACTGGTATTGCCCAGGTATTTATGGCCTTGATTGTATTTCCACCATTCAATTTAGATTTCAAAATTTTCCTAACTCTGTTGGTGTACTCTCGCCTGACAATAGTTTTTACTTCTCCATGCTTGATGTTATCCAACTGCAGAATGCCTAAGTATTTGTAGGCTTCATTTTCTTTGCATTTAATTAATTGGCCATTGGGCATTTCAATTCCCTCACATGCAGTGATTTTGCCTCTTTTTATGGATACAGTGGCGCATTTTTCCATGCCAAACTGCATTGAAATATCGGTGCTGAATACTCGGACTGTGTTTGTCAATGATTGGATTTCTATTTCTGACTTTCCATAGAGTTTCAAATCATCCATATATAGTAAATGCGAAATTTTTTCAGCTTCTTTGGCTGTTTGGTAGCCTAATTTCATTTTTTTTTTAAGATTACTGATAGTGGGATCATTGCGATGATGAAGAGAAGAGGTGAAAGTGAATCACCCTGAAAAATTCCTCGCTTGATATTAACCATTCCGTAGATCTCATTCCCTACTGCCAACTCAGTTCTCCATTGTTTCATCGCCTTTTCAGTAAAGGATGTAATATTTTTGCTAATGCCAGTTGTTTCTAAGCATTTTATGATCCAACTATGTGGCAGTGAGTCAAATGCCTTTTTGTAATCAATCCAGACCATATTCAAGTTCGTTTTTCTGTTCTTACAATTTTCTAATATCATTTTATCAATTAGAAGCTGATCTTTTGTGCCCCTGCTCCTTCTTTTGTTGCCTTTTTGCTCTACTGGCAAGATGTTGTTTGTTTCCAAATAATCCATCATGTTATCTGCAATAATGCCTGTGAGTAATTTGAAGGTTGTTGGCAAGCATGTTATTGGTCTGTAGTTTTCAGGTGTTGTTCCTTTAGTTGCATCTTTCTGAATCAAGTATGTTTTTCCAGTTGTCAACCATTCATCAATTTGGCCCTTTTGTAAAATTTCATTCAGTTGCCTGGCCAATATTGCGTGTAAACTGGTCAGATATTTGAGCCAGAAACCATGTAATTGGTCCTTTCCAGGTGATGTCCAATTCTTTACCTTTTTAACTCGATTTTTGACCATCTCAGTTGTTATTTCTAATACTTGCATTTGTTTGTTGCCAATGCTTTTCTCAAAGTCATGTATCCACTTTGCTTCCTTGTTGTAGTCCTTTGCATTTTCCCATAATTCTTTCCAGAATTCAACTGTGGCCTGTTTTTCTGGTTTTTCACTTTTGGTGTCACCATTCACATTAAGACTTTGATAAAAACGCTGTTGGTCTGATCGAAATTGCTGATTTTGTTTATATTGGATGATTCATGCCTCATATCTTTCAATTTTTCTAGCTGTTGCTGTTATCTGCTGTTTTACAATCTCTACGGCTTCATTGATGTTTCTTGTATCCAATCTATATCTTCTGATTAGCCGATCTATGATTTTGTTGTTTTTAAGCCGTTGCTCATGCATGTTCTTTAAGTTACTAGCATCTGCCCTTAATTTTTTGATTTTTTGTTCTAAACGGATTTTCCACTTTGGCTTTGATGCTTTTTCTGTTGTGTGACTAGGTACTTTAATTTTAATGCCTAGTTCATCAGTTGGTTCAGTGATAACTGGTTCTAGTGGTGGTGATGTTATTACCTCCCCGAGAGCTTCTTCTGGGAGTTCTACTATAATGTCTTTAGTTGTGTCTTGAATATCAGTTATTTCCGCTTGTGATATTGTTTTTTGGGTTTTGCAATTTGCCTGAATTTCCTCATGTTCAACTTCACTAAACACTTTATTCCGTATAATAAATCGCCTTTGATCTGCTAGTCGTTGTTCACTAACATTTGAATCTGGATATTGTTGTTTCCATAATTCATACATTCGCTTTAAATAGCCTCTTTTTTCTGGCTCTGAGTTGTAGTAACAGGCCATTATGGCACGGTTTTCATCTGCACTATATTTTTGTCGTTTTGTTGGCTGGTCCACTTGTAGCCCACTTGTCGACGGATGTCCAGGGACCCCAACATCCGCCGCGGCCCTTGTTAACCCGCGTGACGACCGATGCGGTATGGAATTCTTATTTGTTTTTTTCACCATATTGTGTGGGTTGGCGAGTTTTTTTTACGGGACCAGATGCCAACCTGACCCCAACCTTCCTCCTTTCTCATCCGGGCTTGGGACCGGCAACGGCGGAGTTGTTGTTGTTGTTGTTGTTGTTGTTGTTGTTATTATTATTATTATTATTATTATTATTTTAATAATAATTATAGTCAAATGAAAATGGATATATGATGATGGTGACATGTATGAATATTTGAGTTAAAATGCTTGAGTTAACATGAATTATGTTTGTTGACTGTGGAAGAGATGCACAAAAGTCTATTTGTAACCAACTGATACACTTTCTATAGCATGTAAAGAAAGATGTTGTATTTGTTTTAAATTAAAAATTATTTTTTTTAATAAAAATAAAAAAATAAAAAAAATGTGAAAAATGGTCATGATCACCTTTTTTTCTAAATGGATGGATGTAAGCCAGCTGGCCACCATTCATTGTTTCAAATTGAATGGATGATTGGGGTTCCCATCCAATATTTCCTGTTATAAACTTTTGAGAAAGCTGAAGGAGTTTGTGTAAGGAGATTGTAAAGGCAAAGATTACTAGAAAGTAGTTTTATTTGTTCAATTGGTTTGATTTGTGACATATTTTAATTAAAAACTCAGGATACACACTTTGGCCTGCACACATAAAATAACAAATGTTGTGATTTTTTTCTTGTACCTTTGATAGTCTGTTGATTATGAACAGTAATTTGAAAATTAATTCAACATTGATGTCGGTTAAAGTGGCATTTAGTTTTTTACAGCCACATCACACTACTCTTTTATGCTCCACTTGCCATCAATTTTTATTCCAAGGTTGTTGTATTTTTAACAAGTAGCCTCATCAAGCTATGCCCATGCATCTTATTGTTTCTTGAGAGCCATGGAGGCACAGTGATTAAAATACTGTATTGCAGGCTAATTCTGCTGACTGCCAACAGTTCGATTCTCATTAGGCTCAAAGTTGACTCAGCCTTCCAGCCTTCCATGATGGGTAAAATAAGGACCCCGATTGTTGGGGTAATATGCTAATCACTTAGAGAGGGCTGTAAAGCACTATGAAGTGTTCTGTAAATCTTAGTGCTATTACTATTAAGTGAAGGACCTTGCACTTGTCTTTGTTAAATTTCATTATATTTTTCAGTCTATGAAAATTGTTTTGAAATTTCAACTATTTACTATTAGGATATTATAATCACAGGCAATTTTTGATCATCTAAAGGTTTGAGAAGCATTCCTCCATTCACAGAGAAGCTGGTACACTAATTGTTTTTCCTTTTATTTTGAACATATCTAAATATGCCCTTTTTATTACTCTTAGCATCTTTTGCTAACCTCATCTCATTTTGAATTTTTGGTTTCCTGACACTAGCTGTACAGACCTGGGCTATCTGTGAAGTGGCCCTCTTCTCATTTTCAGTTTCCCTGAAAATAAGACCTCCCCATATAATAAGCCCAATCAGGCTTTTGAGCGCATGTGTGAAAATAAGCTCTCGCCAAAAATATTTAAATGCATGTGTAGCCGGCCCCCGCCATTTCCTGGTGAGAAGGGGGGAACATGCCCCACATTTACCTGCAATCCATGTGGAACAGCCTCACAGAGGCCGCTCCTGCAAACCTTAGCTACCATACCCCTTCTCGTAATGGAGGCCGCAAAAAGAGCAGCAGGCCCAGCAACGCTAGGGCTGACAAGAGTGTGCCAGAAACAGAGACAGAACTTCCAGCTCTCTCTGGATCAGCCGATCCGCAGGCCGAGGTTAAGGGGCCTGCTGCACCTCAAAAATGATAAGACCTCCCTGAAAATAAGGCCAAGTGCTTATTTTGGGGGTCAAAAGAAAATAAGACCCTATCTTATTTTCATGGAAACACGGTACATCTTACTTTGTTTCTGTCTTCAAATCTTTGCTAAGCTTTTTGTGTTCCTGTGTTTAATTTCTTTTGTTGTCCTTCATTTTTCATCCTCTTTGAAATTGGTTTTTGATACCCTTCTTCAGGAAACCCACTCATATTACATTCCTGTTTTGCAGTGACTTTCTTCTATATGATCCTACTTACCATTATACTGAGTTCATTAAAATCTACTGTATTTGTTCATTATTTTATTTATATCCTGCCTTTATTATTATTATTTTAAATAAACAACTCAAAGCAGTGAACCTACCTAATATTCCTCCTTCCTCATATTTTTCCTACAATAACATACTGGATAGGTGGATTGGACTGAGAGAAATTGACGGGCTCAGGATCACCCATCTCGCTTTCTTGGCTGAGGCAAGACTAGAACTCACAGTCTCCTGGTTTTTAGCTGGGTGCCCTAACTGTTATAACCCAGCAACAGCCTGTGCTGCGTTCTAATTGGTCGGGCGAAGCACAGCCTGTGATTGGTGGTTGTAATGACAGTTAAATGACAGTTGGTACCTGAGAGTATAAATACTGTGACAGTTGTAACACATTGGGAATCGCTTGTCACCTACTAATAAACATCTTACTCTCTGATTCCATGGCTCCTGCATCTTTCCGCTCTCACAACACACAATATACAACACTAACCACTAGACCAAATTGACTGTTGTTTTTGAAAGCATGTCTTTGTCAACCCAAACATTTTGTCCTTTTACGTTGTCATTTGTCTTCTGTGTTTTGGTTTCCACTTCTCAACTTCATCTTCCACAATGGCTAGTATGTCAAGTCAAAAGAAGCTAGTCTCTTGTGTTTTATTCTAAGATCCAAAGGAGAATGTTGCCAATAAGACAAGTTAAGAATTTCCTGTAAGGATTCTGCTTGGCAGAGTTGTATCCAAACAGATATTTTAACATTTCCCATGGGTGTGAACCTCACACCTCTTTGAGAAATCTGTGTTTTGCTTTTGAAAGACATCCTACAGTATCTTATTCTCAGTCAGGAAGACAATAATAGGCATCAGCAGAAGTGCTGTGTCAGTTGCGCCTCCGTTAAGTGCTGTGTCAGTTGCGCCTCCATTAAGAGCCTCTTTATAGCATTGACAAATTCATTCAGTTGGATTTCTGATCAATTCCTCTCTTCCTGTTGCTTCCTTTCTTCCATTGTTTTATTTACTACTTTGTAATTATTATTTTTTTCTGAATGAGATTGGCATTAAGTGAGCCTTGTAATTATTTAATATGACCTGCCAGAAGCTTTGAACAAACTGCATGAGGAGAAAGGAATTTCTTAAAGGATGTTGTTAAACTATTTTATGCACATTGCATATTAATAATTTGTGTTGCATGTTAATAATTTGTCTTGCTTTTAATTTGATCGTCCTATTTGTATATATGCAAGTTACTAATTTGTGTTGCTTTTAATTTATTATGCTGTTAATTTGATCATCCTATTTGTATGTATGCATGTTAATAATTTTTGTTGCTTTTAATTTATTATACTGTTAATTTGATCATCCTACTTGGATGAAAAGGGAAGACATAAATCAAATACATTAAACAATCAATCACTTTTTTAAAAATCCCGAAATAAATCAATAGTACTTTCCATGGCGGCAGGGGGGAAGGAGTTGACTAATTTCCAAACCAAATTAGCTGAAATATCTCAAATGTTCTCCTTTAGACTCATTTCAATCAGGATGGGCAAAATGGACAGGAAACAGGTTTAAAAATAAATAAAATGATAAAGAAACAAAACTGAGTACAACAGTAAGATGCTTCCCCTCTCCAAAAGAATTGAAACCCAAAATATGGCATATTCTCTAGAAAGCTAAAAATAGGAAGTAGGTGGAGAGAGAACGGCAGAGGATTGTCAGTGTCACTGTTTTGCTTCCCTTCTTTACGAAACTCCTTGGCTACGTTACTATGCACCCTCCAGAGTAAATCTCACTAGATTTCCCCCCCCCCCCCCCGAGGTTTCTTTTCCATCCATATGTTGCTTTTGTCGACCTTGTGGGGTGGAGAGTGTTTATTCTTGCCCAGATTTCTTAACTGATAGGATGTATACCCTGTTCAGGGCTGCCCCGTTTCATTTGCATTGATCCACACTGCCGGTAACAACTACACACTTTGGACTAAGTCAGGGGCTGTACCTCCTGTCCTTTTGCGAGGTGCTTTGTAGTTCCAAAACTTTCCTGGGAGTAGAAGGGGGAGTTACTTTGCGATTTATGAAAGAATTGCCCCAGAGGGCAGGCAATCATCCCAGTGCATTCCTGCACCGATGTGGGCATTGCTGCTGGAATGGTGGCAGTGAGAATGAAGGGTGGCAATTGTCAGAGGCATAAATGCTGAGCAGCTGCTAATGTCTCGTTGTCGCCATGCTGTATTTTCAGCTTATTATTATGGCTGGGACGGTCTTGCTCGCCTACTACTTCGAGTGCACGGACACTTTCCAGGTGCATATTCAAGGCTTCTTCTGCCAAGACAGCAATTTGATGAAACCGTATCCAGGGGCAGAGGATGAAAGCTTCATTTCCCCTCTTATCCTCTACTGTGTACTGGCTGCAACCCCAACAGCAATCGTAAGTAGATTGGATATAATATTTTGTGTGTGTGTGTGTGTGTGTGTGTGTGTGTGTGTGTGTGTGTATTTTAAAGATTCTTTATTGGATTGTTGATTGCCGAATTCCCAGAGAAGATATTCTATTCCTTTTCCAACTTATAATTTTTATCTAACTTTGTAAATGTCAGTGTAGTCATGAGGAGTCCTGCATAACCCCAAGGCATCTTTATTTATTTTTTTAACTGATAAGCTTTTGACAGACATTGGCATAATCCCTTTGAGTATTAATTATCCCGCTAATTAATTAATTATGTCTATGGGATTTCACGGGAAGACAAAACACCATGTTACATATTTCTCAGATGAAGTGCAATAGCTAAGTGCTTCTCACTGGGTAAACAGCTTCACACATTTAGATCAGCCTCAACACTTTGATGTAAATGATTGGTGTCGGGGTTTATCACCATGAGTTCTCGGGGAGTTTAGTAAATAAATAAACTATGCTTTTAGTAAAAGCAAAATGAGGCTCTTGCAAGGTGCGTGAAGTTTCACATGCTGAAGGCAAAACTGACTGCTTTAACAAATATTTCAGTGCTTATGAACGAATAAAAAAAATGCCTTTTGCAAATCAAATGTTGGTTTCCTAACTCCACTATAATTACCGTGCTGTATGACACAATATTTCACGCATCCAAAATGTAACTAACGAATTTCCATGCAGTGGAATTTCAATGTACAGTAAGTACAGAATGACCCATTTCAAGGATTTCTGATTTGCAGTCCAAATTTCTTCAACGGCGCTTAGATCATCAAATATAGGAGTAATTAATGCCTTGCATGTAAATTCATTCACCCCTTCATTTTGAATATTTATTTGAAGTTCTTTGATTCAGGAAAAACATGCTTCCTTTACCTGCTAGTTTTTTCTCCAGTGGTTGAAGCCAAGTTAATAATGATAGAGCAGGAATTGAATTGATGGTGAAAGCCAAAGCATGCTTTTCTTTTGCTTTGTACTCCAGGACAATTGGATAGCATGAAGTTATTGTTATATGTGGCAGGCACAGTCAAAGTGGGTTATGCACACCTACAGGTGGTCCTTGACTTACAACAGTTCATTTAGTGACTGTTCAAAGTTACAACAGCACTGAATAAAGTAACTAATGACCATTTTTCACTTATGACTGTTGCAGTGTCCTCCTGGTCACATGATTTACATTCGGATGCTTGACAACTGGTTCCTATTTATGATGAGTGTAGTGTCCCGGTGTTATATGATAATCTTTTGCGATGTTCTGACAATGTGACTGGGGAAATCAGATTCACTTAACAACTGTGCTGTTAACTTAACAAATGCTTAACAACTGTGGCAAGTAAAGTCATAAAATGGGGCAAAACTCTGTTAATAAATTTCTCATGCAGCAACCTAAATTCTGGGTTCAATTCTGGTCATAACTTGAGGACTACCTGTATTACTTTTCTGACTGAGAGATAGGCCAATGCTAGTGACTGGCCCAAAGTTACCTAGTGCTTTTCTGTGGCTGGGGATGGACTGGAATTTGGGTCCCCCTGATGCAGTACTATACCATAATGGCTACACTATTCTAGTCTCCTGGATAATGATACTTTTCAACAGAAATTCTTAAGGTCACTGCTTCAGTCAAACTGGTAGATTGTTATATCTCTAGCAATACCAGCAGTAGCTGTGTTTCTTGAAAATAAGTCCCCAAACTGATTGAATTGCAGAGATTTCAAGGGGTGAAGAAAGCATCATGTGTCTTACTTGGAACTTATAATTTGTATATAATTAGGAAAGCTAAATTTGATATTGTGGTTAAAATGTTGGACTCGGGTTGGCAAAACGGAGTTTCCTTTTTTTTCTGTTTACCAGCTCTTCTGCCGCTGGGTTGAATTTCTTAACTTAACTATTTGATATTGATCTGATTGGGAGCTTGGAGCTGTGCCAGAGACAAGAAATAGAGGTCTGTCTTTCGCTTCGTGGACTCTAACACTGACATCAAGAAGAGAGTGACTTAGAGAGACTAATTATTAGAACAGAATATTGAACAACCGACAAAACTGAGAGATATTTATTGATATAAGAATAGGGTGTGATGTATAAATTTATGATACCTACTAATCAAATTAATCAAATAGAATACTACTAGTATTACTACATAGGACTGTTTAAGTATTGAAAGGTGATACTAAGGAAGGATAATTGTGGAATTGTTGTTGAATATTGGTTTATACAATTATAATAATTTTAATATATTATTGATATTACTGATAAGATATAAATAAGGTAAAAGTTATAACCAATAGTGGGCAAGACCAAAAAAAAGGGGTTAAAAATGGCAACCTCATCAAAATTAGGGAAAAAGACCATACCCAATGTGAGGGCAGCAACGCCCCCCCCCCTCAAATCAAAAAACAATGGAGAGTGTGTGGGGGTTGGAGAAAGGGGAAAAGATGGCAGAATCAGCCGGATCAGCACCTAGGATGCAAAACATGCAAACGATGCTCCAGATGATACAGGAGACCTTGGCTACAAGCCAAGCAGAGACAAGGAAAAATCACGAAGAACTTAAAAATGAAATGGGAGAATTGAAAGGAACAATCAAAAATGTAGACGATAAAGTTGAAAAGATACAGAATGCCTTAACAATCAACGAACAGAAAATCCAATGTATGGAAGAAAAAATACAACACTCAGATCAGAAGATGGGAAAAATGAAAATAGAATATAGGCAACTTAATAAAGAATTAGAATTGTCAATAATCCGACTCGAAAACGAAAAAGCGGCATTCTACCTAAGATTTCAAAACATACCGGAAGAGAAGGAGGAAGATCTGAAAGAAAAAATGGTTAATATCCTTACTGAATTTTTGCAAATAACAGAACAAGAATTAAGAGGAACGATTGATGAGGTTTACAGGGTGAACACTAATTATGCAAGGAGACATAGGCTCCTGAGAGAGGTACATGTAAGATTCACTAAGAAAACTGCCAGAGATGAAGTGTACAAAAAAACCAGGGAAGAGACGATTATATTACAGGGAAAAGAGCTGACCATGCTTAAACAGATCCCACGGAGAATCCGGGAACAACGCAGGCAATACCAATTTTTAACAAACGAGTTGAATAAAAACAGAATAATGTACAGATTGCTGGTACCAGAAGGGGTTCTGGTATCTTGACAAAGAAAAAGATATAAGATAGAGAATTTAGAAGAAGCACACAAATTCTATGAAGAACACTGTAATAGGGAAGGAAAACAAGGAAGCAAAGAGGACAGAGGTCAAGTGGAAGAAACATCAGAAGACAGCGAAAGAAGCAGGAGAGAAGAACAGAGACAAGAAAGAGAGAGAGCAGAGAAGGAAGACAGCGAAAGAAGCAAGAGAGAAGAACAGAGGCAAGAAAGAGAGAGAGCAGAGAAGGAAGGCACGAGAGGGAAAAGTCAGATACAAACTAGAAGCAGAAGAAACAATCTCAACTAGAGATGGATCAAGAAATAACAATTATGTCGATAAACCTGAATGGACTGAATGCACACACAAAAAAAGAGCCCAGATGTTTAATATTTCTAAGAAATTGAAAGTGGACCAGATATGGGTTAATTGGTATAGATGGATGGAGCAAAGAAATAAAAAACTTTGAAAGAATAGAATAACTCTCAAAAATAATAATTATGAGTAAAACAAGGGGGTCATGATTGGTGAAATTAAATCAGGATGATAGCTGGCATATAGACAGTAGAATGATAGAGAAGAAAGGAAATGATACCTGTGGAAATAACAGCCCCAAGAAAACATAAACTGGATTTGAAAGAGACACCCATAACAATAGAAAAAGAAAGGAAGGGAAGAAGGAAGGAAAGGAGGGGAGGAAGGAAGTAGAGAATGGAGGGACGAAGGAAGGGAAAGAAGTGGAGGGTTGGAGAGAGAGAGAAGGAGAGACAGTAGGAGAGGAAGAAGAAATGTGGAGAAGAGGTAGGGGAAGAAGAAAGAAGTAAGGAGAGGTGAATGGGAGGGAGAGAAAGAAAAGGAGAGGAGGGAGGAAGAGAGAAAAGGAGAAGGTGAGAGGGTAGGAAGGAGAAGACAGAGGGTAGGAGTAGGGGAGAAGTAAGGGAAGGAAGAAGGGGAAGGAGAGGAGGAAGGAAGGAAGTAGAGAAGGAAGGGAGGGAGAAAAGAAAAGAAAGAGAAAATAAGGTGGTGTCATAGCAAGTGCGAAGGATGGTAAATGATACATTCCAAATTATATCTTATACCGTTTTAAAAGAAATAATAATAATATAAGAATGGCAAAGAAAAAGAATAACTATGTGAATGTATACCTATAACTGCATGTAAGAGAATAGATGACAGTAAAAATATAAAGCACAATATAGGCAAATAATACCTGATCATAAGTAGCTAAGTATAAATAAATTAAGAAATGGATATAAAAATGGATAATGAGTAATGAGATTACAAACGCAACCGGAATTGCTGTATGATATATGATGGAACTTATTGTTACTATGTTGTTTTTAAATTATGTGGTTATTTTTGCTAATGTGTTTATGTGTTCTGTTGATGTGCTTATGTGTATAAAATAAAAAAATATATACAAAAAAATAAAAATAAAATGTTGGACTAGAAAGTGGGACCAGTCTGCCCTTAAGCATGGAAGCTCACTCGGTGACTTTGCTAGCTCTTTCTCAGTCCAGGTGATTTGTTGTGAGCAAAAATTGTAGGCAAGAGAGCTGTGTACACCACATGAATCTCATGAATGAAAGGCTAGATATAATCTAAATAAATAGTAACCAATAGAGTCTGAAGAAAGCGGCAGTTAGGAATTGATGGTGCACCTGATTGGAAGGAGGGGAGGTTGTTAGAAGAGAAGAGACAGCATAGAAGACAAGACTAACTAAATGTAAGCATAGATATTTATTTGGAAATGTTGTTTCTTTGGGACTTCCTGTTGTACAACTCTTTATATTATGATTATCATTATTAGTAGTAGTATAATTATTATTATTATCATTATTATGTTACTTTGCATGGACACTGAGGGCTTCTATACGAGAGACAAATTCCTTTTGTGTCTATTTACGCTTGGTCAAATAAAGTATTCTATTCTATCTTTTGGAAACTTTAGCAAAAAACTACCCAGCAGCATCATTATATGTCTGGAAATCACATAAAAGTTGGTGGGGTGATGTCTTTTTCACGCTTCCAGTTCAGTAGTGAGTTTCACATTTTGTGATCACCTGTTCGCCCCACACCTGCCGGCTTCATGCCCGGCCTTCCGCACATTTTTTTTTAATTATTGGATTTATATGCCATCCTTCTCCCAAAGGACTCTGGGCGGCATACAACATTTAAAAAAACCACATATTACAAAAGTTAAAAAGGAAATTAAATAAAGTATCCAAAAACAAACCCAATTAATATTAACAATACAATTTTAAAAATTAGATTAAAATTAACAATTAAATTAATCATTTATTTTATTCTGTTCAGGCCAGGCCTACTTGCTGGAAAAGCCAACTTTTTAGGGCGCGTCAGAAGGACCGAGGTCAGGGATTATATGAAGCTCCAGGGACAGCTCATTCCAGAGACTTTGCTTTGCTCGTGTGTGCGCCTTCGCGCATGCGCCTGGCCTCAAAAACATGCCTAAATTGGATGGCATAGAGCCAGGGTGGGTGGACAAGCCCACCCATGATTTCCGCTACCGGTTCGGGTAAACCGGTCCGAACCGGTTGAATACTACCTCTGCTTCAGTTGCAGGTAGCCCAAATGGGAGAATTCTGTTTCTGTGTCTGCCTCAAAGGTACTCTGGTTGATTTTCTTCCTGGTGGGAAAAAAATCAGAGATCTTTATAACATATCAAGTCTTGTTGTGTGCCTGCACCATCACTCCACCGATAAGCACTCAGATGAATAATAATAAAGATGCTGAAGAAAATGGGAAATAATAAGGAAGAAGGATGCAGAGCTTTTCTTTAAAAAAAAAAACCTGGGAAAATAAGGAGAGAAGCCCTATTGACAGAAATGTAGCCAAGAGGGAGAAGTAGCGAGAAAAGCAGAAATACAACTCTTTCCAAAAAGAACACCACCACGAGGATTAATTTTTTGCCCACATTGTATGTTTATTGCATAATGAATTTGACAGCCTTTATAATCTACAAGGCTTATTTATTGCCATTTTTGCTTTTAGCATAGCTGTTCCATATTCCCTTTTCTACCTTTCCTATTCCGTAGTTCTTCCTGCATCCAACTGAGATTCAGCAGCACACACATTAAAAATTGGGTTATTTTTTTTTAAAAAAATAGAAAAATATAATAGTTCCACCTATTAATTTGTTATTAGGTTCTGTTCCTATACTAATACAAAAAATAAATACATCTTGTAAAAAATAAAATTGTGTTACTCCCAACTAATGGTGATTAGTAAAATATAAAATAAGTTTAGTTGTTATAAGTAGAAAATAATCAGGCATATACCTCCCCTTACAATTAGCAAGTGGGGGATTGAAAAAGTCTCATTTGTTTTGGTTGCAATTTTTTTGCCTATTTTTAAATGTAACCTTTTAGATATTTAAATAGATAACCTATGCCCTCATTGGGACATCATTTCAGAGATATTTCCTTACCAGATTCCTCAATGCTTTTAATAATGGCATAGCTTCTATTGTACTTCCTTCATTGAAAAAGTTGGGATACATTTGAAGATGGATTAGCCTTTCAAGTAGCCGATGTTGAACTATATAGCACAGTCAAACACCAGCACCGGAAATGCTTTATGACACTTTGTAACTGCTTTAAAGGTAAAGGTTCACCTCGCACATATGTACTAGTCATTCCTGACTCTAGGGAGTGGTGCTCATCTCCGTTTCAAAGCCAAAGAGCCAGCGCTGTCCAAAGACATCTCCGTGATCATGTGTCTGGCATGACTAAATGCTGAAGGCACATGGAACGCAGTTACCGGTTCCACCACAAAACCGCGGTAGACAAAAGCGCGCTCGACGAAAGCGCGTACGTGACGTCATCACAGCGCGACGAAAACATCGCGCTGTGAGCGGTAAATTTAAAATTAAAGCGAAAACCTTACCCTAACCCCCCCAAACCTAACCCTAAACCTAACCCTTAACCTAACGCTAAACCTAACCCTAAACCTAACCCTTAACCTAACGCTAAACCTAACGCTAACCCTTAACCTAACGCTAAACCTAACCCTAACGCTTAACGTAATCCTAAACCTAACCCTAACCCTTAACCTAAACCTAAACCTAAACCTAAACCTAACCCTTACCTTTATGTGAATCGGTTTGCTTTAATTTTATTTTAATTTCAATTTAATTTATTTTTAATTTTTTTCGTCGCACTGCTGATGATGTCAGGTACGCGCTTTCGTCGAGCGCGGTTTTGTCTACCGCGGTTTTGATGGGTCACACAGTTACCTTCCCACCAAAGGTGGTCCCTATTTTTCTACTTGCATTTTTATATGCTTTTGAACTGCTAAGTTGGCAGAAGTTGGGACAAGTAACAGGTGCTCACTCCATTACGGGAGGGCTAGGGATTTGAACCATTGAACTGCTGACCTTTCTGATCAACAAGCTCAGCGTCTTAGCCACTGACCACTGCGTCCCTATATATTATCATAAACTGCTTTATGGTAATGTTTATGCTACAAAGTGTTTTATAAACTTTGCCAAATTTCAATTACAAGGGAGTCATGGGTCCCAGATTTTTGATGTATTCTGTATGTTAGGCCAGTGGCCCTCAACCTTTTGGGCACCAGTGACCGGTTCTGTGGAGAGAGGTTTACCCATTGACCAGAAAGGGCGTAGTTTTGCGTGCTGCCTGCATCCTGCGGATGGGGCTTTGCTTGTTTGTGCGGCCCTGTTTTTGGCATGGGGGTTGGGGACACATGTGTTAACGCATTTACGGTAACTTGGTTCAAAATGTTTTGCCTATGGTGCACCATTCTGCCCAATTAAAAGTTACAGGATTCAGAATTTTAATAATATATAGAAGATAACCTTTGGAGAATTAAAAACTCAAGTCTGTTGCTTCAGATGTAAGCTAGCAAATCGTAGTAAGTGGTTAATTAATGTCTTTATCCAGAGATAGTCGTTCAGAATTGGTGAAAACTCAATTTATCTAACTTCTCTAATACTGCCACCAGTTGTCTGCTATCAGTGTTCTGTTCTCTGCTCTCATAGAGTTATATTACAATAAGAAATGGAGAGGTGGGTTGGATTAACATCCCTCTCCAGAGAGTAGTTTCTGCCTATCAAAGGGAGTTCAGCAGTGACCAATGTATTTGTCTTTGTGATTTTCAGCATTCCCCCTTCTGCTTCTCTTTTACAGATTTTTATTGGAGAGCTATCTATGTATTTTATCAAGTCCACCAGAGAAAGCTTAATTATCCAGGAGAAAACCATTTTGACGGGGGAATGCTGTTACCTGAATCCACTACTTCGGAGAATCATCCGATTTATAGGTAAGCATAATTAACACATTTGCAGAATAAAATTGAGTTTGAGTTTGAGTTTAATAAAATTTGTACGCCGCCCACTCCCTTGGGACTCTGGGCGGCTCATAGCAAGACAAAAACATTTAAAATTTAAAATAAAAATATAAATATTAAAATTCCACATCATCCATTCCATCTAAGCGGGGCTGGATATCAATCAACAGCCCCAGGCCTGCCGGAACAGCCAGGTCTTGATGGCTTTACGGAAGGCCGGGAGAGTGGTAAGGGTCCGGATCTCTATGGGTAGATCGTTCCACAGGGCCGGCGCAGCAACAGAGAAGGCCCTCCCCCGGGGGGCCACCAGCAGTCATTGTCCGGTTGACGGCACCCAGAGGAAGCCCAACCTATGCGATCTTGTTGGTCGTTGGGAGGTAAGTGGCAGGAGGCGGTCTCTCAGGAAGCCAGGTCCTAAACCATGTAGGGCTTTAAAAGTAACGACTAGTACCTTGAAGCGCGTCCGGAGACCAATGGGGAGCCAGTGCAGCTCGCGGAGGATGGGTGTAACATATCACTCGCACAGCTGCATTCTGGACCAACTGTAGTCTTCGAACACTCTTCAGGGGCAGCCCCATGTAGAGCGTGTTACGGTAATCCAGTCTTGAGGTGACGAGGGCATGAGTGACCATTCGAAGTGCCTCCCAGTCCAGGTAGGGCCCCCCTAGTCACAGCCAACAGATGATGTTTTAACGTCAGCTGTGGGTCCAGGAGGACACCCAAATTGCGGGCCCTCTCTGAGGGGTGTATAATTTCACCCCCCAGGCTAAGAGGTAGAATGACTGGACTATCCTTGGAAGGCAACATCAATAGCCACTTGGTCTTGTCTGGATTGAATGCAAGCTTGTTCACTCCCATCCAGACCCTGACAGCCTCCAGGCACTGGCACATCACTTCCACTGCTTCGCTGAGTTGGCACAGGACGGACAGATACAATTGAGTATCATCCGCATATTGATGATATTTGATCCCGTGCTGGCATATGATCTCACCCAGCGGCTTCATGTAGATATTAAATAGGAGGGGGGACAGGACCGAACCCTGTGGCACCCCATATTTGTTTCTTTGTTTGTTTGTTTATTTGTCTTGTATGCCGCCCACTCCCGAAGGACTCCGGGCGGCTCACAATAGACACGGGAAGGGGGAAGACTAGACAAAGACAACACTTTAAAAACAAAACCGCAACATTCACAATTTCCGCGGGGCTGGATGTTTCACAGGCCCCCCGGCTTTGCGGAAAGCCGGGAGGGTCATAAGGGTCCGGATCTCGACAGGGAGATCATTCCAGAGGGCTGGAGCTGCAACAGAGAAGGCTTTCCCCCGGGGGGTCGCCAGCCAACATTGGCTGGTGGATGGAATCCGGAGGAGACCTAACCTGTGGGATCTGATCGGTCTATGGGAGGTAATCGGCAGGAGGCGGTCTCTCAGGTACCCAGGTCCGATGCCATATAGGGCTTTATAGGTAGCGACCAGCACCTTGAAGCGGATTCGGAGACTAATGGGTAGCCAGTGCAGCTCACGGAGGATAGGTGTAACGTGGGTGTACCTGGGTGCACCCACAATCGCTCGCGCGGCTGCGTTCTGGACTAACTGAAGTCTTCGAACACTCTTCAAGGGCAGCCCCATGTAGAGCGCATTACAATAATCCAGTCTTGAGGTCACAAGGGCGTGAGTGACTGTCTGAAGGGCCTCCCGATCCAGGTAGGGTAGCAAATGGTGCACCAGGCGAACCTGGGCAAAGGTCCCCCTGGTCACAGCCGACAAATGGTGTTCTAAAGTCAGCTGGGGATCCAGGAGGACTCCCAAATTGCGAACCCTCTCTGAGGGGCGTATAATTTCATCCCCCAGCCTGAGAGATGGAATAGTTGGCCAATCTTTGGGAGGGAACATCAGAAGCCACTCGGTCTTGTCTAGATTGAGTGCCAACTTGTTTGCTCCCATCCAGACCCTAACAGCCTCCAGGCACTGGCACATCACTTCTACTGCTTCGCTGAGTTGGCATGGGGCAGACAGATACAACTGCGTATCATCTGCATATTGGTGGTACTTAACCCTGTGCCGGCGTATGATCTCACCCAGCGGCTTCATGTAGATGTTAAATAGGAGGGGGGACAGAACTGAACCCTGCGGCACCCTGTAGTTGAGGGGCCTTGGGGTCGATCTCTGCCCTCCGACCAACACCGACTGCGACCTGTCCGAGAGGTAGGAGGAGAACCACCGAAGGACGGTGCCTCCCACTCCCACCTCTCGCAACCGTCGCAGAAGGATACCATGGTCGATGGTATCGAAGGCCGCTGAGAGGTCAAGGAGCACAAGGATAGAGGGGTGACCCCTATCCCTGGCCCGCCAGAGATCATTGATCAGCGCGACCAAAGCAGTTTCCGTGCTGTAGCCAGGCCTGAAGCCCGACTGAAAGGAGTCTAGATAATCAGCTTCATCCAAGGACCGTCGGAGTTGAGAGGCCACCACTTTCTCAACAACCTTCCCAACAAAGGGAAGGTTGGAGACTGGGCGATAGTTGCTCAAAATGGCTGGGTCCAGAGATGGTTTCTTCAGGAGGGGTCTCACCACCGCATCCTTTAGGAGGGGCGGGAAGTTTCCCTCCCGAAGAGAGGTGTTAACAATAGTCTGGATCCAGCCGCGTGTCACCTCCCTACTGGTCGAGACCAGCCAGGAGGGACATGGGTCCAGTATACAGGTGGAGGCACTCACCGCTCCCATGGCCTTGTCCACTTCCTCAGGAGAAGCACGTTGAAACTCAATCCATAAAGTATGCTCAAGACCTTCCCCCGGTACCTCGGCTGGTATCGTGCAATTGGAATCCAGCTCTGTCCGAATCCGAGCGACTTTATCCGTTAAATACTGAACAAATTCCTCAGCTCTTCCTTGTAAAGGGTCATCCGCATCCCTCCCTTTCAAGAGGGAGTGGGTTATTCTAAACAAGGTGGCTGGGCGCGATTCAGAGGATGCAATAAGGGTGGCAAAATGCGAACATTTCGCTGCCCGTATTGCAACGAGATAGGCTCTGATAAAGGCTCTCATCAGTGCTCGATCTGACTCAGATTTACTGGCCCTCCAGCGGCGCTCTAGGCATCTCTTTTGGCGCTTCATCTCCCGGAGTTCCTCGGTAAACGAGGGAGCCCTCCTAGATCCGCTGCCTCAGAGAGGTCGCAAAGGCGCAATCCGGTTTAGAGCCCCCGCCGCCGCTATATTCCAAGCAGTGACCAAGGACTCCACTGGATTGTGGACGATAGTGTCAGGTATTTCTCCAAGCGCCGTCAAGCGTGTGCCCAGCTGAATGAGTCGAACCCCGAATTACTTGGGCCAAGTCCATGGCTGTCATGGAAGCCATGAACTCCTGCGCCCCGTCAGAACGTTCGCCAAGTGTAGGCAGGTTGAAATCCCCCAGAACCATAAGCCTGGGGAACTCTACTGCCAACTCGGCTACTGACTCGAGGAGCGAGGTGAGGGCCATTGCAATGCTGTTGGGAGGTAGGTATGTTAGCAACAAACCCACTTGACCACCAAGGTCCAACTTCATCAACAGAGACTCACACCCGACAAGCTCTGGAGCAGGGATCCTACGAGGAACTAAAGACCTTCGGACGATGACAGCCACTCCCCCACCTCTTCTCTGGTGTCGCAGCTGATGAAGCACCTGAAAACACTCTGGGCACATTTCAGTGAGGGGGACTCCTCCCTCCGGGCCCAGCCAGGTTTCAGTAATACATGCCAGGTCTGCCCCCTCGTCTAAAATTAGGTCCCGGACAAGGGTAACTTTGTGAACCACAGACCTGGCATTTAGCAACAACAGCCTGAGACCAAGGCCCTGACAGTTCTCGCCACCTGGCCCTGGAGTGGAACTAACGGGGCCGGAAGGAAGGATCTCTGTGATGTAGCGAACCCTCCTTCCCCGGTAATGGCTAGCCCTGAAGTTCCCGTCGTACCCTCACCTCCCCATAGTGACCGTAATGCTCCGGCCCACCCCCGCTACCGTAGACCCTATAACCCCTCCCACAGCCTCCACACCATCCGGCAGGCGATTTTTATCACTCATTCTGGGGTCGACCTCTGTCCTCTAACCAACACCACTGCGACCTGTCCGAGAGGTAGGAGGAGAACCACCTTAAGACGGTGCCTCCCACCTCCCGTAACAGTCGCAGAAGGATACCATGGTCGATGGTATCGAAGGCCGCTGAGAGGTCAAGGAGCACTAGGATAGAGGAATGTCCTCTATCCCTGGCCCGCCAGAGATCATCAATCAGCGCGACCAAAGCAGTTTCTGTGCCGTAACCAGGCCTGAAACCCAACTGAAAGGGATTTAGATAATCTGCTTCATCCAAGGTCCGCCGGAGTTGAAAGGCCACCACCTTCTCAACAACCTTCCCTACGAACGGGAGGTTGGAGACTGGGCGATAGTTGTTTAAAATGGCTGGATCCAGGGATGGTTTCTTAAGGAGGGGTCTCACCACCGCATCCTTTAGCCGAACAATTTCATATATTTTTATGCACTAAGATCACATGTAAGAATTCTCCAGGAGGGAGTGTGTGTGGGGGGGAGGGGGGAGGGAGGGAGGGAGAATTTACTAGTTCCAAGGTTTTGAAAGTCTTTCTTTAGACAGGAAGCCTTTTTTGTGGGGGGAGCATTTTTGTGGCACAATATTTCACACCTAACAAATCACATTTCATAAAGCTTAGTGAGATAGAAGGCCTTGTACAGTTTGATTGATAGCCAGAGACAGATTTTCTCAAAGGGCCTGTGACAAAAGAAAGGCAAAACTATTTTCTTCTTTTTCCATTCACAACTAAGAAATCAATTTTACTATGGGAGGCCAACTACTAACCTGTCATTCTGATGACTTTTGGCTGGCAACCATCATTTTTATTTTCCATTAGTTTCCTGTAGCAGTCATGATTTTCAGTGGCTTTTGAAATAGAATTCCCAGCTAGAGGCATCCTTTAAAAATGGATTATAAAAATAAAATAGTGATTTTCTTCCAAAAGTTGCATGAAGAGATGAAATACAGGGAATCTTTGACATGTGACCATAATTGAGCTGAAAATTTCTGTTGATAATTTGTTAAGTGAATGTTGCCCCATTTTACAACTTTTTTGCCACAGTTGTTAAGTGAATCACAATCGTTGCTAAGTTAGCAACATGGTTGTTAAGTGAATCTGGTTTCTCCATTGGTTTGGCTTTTCAGAAGGTCTTAAAAAATGATCTTGGGACACTGCGACATCATTAATATGAATCAATTGCCTAGTGTATGAATTTTGATCACATGACCAAGGGGACGCTGAACAGTTATTAAGTGTCAAAAAAAATAATGTCACTTTTTTCAGTGACATAACTTCGAACAGACACTAAATGAACTGTTATAAGTCGAGGACTACCTGTATAAGAGCAGTTAACACAGCTGCACGCTCTTGCTAGGGAACAGGGGCAGGGCTCTGGGAGAGGAGGAAGAGCCAGGAAGGTCTAGCTTCCATGTGCTTCCAGTGAAAAGATATTCTGATTCAGCTGAAATCTTAATTCTGTGAAAGAATTGGGAGAAATTTGGATCTAGGCAGCAAATCAAGTTCTTTTACTATTTCAATAGGACTCTGACTCCTCTCAATCCATTATGATCATTCCCTGTGTTCTCATGAGCAAAACAAAATAATTACATTCTTTTCTGGCTGAACTATGTCCAAGGAATTGGGTTTAGCACATTTCATGCACTCTGTGCTTCACATGCATTATCTAAATCGTATTAACAGCCTAGTAGTGTTATCCCCATCTTGCAGGAGGAAACTGAGTTGTAGAATTAGTGTCTTATTAGGGGCTTCCTTGTGTGTATCCATTTTAAATGAAAATAGAACTTAAGATTTCCTGCTTCACGGGTAGCTTGCTTCTTTCCGAATAAAGTAATCGAAACGAAAGACATCACTTGCAAGAAATAAAAAACAACCCATATTTTAATGATTTAAAAATATGTATTTTAAGCAATCTCTATTGCATTGATAAGAGGTAAAGAGTCTATTAGAACAGGGTTCACCAACCTTTCAGATATCAGGAACCACTAAATTCATAATTTTAAATCCCTCGGACCACTAATATGAATATAAAAAGATAAATAGTATTTAGTGCAATATAAAAATGCAAATAATTTTTCTGTGGACCACCAAAATTTTCTATGGACCACCAATGTTCTATGGACCACTGGTTGGCAACCACTGCATTAGAAAATCTAGGAAGTGCTTTCACTGTGCTGCTGAAATCTAAACTACAAACAATCTCACCTGCAGGACTTCTGATAAAAGCACTTCTGCTATGGATGTATGGCTAAATGTTTTATTATTGGCCGATATGCTTTTCAGCAGCTTCAGCTTTCTATTAGTCTTCATCCCAAGTATTTTCTCTTTCTGTCTGCCTTCTTTAATTTCTTGTAGTTAGAGGGTTCGATAGGCTGGGCTGAATGTGAAAGTGGCTTCAGTTTAGATGGCTTTCATGGCTTTCGTATATAAGCTTCTGCAACATGTAGCTCCTTAGATGGAAAACACTTTCTTTGTGTGGATCGTTATTTTAGAGGCAGAATCCCCCGATAACAGAGATTTAAAAATAAAGCATCTGATGTGATTAAAGAAGATGGATTATTTTTGTCATAAAAGGCGTATTATTACTCTTAATATGAGAATACAAAACAAAATTTGAAGAGGCTCGGGTCAATGATCATGAATTGTTAAGCCTAGTCTCACCTGTTTAGACGTTGGATGGGAAACCACAAGAGCTATGAGAAAAAAAATCAAAAGAAACCACTTTCATTTTGTTGCCAAAGAAAACTACATGGTCATATCAAGGTAATCTCCAGGAACTCAACTTGATACCATGGACGTACAGTATTCCTGTACTATTAAATAATAAATAAATCAACACATCTAAGCCTACAGATATTGTTGAATGCCAGTTTTTATGAGCAGCTAGCATGACCTCTAGTTAGGAAGTAAACTACTTGTGGCCACCTTGTGTCATCCTTTCAGAGATATTTCTTTACCTAAACAGAAGCAGAATGACCATGGATTGGCAAAAAAAATAGGAATGAGAGCTTCTGACTTCTCCTTTGACAATGCTTATGGGAAGCTGGGAAGAAGTATCAGAAATTACTCCTCCTCCTCCTTGGCTGACCTGAGGAACTGTCTTATATTTATAATAACTGTGTGTTATTATACAAAATAATGCATATACCCACATATACGAGCTATTTCTGCAATCTCTTAATTGTGGCAAAGTCTACCCGTTAAACTGGGATTGTTTACTGACAAAAGGTTTTACTGAGAAAATAATGAAAATGTTTTCCAATTTTCCAGTAGAGAAATGGAGATTGTATAAACTTTCCATCCCAAAACACTTATCCATGCTTCATTTAATCATAGCGTATTCAGCTATCTTAATGTTCTGAATTTTCATTAGATCCAACCATTTTCCTGCCCTCATTAGTACAATTCTGAATTGATTACTCGAAGAAGACTCGCTTCATCTCTCTCTTCATTTTTCTCTACGTACATATCCATATTATGTTTCAGAACATTAATAAAAGCTGGGTTCTCATTCTTTATATGTGCTAGGCAGTTGGTGCACTTAATTTGAACAAAAGCCATACTTTGAACTAGCCCAACACTAACATAAAATAATATTAGGCAACTTTGAACTTTGAAGGGCTCCAGTACATTCAAATGTCTTTGTGCCTATATAGTTTTTGCAGCCTCCACATTCGGTTTAATTACATTTATCCTTATTTTTAAATCTCAAGAGATTTGATTGCATATCTTCATCATACATAATTTGGACTTGACCTTCAGTTTTTTTCTTCCTGTTCAAATTTTCCTTCCCCCTGGTTTTTTCCCCCCCAGGAGGGGGAAAGAAGCTGTTATTTTTCTTCCATGTCTATCGTGTTTCAGTTCTGAATAATAATTCCACTTTTCTTGTTCTTTTACTTTTTTTCTTCTCCCAGGAGTATTTGCATTTGGTCTTTTTGCTACCAACATATTTGTAAATGCTGGCCAGGTAGTGACGGGCAACTTGGCACCCTATTTCTTGACTGTGTGTAAACCCAACTATACTGGGAGTGACTGCCGAGCGCATCACCAGTTTGTTAACAATGGGAATATCTGCACTGGCAACCAAGACGTGATTGAGAAAGCAAGAAGATCTTTTCCATCCAAACATGCTGCTTTAAGCATATATTCAGCCTTGTATGCTACAGTAAGTATATAAAGAGGTTCTATTTTTACCTGTTTTGTGTGCTTCACTTATCATTTCTGACTGCTTTAACGCCCTCTCATTTCTCTTAAGGCCTAAATGCGGAATCACAGAGATCTGCCATGCCAGTCTTGTTGGACTGCATCATATCACAATCATATAGGTAGTTCTCAACATACAACAATTCAACGGCACTGGAAAAAAGTGGCTTATGACCACTTTTTCACATTTACGACTGTTGCAGCATCCCATGCATCTTAAAAGAGCATTTAATTTGTTAGCAGCTGCATAACAACACTGTTCACTTGTTTATTTTCAGCTTATGATCTGATAGAGCACCCAGATCCCTTCCACATGTATTACTGTCAAACCAGGTCTTCTCCTTTATTTTTATTTTTTTAATCTCAGATAAAGAATTTTACACTTTTTTAACCTGCTCAAATCTATCCTATTTATTTTTGCCTAGGTTCACACCTGCCTAGAGGCCCATGTTTTGTAATCCTTTCTTTAACTTCTGAAGTGTTAGCCTCTCCTCATTACTAACTGGAAGCCCCTTATGAACTTTTTGAAGACGAAAAAAATAAGCTTATCACTTATGGTTTTGATTATTAGAGTGGATAAATTGCAGAAAGAAGAATCACAATGTAATTTTAGAGGAACTGCTGTAAAGATGATCAGAAGCAATTTCTTTATGTCTTTTTTCTTTATTTTCTATTTTTCTTCTACCTTCTATCCTTACTGCACTTTAGCTTTTTGTTTTACTTCTTCCTTTTTCCCTTCTTACTCCATTTAGTTTGTAATAATTTTTACTCCTGTTTTTAAACCTTTCAATAATATATGAAAAAATAATAAATTGTTAGCTACACCTTCTAGTTACGTGTCATCTGAAAAATTACCTATTATCGAGGCTTCCTGGGAGGAGCTTGCTGGTGGTGGCAGCAAAAAATCAGCTGCCTCCGAATTCCTGGCTACGTACCTGTTTAGAGGATCTTCCATCTGACGTCTTATCAGGTTTTCTTATCCTTCAGGCAAGAAGGAAAGAAGAAACTGTTTTGCTGGCAAATGCTCTTCGATTTTTGCAGCTTTTGTGCTTGCAAGGAAAGGGGGGCTAGCCCAAGGCAGAACGGCTGTCCGTGCTGGGAACTTCAAACTGCCTTGTGCAGGACAAAGTAAGACTCCCCCACTCTGCTCAAAGTTTTGTTTGATTTAATCTTATCACGAGCTGAATCCATTTCCGTGCACAATAATTGTTTATCAACATTTTAGCTTCTTTTCTTTTTCTCCTCCGAAAAATTATTTACTTAGAGGCTTTTAAAATGGCGCCGAGCAGGCTGGTTTCTCCGGTAATAATGAACACTTTTTGTTAATCCTCACAAGAATTCACAAGAATCCAAAACAAAAGAGATTGCTTATCACATGTTTTGGTTTCACAATAGGCCAGCAGAAGCTTTTTAATTAGCTTTATTTCTACAAGAATGTTACTCCTTCATTAACTTTGCTTATCTGGAAGTTAAATGGTGATGAATCTGCTGAACGGTCTTGTTACAATGTTTACTCACTGAAAGTTTTGCCAAGCCTTAACTTCAAAATAAAAGGGGAATTCAGCCTCTTCACTTAAAGCTGCATATTCAGGCAATAGAGTTTTATTAACTGCAGGCAGATAAATTTTGAAATGGCTTCAAAACCAAATATTAACTTGAAGTTGTAAATTTTTTTTTCTTATTACTACTCAAAATACCAGCTTCAATTTTGTAAAAGGCTTTCTTATCCAGCTGCGTTACAAGATGGCGATTTTATAGCTTCTGCGTTTGATATATGACACACTCAATCAGCTCTATTCTCCTGAAGACTTCTCCTTATTAACTGTTAAAAATCTATAAATAGTATCCCATTTAAAACCGAGGGGAGCAGAGACTTTGTTTGTTTGTGCGTTTTTTATAATGGCTCCCAAATCGAAGCAGTCTAAGCGTTTCCTTAATAATACATCTCAAGAAATTGTTACAAAATCGCTGCCCTTGCCTCCCACGCCCTCCACTGGAGATCTCTTAACGCAAGAATTTCTTTTTGAAACCCTTAAAGAGTTCAGACAGGAAATTAAACAACTTTTATCCGACTTATATGATAAACTGGACGCCAAGATTGCTCAAATAAGGGAAGATACAATCAGAGTTATGACTGTTATGACAGGCTATGTTTCTGAAATGGAGGACAAATTGGAACTTTTGGAAAAAACTAATTCTAATTTGACATCTAAAATTCAAACGTTACAACAGGAAGTTGAAAATGCTCAAAAACAACTCGTTATGATAAATTACAATAAGACTGCGTTTGCAATAAGAGTCAGAGGATTGCGTGAGAAGGAACAGGAGAATTTGAAACAGACCTTTTTTGAAGCTTTCAGACGTTCGGTGGGAAGTCCGGGATTTAACTTTGATTGGCAGATTCAAAAAATTTATCGCCAGAACTCGTGTGTAGCAAAACAACGACAGCTTCCGAGGGACATAATTATATATTTCACCACAAGAGAATCCAGAAATGCGATAATACAGAAGTTTTACAATAACAGGCTGCGAATCGATGGACAGGACTTGATTGTTTTTAAAGAAATACCATCTCAAATATTAAGAGCAAGGAGAGACTACACTTTCTTAACTGAAAAACTCAGAGATTCTCAGATACAATATAAATGGGAAGTGCCATCTGGTATCACAGTCACATTTGAGAACCAAAAATATCGTCTCAATTCTGTTTGCGAAGCCCGAGATTTTTACTACAAAACCCTGAAGGCGGGACCTCCTGATTCATCCGGACTTGGAGAAAGACAAGGAGAAGGAGAAGATAAGCAGCGGGACACGTGGCTACAAGGCGGCGGGTGTTGCTTTCCCTTTCCGGAAGGGCAGAAGAGTAAAGAATAAAGATCCAGCTATGCCTTTAAAATACTTCTTAAATTTTTAATTTGAATAAAATTTCAGGACTCCTGTCTGGTATAAAATGACAAAGCTGTATACCGATGAAGAGATATTGAGACTGAAAGAAGCGGTGCTGAATTTGGACATATATTATATGGGACTTATATAAGACTTGTTTGAATCTTAATTTAAACTGCGCATGATCTATTCTTTGGGGTGAGGAGAGCGGAGATCATAGTTTTCTTGGATTGTGGTTTGGGATGAATGGAGTCGGGTGCGTGGGGTAGATGGAAGGGTAGTGAAAGTTCAATTAGATTATCTTGATCCAGAATGTAAGCTGATTTTTGTTTAAATTGTTATTTGAATACAAGGTTAAGAAAGATTATCTGGAGAGTCTACACGAGGGTGGAGTAAATATGAGAGGAGCAATGGATGAGGATAAAATATATATGCGGACACGGGTAAAGGCAGGATGGGAGGTATAGAATTTATATGCGGAAGCAGGTAAAGACATTGTTTAAAATTTTAAAAATAATGAGAAGCTGAGTTTAATGTTAGAGAGTATATTGACTTCTCTTTCTGGGGGGGGGTTACCTCCCCCTCCTTTTTTCTTTTTCTTTTTATTATTCTTTTCTTTTTTGTTCTTTATTTTTTATTATTTTTTATTATTTTGTAACTTCTAATCTATTTGGTTTCAATATACTCCAGACTTTGCTTGATAAAGAACGATGCCGGGAATGGGACCTGGGAAGTCGGAAGGGGGTCAGGGAGGGGGGTTCAGGGGGTGGGTGGGGGGGGAGGGTGGAAGTATAGACTCAATTTTCAGAACAATGAATGCACTTGGATACTGTTGCTTTTTTTTCTTTTTTTCTTTTCTTCTTTCTTTTCCTTTTATTTTTCTTTTGTTTTAGTACAAAACAAATAGACCAATGAATACTAGAAATACACTGAAGCGAGGTGTAGAGGGAAAGAAGAGGGGGGAATTAAGAGGGAGTGAGAAGGGAATGTAAGGAGGGTGAGATGGTGGGAAGGGGAGAAAGGAATGGCTGAGGGGGAGGGTAAGTAGAAGAGGGGATTGTTGGAAGGGAGAAATGAAAGTTGGAGGGGTAGAAGGAAGGGTGTATGTAGGATAGAAGTGTTATGAGTTGTTTATTGCTTCTTCTTTTTTAACTGCACAGTATTTAAGTGATTGTATAAAGGAAAATGAAAATGTAATAAAAGAATCTTTGATTAGAAAAAAAAAATTACCTATTATCCTCTCAACTTGCCGATCTAGATTATTTATAAAAATGCTCAATGGGGCCCAGAATAGCAGGCTCTATGAAGCCTATGAATATGAAGTCATTTACTACTTAGAGTACTTTCTGAGGGCAATTTAAGATTTTTTTAAATTCAAAACGTTAAAATGCAAACTCCAATTTAAAAAAAAAAAAATACAAAAACAAAACAAAACCAGACGACACCCCCCCACACACACAAAAAATTGTATGTGCATAAAGATAAAAAAAGCAAACATACAAACTGTCCACCTAGTTGAATGTCACACTCGCCCTGTCACGTGATGTTTCACATTGCTTTTTCTCTTTGGGGAGCTGGGGTGGGTGTGGCCTGCGTGTGACGCATCCGGCCTGCGGGGCACCAGTTTGACACCCCTGATCTTCTGTATATATAAAAAAGCAAAGTTAACAAGCAAAACAAACCATGGAGTTAAACTTCAAAGCCCTTTGTTAACTAACAGTTTATTATTGTATTTCAGTTGCAGAAAATCCACAATGGCTTCTAATCTACTATAAGCCACAACAGTAATCTCTAGTCTGCCCACGGATCAAATGTCCTTCATTGATTCTTAATTAAAAGGTTTTTCCTTAAATTTTTAACCAGGATCTTTCCCAACACTTAGTATAACTCTTTGTTATTTCAGCCATCTTCTGACAAAAATGCAGGGTTAAATTTGCACCACATGTCAGGATGGATGAAATCTTCCATTGTTGCTATCATGTGTTCCTTTGAAAATTTTGCTTTCTTGAGACGACCTTATCTATATCTTCTGCCTGTCTACACAAATCCCACAGTGATATCTCTTTTGTTTCTCTCTTCTTTTATTCTTACTCAACTGATCTCAGCAGGATTTCTGTGCTCTTATTTGTGAATTTCTGTACAGGCATCTGCTTTCTTTACATAGAAATACAATGATCCCTTCCTTCCTGTTGAGTCTGTTTCTTTTGTATAAGCTGTAATCTTCCAGGGCTATGTTCCAGTCATGTCCCCTCAAATGCATCAAATCCCCACCCCCAAATTAGGGTATTATGTTTCCTCTGTTTGATTCCCATATTCTTTGCTTTGTTGTAGAAACAGCTAAGATTCAGCGGCATATTGCCTTCAAATATTGCATCTGGCTGTCACAGCAAAAAGCTTTTAATAAATCCATGCTGTACAAGTTTGATTCTTTGGGAAAACAAATATGTCCGAACTATTGGTCGTTGCTTCAGCTTGTGTCTTGTAGTGCTATAAATTTATTTGGCTGTTTAACAATTATTTGAGCTGTGTTGCTTAGTTTCCCTGGGCATTGTTCGTAATAATACGAGCAACAATTTCATGACAAACTGAACTATAGTTTATAAGCTGTTAACTTACGCTTTTGGGCCCTGTGTAAGTTCCTCCCATGAGGTACCAGTTCTTCCTAATAGTTAAATTCATCTTGCTGCTCAATTGTGCAGAATTCATTTCTGTGTTTCTGGAGTTTAATTTGGTTCTTCGCCGAGCATTTCCGAGATCACAAACCTCACTGCCCTTCCTTCACCTTCATATATTGACTTCCCAATATTCTTATCTTCCTCCTTTTTGATCCATGTTGCAAAAATTTCAATAACTGCCGGGTGGCAGTAAATCAAGGTAGTAGCCATTGATTTACAACCATCCATTTATTGACTGTTACAATATTGTGGCAATTTTAAAAAGTGACTTACAACCCCAGTACTCAAATTTATAACTGCTGCTGCATCCCCACAATCCAATGATCAAAATTTGGGTACATGACAAATGGGTTGTGTTTATAAAGGCTGCAGCACACCCGGGTAAGGTGATTGCCATTTGGGACTGTCCCAGCCAGCTTCCAACCAACAAAGTCAGTAGTATAGAATAACAGAGTTGGAAGGGACCTTGGAGGTCTTCTAGTCCAACCCCCTGCTCAGGCAGGAAACCCTGTACCATTTCAGACAAATGGCTGTCCAATCTCTTCTTAAAAACCTCCTGTATTGGAGCATTTACAACTTCTGGGGCAAGTTGTTCCACCGATTAATCGTTCTAACTATCAGGAAATTTCTCCTTAGTTCTAAGTTGCTTCTCTCCTTGATTAGTTTCTACCCATTGCTTCTTGTCCTGCTTTCAGGTGCTTTGGAGGATAGTGTGACAATGGAGGAAGCCAGATTAATTTAACAACCATGTGTAATTCATTTAACAACTGCCACGATTCGCTTAACCACTGTGACAAAAAGTAAAATCGGGCATAACTTTCGCTAACAACTGCCTTGCTTAACAACAGAAATTCTGGTCCCAATCATGGTTATAAATTGAGATTACCTGTAAAAAGTTGATGATGTTTTGTATTTCTTTTCTGCTATCTAGTAGTCATCTGGATTGTTGCAGTTAGTTTGGTATTTAATCATCATCTACCCAACTTAATAATAATACCATATTTTTTGAACTATAAGATGCACTGGAGTATAAGATGCACCAAGATTTCAAAGAGGAAAACAAGAAAAAAAATAATTTTTGCCCTCCCCAGCCCCAGGACTCCCAAGCCCTATGCGCATCCCATTTTTATGAAAAACAGGTATCTTTTTTTGCCTTCCCAACCTCCCATGCATCCTGTTTTTGCCCTCCCCAGCCCCACTCTGCAGGCCTCCCAAACCTTCTGCACACCCCTTTCTTTGCGAAAAAGCCCCATTTTTGGCAAAAACGGGACACGTGGGGCAGGGTTTTTTGAAAGGCCAAAATGGCCATATTTGGTATATAATATGCACCAACTTTCCTTTTTTGGGGGGGAGTGTGTCTTATACTCCAAAAAGTGTGGTAATTTACATGATGAGGAAAGAGCAGTTGGCATGGCAGGAACAACAATGATGTGTGTGCAAACTGATGATTTTCATCAGTTGGGGAACATAAAACTGCTCCAGCAGAGTAGGAGAGTAAAACGTTCTTATCTCATTTTACATTCTGACTCCCCCGTGGAGTCATTTAATTTGCTTCTCAGAGGAAAGGCAGAAATGTTAAGGAACGGGAGAGGGGAGTGAGAAAAACCTAATATAAATTACCAGTATCCCTTTCTAACCCTTTTCAATCTCATTGTGATGAAAAGAGATTGCTTGGAAAGGCCCAGGGTTTTTTTAATATTTCAAACTGTTCGCAATAGAGAAAATATTGATACATAGCTCACCAAAACTGTGAACTATCTTTTACTCAAGGCTATATGCCATCCGTGATTCTATTTTGTGATTCCGTGTTTGTGTGTGTATTGCGAGTGTTTGTGAGTGTGAGAGAAAGAGAGAGAGACTGATTGCTGTGCTTACTCAGCCTTGAAATGTGGAGATGTATAATTAACGGAGGGGGGGGAGGCTTTTGAGAAGTAATTACTGTTACTATCCCCTCCAGAGCAATGTACATGCCCAATAAAATCACTTTGCTCACAGAATTATCTGTCACCTAGCAGATGGTGAAAGTGTGTATTTATAAACTGCTAAATAGATGCACTACAACTGGTTCATTTTATGAAATCAGTATGAATTGTATTTTAAAATATATACCTAGTTTATATGTACCTTGGGTGTTCATCGATAAACAAAGCAAAGTAATGATTTTCATTATATTTCTTATTTTGAAGAAGCTCTGAATTCTACACAGTGGTAAACATAGAATAATAGAGTTGAAAGGGACATTGCAGGTTTACTAGTTTAACCTCAGATAAATGATTGTCCAGTGTCTTCTTAAATGCCTGCAGTGATGGAGCACCTACAAGTTCTGAAAGAAAGCTGTTCCAGTAGTAAATAGTTCTATTAGAAAATTTCTCCTTAGTTCTAGGTTGCTTCTCTCTTTAGTTAGGCTCCGTCCATTGTTTTCCATCTTGCCTTTGGTGTTTTGGAAAATAGTTTGACCTCCCTCATCTTTGTAGGAGCCCCTCAAATATTGGAACACTGCTATCATGTCTCCCCTAGTCCTTCTTTTTATTAGACTGGACATACCCAATTCCTATAACCATTCTTCATATGTTTTGGCCTGCAGCCCCCTAAACCATAGTCTCAACATCCTTTTTATATTGGAGTGACCAAAAATTCCAAGTGTGGTCTTACCAAGGCTTTGTAAAGTGGTACTAGAACTTCATGTGATCTTCTATCCCTCTGTTAATGCAGCCCAGGATTGCATTAGCATTTTTGGGTGCTTGCCACGCACCACTGACTCATATTTAAGTGCTTGTCCACTTGGACTCCAAGATCCCTCTTACAGTTATTGGCATTAAGTCGAGCTTCACCTAGTATATACCTATACAGTTGTTTTTCCTTGCTTAAGTGTAAAACCTTAACTTTTATCTATCACATTTTTCAGAGTGTAAGATGCACCATTTTCCCTCAAAAAAGAGGTTGAAAATCTGGGTGTGCCTTATACACTGAATACAGCATTTTTTACCTCCAGAAACCCCACTTCTTCATCAAAATGGCCGTTCATAGCCTGTAGGAGGTTGTCAGAGTGCTCCTGGGGAGGGCAGAAATGAGTGAAAAACAGCCTGTTTTTTGCTCAACTTTGCCCCCACCCCAGGAGCGTTCTACAGGCTATGCATCCCATTTGAAAAATTGCTCATTTTTTTGTGGGGGGGGGACCTTTCATGAGCACTCTACAAGCCTCCTAAAGGCTATTCATGCCCTTTTTTTGAAGGAAAAAAAACGGGCCCGTTTTTGTGAAAAATGGGCCATTTTTGGGAGATCTACAGAGTGCAAAAACTTTTTTAAAATTTGCCTCTTCAAAATCTTGGTGCGTCTTATACTCTGAAAAATACGGTATGTTGAATTTCATTTTATTAGATAGGGCCTAATGTTCAAGTCTGTCCAGATCTTTTGGATTCTTGAGCTGGTCTTCTGGGCTGCTTTTATTATAAAAAATATAATGGTAAAGATGCAGAACAGATTTTCCTGTGCAGAATTTGTACAGATATTTTTGTCTCCTCAGTACTTTGTTTATACAGCACAGTTGATTCACCTTTTTGCTTATTTTTTTGAAGACATTTGAATAGAACTGTGATTCCATTCTGTGTGATGAATTTAGTGCAACTCAGTTTTCAGTCATTTACGCTAAGTCTCAGTGGCATTTCTGTGAGCTGGCACTTGGAAATCATGGTTTAGAGCAATGGACATTCAAACTTGGTAACTTTAAGATTTGTGGACTCAACTTGAAGTCCACAAGTCTTAAAGTTGACAAGTTTGGGGACCCCTGCTTTAGAGCTTACCATTTTATGGGAACCTACGCTACGTCGCTACGTCATAGAGATCCCTCCTTCCGGCCCTATGAGTCCCACTCCAAGGCCAGATGGCGTGAGTAATCAGGACCCTGGTCTCAGGCTGCTGTCGCTAAATGCCAGGTCTGTAGTTCACAAGGCTCCCCTCGTCCAGGACCTAATTTTAGACGAGAGGGCAGACCTGGCATGTATTACTGAAACCTGGCTGGGCCCGGAGGGAGGAGTCCCCCTCACTGAAATGTGCCCAGAGGGTTTTCAGGTGCTTCATCAGCCGCGACCTCAGAGAAGGGGTGGGGGTGTGGCTATTGTTATCCAAGAGTCTCTAGTACCTCATAGGATTCCTGCTCCGGAGCTTGTCGGGTGTGAGTCCTTGCTGGTGAAGTTGGACCTCAAGGGTCAAGTGGGCTTGCTGTTAACGTACCTGCCTCCCAACAGCGTTGCAGCAGCCCTCCCCTCGCTCCTCGAGTCAGTAGCTGAGCTGGCAATTGAGTTCTCCAGGCTTATGGTTCTGGGGGATTTCAATTTGCCTTTGCTCGGGGAACACTCTGAGGGAGCGCAGGAGTTCATGGCTTCCATGACAGCCATGGGCTTGACCCAAATAATTCGGGGGCCGACTCACTCGGCGGGTCACACGCTTGACCTCGTATTCCTCTCGGAGCAGTGGAGTTGTGATCTTGGTTTGAGGGGTAGCGAGACCTTACCCCTGTCATGGTCGGACCACTACCTACTGAGGCTTGACTTTCGGAGACCAAACCCCCACTGTAGGGAGGAGGAACCGATTAGGTGGTTCCACCCCAGGTGCCTTATGGACCCTTTGGGCTTTCAGACGGAGCTTGGTGTTGTTCCTGATACCCTCGCCTGCAGTCCGGCGGAGACTCTGGTTGCTGCCTGGAATTCAGCAGCGGCAGATGCTCTTAACCAGATTGCGCCTTTACGGACGATCCAAGGCAGTGGATCCAGGAGGGCTCCTTGGTTTACTGAGGAACTCTGGGAGATGAAGCGCCGTAAGAGACGCCTAGAGCAACGATGGAGATCCAGTAAGTCTGAGTCAGACCGAGCACTTTTAACATCCAGCATCAGAGTCTACCTCCGGGCAATTAGGACGACAAAAAGAACACACATTGCCTCTCTGATAGCTTCGGCTGAGTCGCGCCCAGCCGCCTTGTTCAGGATAACCCGTTCCCTCCTAAACAGGAGGGATACGGGCGATCCTTGCAAGGCAGAGCTGAGGACTACGTCCAATTCCTCGCGTATAAAGTTGCTCGGCTTCGGACGGACCTGGACTCCAATTGCGCAGAGCCAGCCGAGGCACCAAGGGAGAATCTGGATGGACATCACTGGATTGATTTTCAAGCTGTTACCCCTGAGGACGTGGACAAGGCCATGGGAGCCGTAAGTGCCTCCACATATGTGCTGGACCCGTGCCCCTCCTGGCTGGTGGCTAACAGCAGGGAGGTGACACAGGGCTGGATCCAGGCAGTTGTTACCGCCTCCCTTCGGGAGGGGTTCTTTCCCCCCGCTTTAAAGACGGCGGTAGTGAGACCCCTCCTGAAGAAGCCATCTTTGGATCCAGCCGTTTTAAACAACTATCATCCAGTCTCCAACCTCCCCTTCGTGGGAAAGGTTGTTGAGAAAGTGGTGGCCTTTCAGCTCCGGCGGTCCTTGGAGGAAACCGATTATCTAGATCCCTTCCAGTCGGGATTTAGGCCTGGCTACAGCACGGAAACCGCTTTGGTCGCGCTGATCGATGATCTCTGGAGAGCCAGGGATGGAGGTCATGCCTCCGTCCTAGTGCTCCTTGACCTCTCAGCGGCCTTCGATACCATCGACCATGGTATCCTTCTGCGACGACTGCGGGAGGTGGGGGTGGGAGGCACTGTCCTACGGTGGTTCTCCTCTTACCTCTCGGACAGGTCGCAGTCGGTGTTGGTTGGAGGGCAGAGATCGTCCCCTAGACCCCTGAATTATGGGGTGCTGCAGGGTTCGGTCCTCTCCCCCCTCCTGTTTAACATCTACATGAAGCCGCTGGGTGAGATCATTCGATGGCACGGGATAAAGTATCATCAGTATGCGGACGATACACAGTTGTATCTGTCCGCCCCGTGCCAACTCAGTGAAGCGGTTGACGTGATGTGCCAGTGCCTCGAGGCTGTTAGGGCCTGGATGGGGGTTAACAAGCTTGTACTCAATCCGGATAAGACCGAGTGGCTGGTGTGTTTCCCTCCTACTAATTGGCCAAGTTTTCCATCTCTCAGGCTGGGGGGTCAAACAGTATGCCCCTCAGACAGGGTGCGCAATTTGGGAGTCCTCCTGGACCCACAGCTGACCTTCAAACACCAGCTGTCGGCTGTGACCAGGGGGGGCATTTGCCCAGGTTCGCCTGGTGCGCCAGTTGCGTCCCTACCTGAACCGGGAGGCCCTCACAACAGTCACTCGTGCCCTTGTGACCTCTAGACTGGACTACTGCAACATGCTCTACATGGGGCAGCCCTTGAAGAGCATTTGGAGACTTCAACTTGTCCAGAATGCAGCCGCGCGAGTGATTGTGGGTGCACCTCGGTTCACCCACGTAACACCTATCCTCCGCGAGCTGCACTGGCTGCCTATTGGTATTCGGATACGCTTCAAGGCGCTAGTCGTCACTTATAAAGCCCTTCATGGTATTGGACCTGGGTACTTGAGAGACCGCCTGCTGCCAATTACCTCCAATAGACCGATCAGATCCCACAGATTAGGCCTCCTCTGAATTCCATCCGCCGGCCAATGCCGACTGGCGACTACCCGGAGGAGAGCCTTCTCTGTGGCTGCTCCGACCCTCTGGAACGAACTCCCCGTGGAGATTCTTACCCTCACCACCCTCCAGGCCTTCCACAAAGCCCTTAAAACCTGGCTATTCTGGCAGGCCTGGGCTAAAGAGCTTCTGCCCCCCTTCTCGAATGGTATGGTTGTTGTGTGTTTTTAAATTGTATATTGTTGTTTGTCTTTTTATCCTCTGTTTGTACTTCCTTTCCCTGACTGGGTTGTGAGCCGTCCTGAGTCCCCTTCGGGGAAAAGGGCGGCATATAAATGAAATAAATCCTAATCCTAACCAAGCTATTGTGATTGTTCAACAAACTACAATTATAGGAGTCCAATCACTGTAATTATATCCCCCAAATTTTTTGCAATTTTTATTTTTCTTAATTTGTATCTCCATGAGATTGATCTAACATGGCCTAACCTTAGCTTGCATCTCATTCAGCCTCATTTGATACTTGGAAAGCATCTGTTATTGAGATGATGCTATTTTGGGAAGTTGAGGTCTTAATGAAGCCAGGCTGTGTTTTGGAAAGCATAAATTGCTGGAGAAGTTTCTATTGTATTTGCTGATTTAGCCTGTCACTTTTATTTTAGTGCTACAGTATCTGCCTACTCATGTCACCCTTGTAATTATAGTCTCAAAAATTAGCGTTATCTATCTATCTATCTATCTATCTATCTATCTATCTATCTATCTATCTATCTATCTGTCTATCTATCATCTATCTACCTACCTACCTACCTACCTACCTACCTACCTACCTACCTATCTATCTAATCTATCTATCTATCATCTATCATCTATCTATCTATCTAATCTAATCTAATCTAATCTAATCTATCCTTTAAGAAATTAATGTGAGATGTTGTGTTTTTACTATGCACGATTCAAATAATTTCTTCTGAAAATTTCATCTTTTTAAAAATCGTAAGAAATCTGAACAAGAGCCAAGATTCGAAGCTTGCATCTTGCAGTAACATACCAATACAGGTAGCCCTCACGATCACAATTGAGCCCAAAATTTCTGTTGCTAAGTGCGACAGTTGTTAAATGAATTTTGCTCTACATTTTACATCCTTCCTTGCCACGGTTGCTAAGTGAATCACTCCAGTTGTTAAGCTAATAACAAGCTGTTACGCCTTGGGTCCCCATTGTCTTTGCTTGTCTGAAGGTCGCAAAAGGTGATTCCCATGATCCTGGCACCTATCATAAGTTGCTACACATCTAAATTTTAATCACATGACCAGAGAGATGCTGCAATGGTCATAAGTGTGTAAAACGGGCATAAATAACTTGTTTCAGTGCTGTTATAACTTCGAATGGTCAGTAATTGAACTGTTGCAAGTTAAGGACTACCTGTATACAGATGACCATCATATAAGGTGATTGGTGCTGGATTGTAGAGGGCTAGGTTACATGACTAAGGTCAATCTGTTGATATTTCAGATGTACATCACTAGCACAATCAAGACCAAGAGCAGTCGGCTTGCCAAGCCAGTGTTGTGTCTGGGGACACTTTGTGCTGCCTTCCTTACAGGGCTCAACCGAGTTTCTGAGTATCGAAACCACTGTTCAGATGTCATTGCAGGCTTCATCTTGGGAAGCACAGTAGCACTCTTCCTGGTAGGTGGATAAAAGTTTACTATCTTTTTCATATGGAGAATTCCCCTGCCAGCATCCAAACTGGGCCAGCTTGTTAATACAAGGCTGAAGTAAACAGAAAAGTCTTTTTCAAGATTAGTTTGCATCCAGAGAGCAAAGGACATGCTACTTCCTGCTTCCATCACTTGTACAGAAATTGATCAGACTTTTATAATCACCGTGGTTGGTCAGTGGTTCTTGGCCTCAGCTATACTTGTGGCAAATTCTGCTTCCCAACATTTCTGGTTTACTTCTTCCTACAGCATCTGTCCTGTGAAATAGCTGCTTCTTTTTCATCTCAGTCATAAGTTTGGACACTGTTATGTCCTGGGAATTATGTGGTACGATCATGGATTGCTGTAATATAAATCTGCTTTGAAAAGTTTTAGCAGATTAGCAGATGCTTTAGAAAAAAGAGTGTTAATGATCCTGAGAGTCAGTAAACACTTTTGCTAGATGTTGATCAGCATGAGCCAACATTATATAGTACACATGAAATGCTTTTGGAATACACAAAAGCTTTGAATTTATTTATTTATTTATTTTATTTTGTCAACAGGTACAAGGAAACAAGTATCAGTATAGATATGGATGCATGAAAATATGGCACAAATAAATGGATATAAATAAGCAAAACATAGCCGTAAACACATAAAATGAGTACATAAACATATACATAAATGGGGACAATAGGACAGGGACGGTAGGCATGCTGGTGTGCTTATGCACGCCCCCTTAGGACCTCTTAAGTCCCTCTTAGGGACTGTCTTAAGTAGACAGTGAGGTAAAAAGTATGTGGGTTAGAGGAACAGGATCAGGTAGAGTGTTCCAGACATTTACTACTATATTGCTGAAGTCATTTTTCCTGCAATCAAGGTTAGAGCGGATTACATTTAGTTTGTATCTATTGATAGCCCTTGTGATATTGCGGTTGAAGTAAAAGTAGTCATTAACAAGTATGAACAAGATAAAATTGTTAGTTTATGTCAATCTAAAAGAATGCCATTCAGTGATAGAAACTAAGCCCCTGCCACAAAATGCATACAAATATCATCTGGGTTTTAGTAAACATGATTGCTTTAAGGATCTTCTTTTCTTTTTCCGATTCACAAGGGCATCTGTGTAGTTCATAATTTCAAAGGAGCACGTGGGACACCTTCAAAATCAAAAGTGGATGAACAGCGAGGCGTGCCCTTGATGGCATTTCCACGAGTGGAAAGTCCTTTGGAGACGTTGAGTGCCCAGGTACCATATAACCTTCTGTTTGTCCTTTTCTCATTTTGATTAACTCTTTTTCAATAGTTCGGTTCTTTATATTACAAATAAATGTGGTAGTGGGTTTGCTTTTATGTTTTTAGCATTTTTGGCAGGATAAATAACAGCATAAAAAAGACAACCATTTAGGAGCCCCATTATTTAGTTAGCCCAGTCTTTCCATCCTGCATTTTTATATTCTGTTTCATCCATTCTGGATTAAAGGTAATCATTTAATTGGGACAATCTGCTCAATAACAAATACCCTCCCAGGTATCCACTCTTGGCAATTATATTTGAGCCTCTGAGTTACTTCAGATATCATGTCCTGTACAAGTGTTTTTAAAGCAGGAAGAGGAACTATATTGTAATCCAGTTCCCATTAACTCGAACTAACAGGGTAGAACCCCATTAAATATGCTAGGTGGTTCTGGAAACTCTTGCATTAAGTGACATGGTTGTAAGTTGAAAAAAGCCACTTGACTGTGCTGCTTAGTGACAGCAGTTCTGGCCGCCCCAGTTGTCATTGTTAAGCAAGGACTGTATGAGTTGTTAAGCAAAACTATGTGCTTTGTTGCTGAGCTGAGTGACATGATCCCAGAAGCAGCCACCATTTTCCAAATAGCCGACTTGAATTGGGGGGTCTCAGAAAATGGTGGCTGCTTCTGGGATTGCACCGCACAGCCCAACAAAGCTTCTCTAAGCCACACTCTGGAATGCTTTGAAAGGTATGTATGGGCAATGCAAGTGAGAAGGAGGGTGTGGGGCCCAGTGGGGTGGAGAGTAGGCCCAGTGTGCGAACAGGACAGGAAGAGGAGCATGGGATGCATTGAGGTGGGGGAAGCCATGGGAACCCCAGGTTAGAACCTGCACTAGGCATCTCAGGACGCACACAGACCCGGTGGCCCTGAATGTGCTCTGCTTAACAACCCACACATTTGTTTAATGACCACATCGAGAAACCAGTGATAGGTCATAAGTAAGGCAATCACATGAATGCTTCACTTAATGGCTGTCATGACTTCTGACTGTAATGGGCAGGACTACTTAAGTAATTATCCCTGGATTATTTTTTCAGCCTTATTGCTTCCAACCGAACAGAACGTTGGTAATAAATAAGGGTATCAGATCAATGTCTCTTCACCTGTCCACCAGCAGGATAATGCTCCCAAAATGAACAAAATGGAATTATGTTTGGTATTTGGAGGAGAAAGAGAACAGAAAGAATTTGAAACAGGAGAAAAATTACTTAAAAAAAAAAAAGCCTGATAAATTGTTATGAAACAGGCAGTTAGGCTGTGCTCTCAAAAATGGATGGATTCTCCATTAAACCCTCCTTCCTTTTCCTTTCTGGTCATGTGTCCTAGGGTATAAGTGTTTTGAATGGGTTAAAACAATTCCAGACATCATACTTTCTGTGCTTTCCCCTACCTTATTTCTTATTTGTCCCAAGATCAACAGTTGTGACTACATCACTGCATACTAAAGCATATTCTGTCTCCTCTTTGTTCTGCAGAATCATTCTGCCTGTATGACCGAAGTAACCTGATTTGACCAACATCAAGAGAATTTTTTTATTGCCCTCTGCTACAGTACTCCCACCAGAATACAGTTATACTAATTGTCAAACTGCGATGACCAGTATTATTATGTTATGTCTAGTTAGGAACTAATGTTTTGTACATTTTTGTATGAGGAAGTGATATAGCTTGCCCTGGAATTCCCACCCACTTTCTTTTTTCTTGTTGTCAGCTTTAATATATTTATGCCAGAATTTAAGACAAATGAAAACAAAAAAGAAACAAGAGAAAAAAAATGAACTCTTTTTTGATTACAATGTGTTCTGAGGCACTACACCTTTGGGAATTGTTGATGTTTTGTGATATTTGTACACACAGACTTTTTTGTTTTGTTTTGTTTTATATACAATAAATTAAATGATAATTATACTACTAATTCATTTTTTACATTTTTATTACCAGAGATGCTTTCAGTGAGTGAGGGGGTTCAGATTCAGCATTGACAGTGCAATTCTATAGAATTCATACTTGTTTTCTAGAAGTTACTGTAGAATTGTCCCTGCATGACTGCTATCTGGCCCTCAATAGATTATCGATAATGAGAAATATGTATTTTGAATGCTGGTTTAACATAGCAAGACTAAGAACCTGTCTGTTTGCAAACTTTGATTCCTCTTATACAAGCCCCATAAATGTGACTGTGACTAGAGCAGGAAATACCTGAACTTTTCTTTCAGGAGTCCAATTTTTTTTATGGAGCTTGCTCAGGAAATTGTCCCAAGGGGTTAGGCTCATGGTGTGTAATCTTTGGGTTGTTGACTCAAGATTAGTTTCCTATGCCCCAAGGTCTTCATTGAATGTGCATAATTCACACCACTTGCTTAGCAGCTTTTTGTTGTCTTGTAGAGTCTGCTTCAAGCAAACTTTCTTCATGTAAAGCAACAGCAAAAATTTCTTTCGGCATGAAATTATAGAGAAAGTCTGTGTGTGAATGCACACCTGTTGTGCACTATCCTTAAGATTATTGCCTTGAACTGCAAGAACAAATGACTGCAGCTTTTAGTTGGAGTCCAATTTAGCACTAATAGTTTAGCAGATTGGATCAAGAATTCATAGTGTTAGTCAAAAGACTGTATCATTAGCCTTTTAGTAGATTTGAGGAACAGAAGAACAAGTTGGGAAACTTAGGAGAATGAAGTATTATTGCAGTATTATTGCAGTCCCAGGCCGAAGAACAATGGTCTTCACTAAGCTGAAATCCACCTCAGCGTGATACTTTTAAATTTCTTAAGGACTGTCTCTTCCCAAGAAGCATGAAAATCATGTAGGAAATTTTGTAGCCATAATCATTGAATCATGATTGAATCAGAATTCTACCAAATGAGCATTTTTTTTTGCTGTAGATCTATATGTATCGCTTTCTTGTGACATATGCATGCGTTTCTAAGACATGATAAACTTTGGAAGTAGCAGTTAACCTTGGAACAAACATATTAATCTCTTTAGAGCCACTCAAAATCCTGTTATTTCATACAGTGCTTCACAGAAGGCTCCAAATTGATCCTGAAAATTGGAAACCATCACTGTGTTACCAACTGGTGTTTTGTAAAATAGAAAGAGTGTAAATGTTTCATTGCTACATTTGAGCGTATTTTGCAACTCAAAGATGCCTGAGGCCAATACATTTGTGATTCAGTTCCACTGGTGCTAATATATTGTAATACCTTTCACGTTGATACAAACAGGAAATTGGCTGCTGACTATGTGCATGTCAAATACGAACCATGTGAAAAGCATCTTTGTTGTGCCTCTTCAGAAATGTCCCTCCTCATTCATAAGGAAATGCAAAAGAAATTGAGAACACCGGCTCGAGGAGGAAGACTGGTCAAACTTGGTACCTTAGCTCTGCTTTTCCTTGTCTCAGCTCCCTGGGAAGATAAGCTGTCAAGGAGTTAAACGGAAACACCAAGGGAAAAGGCAGCCAAAATCGAATTTGGGTTTCAGCAATTTTCCTTGTTTTCAGGGAGGGACCCTTCTGAAGAGATAGAACTTGGCATGTTAAAATAAAATGCAATGCCTACAGCAGCTCTTGAATTCCCTCAAAATGTGGGTATTCCTTTCTCCAAGTAATGCTGACTTAATTTTCTGAATCAAAAAGTAACACATTTTTATCCAAAACTGATTTTCGTTTTGCGGTTTATTGTTAACAAATCAAAGGAAATGAAGATTGCTGGTCTCGTCCTCTCCTTCCCTCGATTCCTTGAAACTTTCTGCTACATCCCATTTTTCTAGCATGATCATAATCACAATAGTGTTTCCTTTGAGAAATGGAACTTCTCTCTGTATTTTTGCTGGATTGCCTGATGTTGATTCCTGGGTTTTTGTATATAATTTTTTTTCCAAAAGATATAAAAAAAATTATCACAAAACTGTTTGCATCAGGGTTTTGTCATTTTCCTCGGAGTTGGGAGGGATATATAAGACCTGTCTTGTTTCTTAACTATATTTCTTAACCTCCAATCACAGATTTCCTTTAAAACAGTCATCCTGTTGATACCTCACTGGTACTTTATAAAGTGCAAGTCATTAAGAATCCTGTTAAATTAGCTAATAATTCTCAAAATTGTTATCCAATACATTTAGAAGGTGTAATTCAGAGAAGACTGGGATCATTAGTGGCTATAATTGTATTTTTCTCTTGCATATGATATAAAAACACCATTAGTTCCAAAATTCCTTACAAGAGTGTCCTGTTGAACCCACAATACATCTGATGCACAATACAACATACCAGTGATTCTCAATCTTGTCTTCACCATGGACCCCTTTTAAATACCTTTTGTGGCCACAGACCCCCCAAGACTTAACCTGAGATTTAAATCATAAACCGCTTTGGTCGCGCTGATCAATGATCTCTGGAGAGCCAGGGATGGAGGTTATGCCTCTGTCCTAGTGCTCCTTGACCTCTCAGCGGCCTTCGATACCATCGACCATGGTATCCTTCTGCGACGACTGCGGGAGGTGGGGGTGGGAGGCACTGTCCTACGGTGGTTCTCCTCTTACCTCTCGGACAGGTCGCAGTCGGTGTTGGTTGGAGGGCAGAGATCGACCCCTAGGCCCCTGAATTATGGGGTGCCGCAGGGTTCGGTCCTGTCCCCCCTCCTGTTTAATATCTACATGAAGTCGCTGGGTGAGATCATTCGACGGCACGGGATAAAATACCATCAGTATGCGGACGATACACAGTTGTATCTGTCCGCCCCGTGCTAACTCAGTGAAGCGGTTGACGTGATGTGCCAGTGCCTCGAGGCTGTTAGGGCCTGGATGGGGGTTAACAAGCTTGTATTCAATCCAGATAAGACCGAGTGGCTGGTGTGTTTCCCTCCTACTAATTGGCCAAGTTTTCCATCTCTCAGGCTGTGGCGGTCAAACAGTACGCCCCTCAGACAGGGTGCGCAATTTGGGAGTCCTCCTAGATCCACAGCTGACTTTCGAACACCACTTGTCGGCTGTGACCAGGGGGGCATTTGCCCAGGTTCGCCTGGTGCACCAGTTGCGTCCCTACCTGAACCAGGAGGCCCTCACAACAGTCACTCGTGCCCTTGTGACCTCTAGACTGGACTACTGCAACATGCTCTACATGGGGCAGCCCTTGAAGAGCATTTGGAGACTTCAACTTGTCCAGAATGCAGCCGCGCAAGTGATTGTGGGTGCACCTCGGTTCACCCACGTAACACCTATCCTCCGCGAGCTGCACTGGCTGCCTATTGGTCTTCGGATACGCTTCAAGGCGCTAGTCGTCACTTATAAAGCCCTTCATGGTATTGGACCTGGGTACTTGAGAGACCACCTGCTGCCAATTACCTCCAATAGACCGATTAGATCCCACAGATTAGGCCTCCTCCGAATTCCATCCACCGGCCAATGCCGGCTGGCGACTACCCGGAGGAGAGCCTTCTCTGTGGCTGCTCCGACCCTCTGGAACGAGCTCCCTGTGGAGATTCGTACCCTCACCACCCTCCAGGCCTTCCGCAAAGCCCTAAAAACCTGGCTGTTCCGACAGGCCTGGGGCTAAAGAGCTGTTGCCCCCCCGTCCCGAATGGTATGACTGTTGTGTGTTTTAAATCATGTATTGTTATGTTTCGTCTTTTTATTTCCTGTCTGTACCCCCCTTCCCTGATTTGAATTGTGAGCCGCCCTGAGTCCCCTGCGGGGAAAAGGGCAGCATATAAATGTAATAAAAATCAATCAAATCAATCAATCAAAATTTTCCACAAATCTTTCCAGATCCCTTGATGATATTATGGCACCTAGGGGTTCACCGATCACAAGATGAAAACCACTATAAACACAATACAGTCCATTGGAGTCACTCATTGGGGAAAGACATTAAAATACCAGAACTGGATGTTACAAGAATGAGACCAGACCGAAATTGACAATTGTAACCATAACCTAAAATTGGACTAAATATGAGCTTACAGAGGACAAAACCAGGAATCTTATGAAAAACACACCTTCAGAAAATAGCTAAGAAAGAATCAAAGCATTAAGAGCCAAACAATATTTTTATTTATTGAATTTATTTTCTGCCCTTCTTGCCGCAAGGCAACCCTTATGTATGCACCAAATAGAAATGTCATCAGGCAAAAATGCCTAGCGTGCAAGCAAGCGCTTGTCCCATTAACCGTTGATGAATTTTACAAATCAATAAAGCACCTAGCACCCAATCAACTTTGGGTGCTAGGAAGGATCTTGTTCATATGAGCTGTTTGAAACATTTGGGGTTTGGGCTTGGTGACTTCCCTTCCTCTATCTAGCCAGCCTAGATGAGTAGGATGTGGGCAAGTGAGGGTGTGCAGAAGAGTGAATGAGTGTAAGAGCAACAACATATAGTACTTAAAACCGGTAAAGCTTTGTTATGGCTTCAAATTTGACAGTCTCACCATTTGGTTGAAAGTAAATTGTGTCTCCAAGTCTTTCACCGCGGATAACCTGTCTATGCATTCTACACATTCTGGCCATACCTCTATGGATCATGTAGCTTGCAGGGCTGCTACAGATTCCACATTCCACACATGCAAAAGTGGGAACAAGTCACATAAGTGGGGCAAGTGGTAATAAGACAAACCTGGGAATTTTTTTTAAAAAGTAACCATTGATTCAACTTGAAATAGACTCTTTTCTATAGTTGATTAGCTGGATGTGCATAATGTACCCTGTTTTCCTGAAAATAACCCTCCCCAATCGGGCTTTTGAACGCATATTCTGGTTTTATGAAATTGCCTTCACCTAATACAATAACAATCGCTGGATTTCTGTGTGTTGTCCCACAAACTATCCAATCCCATTTTAGTCTAACGAGTTGTACAAATGAACCCAACAGCTTTGTACAGTGAATCCTTAATTGATCATGCTATACAAGAGGAGTGTATGAGTTATTCTTGAGTGTCTATAATTCACATCATTTGCAAAGATATCATTTAAGCAATATTATGCAAACAAATGGTGTTTGTATAATTGATATGTCATTATGCAAATATGTCACCATTAACTCATCTTTGATGTTAGTATCACTTTCCAGCCCTACCTCTATGCTGGGTCCATGGCCTGGTAGTTATGTCTAGAGACCTTGACTCCTTGCTGCTGCTGATGAATGCACGGCAAGCCTGTAATAAAATTGGTCTCATCCATAGATTTATTTTGAATGAGGGGATGGATCTTTGCATTGTTGAAACTTACCTGGACACAGGAGTGGGTGAGTGAGATGTTCCCCTCTTGGAGATGTGCCCAGCCAGATTTCCTGCATTACATCGGTCACAATCAGAGTCACAGTAGACATGTGGCAATGATTATCCGAGACACCCTAATGGCTTTGCAGATTGCTAAGCGTCTCGGGCCTTGTTTGTGAAGATGAATTCTAGCAGCAGCAATAGCACTTGGATATATACTGCTTCAAAGTGCTTCACAGCCCTCTCTAAGGAGCTTAGAGAATCAATATATCTGTGGTTAGACAGGCATTGGAGTTCCTTCAATCTGCTGTCTCTTCAATTGGCATGGACTCAGAGATGTCATGTGATTCACCTTTTGCAATCTTCTGACAAGCAAAGTCAAGGGGGAAGCCATATTCACTTAACAATCGTGTTATTAATTTACCAACTGCAGTGATTCATTTAACAACTGGCAAGGAAAGTCATAAAATGGAACAAAACTCACTTAACAAATTTCACACTTAGCAACATAAATTATGGTTGTAAGTTGAGTACTACCTGAATTTTTAAAAAAAGTATAAATACATTAGACCAAGAATACCAGAAGAAGGAAACAGATCCTTCAAACATCTTCCAACAAAATGAATATCTGCACAACTTAATTAAAAAGTGCCTGACTATTTGAGCCACTACAGCACAACCACACGAGCCATGGAAAGGATAACATTACTATACATTACCATACCATTACAACTGCACGGATACACTATAGCACACACCAACTAAAGCCCTCCAAAACATTTTAAGTAAACCAAAAGACCCAGTAGCCTGAGAAGGAAAAAAACAAAAAAATAAAACAGGAGTCATCTATAACTTCCAGGGTTAAGGACTATAACAGCCATTATGAATATCATGCTGATGACTAGCAGAGCATATCTGTAAACACCAATTAGCAGTCAGAAGGAACAATTAAAGCTCCTTAATCTCACAATATAGACAGAATCAATTGCAATGTAGACTGGAAAACTATTAGCATCTTAAACCAAAATAAATAAATAAATGCTTAGAAGTTTAGCATTCAGACAAATCAACCATCGGCAGACTTACTTACATACCATCAGCAGACTTATCTACATACCATTCAAAAGAGACAAACAAAATGTAAGAAACAAAAAGACCAGAAGATCATTTTCTAAAGCCAACGCCCAGACAAATAGCGATTAATATCAGACAAACTATCAAGAAAACAATATTTCAATCAAAGAACTATGAAGAAAAACATATACTCCACCAACTGACAGAGAAAACTACTGTATACAAACAGGAAACAAACCCCATATTTATTCACACAGAGGTTACTTAGTTGTGTAATGGGGCCCAGATATCATAAGCCAGCCAGTTAAATGCCAGAACATCAATGATTCCATAGTTCAACCCTGAGCCATGTATATAAATATTCTCTTGTAATGGATAGCTTTATTTTCTTACATGAGATTCCCACTATTTTTGTGTCATAAATGGAAATCTGTCTTTATTATCATGTTACTTTTATACTGAATACAGCAAATGAAATTCACTGATGTAGGTTAAAAAACAAGTATTCACAGCTGTCTTATATGGTTAAGATGGTGCATATTTCTTCCCAAGAGAAGTTTGCTATGTGTGAGAGGCCTCCAATGTCTAATAGACTAAATTAATTGCTGCCTCAACACCATTTTATATATGACCAACATAAGAATTTCTCTTGAACATATACACGATAAATGAAGGTAAAAAGAAGAAGAGGAAAATCAAGTCTCAAATATTATTTTCTGGTGACTCATTTGGATCTCCATAGTCTCCTCCGATGAAGAACAGCCTGGGGAAAAAAATCACCCTCTCCAGTTCTTTGTTTCAAAAAAAAGCATGCATGAATTATTTGCTTGGATGAATTACAGTATTATTATTTGCAGGGGGGTAAGAAACATTATTTGGAAACTTGGGAAAACAAAAGTAAGCTTTATCTGCACTTATACTGATGCTGTTTTACCGAGGACAAATGACAGCAGTAATTTTGTTTTAATCAATAGTCCAATTGATCTTCAGATTTGATGGAAGCTCTTGCATGCCCAGCTCATCTAACTTTGAGATGTCTTTTATAGGTGTACTGTAGAAATCCAAGACATCGCCCACACTCTTCATTTGATGGAGCTGGTTATTGGGGACTGTATGGTCCAGATCTGCTGCCATTTGTGCCAATAGCCGATACTTTAAACCAACATCTGCTAGGGATATCCTCTGCCAGTCACTCGAAACTGAGGCTCCCCAAATCTCTCTCACACGAGATTCTAGATGATTCTGGACATGTTCAGGAGGAAGGTATTTTCTACTTCGTGGTGGAGGGCAGACATCTATCACAGGGTAAACATCTTTCACGGGTTCTACTACTGATGGTTGATCTTGTTTCCTGTTGAAATAGAAGAGGATTTTTAACCCAACCTAGTGTCACCTTCAAAGGGATGGGGAACTCAGTGGCTACGACACTGAGCTTGTCGATCAGAATAGTCAGCAGTTTGGAGGTTCAAATCCCTAGTGCCATGTAATGGAGTAAGCTCCCGTTACTTGTCTCAGTTTCTGCTAAGCTAGCAGTTCGAAAGCATGTCAAAATGCAAGTAAAAAAATAGGAACCATTTTTGGTGGGAAAGTAACAGTGTTCCGTACGTCTTCAGCGTTTAGTCATGCCGGCCACATGACCACGGAGACATCTTTGGACAGCGCTGGCTCTTTGGCTTTGAAACAGAGATGAGCACCGCCCCCTAGAGTAGGGAACGACTAGCATATATGTGCAAGGGGAACCTTTACCTTATCGTCACCTTCATATTCAAAGGCTTACTATTTATAATTTATATCCTTTATTCCAAGGTAATCATTCTCCCAAAATAGTTTGTGGCTTGTATAAATGTTTGTAAATCAAAACACAATATTACTTAAATCCAAACAAATGAAGTCAATGATCAACTCTTTTCATAAAGTCATGGGTAGTAATAGACCTCTGTGACAAATAAAAAAATGTGTGGAATTTTGTTGGCAGTCTTCTTGGTTCAGAGATCTGTCCCACAGATCAACTGGTTAAAAAAGCCTTGACATCACCTAATCTTATTGGCATTGTTTAAAACTGCTGCATATGTAGGCATACATCTAAACTCAGAATCCTTTCCCTCAAAATCTCATACTTCAGGGACACACCTCATATTTATTAATACCAATCTGACTACTTTGCTCAGTTTGCTGAAAGAATAAATCAGTTACTTGAACCTAAATTTTCAAATTACCAAAGCCCTTGAGCAAAAGTACATCTCCTTAATAGATTGCTTAGGTATTTGCTGATGTTCCCTCAAGAGTCATCTTAAGCTAGCACTTTATTTTTAAATGGAAAATAGGAAGGAACTAACCACAAAAACTAGTTAATGCAGACCTCCAATTTATTGTTCTGCTTACCTCACTATAGGCAGAGAACCTAATCTGTGTTATGATCAGCATTTGACATCATTACTGACTGATCAGCATTTATTATACAACCATATAAAGGCTGTTTGTACCCTCCTTCAGTGGATGGTACTTATACAGGTAGTCCTTAACTTATAACCATAACGGAGCTCAAAATTTATGTTGCTAAGTGAGAAATGTGTTAAGTGATTTTTTGGTTGGCACCCAAATTATTCGTGGTCTGAGCCATTCGGGAACCGAGGTCCCACTGTACACTGGGACATGGGGAATTCCCCCCCCCCCTTATTTTCAAAGAGCTAAAAGTTGCCAGCAATAAAAGAATCTAACCAACCACATTGGCAGGAAAATGTGGAACTGTAAATCAGGGTTTTGAAAAACATATCGCCCTGGGAAGAGCACTATTAATCATTGCAACTTCAGAGATCAGAAAACCTAATACGAAAGACTTAAGTTTAAAAGTGCCTGACATTCAACACACAACTGGAGGCTCTCCAGGTAAAAGCTGCAGGATGAGAAAATTTGGATGTTGCATTCCAAGGACTCACTCTCTCCTGCAAATATCTGGGCGACCATAAGAGGGCAGCCCAGAGTTTCTCTTTGCTGCCATCTAGTGGCATTTGAATTTTGGCACCACAATTCCGTTAACCAGAGGTCATCAAACTTGGCAACTTTAAGACTTGTGGACTTCAACTCCCAGAATTCTCCAGCCAGCATAGCTAGCTGGAAAATTCTGGGAGTTGAAGTCCACAAGTCTTAAAGTTGCCAAGTTTGGGAACCCCTGCCGTTAACCATTCCCCCACTATCTCACTCCAACTTATCCCCATGTTATATATCCATCCCAATATGATGAGCCTCTTTCCGCGCTTGCTGCATGGAAAGAGGCCCATCAGACACTTACTTCTTTCCTCCCCAGAAACTCCTGCGTCCAGGAACCCCCAAACTCAGCCGGTGTCTCCACACTTTCAGCAGCACGCTGGGAGCCGCCATCTTGCCGACGCATAGAAAGCGCCGCCCTGCCGCTGGGCAAGAGAGAGCGCGGAAAGCCCTTTCCGCGAAAACCCTTGGCATTGTGGGATGTGTAGTTTGTGCCTTTCCCAAAGAGACATACTACTTAGAGGTAACTGGACGCGATTAGTGCTACCTTAATGCGGAGTCTCTTGTAATCAGAAAATAGAACCGCTTGGCTCAGCTTTTATTGGAAAACAAGCAGCATCAGTTTGAAACTGAGCAGGTTTTAATTGCACCGTGACTTTCTTGCCCCTCTCTGCCGCAGAGAAGCGAAGATCGCTGAGTCTAGCTGGAATGTGATTTCCATTCTCTTTGGGTGAGATTTATACAGTTAGTCCTCCAGTTGTTTAGTGACCATTCAAAGACGTTACAACTGCGCTGAGAAAAGTGACTTACGACCATTTTTCAGAGTTACGACCGTTGCAGCATTTTCCCCATGATCATGTGATTAGAATTCACTTGCTTTGCAACTGGTTCATATTTATGACCATTGCAGTGTCCCAAGGCCATGTGATCACTTTTTGCGACCTTCTGACAAGCCAAAATCAATGGGCTAGCCAGATTCACTTAACAACTGGGTTAGTAACTTACCAACTGCAGTGATTCACTTAACTGTGGCAAGAAAAGTCATAAAATGGGGCAAAACCCACTTAACCAATGTCTCAAGTAACCAATTTTGTGCTCCGTTGTGGTCATAAGTCAAGGACTATCTGTCATTTCTCCATTTTGTTTGGGCGGTGGCCAAAGACGGCCCCACAAAAGTGTGTCTTTTGTGTCCTGCCCTTGGAAAGATTGGCATGTGAAAACTGGAAATGCTGGTAAGGTGAGCTTTGAAGCCAAGAGGCGGCTGATGGCTGATTGAGGCGTTGTTCACACTCTCGTTTTTTTCCAAGTTGCAAAAATGGCCCAGCCCATCCTTTTAGTCCGGTTGGACTCAAGACTCATTCTTGACTAAGATATTAAACCAGGCTATTTTATTTCTACTCAAGTATTCCTGCAAATCCACCTCTAGACCAATACGTTGAAGCACTGCTGTTTTATGTTGGTAGCATGTCCATGCGCACTGTGTGCATTGTTTAGAATAGATACTGCTTTCGGCAGACACCTTCAATGCTATTCCCACAAAGGAATGGATTTTATATGAAAACAGAAATGAACTGTCTACTGCAGGGGTGTCAAACTCAATTTTTGCATCACAGTTGTGTTTGACCTTGGGAGTCCAAGGTGGGCGTGGCCAGCTTGACATCACTTGTGTTCAAGGCATCTGTGGAGACCAGAGTGCTCTGCCAGCGAAAACGGGCCCCCAAGCTCTGTTTTTGGCTGGCACAGCCTCCTGCAACCCTCTGCAAACGGAGCTAGGGAGAACGGAGCTAGGGAGGGAGCTCCGTTTTCACTGGAAGAGGCACTGTGGGCCAGCCCTTTGCTGTTTCCAGGGTGGCCCCAAGGGCCAAATCTAAGCATCCTGTGGGCCAAATCCGGCTCCTGGGCCTTGAGCTTGATACCCCTGGTCCACTAGCTTCTGCTGACATTAAACATCAAATTGTAATAGATGACAGAAAAATAGAACCTCCCTATGAGCAGAAGCTGAAAAGGGCTGTGATTAAACAAGGACATTGAAATTAGGCTATGCCTGATTCCTGCCACCAAAGATCTCTTGTTGCTTTGGGTCAATAGAGTTTTTGAGCAGACAGGTCCATTTGTACAAGTATATAATTTGGTTTAGCCAATAGATAATTTGGGCCTATGAATCATTTATCTAAAGCAGGATTTCCCTGGGTGATGGCTTTTCTATACAATGTGTTTCTTTTAAGTAATTAAATAAATAGTTCATTTCTTGCACTTACATAGTTCAGGTTCTAGGTGTATTCTGTTTTAAATATAAAACCTCTCTCTCTTTCCCTCCCTCCCCCCTTTGCAGGAAAAACATCTGAAAGGGTCTTTAGAGAGATTTTCAAATCAGATGTGCCTTCTATAGCAGAATTGGATTGTCCCACAAAAAGCAAAAGTACAATGGGACCAGAAATGAATGACGGATACAGTCTTGGCCAAAGTTTCACAGCCGTTTAATCTTTTCACAGTGGTAAGACATTTGCTCAGAGTTTATAGACTGGAAAAGGCTTTCTCTGCTTCCTCTTTCTTGGTATTTTCATGTTGTTCTCATTACATGGACATTTTATTCACATTTCTCCTCTTGGATAATAATAGGAAGGGAGGGAGTCATAAAAAGGCAGTAGACCAACGAATGATAGATTAGATCCTTAAAACCTGCCTGGTTCCTTATGAATGTATTTACATTCATTTGCATGGTGCCAAAAGATTTACAAAGTACCATGATGGCTTTTATTGCAATTCATCCATTTGCTGTTCCTACTAGGAATATATATTGTGGGATGTTTTCTCTTTTGGCCTTTTGCCAACTGTAGGAGAGAAGATGACTGAACTGCCATGCTTTATGTACTAGTATGTCAATAAAGGAGAATATTTGTAGCTCAGGGTTGAAATGAGGGATCCTTGGTGTTCTTGAGATTGGTTGTTTTGGTTGTTAACACTAGTATGTGTAACTGGGACTAAACAGTGATTGGGTGGCTGCTCCACTCCTCTTTTCAGATGTGACGTACTGGCCTTTGCAAGCTAAGCCATTAATCTGAAAAAGAAAAGGGAAAGATACAGGTAGTAACAAAAATAAACAATTGAGAAAAATCAGTTAATCTAAGCCAAGCTTAAGTTTCTAAGCATGGTGTTACTCAGCGTGCCCTTGTTATAGTACTGTATTTAACTATACTGAACAGTTTTTACAAGACGTTAAGCGGTCAATTTGACTGGTGGAAAAATACACCTGTTCACAGACTATATTTATATCAACTATGATAACATGTAATTACAGTATATAAACAATGTAATTTTATATCAAATGTATCAAATGTGAAAAATTGCATTAAATTTGAAATATTTGTATATTATATATGTTATGTAGTAATAAATCTTTTCTAGATAGCACAAATGCATTAGCTATAGAGACAATCAAGAGGAATTGTGAATTAAATATACCACAAGACAATGGTAGAAAATCCTCACATCTAACTGTGTACATTTCACTTTAATGATGCTATCATAGAAGTCTCCTCTTTTTTCTTAATGCCTTTAAATACATCTCAAGGCAGTGAACGTACCTAATACTTCTCTCTCCTATTTTCCTCACAACAACTACCTTGTGAGGTGGGTTGGGCTGAGAGAGCTCAAAATCACCCGGCTGGTTTTTATACCTAAGGTGGCATGGGTCTCGAACTGTCTGTCTCCTGGCTTCTACCTTAACTACTTAACCAATACCAATACCTTAACAAATGTGGCAAGAAAAATTGTGAAATGGGGCAAAATTCAATAAATTTCTCACTTAACAACATAAATTTTGGGCTCAATTGTGGCCGTGCATTGAGAACTACCTGCACTTATCTTCAGTGTTACTTCATTCTGCTGTAGCATTAAATTTCATATAGAACAAGCTTGTTCTTTCAGAATTGTGGAATTGTTATATAACTGTCTACCTTTAGAAAAGTTTCTCTTGAGTTAAACTCAGCTCCTATAATTTTATTGATGTGTCGTAATTTTCTTAGCAGTAGTATGGAAATTGTCATTGTTGCTTTTGGACAATTTTTAATATTTTCCTATTAAATATACAGTACTGAGATTCCCAGGTGGGTTCCCCTCCAATTATTAGCCAGGTTCAACCCTGCTCATCTTTTTGAGAGCAGGCAAAAACAGCCAGGTTACATCCCTACAAATTGAAAGCTCTCTCCCTCCCTCTCTCTCTATCTCTCTCCCCTCCCTTCCTCTCTCTCTCTGTCACTCTGTGTGTATGTGTGTGTGTGTCTGTCTGTCTCATTCACTCACTCAATCACTCACCCTGTGTGTCTCTCTCTGTCTTTCTCCCTCCCTCTCTCTCTATCTCTCTCCCCTCCCTTCCTCTCTCTCTCTGTCACTCTGTGTGTATATATGTGTGTGTGTGTGTGTCTGTCTGTCTCTCACTCACTCACTTAATCACTCTGTGTGTGACTCTGTCTCCCTCCCTCCCTCTCTCTCTATCTCTCTCCCCTCCCTTCCTCTCTCTCTGTCACTCTGTGTGTATATGTGTGTGCGTGTCTGTCTGTCTGTCTGTCTTCTCTCACTCACTCACTCAATCACTCACTCTGTATGTGTGTCTCTCTCTCTGTGTCTCTGTCTGTCTGTCTTTCTGTGTGTCTCTTCCTCCCTCCCAACCTGCAGATGGGCTCCGGACCAGCGGAGCCTCTTCCTTCTTTTTAACCAGGTGATCTTTTCTAAGACATAACAAAGAACCTTAATTACAGGCTGAACAAAAGAGCCCATCCGGGAAGACGAGTAACATGAGGGTGATCCCTCATGTTACTCAGACCAGCTGAGCCTCCCTGGATGTCGCAGCAGCAGCAGCCCCAAGTGCGCCGATCTCTGCATTTTTCGCATCGGGGCATGCTGCAAGAAGAGGGAGTGAGTTAAGACCTTTTCTAGCCGGCCCAAAGGACTTCCCCAGACTTGCTTTGCAGCAATCCAGAAAAACGTCTTCACTCATTCCCTCTTGCAGCCCACCCCATGCGAAAAACGCTGAGATGTTAAGCAGGGGAAACATCTGTTGCTTCAGTTAGAAAGGAAAGCAACTTCAGAGCTGCGGCTGGCGTCTGGCCGGCAAAGGCTTCCCACTGACCTCCCCCCCCACCTCCGAGTTCCTGATAGATGGAATTATTTCAGCAACATCTCCCACCACCACGGCACTCCACCCCCCCCCCCCTCGCACGTCACCTCCGCTCCGTTCTCCAGCAAGCCTCATGGTTTTTTTTTTGCCTTTAGGAATAAGAATGTTTAAAAGGCTTTTTAAAAAAATTGGGAAAAAAAAGATCATGCAGGTTCTGCAAGAGCAAATCTCCATCGCATGGCTACGTTTTTTTCTTCCTCCAAATAATGGTCACCACTTATTGTAGTGAGTCAGCCTCCTAACTTCAGTCCAGGCTCTGCAATTACCTTCTCTCCCCCCCCCCCAAACCCGCAGAAACAGGAGGGAATCGGTATTATCGTTAGCACTCTCTCCCATGCCTGGCCTCCCCTTCAGAGGTAAGGGGTGGGGAAGAGCAGATCTCCCAGGGACACAAATATTCCCCAAGTGCCCACCACCCGCTTCTCATAGCTCCCCCCCCCCCCCGAAAATGGGAGAGGAGTGAAATAATGCTATGCTTTGGAAACGAGGATCTCCAACGCCAGGTCCATGCCAGGAGGTTCGGGGCTTCCCTCCAGGCCACCTGCACAGCCAGCAGCTGCGTCCACAGCCTCCGTGGGGAAAGGTGGGCCATGGGAAAGGGGAGCAAGTGCACTCCCCGCCTGCCCGCTCCAATCTCGCCCACCCAGTTCCCAAACCCTCTCTTCGGAAAGAGTTCTCCAGCAGCCTCTGGCAAGGTGTTTTCCCCACCCCACTCGGGCCGAAAGCAAATAAAATATAAAATGCTGGTTTACCTTTCTCTGCTGCTTCTCTCCCAGGCTGGAGCCGAGAGGAGATCCTTGTCCTAGTCTTCCTGCTGCCCTCGTGGCACGGGGAAAATGGACGGTACTTTGTCCCTTCTGTCTCCCCGTTGCTGAGAAAAGCAACTCTGGGAAGGTCCTTTGGTGGCGGCAAAGAACCTGCCTGCTAGCAAAGGACCTTCCCAGAGTTGCTTTTCTGAGCAACGGGGAGACAGAAGGGACAAAATACCGGCCGGCTGGGACTGGGGGCAGGGCAGGCTTATTTCCGGGTCCAGTCACAAAAATAGGACTTTTTAAGACACCCCACCCCCTCCGGGACACGGGACAAATTGTGCTGAAGCATGCCTGTCACGCAAAAATCGGGACGTCTGGTCACCTTAACCTTAACCACTAAACTAAACTCTCCCTTTTATAGTACAACTACTATGATTTGATCACAAAATTTGCATGGTGAGGTTCTATCATTCTGAGCTTGGTTTAACTCAGGTGTATCTCATTTAACTTGGGTTTACTGACTTAATGACATATTTAGATTTTTACCTGATATACCAGGACAGATGAGCTTTTTTGTACTTGGGGCACATTTTTCAATTATAATTATGGGTCCCTTTTATAAATTTGTCCTCCAAAGAGTGTATCCAGTAGTATGGTAACAGATAGCTGGATCATTTTAAAAGAAATGAAATTTGAGGGAAGATGCATCCATCCCTGTTCTATTAGTGAAAAAATGCTAGAAATAGCTTGACTGAAAGCAATAATATTTCAGTTTGAAACATATACTAGTTATGTTGTTTAGTTTTGGCACCTTTGAGATTCTAGTTCTTAAGGATATTGGCTTACCTTTGCCCGTTTCATGAAGGCCTCTTGGGAAGCCTTCTTATTCTCAGGCTTGCCAGACCAGGCAGCCAGCGCTGATGCTTGTAGAGCTCGTCCGTATGAGAAAGTCAGCTTCCAGGGTTTGGGCAGTGGGCACAGATTGATAGCATTGAGGTTAATGGAGGCCTCCTCTTCACTTTGGCCCCCAGAAAGGAAGCAAATTCCTGCAGTTTGAATCAGATTACAAGATGGCTCAAATTTCTAAATGATAAAGTAACTGTGCTGGATTCATAGTGATCTTTCATATGATGTTTTATATGATTAGACCAAAATCTCAGAAAGAAATGATGGTTAGCTACTTCCATATTACAGATAGTCCTTGACTTACAACCATTCATTTAGTGACCATTCAAAGTTACAACGGCACTGAAAAAAGTGACTTATGACTATTTTTTGCACTTAGACCGTTACAGCAACTCTTTGGTCATGTGATCAAAATTTGGACACTCGGCAACTGGTTCATATTTATGATGGTTGCAGTGTCTCAGGGCCACTTGATCATCTTCTGAGACTTTCTGAGAACCAAAGTCAATGGGGAAGCCAGCTTCACTTAATAACTATGTTACTAATTTAACAACTGTAGTGATTCACTTAACAACTGTGGCAGGAAAGGTCGTAATGTGGGGCAAAACTCATTTAATTGTCTCGCTTAGCAACAGAAATTTTGGTCTCAATTATGGTCATAAGTCGAGGACTATCGTATTGTCATGAAAAATATGTGAAGTTGGACTTCACTCACTTCTGTTTATGTGCCTCAAATATTTCTTATCAAATCATTTTTTTTTAAATTCCCCTTTCAAGGGAGAAAGTTCCTCAAGGTAGTTTACTTTTCATGTTTTTCAAGAATTTCTTATTTTTCAAGAATTTAAAGAATTTTTTAAAAGAACAATTAAAAGACAGATAATTTAAACTACGCTATCCTGTAAACATTCCATTTCAACAGAGGCCACATCTAAACATAATAAAACCAAACCCAGCAAGATGTCAAATTAGGATTGATAAATTTTGAACCTGCATCGTACAATCATTTAAATGTAGACTGAAATTTTCTGGCTTATTCAAAGGAAGACAGGAACCTTTCTACTGAGAAGTTGTAATAAAGATGGGGCTGCCCCAGTAAAAAACATCTCAGTAACATAAGATGGACCTTTATTGCCCCTAATAGGCCACATTTTGTAGGGAGCCTTTCAAATCACCTGATTCTAGCTATTTAGTGATTTAAACATTCATTTAAAATAAAAATGGACTGTCTCACATACCTAAGGAAGGGAGTGAACTCCAGTAAGTTACCATGCAAGATGGGAGTGATAGCAGGAACTGCCGTACCTAGTCACTCCATTAAAGCATGAGATGAAAGTAAGATGTGAAGACCCAGTACACTTCTGGAATAAGGAGCTAGAGCAAGGCTGTCAAACTCCCAGCCTGCAGGACGGATACGTCACGCGCTGGCCATGCCCATGCCCGGGTTAGCAAAGGGGGTGGAGTCCTGATACCTCACGTGATGCCACCGTGACGATGTGAGTTTGACAGCTCTGAAGGTAGCTGCACAATTGGCAAGTGTGAGTGCAAAAAGATTTTGTGTGCCTAAAATCAATTCTCACTATTGGATAGAACGTTCACATGAAAACGCCACATTTTTTTCCCTTCACAAACCAAGAAATATTGATTCAGGATGCTCAAATTATCTTTAAAACAGCCTTAATTAGGTAGGAAAACCTGAAATTAAATAATAACTGAAGAGAGTTCTGTTGCTCAAATCATAGGGTCTGAAGAATTACCTGGAACAGCTGCTGGAACTGTCCGAAGGAGAGCTGTAACTGTTGCCATGGCCACATCTTGTGGGGTATATTTCTTGGGACAAGCTTGTCCAGCTGTCACCATGTTGGGCTTCAGCAGTGTCCCTTCTAAATAAACATGGTGGTCATTCAAGGCTTTATAAACAGCAGCCAGCACCTGGAATGCAAAGAAAAGTGATGGTGAAAGTGTTTAGAACATGTTTATAGGCCCACTTCTTTTAGTGTGGTAATTCTCAGATAAGTGTACCTGTATCCTCAAACAAGATGTTTCGGCAACAATCTTGCCAATAAGTTTTCTTCAGTGTCTCCATGGCTACTCAAGATGGCTGTCCTTCCTCAGTCTGGTACTTTCCTTCGGTGTCGGACTATAGCCTCTATCATTCATTAACACTCACACCAGAGGTGGGTTGTTCCCCATTCGGCCCGGATTGGGTGAACCAGTAGTGGCAGCGGGAGGCTCTGCCTACCTGCCCGGATGCTTCTGTGCATGCGAGTGTGTGCAAGCGCACATGCACGCACGAGCAAACCAATAGTAAAAAAATGGAAACCCACCAGTGACTCACACTGACTGAAAATGATAGGAGTGCAACACATTATCATTGATTACACTTTGCTTACATCTAAACAGGTCCTTTAGATCAGGGGTCCCCAACCCACGCCCCACTACTGGACGGTGGCCTATTCGGAACTGGGCCGTGTGATCAGTGGGCCAGCGCGTACATCAAGTGTGCACAGCTCAACTTGCAGTCAAGCTACGTGAGCATGTGTGTGTGTGTGTGCTGGACCGCTACTCACATGGCCTGATTCCCTTATCTCCCCTGATGGGCTGCCAAGCCACGAAGATTGAGGACCGCTATTGTAGATGTCAAGTAGGCAACTTCCTTTAACCTCAGCCATTATGGTCCAGGATAAGAATTGTAGGAAGGTGTGACTCAGTAACATATGCTTGTCTTATATTTTTTAAAAATGGAGAAAACAAATCTTGATCTTTAGTTGTTTCACTTCCAAAGGCATTAGACCAAGATTTCAAAGCTGACATTTTTTTCATGGTTTGCATGTACTTTTGCCTATTTATTTCTAATAAAATTACAAGTCTGCACAAATCTCTAATTTGTACCCATAATTTAGGAGTAGAATGAATATTGACAGACACAAAACAGTTTGGACTTGAAGTCCTTGAAGAGTAGAAATACATTTTAAGTGAGTAAACCCTGATAACCAGGGATGAGACTATTGCACCCAAGGGAATTTAATTTTAGAATGAAAAGTGGACCAGACTAATAATGTTGATGATGTCAATTGCAGAAAGCAGATTTACTTGGAACAGCTTCTATCCTGCGACAATATCTGTTAGGGATATAATCTTAATCTTGGGTTGACAATATACTCTGTATGTGTGTGTGTGTGTGTGTGTGTGTGTGCCATGATTGAAATAATGTATCTGTCACTTTAAATGCTCAAGTGAGATGCGATTGGATGCTGTTGCTTTAATCAGCCATAAGAGGGAGCAGGAACTACTACTGCTTTGTTCCTGGTTGTTCCTGTATGTTCTCCATGCTTGTTATTAGAGTTGAATACTGTATATTGGATGGTGGCTACTCTGTATATTAGTTACCTGTCTACATGGTGAATCGTGAGGAGAACATCTGTAAACCAACGTGTTGTATCATAGACTGTGTATATAATTCAAGACTACTTATTGCTTGTTTTGGAGAAAGTTTATCCTACTTTATTTTTGTTAAAACAAGTAAAGTTGTTTTAACTTCGGCGGCTGTGATTGATAATGTGACTATTCAGCGGTACATTCCTTGCTACCTTCTGCTACTCAACTCTAGTCTCCAAAAGGAGATATACTTAACAAAGTCAAACATCCAGATTTGCCTATAAGGACTTGATAGGTAAACTAAAATGCCAAACCCAGTCTGAACATCTGGCTGACAGTGCAATGATGAATAATAACAACAGCAGCACCAGCAACAACAATAACTCTTTACCTTTTCAGTCACATACTGACATCGCTGCAGGTCATGATCTCCATCAGGTAGGATTTCAGGTTCCACAATAGGAACTAAGCCATGCTGGTATTTAAACAGAGAGAGAAGATTTAATTGAAATCTAGATAGGCTATACTTAAGTTTAGCCAGGTTAAAACTAGGAACGCTCACAATCATACTCATTATCAAGCCTCTGGACAAACTGTCTCCAGCACCCAAATATTTGTGGGGACCTTATTATACCTGTTGGCAAATGCTAGCATAGCGTGCCAATGTGTTAGCGTTCTCCTGGATGGCAAGGGTAGAAGGAGTTGTATGTGTAATTTTCAGCACAGCACGCCACTTGCCAAAATCGGCTCCATCTTTCTTATACTGGGCACAGCGCTCAGCAAGCCCATCCAGACCTGAAGGCAAATGTAGAAGTATTTTAGCAGTTGAGTTTTTCCAATGTGGCAAACTCAGTCCATGAAGTTAGTTAATGGCTCTGTTTGTCATGAAAATCCAATACTGAATATATTAGTTGCACTGAAAAATACTTGATTGGCCATGCATCAACCAATCTTAACCATGGATAAGAATGCCATGTAAACAAAACCACTGCCTTCTGGAAGCTTGGAATACCAGATAGAAAAGTTGAATTGTTTTGTGATCTGGAGGAAGCTTTAGACAAGAATTCCTCCCCACTCACCAATAAAACGTTGTAAGCACTGCCCCTATAGCATGTGACAATAATTACTTTTGTTACCTTAAGCATGTAATTGTGTTCCTATTTGAATATAAATTCTACTTTTTTATTCCTAATTTCTTGAGTTTTCAGAACTAGAACACAACCCTGCCTGCCCAATCTAGGGTTCCATTCCTCCCAAGGTTAATTTATTCTTGCTTTTAGTGTTTATAGAAGTCTTTTCCTTCAACTTAAAAGCACTGTGTTCTTTAGTCTTGTTCTTCACTCCTTTTATCTAACATTCTAGCTAATGTTTCTGAAAATTCTATGATGTAAAACAGGGCTGTCAAACTCCCGGCCTATTTAGCAAAGGGGAAAAAAGTCCCGATACATGACGCCACAAGTTTGACACCCTTGACCTAAAAGAAAGTTTACCTTGAATGGTGGTTTCATTGTTAGTTCCTGCCAATGGAGCTGTGCCTTTATCCAGCTGTAGAAAATTAACACAGCGTTAAATGCACATGTATCACAAAATGTAGTAAAGCACACAGATCATTTAAACATGGGTACGACCAATATATGTTGGATGGTCTGGGATCAACTTTACCCAGATGATTTACCACACATAAACTCTGTGTAACTCGACTAAAACACAACTCCCCCCTCTTTACTATCCTTGTTTTTGCATGGCCTGCAATCCATACTACAATAGAAGTGCAGATAAAAGCTGGCTACTTCTACTTTTCTGCAGCAACTAACTTTGGGAAAGGGTATTTGTGGAAATTCTCAGCCAGCCAGGTCATAGTTGTCTCAAAGGTGCTTTTTTCAAAAGGTTTTTGAAACTGTTGAACTGTTTTTTTTTTCTTGAGGAAGAAGAAAACATTTTGCTTCTCATCCAAGAAGCTTCATCAGTTCTGATGGTGGGGATCAGTTCTGATCCTTCCATCCCCCCTTCATCAAAACTGATGAAGCTTCTTGGGTAAGAAGCAAAATGTTTTCTTCTTCCTCAAGGAAAAAAAACAGTCCAGCTGCCTTTTGAAAAAAGCACCTTTGAGACATCCAGGAAAGGATTTTGAAACTATTTACCTTGATTCCAACCACGATGCCCTTGTCCTTAATGACAGCTGGGAAGAGTTTCCCAGCATTGTCCTTTTGATAGAGAGTCTCGTGGAAGAAAATAATTCCCCCAATCTGTTGGTTGATGGACTGGTCGGAAGAGAAGAGAATATCACGGAACTGACGGCGGTTTTCTTCCGTATTCTCCACCTTGATGCGTTGCAGCCTGTTCCCCATTGTCCCTATGGAGAGGGGAAATAACTAAAAGTCAGGAACTTCGTGTTGGTGACCTTTACCTATCATCTGTCCTTTTATTTATAACAAGTTTTAAAAGCAAAAGAAGATGGTAGAGTGTGCATCCATGAATAACAAGCAATGATTTGTAAAATGCCATCATCTAAAGCAGTGATGGTGAACCAAGTGCCGAAAAAGAGAGCATGCGCATATGTGCGCAGCACTGAGTGCTGAAAAGGGAACACTTTGCCCAGGTGCACGCTCATCTGAGCCGCGACAAGGAAGAGGAGCTGCCCGGGGGGCATTCACATGCCAGAAAATAAACTTCCGGTTTCCGGTACGTGCATGCGCAGCAGCCAGCAAGTTTTCCAGTTACCGCTGTGCATGCGCACACACCAATCAGCTGATTGGCGTGCATGCTCACTCTGGAAAATGGAAGATCAGTTCTTCTGGTTTCCGGCACTGCTGCAAGCACAAAAGCCAGTGGATCTTCGCATGCACATACACGCTAGAAACTCGGAACGGATGACACTGCGTATTCCAGGCGACATGGCTAGGTGTGCCTCTTCAGGCACATGTGCCATAGGTTCGCCATCACGGATCTAAAGTATTGCTGGTAGTATCACCCATGTGGATTATACTCCTTCAGATCACAGGCATGGAATTTAAACTTCACTTTCAACATCATGTGGAAATATTCTCGATATTTATAGAAAATTGGCTAATCTCTCTCTCCTATATCATATGGGGAAATTGGGATTATACTAGCAATTTTTGATTTGAAAAATTCACATTTTTTATCCTTTGCCTGTGGTCTGAAAATGTGCAGTCTAGGAAAAGCAGAGAGAGATTAGAAAACAATGTGAAATTCCTTTCTGAATATCTTCCCTTGGCTTGTCTAAGGCAACTCTGAAAATGAGCCTCATTCATCATTTACAATGGTGCCCCTTATAGTTGAATCATTCACTAGTGAAATGAATGAATCTAACCTTTCAGCCTCGATAGAAAAGAACAAAAGTGATGGTTTGATGGCACTTACCTACAGATTCATCTGCAGCCAGGATCCCTTTGCCAGTAGCTACAATCCGCTGAGCTGTGTCAGAGAGTGCCTTTTTCTGCTCCGGAGAGAGAGTTGGAAAGTGATGGGTCATGGTGGCTGGAAGAAAAGTTCCAAAGTTTTAAAATACATTTATTTGGATATCTGAATAATCTTATGATTTTTTTATTTTATTTTAGCAACAGCAGCATCATTATATTGGCATAGTGTATTTAAACAGGAAAATGACACGTTCTTACCCACACTGAGGTTTTCAGCCATTATATATCAGTAAAACAACAAAAGAACAATAAATAGTGGATTTAAAAAATGTCTTCAGCTTCAAAGGGCCCTGGACTTATTTTGGTTGGGATTCAGACAGGAACCTGGTATACAGATACCATTGTGCAAATTTTGGTGATCTCTAGAGGAACCAGGACTATCCTAGTCCTTGATGTCTTAACTGTTTTCAATACAATTGACTGCAGAGACTTCCTGGGAGGAGCCTGCTGGTGGTGGCAGCAAAAAAATCAGCTGCCTCCGAATTCCTGGCTACGTACCTGTTTAGAGGATCTTCCATCTGACGTCTTATCAGGTTTTCTTATCCTTCAGGCAAGAAGGAAAGAAGAAATTGTTTTGCTGGCAAATGCTCTTCGATTTTTGCAGATTTTGTGCTTGCAGGGAAAGAGGGGCTAGCCCAAGGCAGAACGGCTGTCCGTGCTGGGAATTTCAAACTGCCTTGTGCAGGACAAAGTAGGTCTCCCCCACTCAGTTCAAAGTTTTGTTTGATTTAATCTTATCACGAGCTGAATCCATTTCCGTGGACAATAATTGTTTATCAACATTTTAGCTTCTTTTCTTTTTCTCCTCCGAAAAATTATTTATTTAGAGGCTTTTAAAATGGCGCCGAGCAGGCTGGTTTCTCCGGTAATAATGAACACTTTTTGTTAATTCTCACAAGAATTCACAAGAATTCAAAACAAAAGAGATTGCTTATCATATGTTTTGGTTTCACAATAGGCCAGCAGAAGCTTTTTAATTAGTTTCATTTCTACAAGAATTTTACTCCTTCATTAACTTTGCTTATCTGGAAGTTAAATGGTGATGAATCTGCTGAACGGTCTTGTTACAATGTTTACTCACTGAAAGTTTTGCCAAGCCTTAAACTTCAAAATAAAAGGGGAACTCAGCCTCTTTACTTAAAGCTGCATATTCAGGCAATAGAGTTTTATTAACTGCAGGCAGATAAATTTTGAAATGGCTTCAAAACCAAATATTAACTTGAAGTTGTAAATTTTTTTCTTATTACTATTCAAAATACCAGCTTCAATTTTGTAAAAGGCTTTCTTATCCAGCTGCGTTACAAGATGGCGATTTTATAGCTTCTGCGTTTGATATATGACACACTCAATCAGCTCTATTCTCCTGAAGACTTCTCCTTATTAACTGTTAAAAGTCTATAAATAGTATCCCATTTAAAACCGAGGGGAGCAGAGACTTTGTTTGTTTGTGCGTTTTTTATAATGGCTCCCAAATCGAAGCAGTCTAAGTGTTTCCTTAATAATACATCTCAAGAAATTGTTACAAAATCGCTGCCCTTGCCTCCCACGCCCTCTACTGGAGATCTCTTAACGCAAGAATTTCTTTTTGAAACCCTTAAAGAGTTCAGACAGGAAATTAAACAACTTTTATCGAACTTATATGATAAGCTGGACGCCAAGATTGCTCAAACAAGGGAAGATACGATCAGAGTTATGACTGTTATGACAGACTATGTTTCTGAAATGGAGGACAAATTGGAACTTTTGGAAAAAACTAATTCTAATTTGACATCTAAAATTCAAACGTTACAACAGGAAGTTGAAAATGCTCAAAAACAACTCGTTATGATAAATTACAATAAGACTGCGTTTGCAATAAGAGTCAGAGGATTGCGTGAAAAGGAACAGGAGAATTTGAAACAGACCTTTTTTGAGGCTTTCAGACGTTCGGTGGGAAGTCCGGGATTTAACTTTGATTGGCAGATTCAAAAAATTTATCGCCAGAACTCGTGTGTAGCAAAACAACGACAGCTTCCGAGGGACATAATTATATATTTCACCACAAGAGAATCCAGAAATGAGATAATACAGAAGTTCTACAATAACAGGCTGCGAATCGATGGACAGGACTTGATTGTTTTTAAAGAAATACCATCTCAAATATTAAGAGCAAGGAGAGACTACACTTTCTTAACTGAAAAACTCAGAGATTCTCAGATACAATATAAATGGGAAGTGCCATCTGGTATCACAGTCACATTTGAGAACCAAAAATATCGTCTCAATTCTGTTTGCGAAGCCCGAGATTTTTACTACAAAACTCTGAAGGCGGGACTTCCTGATTCACCCAGACTTGGAGAAAGACAAGGAGAAGGAGAAGATAAGCAGCGGGACACGTGGCTACAAGGCGGAGGGTGTTGCTATCCCCTTCCGGAAGGGCAGAAGAGTAAAGAATAAAGATCCAGCTATGCCTTTAAAATACTTCTTAAATTTTTAATTTGAATAAAATTTCAGGACTCCTGTCTGGTATAAAATGACAAAGCTGTATACCGATGAAGAGATATTGAGACTGAAAGAAGCGGTGCTGAATTTGGACATATATTGTATGGGACTTATATAAGACTTGTTTGAATCTTAATTTAAACTGCGCATGATCTATTCTTTGGGGCGAGGAGAGCGGAGATCATAGTTTTCTTGGATTGTGGTTTGGGATGAATGGAGTCGGGTGGCGTGGGGAAGGGTAGTGAAGGGTAGTGAAAGTTCAATTAGATTACCTTGATCCAGAATGTAAGCTGATTTTTGTATAAATTGCTATTTGAATACAAGGTTAAGAAAGATTATCTGGAGAGTCTACACGAGGGTGGAGTAAATATGAGAGGAGCAATGGATGAGGATAAAATATATATGCGGACACGGGTAAAGGCAGGATGGGAGGTATAGAATTTATATGCGGAAGCAGGTAAAGACATTGTTTAAGATTTTTAAAATAATGAGAAGCTGAGTTTAATGTTAGAGAGTATATTGACTTCTCTTTCTTGGGGGGGGGGGTTCCCCCCCTTTTTTTTCTTTTTATTATTCTTTTCTTATTTTTTTTTATTTTTTATTATTTTGTAACTTCTAATCTATTTGGTTTCAATATACTCCAGACTTTGCTTGATAAAGAACGATGCCGGGAATGGGACCTGGGAAGTCGGAAGGGGGTCAGGGAGGGGGGTTCAGGGGGTGGGTGGGGGGGAGGGTGGAAATATAGACTCAATTTTCAGAACAATGAATGCACTTGGATACTGTTGCTTTTTTTTTCTTTTTTTCTTTTCTTCTTTCTTTTCCTTTTATTTTTCTTTTGTTTTAGTACAAAACAAATAGACCAATGAATACTAGAAATACACCGAAGCGAGGTGTAGAGGGAAAGAAGAGGGGGGAATTAAGAGGGAGTGAGAAGGGAATGTAAGGAGGGTGAGATGGTGGGAAGGGGAGAAAGGAATGGCTGAGGGGGAGGGGAAGTAGAAGAGGGGATTGTTGGAAGGGAGAAATGAAAGTTGGAGGGGTAGAAGGAAGGGTGTATGTAGGATAGAAGTGTTATGAGTTGTTTATTGCTTCTTTTTTTTTTAACTGCACAGTATTTAAGTGATTGTATAAAGGAAAATGAAAATGTAATAAAAGAATCTTTGATTAAAAAAAAAAAGATATAATACAATTGACTGCAGTGTCTTTCTGGACCACTTTGGGGGATGAAGAATGGGAAGCACTGTACTGTAGTGATTTTCCTCTTCCTTTATAACTGGTCCAAGTCAGTGTTGGTGGGAAGGAGACTATGAACCTGAGTTCCTTGATATACGGGGAGCCTTAGGACTTGGCATTCTCCCCTCTCTTGTTTAGTATCACGTATGACCACTAAGCTGATGATATATCTAAGCTAAGCCTGACTAAGTGGTGAGATCAAGGTCTTATCTCAGTGTTTGGAGGCTGTGAAGGTCTGGATAGTGAGAAACAAACTCAGACTCAACCCTGGCACCCTGCCAAATGAAATGTATGTAGTTGGACCAACTTAAACCAAATTCTCCATTCTTATTCCAGAATGGAACTAAAACTGTGAGGCCCAGTGGGGCAGGAAGTAAGCCCAAGGCCTCTGGGGGGCCCAGCCAGGTGGAAGGTAGGCCCAAGGGGCCCAGTGGGGTGGGATGCAGGTAGGAGTATCCCTGAGGTCTGTCATAAGGGCTGGTGGATAAGTGCCCAAATTTTGTTGATGAAGGAATAAAGCAAGAGTTCCTGCTAAAAGAAAAATGGAACAGCAACATCTCCACACGAGAAGGCAAGAATAACAGGAGTTCTGCAGCACTCTCATCTAAGCCACAGCTGAGCTGGAGATAAACCAGCTTAATTTTCCAACACTGCTGACATCATGGAAAACAGATGTCTGGAGCTGCTTAGAATCCTCATGTGGACATGTTCTCAATGTGCATCTTTGCTTCACGCACAAAGGACCTTCAGAATTTGGAACAATATCTACTTAGTCCTACATTCTTCAAGCAAGAAGCATTGGCATCTCTAGAAATTGGTCCTCCTTCTGACCATCTCAAATGTAAGTAATATGTGGCACCCTGTTAATTTTAAGGCTGGGAAGTGGGGAGTTTATAAGATTATTTTCTTCTAATAAAAACCTACAAATAAACAAATTCCTTATTTAGAAAAGAAAGGTAAACAAAATCAGGGAAATCCCACATTTTCAGCCTTTCCTGTTTATTAGATCCTGGGTAATAAGAACAACAAGCTGAGCAATTATTTTCCATGTTTGTTAAGATTGATACCCAAGACATTTTGCCTTTCTGTAATTCTGATCTAATTAACATCTGGCTTGATAAAAATGATACAATAGGCTCCCCAACTTAAAACCAGAGATCAAAACTTCCATTGCTAAGCAAGGTAGTTATTAAGTGAGTTTTGCCTCAATTTGCGATCGTTTTTTAGCACAGTTAAGTGAATCACTGCAGTTGTTAAGTTAATAACCCATTTGTTAAGTGAATCAGGCTTCCCTGTTGACTTTGCTCGTCAGAAGGTTGCCAAAGATGGCTGCGGGGCACTGCAATTGTCATAAATATATGCCAGTTGCTAAGTATCTGAATTTTGATCACATGACTACTGTGCTTCCCTGAAAATAAGACAGGGTCTTATTTTCTTTTGACCCCCAAAATAAGTGCTTGGCCTTATTTTGGGGGAGTTCTTATTTTTGAGGTGCAGGAGGTGGCAAGTGTGGTCACCTCATGGCTGCCACTGTGCTGCAATACTTTCAGGGAGGGCTTATTTTGGGGGGAGGGCTTATTTTAGTACACGCGCTCAAAAGCCCAATTGAGCTTATTATCTGGGGAGGTCTTATTTTCAGGGAAACATGATATATGCAGAGGCTGCAATGGTCATGTGAATTTCTATGATTTATGTAGGTATGGGTCAGGTAATCTTCATTGCAGGCTGTGGATTGTCCTGTTTCAGACTCTGTTAAGAGAAAAGATAAGTGGTTCTATCATCTGCCACTGGCCACTATGAATGACATTCAAGACTGTAGTAATTATTTTCTAATTACTAATTCTAATCCGATATTGCATTAGTATTGCACTATACAGTAGAATTCAATATGGTTACTGTCCTGAGATAGAAGTTGTTTTTCAGCCTTTGTCCTTGTTTTTATTATCCTGTACCGTCTGCCAGATGGTAATAGTTTTTTTAAAAAAAGTGCCCAGGATGAGATGGATCTTTAAGAATGTTTTGAACTTTTTTAAGGCAGCCGGAGCTATAAAGCTCTTCTAAAGTGGGGAGAGGGCAACCAATGATCCTCTGGGCAATGATGTTGACCCTCTGGAGGGCTGTGCCACTGTGCAATTGGCAAACCATACACAGATGCAGTAAGTTAAAATACTCTCTATGGTGCAGAAGTAGAAGGTCACCAGCAATTTTTCATTCAGTTGTTGTTTCTTGAGCATGTGAATGTCTGTATGTGTGTAACACTACCACTTTTTTTAAAAAAAATATTTCCTGGGATGACAAGAGCATCCAAAACCACAGGTGATCACAAAATATGATCCTAAGAAAAATTGTACAAAGTTTTTTCCATCTGAATAAATGAATGCCTGACTATATAAGGAAAGTTTCTCTCTAAACATCTTTGATAGGAAGAAGACACTAAAATGCATCTTTTAAAAAAGTTTGTTTTAACTGTTTTAACCATTAAACTGTTTTTAATATTGAAGGGTTCGGTTTTGGTTTGAGGTCTTATTGCAAACTGCTGAGAGTTCTTTAGAATTGGCAGTATAAAGTTACATGTGTGAAATGGGCGACTATATATATCAAATAACTAAATAAGTGTGAACAAGAGGGAAAACATATTTTCACTTGCAAATAGATGTTAAGCTCATTGCAGTTATACCCTATTCCCCCCCCCCATTTCCCCCATCACCAATCAATAGATTTTGGCATCCTGTACTTGACTAATTCTGGAGACAATTTTTAAAAGGAAGTTGACACTGCATTGAAAAAAAACCCCATTAAAGTTTCTTTCTTTCTTTTTTTTTTTTTTTTTTGAAAAGTACAAGTCATAATAAAATAACAGACTTTGGGTTCTAGGAAAAAATTTCCACTCCCTCCTCCCCCACCATAAGGTGCTGATTGAACCTGTTTGTCACACAAATAATTTGCATTTTCCAAGCTTAAAAGTTTCACAGTGAAAACATGGTATTGCAGTACTATAAAAATGCGGTGGCATTTAAGATATACCAGGAGCATCAAAAGTAAAGAAAACTTTTGGCTGTTTGCCTAATCAAGTTTCTGGCAGCGAAACAACAGGATCTGGGCAGGAACAGTCAACCTAGCTGGAATGTAAAAACCATGTCCCCCCTCTCTTTCTTTAGTGCTATAGAAGAAGATAGAGGGGGAAAATATTTCCCTATTAGAAATAGCACAAAGGTTGTCTTCTGTTAATATTACATCAGATGACAGACCAAAGTGCAAGAACTGAGGTCAGAAGAGGGTTAGCGGATTGTGCCTTCCAGCTAGGGTTGTTGCAGTGTGGACTGGTGTGTGTGTGTGTGTGTGTGTGTGTGTGTGTGTGTGTTTTAGGAGGGAAGATAGATGTGCAATTTGCAAGGTCTCTTGTGAGTCTTTTAGGATGTGTGTCCAACTTTTGTTCCTAGGTAATGGACAGTTAATGTTTAGTTTTGCTAAGTCTAAACCATGGTTGTGTGGAGAATAATTAACCACTGAGTACAGCCATTACATGGATTAGAATGGTTGCTCTTTTCATTTCCTAGACCCAGAAGATATCGACTTTAGTAGCAATCTAAGCAGGTTTGATAATACAGTGATTTGCTGTATTGATTAAAAAGAATCCTGGATTAGCAGAATTTTTCTATAGTGCGTTTATAAAGTACTTATTTAATTATACCTTACATGATTGATATGATGGTGAAAAACAGGAAAGAGTAGTGTTATTTATGGTGGCTCACTGAGGTCTTGGATGAAAGGCAAAATACAAATTTAATAAATAAATAAATCTTCTATACTACAATTGAATGAGAAGCAGTTTAGTGTGGTGGTTAATACATCTGACTAGAAACTGGGAGACTGTGAATTCTAGCCCCACCTGAGGCAAAAAGCCAGTTCAGTGACCTTGGGCCAGTCACACACTCTCAGCTCTAGGAACTAAGCAATGGCAAACCACTTCTGAAAAATCTTGCCAAGAAAACTGCAGGGACAAGTCAGGGCAGTTGCTAGGAGTCAACACTAATTTGAAGGTATGTGGGTGGATGGGTTCAAGACGCAAGTGCCATGTGACAGGTTGAGCTCCTGTCCTTGCCCAACTCCTGCATTCCTAGCTGTTTGAAAGCATGCAATGCCAAAGATAAATAGGTGCCTTTGCCATAGGAAGAGAGAGCGATAGTGCAACTAAACATTAAAATGCACTAGGTGCATTTGTAGATTTTTGCAGACCTGCAAGAGTGAAAAGATAAAACTTGCCTTTTGCACAGCATTCAGTCAAGCAGAAAGCTCTAAAATTTCAAGAGGAGGTGGGGTGGGGGAGGAGAAAGAATAGTATGCAGTACTATGGTCAAGAGTCATGAATTTCTTCAAAAGTAGGGCAACTTCAAAGAGTTGGTGATCATAACCTGCTCCATTGAATTTACTGGACTCACTATTTCAAGCACAATATTGAGTCCAATAAAAGGAGCCTTCCATCAGTTCACAGTTTCTAGATGTGATGTACTGCACATTTCTCCACTTTGCTCATGGAATGCAATGGGTATATATGAGTGTCCAAATATCACATTACAGCTATAACTCTCCTGGGTGATCTTACCAATGTATGCCTCTTTGACTTAGCATAATATGGGACACAATAATATATACAGTATTTGGAATGAAAGGATTGAATGCATCCATACTGTCTTTTGATTAGTAACAGTACGAGCTCTCAAAAATATTTATTTTATTTAGTTATGTATGTGTGTGGGTGGGGGAGGATTCCAGAGTGTAAAGTTTATCTGAAAGAAAAGAATTATAAATAAGTATTTGATTGTATAATGGAAAAGAACATGCAAAACAGAAGTTTCTGCCTCTTTGCTTGTGTAGAACTGACCAATATTGCTTTGATAGTCGTGATATCACTAGTCGTGATATGCATGCATTCTTTTTTCACCAAAAAAGTCCTATAGTATCCCAAGGCACCCAAGAAATTCTTGCCACCTATCATTAGTGAATTTTAATGTTCCAGGGGCTCTATAGTACTACCACAGAGATAAGTATCTAATTATTGCCAGCACTTTCCACAAGACTTTCCCAGACAATAAATGAATTATTCCCAGACTTTAAAAGAATTAATGCGTTTTGAAATCCAACATTCCAGTTCTGTGTTCATCTATATATTTATCCTTTGAACCACAGCTTCCATGCAGCTCAGCCATAAATGGATCTCAGTTTTTTCCACATCCATTGCATAAACACTAATAGTCCAGCTATTAAAGTTTTGCGGTATTTGTATAATAAATAGCAATAGAATTTATACACCATACCGCTTCATAGTGCTTTGCAGCCCTCTCTAAGCATTTTACAGAGTCAGCATATTGGCCCCAACAATCTGGATCCTTGTTTTACCAACCTTGGAGAAATGGAAGGCTGAGTCGACCTTGAACCAGTCTGGATCAAACTGCTGGCAGTCAGCAGAATTAACCTGCAGTACTGCATTCTAACCACTGTGCCAGCAGGGCTCTTAGAAGTAATAGAGGAAAAGGTAGCACTATACCAGCAATACATAAATAAATAAAATAAAATATTGGAAAGTCCATGTCCCTGATGAACACCATTGGGAGAAAAGTAGTCCTGATACAGCCATGGGAAGCCTAGCTGTGTTCCTCATCCAAAGATGACTCTTTGAATGACTTTATATTGTCCTCCTCCTGGTATGTCAAAACACACATGGCCACTATTCTGGTTTTGGCACACAGTAAGAACTAAGAACCTTCTTTATGTAGAGAAGATAATAGGATTTTCTTATCTGACAGTAAATCAGCTTTCCTAATAGATTTTGCAGTCCTTGACTTAACAAGGCATGTATCATAGCCTTAATGAATGTTTGCCTGAAATCTTGGATGAACATTAACCTACATCTTAAGCATTTGTTCAAACCTACTCTACAACCACCTTGCTTGGAGCACAGTTGGGCAACATGTGGTTCCTTGAATGCTGTCAAACTCTTAATTGTCATAAGTCCAAGATAGCACGGTCATAGGAAAGACTGATGGCAGCCTCAGTCCAACAATACCTGAAGGGTAACATATTTCTCACTGAGGGATTTAAATGTATGCTTACTGGGGAATAGGAACAGCTCCACCAGTTTGCTTTTGGGTAAATGGCTCTTTAGGGACTGGCTGTCATTGCTTAGCTTTTGTTAATTCTGTATGTCAATCCTGTATACATCAGTGGTGGGATTCAATTTTTTTTTACTACCAGTTCTCTGGGCGTGGCACGGGAAGAATACTGTAAAATCTCCATTCCCTCCCTACTCCAGGGGAAGGTTACTACAAAATCCCCATTTCCTCCTTATCAGCTGAGACTCGGGAGGCAGAGAATAGATGGGGGCAGAGAATAGATGGGGGCAGGGCCAGTCAGAGGTGGTATTTATCGGTTCTCCAAACTACTCAAAATTTCCACTACCAGTTCTCCAGAACTGGTCAGAACCTGCTGACTACAATCTCTGGTGTACATCCTCTCTCGTGGTATGTGGAAGAGTGCTCACAAGATTCTATAAGCCCAATAAATAAATAAAATTTCCAAATTCCAAGTGTGTCATCATCTCATGAAGATTGCTTATCTTTACAATGAAGGACCAGTCCTTCCAGTCCTGTTGCTCCATGATTAAAAGCAGAGATGCTGAGAATTCTTCTTCCGCAATATCTGGAAGAGCCACAGATCCATCCCTCCAATTTAAGATGGTAAAAGACCCCAAAAGAGAAGTATTAACCATACTTCAGCCCTCTGCCCTTCCCACTTCCATTGGAGCGCTTTTGACCTGTTCTTCTATCTTACATTCTGTTCCTTTTTACTTGGCGATCCATCTTTATTGCTGACGTGGCAAAGAATTAGGCTGCTTTTAACAGGACTAACTTATTGCATCATTGGAGCCGACACTCAAATCTTGTTAACGACATTGAGGGATCCGGGACTTGTCGCCTTATTCCGGATAGGGAGACATTCCGTAAGCGGCTTTAAGAGGGGTTGAAATCCCTCGAGTGAAGATTTAGGGAGAGAAAAGGGCTTTTCTACACCGGAGATACAAACCATTTTCAGACGCAAAAAGCGACTCGTTTCCGAATAGGAAGACCAAAAGCCTCTGTACAATGGTGTAACGAATTGCAGTTACACAATTACACAACTCTTGAAGACGAAGACCTCCTCGCTCTCTCTTCCTGAACGTAGCTTTCTGAGGGACTGGAGGCTTTAACTCAGGGGTCTCCAAACTTGGCAATTTTAAGACTTGTGGACTTCAACTCCCAGAATTCTCCCAGATTGTTGAACTGACTCGCACCTTTCTCGACCAATGGGCAAAAGCTCTAGGGAGCTCCTGTACCCTTCAGTAAAAGCTTAGAGAGGCTCCGTTTGGAGCGGAGAAGCAGCATCTCCGGCGATCTAGACTTTTCTCCTCTCCCCCCACCCCACTTACCAACCCAAAAAAACTTTCTCTCTCTTCCCTAGTTTCCCAAGAACCCTCATGAGCGCCTTTGCACGTACCGCTTCGGTGGATCTTCACCGCCTCTCCCAGAAGCTCTCGTGAATGGATGAGGTGGCTTCAGCCAAACGGGACGAATTCTGCCACGCGGAAACTTTTTATACCTTTCGCGCAACGCGGCTGGTTAACTCTTCCCCGAATTTTCTTTCCCTCTTCCTCCACTTCAAGCTGGTTGGCACAGTGGAACTCCTCAGCAGTTCTGATTGGCTGTGAAGGGTGATAAGGTCGGCCCAATAAGAAGGTAGTGGTGTTTTTGTGTGTGTGTGTCTGTGTGTGTGTGTGTGTGTGTGTGTGTGTGTGTGTGTGTGTGTGTGTGTTTGCTTGCCTGCCTACTTCCCTCCCCCTCAAACACCCCCACGATATAATAAGTACACAAGCAACTGCCCTGTGTACTCAAGTGCAATACATTTTGCAACGCTTCCATATGACGAAAGAAACAAGATTTTGCAAAGGGGGAAATCAGAGCCAGAAAGTTCTCCCTTGCTTTGAAGCTGTTTGTGAAGGGCTGTTTCTGCTAACTTCAGCCTAGATTTAGCCTAGAACTACGCCACCTATGGTCTGACCTAAAGCCATAAGCCTAACCCTTAACCCCAACCCTAACGCCTAACCCTTAAACCTTAACTCTAACCCAAACATAGTACACAAAACTGTCTGCTACAACGTCCTACCTGTCAATGACTACTTCAGCTTCAACCACAATAATACACGAGCAAACAATTGAGACAAACTCAATGAAAATTGCTCCAATCTCGTTTGCAGAATATACGACTTCAGCAACAGAGTGGTCAATGCCTGGAATGCACTACCTGACTCTTTTGTTACATCCCCAAACCCTCATAACTTTAACCTAAGACTGTCTACTGTTGACCTCACCCCATTCCTAAGGGGCGTGCATAAGCTTACCAGCATGCCTACCGTCCCTCTCTTACTGTCTCCATTTATTCGTGCCCATTTCCTGTGTTCATATTTATGTTTATACTTATACCTTTTATCTTTTACGTTTGACAAACTAAAATAAATAAAACAAAATAAAATAAAATAGGTCCAGGACCTGGGAAGGCAAGGACTTGGAAATATTTTGTACGTGGCCAACATATGGAACAGGTGCAGGTGTTACCTCTTCAGTTTTCCCAACTGTGCTAAGCTGCCCGATATGTTTTGTGGGAAGTTATCATCCAGCCCTCTCCCAGAAAAATGAAATATAGGACATATTGAAAAGGCAGAATATTTCTCTGGATGTGAAAAGAAAGAAACATGCTTTAAAAGACAGAATAGTTGCCTGTAACTTCCTGCCCATCCACACTTTGTCAATAGGCCATTGAGAAGGCCAGGCTAGCCCACTTTGCATAATAAAGACTTCTCCACTGCACCTGTAGGGGGAAGGGATATTACTCAACTCTCCACATGGCATCTGAGAACTCATCTATGGATTCAAAACAGCCTAGAGAGTAGCCCACTGCATGGCCCCATGGGAGTCTGACAACCAATCAATACATTTCTTACACAGGAACAGGAAACAGAGAGGTGGGACTAAACAGGGTATAAAAAGCCTAGCAAACCCCTCCCTCAGCCCTTCTCTTCTTCTCCATCAACATTGAAGTATGTGATCACCTTTTTTGTTCGGGGCTCAAGCCATGTGGCCCTGTCCAACAATAAACCATCTTTCCAAGCAGCCTCCATGTCTCCAGTGTCTTTTTCCCCACTTGGAGCTGAACCCAGAAGGACATTTCTTTCAACAATTGGCAACCCAGATGGGACTCCAAGCTAGCCTAACCAATGGATATGGCCCAGATAAGCCTCCCATGCTGGCACAGATCCCATTGAGTCTGTGGGTGGACTTTATCTTGGCGTTAACCATTGGATCTAAGTTTTAAAGGGTTTTGAGTTTGAATTCAAAGGCTCCCTGGAAAGAAGGTGAGTACCTCTAAATTTTAATTCTCTAAAATTTAATTTAAAGCATGGCAAAGCATGGGAGATGTGTGTATGTGTGCATGTTTAGTTTATTGACATTTATTGACATTTGTATGCCACCCACGCCCTAGGGTCTCTGGGAGGGATCCTTCTGATCACAGCTGGACCTTGGTTCCTTTGTGTGTTTTACCAAGAGAGCCTGGAAAGTATTAGGTCAGGCCAGAGCACAGGACCTTCTGTTAGGAAAGGAGAGTGTGTGTGAAAATGGATGGAAAAATGAATGAAAATTTTGTTGTTGTTGCTGTTGTCCTGTGAAAGCAAAAAGAAAAAGCTCATTGTATGTAAAGAGAAGCAGGTACTAACTGTAAAGGGATAAAGGTCCTCCGCAGATTACCTTTTTGATCTGTAAAACCCCAGCGGAAATTCCCTGGTAGGAAGGGACCGAATACTTCATTGGGGAATTTGAAGTCCTTCCCAGAATCTTTTTTTTCTGAAAACTTATGGGGCGGTGGTCACCCGGCTAAGCCAAAGTGAGCCTCCATGTAATGGGTCATGGGAAGCGTTAGCTCGAGGGTGACGGGAAAATCCCTTGGAGATTTCCTAGAAGCCTGGGACGCCAGGCACATGCCTATCTTGGCAGACATGAAGGCAAGGAAATCGTGTGAGAAATGGGCTTTGCTGAAAGATAATACAGGAAAACTAATTTGGCTACATAAAGGTACGTAAAAGAAAAGGGAAAAATGTTGGGGTTTCTTTTTTCTTTTGTCTGTTTGTCTCTTTGTCTGCTATGTAACCACATGGTTTGCTTGTTAAGATTTGTGCCTTCCCTAATTTAACAGATTTGTGCTGGGAATGTAGGATGTGAAAACCTGAGAGTTCTTTTTTCCCCTCTTATTTTCTCCTTGTCCTTGTGTAAATGTGTGCCTAAGTCTTTGTGCACCCTCAAGGTAATTGTAACTAAGATGTCTCCAATCCAAAAGACAAGGATTTTAAAGTGTTCAATGAAATAAAAGAGTAAACTGGCAGAAATTGCCTTCGCTCAGTTTGTTGCCCCGCCCCCCAAAAAACCCAGAGTACAGAGAAGTTTTTTTTCCCTTCCTTCCTTCCCTATACCTTAAAATCTGTTAAAAAATATTCTTAGGTGTGCATCTAATAACATGTAGAATTGAATGGAATTGATGGTGATATGTTTGACCAGCTACCTAAATAAATAATCTTGGGCTTGAAGCTGTGGGGGAGGGAGAGTAGTTAGGATTTAATCGCTGAGTTTCCCCACTGCTTGGAGAATGAGCCACATGTTCCCCAAGTAAAGGAAATTGAAGATTTAAAGGGACAGAACCTCCCCCAGGCCTGGAGGGAAGTTGAGATCCCTTAATAATAGAAAATGGAGCTTATTGGCTTATGTACAGCTCCCTGAAATAATTGTAATAATTGCTTTGTATGAAGAAATAATGAAATGGGATTTTTTTTTGTATGTGAAATTAATTTACACAGTCTGATTGCAGTGCAAATGTGAATATGTCAATGGTAAAAGTTGGTATGAATATACTTTGATTTCCTTTCATATAAAGAAATAGTAAGTTGCAAGGTTGTTTAATGGTATGTGTGTGTTTGCCTATGTGTTATTATTTCCAAACCTGAAGGGAGGGTGAGATCCTCTAATAAAATAAAATGAATCTTGGTGGCTTGTGAAAAAGCTTCCTGAAATAGTTATAATGATTGGTTGGCATGAGCAAGCATGATTGCAGTATGAATGTATATGTCCCCAATGCCCCAGGGAGTGCTAAGTGAAGAGATTCAGAGACCTGTGATTGTCTGCGTGAATCCCCCCCCCTTTCTTCCTTCTGGGTCATTCTTTGGAGGGAAGCAGGAAAGGTGGGGAGAGTGAGTGTCTGTTCATTTTACAATGAGCGTGTGTATGAAATGCCCCCAGAGATACCCGTGAATGCCTCTGTGCATTTCCCCCCCCCCTTCTTTCCCTCCTGACTTTTGGGTCATTGAAGGGGGGCTGAAGTTTTTCTGCTCACTTTAACCACTTTTTTCCTATCTCTCTGAGAAATTTGGAGTACATGGGTGACCTGCTCATACACCTTTACCTTTCACTGTTGTGATCTTTTCATCTATAAAAGTTATGCAATTACATTTCCTTTTCTGCTCTGAATACAATTTTGATTTTTTTTTCTTCTGGAAATTTTTGAGGTTTAAAATGCTTAATTAAGCCTATAAAAAGAAATGATTTTGAGATATTTTGCTTACATTTGTAAATGTTTTAACATACTTAATGAGAATTTGCTTCCATCTGAATGGAATCTAATATTTTGGAGAGTTGACTCAAAGTACCTCTTTTTTTTAATTGCATTTTTTTAAAGCTGTTCTTCTTCCCTTTTTTACACCTGAATGCATTTTTAAAAGCTTATGAGTCAACGTGCTCTACCCTATGATATTTTGTTTGTTTGTTTGCAACACAAGTTGTTGTCCCTTTTGAAAATTTACTCATCTTACTACAAAAGTGTTTCAATCATAGAAGCAGTGGGAATGTCATGTTCCATGAAATTTACATCGTCTGCTTTCCGGAATAATGTTTGGATTTCCACTTGGACAGAATGGGTGAGATTCCACAACATGAGTTTAGTTTAGTTTAGTTTAATAAGATTTGTATGTCGCCCACTCTCTTGGGACTCTGGGCGGCTTACAGGCAAGGTAAAAGGAAACATTTAAAAAAAAAAAAAAACAATTATTAAAATTCCACATCATGCATTCCGTCTAAGTGGGGCTGGATATTGATCAACAGCCCCAGGCCTGCCGGAAAGGCCAGGTCTTGGTGGCTTTACGGAAGGCCGGATGGTGGTAAGGGTCCAGATCTCTACAGGTAGATCGTTCCACAGGGCCGGCGCAGCTACAGAGAAGGCCCTCCCCCGGGGGGCCGCCAGTCAGCATTGTCTGGTCGACGGCACCCGGAGGAGGCCCAACCTGTGCGATCTTGTTGGTCGTTGGCAGGTAAGTGGCAGGAGGCGGTCTCTCAGGTAGCCAGGTCCTAAACCATGTAGGGACTAAAGATATGTCTGTAAAGAACTGTATACTTGGCCTCTCCTCTTTTCTTCACCTCAGAAACAAAGGACTGCTAGCTCAAACCATAACTCTTGAATTGGCTGCTGGTGATTGCATCCTGATAAAACCTGACATGAGGGGAAAAAACTTAGTCAAGCCTGGGACAGACTCTACCAAGCCTGACTGACCACTCTTACCAGCAAGCTAAGCCTAATGCTATCCAACAGATATGAAAGAATGGACCCTGAGATGGAGAAGTAAAGACCAAAAGACTCTCTTCTATCCCCAGAAGACAGCTGTAAAGACTATGGGGGCGGGTGAAGATTGATCCTAAAGTTTTCTTTCTTTGCTTCCTTCACAGAAATTCATTGTAAGGTTTCTTTCTTGTCTCATTTATATTGTAATCAGTTTAATGTATTCATGTAAGAATTGTATTTGAGAATGGCTAGCACAGCAATTTTGAACACCTTAGATTTCTGTCTAGTGGGAGGGAAATGGAGCCGAGGTGGCGCAGTGGTTAAATGCAGCACTGCAGGCTACTTCAGCTGACTGCACTTCTGCAGTTCGGCTGTTCAAATCTCACCGGCTCAGGGTTGACTCAGCCTTCCATCCTTTCAAGGTGGGTAAAATGAGGACCCAGATTGTTGTTGGGGGTAATATGCTGACTCTGTAAACCGCTTAGAGAGGGCTGAAAGCCCTATGAAGCGGTATATAAGTCTAACTGCTATTTTGTCCCAAATGTCTGTATTTTCTCTATTATAGAAGCAGCTACACACACACACACACACACACAAAGAGCGAGAGGGAGAGAGCCCATTCAGAATTAGATTGACACTATCTCCTCTACACACAGTTTTTCCTAGCTTGATTTTTGCCCTGGCACAAAAGCCTAAATAGTGATTTCTCCCTTTTACTCCAATGGGGGAGGGTCAATTCCCCTCAGGCAATTCCCCCAGTTGAAGAGCTGGCAGAGAGGATCTCCAAAAACAACCCAAAGCCCTCACTGTGACAAAAAACCCACACTGCCCAGTAAAGCAGGATATGTTGCACTGGTGCTCTCATGAGTAGGAGTCCCCAGGCTGTGTAATTTTACAAATACTAGATAGCCTGGATTGCACACCATCTAAACTCAATTTGGCCTCACTAAAATAAGAGCCAGGGCAGGTTCAAGAACCATCCCTTTTAAAATGGGCAGCCTGTAACTTAAAGGGAAAGCATGGCTGTGAATAATTTTGGATTTCTGCTTGTTTGAAACCTGTCTGGAAGCTCACAGAAAGTGATATCTGAAACTAATTGGCATGGAAAATTGGATACTGTAAATTTCTTTCCCTGGTTGCTAGACCTTCATGGTTGAAAGCTATCTAGGAGCCACTGAAGAGATCCTTCTGCTGTCTCTCTCAATGCTTTTTCATCAGAAGAATTAAGTCTCCCTGATCTGACCAATTTTAATCTTTTGTCAAAACATGTGCGTTCCACTCACATGTTTTGAAAAAAAAAGGAGGGATTGTGGGAAGTTATCATCCAGCCCCCTCCCAGAAAAATGAAATATCCTAGGAAATATTGAAAAGGCAGAATATTTCTCTGGATGTGAAAAGAAAGAAACATGCTTTAAAAGACAGAATACTTGCCTGTAGCTTCCTGCCCATCCACACTTTGTCAATAGGCCATTGAAAAGGCCAGGCTAGCCCACTTTACATAATAAAGACTTCTCCACTGCACCTGTAGGGGGAAGGGATATTACTCAACTCTTCACATGGCATCTGAGAACTCATCTATGGATTCAAAACAGCCTAGAAAGTAGCCCACTGCATGGCACCATGGGAGTCTGACAACCAATCAGAATACATTTCTTACAAAGGAACAGGAAACAGAGAGGTGGGACTAAACAGGGTATAAAAAGCCTAGCAAGCCCCTTCCTCAGCCCTTCTCTTCTTCTCCATCAACATTGAAGCATGTGATCACATTTTCTGTTCGGGACTCAAGCCATGTGGCCCTGTCCAACAATAAACCATCTTTCCAAGCAGCCTCCATGTCTCCAGTGTCTTTTTCCTAGGGTGACCAGACGTCCCGCATTTGGCGGGACAGGCATGCCTTCTCATAATTTTTCCCACGTCCCGGGCCATTCCCGAAAGATCCCACTTAATTTTGGCGCCTTCTTCGACTCGCTCCCCCGCCCATCCGCTGCCGCTCGCATGGGCAGGGTAGCATAGTGAGTGAGCGGGCAGATGGGCGGGGGAGCGAGCTCACTTTTCCAGCCCCACTTCCTGACAAGCCGTGGGAAAGCCTCTGCGAAAAGAGCCACCTGGGGCCGCTGCTTCTTCTCCGAACTCAGAGTAAGTGACGGGCGGGGCGAGTGAGCGGGCGGATGGTGGTGGGATCGCTGCCTGCTGCACTGCAGCTGACTCGCCCGGGCCGGGTGGGCTGGGAGGCTTTGGGCGTCCAGGCGGGAAGAGCGCGGAGGAAGGTAGAGCGGCGTTTGACACGACTGCTACTTCTGCTGGAGGAGCCCCTAGATAGGGAAGGCGGGTTGGCGGGGCGGAGCAAGGGAGCACAAGCAGCGGATCCCGGGCTCATATGCAGACTGAGCTCTCCAGGCACAGGAGCGCTGGAAAAGTGCTCCGCTCATGCACTCACCGGGACGGAGCACACTCGCTCGCTCGCTCCAGCCCTGCGTGCCGGCACGTTAAAGTGCCGGCATGACTTTGAAGTGCTGGCTTGCTGCTTGCCTTCCACGTCGGCCCGCGTAGAAGGCAATCCAGCACTTCAAAGTCATGCCGGCAGTTTAGAACTCGGCTGCCATTCAGCGAAACATGTTTCGCTGAATGGCGGCCGAGGGGCACGCTAAAGTGCCGGCATGACTTTGAAGTGCTGGCTTGCCGCTTGCCTTCCACGTCGGCCCGCGCAGAAGGCAATCCAGCCCTTCAAAGTCATGCCCGCAGTTTAGAACTCGGCCGCCATTCAGCGAAACATGTGTTGCTGAATGGCAGCTGAGCCCTGCTGGCAGCCTTCCGGGCCGGCCGGCCATTCAGCGCTCGCACCCAGTGCTCGCACGCCCACAGGATGGCGTCGGGGAGGCGAGGAACTGCACGGGTCCCGCAGCTCATGGTACGGGCGAGGGTTGGCCGGCTGGGAGTGGGGGTGGCTGCTGCCGAGGCCTCCAGCCTTCCAATCCTGGGCGGGGAAGGCGAAGGTTCGCTCCGGAGCTGCGGAAGACCATTGCTGCACCGGGAGGCCTCCGCCCCGGGGATCCCCTGCTCCACCCATTCGGATTACACCCAAACCCAAAGGAGCCTGGGCGCAGGGGTGCAGGCCAGGGAAGACGGGCTTTGGGGGCTCAGAGGAGGAAGGGGCGATCTCCCCCTCCATTCATCTGTCCCACTGCAGAGCTTCTCCTGGGGGAGGGGGAGGCGCCGAATGCGCTGATCCCCGTTTGCAAGACCAACCCTCCATCTTCTTGTCCCGTTGGGAAGGGGGTGGGTGGGAGATAAGAAGGGGGCAGGCTGGCCTCGCTGCTTGCATTTCCCCTATTCCCCCCCTCCCAATATAGGTGCAGAGAAAGAGCCAGGCTTCAGAAAGGAAAGGATATTTTAATAATTTTCTTTGTCTGAATATGATTTCCCATTGAGGAAAAGGGGAGTTTTAATTCCCCACCAGTAAAAATAATGTTTAGTGTTTGAAGGGCCCTTGTGTGACATCTGCCTAGGATCCCACCTCACACACCTCCTCTTTCAGAAAGAGCTTGGTGCACCTAGGATCCCACCTCACACACCTCCTCTTTCAGAAAGAGCTTGGTGCACTTAGGATCCCCCATCTCACACACCTCCTCTTTCAGAAAGAGCTTGGTGCACCTAGGATCCCACCTCACACACCTCCTCTTTCAGAAAGATCTTGGTGCACCTAGGATCCCACCTCGCACACCTCCTCTTTCAGAAAGAGCTTGGTGCACCTAGGATCCCACCTCGCACACCTCCTCTTTCAGAAAGAGCTTGGTGCACTTAGGATCCCCCATCTCACACACCTCCTCTTTCAGAAAGAGCTTGGTGCACCTAGGATCCCACCTCACACACCTCCTCTTTCAGAAAGAGCTTGGTGCACCTAGGATCCCACCTCACACACCTCCTCCCAGCTTGGGAGATGGTGGGATCTCCTGCTTTCTGAGCTTGGTGCAGCAAGGATCCCACTATCCTACTATTTTATTTTTCTTTATGTACACTGAGAGCATATTTACCAAAGACAAATTCCTTGTGTGTCCAATCATACTTGGCTAATAAACTATTCTACTCTACTCTACTCTACTCTACTCTTTTCTATTTCAATTCTAACAAGTTTAGCTTCTCTCTCTTGAAAATGTAAGCTCACATAAGGCATTATAATGCAAGCTAGCCTTAACTTTCAAACAGTTCATTTAGTGACCAAAGTTACAATGGCAATGAAAAAAGTGACTGATGACCATTTTTCACACCTAGTGACCATTTTCACACTTAGCGACCGTTGCAGTATCCTCATGGTCACGTGATCAAAATTTTGATGGTTGGCAACAGATTCGTATTTATGATGGTTTCAGTGTCCTGGGGTCATGTAATCGCCTTTTGTGACCTTTTGACAAAATATAAAATTTTTAATCAAGCCCCCCCCCCCTCCCGTCAATGGTGTCCCTCTTTACCAATCTGAAAATCTGGTCACCTTACTTTTCCCCCACTTGGAGCTGAACCCAGAAGGACATTTCTTTCAACAGTTTGTTTGAACTGCATTCATTTATTCTCAATGTGCACATAAATGTTATGCAAATATTGTTTTCTTTTAGACTTGAGAGAATTCCTCATGAATGACTACGCAGAAGTGGCCTCCGTCAGCACCCTAAGGACCATTGAGGGGCAAATGACCTGGGTTTTGTAATTTGTTAACTAACAGAGTTACTTTGTATTTTACTTTAATTTATTTTCTCTCTTTTCGGATGATATTCAGGTTGATTAGCTTTTAATATTGCTAAAATGATAAACAAGAGGAACATGTGTGATATTTATGGGATGCAAATATTTAATATGTTTAACTACATGTAACTAATTGCCTGTGCAAAGGGGAGGTTACTTTAACCCTGTCAAATCAACTCTCCTCTTGCATTTTCTTCACTGTAAATCGCTTTTAAATGATCTTCTGAGTCAGTTGCTTATTAGGAACAGATTTGGCTTTCGCCATTTAAAAGGAGACCCCACTGAATTTAGTAGGAACTTACTGCTAGGGAGGATTGCAGTCCTGAGTGTCTGCATGTGCCTTCAAGGAAACTTGGACTCTTGGTGCCACAACAAGCTGTCTTTGATGAGAAGGAGCACTGTTTTATCTCTTCCTTTTCAATTTTGGCAGGCCAATTATTATGATGTAAAGCAGTGGTTCTCTCAACCTTTTCTTCACCCTGGACCAGGGGTGGGCTGCTGGAGATTCGCAGGTATTCTGAAAAATCTCTAGCTAAGATTCTGTGCAGTTCGGAGCCCCGCCCACCCCACCCTGCCCCTCCCAGGAGTCCCCATGTGGCCCATTTTGGATGCAAGTAAGTGTAGGGCGCGCATGGAGGCTCAGGGAGAGCAAAAAAATGGGCTTAGCGGTAATTTGGGAAGGGCCTCCAGAGCCTGAGGTGGCTCTTTTTTGCACTCCCAGAGGCTCAAGAAAAGCCTCCAGAGCCCGGGGAGAGCAAACACACACACACACCCCGGTGTGGTGCAGGAGGCTGACTAGGCCACGCCTACCCAGCAACTGGCAGAGAACTCCTTGCTAAAATTTTTGAAGCCCACCCCTGCCTTGGAACCCCTTTTAAATAACTTTTGTGGTCATGGATCATAGCCACGGACCAACAAGACTTAGTTCAAGATTTAAATCAAAAGATTTCTTCAAGCCTTCGTGGACACCCCTATGACATCATAGCCACTAGGGGTCCGCAGACTGAAGGTTGAGGACCAGTGCTGTAAAGTTTGTTCTGATGTGTATCTCTTCCACAATAGCCTAGTGGCTACATGTAGGTAGCACAGGTAATGAAGTCAGAGCAGGGCTCCTAGCAGTATGCTCCCTCCCATATTTGGGCATACCAGTTGCTTTGACATAACACTTACTTATTTCCTTGGCTCAGCTGATAAGGGAGGCGAGCCTGTGGCTTAGTGGCTAATACAACTGCCTAGCATGTAAAAACAGTCCAGGTTCAAATCCCAATAAGGGTATGGCTAGCTGATGAGAGCTAAATAGCTTGACATAAATCTATACTAGTCTCCTTTTATTAATTTATCAGCACAAAATGCAACACTAAAAAATGGTTTCCTGCCTGGAAGGCTCCTAGGGTGAAGCTGAAAGGCAAAAGGGAAGCAGTATGCTCCCTCCCATATTTGGGCATACCAGGTGCTTGGACATAACACTCACTTACATACCCACACACCCACCCACAAAGCCACACCTACCTTAGGCATAACATCTTTCATTCCTCAACTTCTCTATCATTTTTTTCATCCATATCTTCTTATCTCAGTGACTCTATGCTCCTGCTGTTGTTTAATATATTGCCAACCTTTTTGGGCCCTTTTGATGAGAGTGCATATTTGACGGTATGTTAACAAAGGGTATGTCACACAGCTACACTATGTTTTGGGGGAAATGCAATTCTGATGCAGTTCAGAGTAAAGTTTTTTTGTTTTTTTTAATGGATCCATTACATTCATTGCATGAAAGATAGCTGGTGGTTGGCTCTGCAAAATCTCTCTGAGGTTTACTTGATTAGTTGTCCTGAAAGGTGAAAGCTCAAGAATTTTGTTAAACCAACATTGTCTCAGTTTTAATGCAATCTCTCGGTGGCCTTGATCACTAGTCTGCTCTTTCTCTGAGAGATGCAATGTTTGCTAAGTCACTGACATTCTCTCTCCAAAGTTGAAAAGACAAACAAGCAGGAACTTTAGCCACCAGACACAGTAAGGGACCCTGAAGTTTTGATCAGTAAGACACAGTGCTTTACACCCCTCTTCAAGTGGTTTACAGAGTCAGCATATTGGCCCCAACTATCTGGGTTCTCATTTTACTGACCTCAAAAGAATGGAAGCCGAGTCAACCTTGAGTTGGTCAGAATTGAACTCCTGGCAGTCAGCAGAGATGGTCTGCAATACTGCATTCTAACCACTGGGCCATCACGGTTCTCAAAAAGTTGCACAATGTAGAACATTCTCCTCTTGATTTAATACAATACAATAGCAGAGTTGGAAGGGACCTTGGAGGTCTTTTAGTCCAACCTCCTGCCTAGGCAGGAAACCTTATACTGTTTCAGACAAATAGCTATCCAACATCTTCTTAAAGACTTCCAGCATTGGGGCATTCACAACTTCTGGAGGCAAGGTGTTCCACTGATTAATTGTTCTAACTGTCAGGAAATTTCTCCTCAATTCTAAGTTGCTTCTCTCCTTGATTAGTTTCCACCCATTGCTTCTTGTTCTGCCCTCAGGTGCCTTGGAGAATAAGTTGAATCCCTCTTCTTTGTGGCAACCCCTGAGATATTGGAACACTTGATCCCCTCCTATAATTTGATTCCCTCCTACAATTTATATCAGTTATAGATTTCAGTTTTAATTCATTCTTGCATTTGTCTGTCATATGTATCTGAAGACCTGCTGCTATCTAGACCAGAAATCGTGAGTCTTCCCCCCCCCCCGCCTTTTATTCATGGCTCCTCAGCTTCATGTATCTTAGTGACCCCACTCATAGTTGCTTTTAGCTGGAAGTATTTTATCATTTGCACTATTTATTAATTTAAACAGTGTCATAGAAGACAGTGGCACCACAGAAATGTGGCATGAGAAATATATGGCCATGTTGAGACCCAACAGTCTGGACTGTTTGTGCTTTCTATTCAGGATTATGAATTCCTGGGATCGGTAATCTAGAATGGCAGTTGGACTTACCTGAACTGCATGTTTCGAAGAAGGGTGTGGGAGGAGTAACCAATGGGTATTAACCCAGCCCTTTTGCCTAGGAGACTGAGGTAATCTTTTGAGGCCACACTTACGTTCCTCCTTCTGACCTCCCCAGATTAACCGATGAATTGTAGCAGAACACCTGAAAGGAAGGACAGACAAAGAACAGCACAACACACATCGGCTATTGCTTAACCATTGAGCTAACTCAGGCCCCCTTGGCGCTGGGCGCTCTACACCGGGGGGGGGGACTCCTCCCACACCCTTCTTCGAAACATGCAGTTCAGGTAAGTCCAACTGCCAGTTTCCGAAGTGAGGTGTGGGAGGAGTAACCAATGGGACATACCAAAGCTAGATGTCCTGGGAGGGATTTGATGGGCCTGAGCCCCCCGGAGAGTCAAGGACTCCCTGTAATACCCTCCTGCCGAAGGCAGCTTCCGCAGAGGCATACATTTCTAGCCAGTAATGCCTAATGAAAGGCGAGGGAGAAGACCAGGCGGCAGCCCGGCATATCTCCTCTATGGGTGCCTGGGTGGACCAGGCTGCTGAGGTGGCCGCACTTCTGGTGGAGTGCGCTATGATGCCCCCTGGGACCTGAAGTCCCCGTGCCCCGTAGGCCTGAGATATGGCCGCTCTAATCCACCTGCTGATGGTGGCCGGGGAGACCCTGGCCCCTCGAGTGGATGGCTGATAGGATACAAAGAGGGCTTCCGAATGCCTAAAGGGGGCCATGCGCTTCAGGTAAATGCGCAAGGCCCTTCTGACGTCCAATTTGTGCCAGGATCTCTCCCTATCCCTGGAGGGTTGGGGACAGAAATCCTGCAGTACTATCTCTAGGGCCCTGTGGAAGGGGGAATTGACCTTGGGCATGAACCAAGGAGCCCTCCTGGATCCACTGCCGCGGAGAGGCCGTAAAGGCACAATCCGGTTTAGAGCCTCCGCCGCCGCTATATTCCAAGCAGTGACCAAGGACTCCGCCGGACTGTGGGCCAGAGAGTCAGGTATCTCACCAAGTGCTGTCTGAAATCCCATAGGGTCCATCAGGCACCTGGGGCGGAACCACCTAATTGGTTCCCCCTCCCAACAGTGGGGAATTGGTTTCCGAAAGTCAAGCCTCAGTAGGAAGTGATCTGACCATGACAAGGGCAAGATCTTAATGCCCTTCAAATCTAGATCACGTCTCCACTGCTCCGAGAGAAACACGAGGTCAAGCGTGTGACCCGCTGTATGAGTTGGACTCTGAATTACCTGGGTCAAGTCCATGGCTGTCATGGAAGCCATGAACTCCTGTGCTCCGTCAGAGCGTTCGCCGAGTGACGGCAGGTTGAAATCCCCCAGCACTATAATCCTGGGGAACTCAACCACCAGTTCGGCTGACTCGAGGAGCACAGGCAGGGCTGTTGTAACGCTGTTGGGAGGTAGGTACGTTAGAACAAACCCACTTGACCCCCAAGGTCCAACTTCACCAGAAGGGACTCACACCCGACAGTCTCCGGAGCAGGGATCCTATGAGGAACTAGTGACTCTCGGATGATGACTGCCACTCCCCCACCCCTTTACTGGTGTCGCGGCTGGTGGAGCACCTGAAACCCTTCTGGGCACATTTCAGTGAGGGGGACTCCTCCCTCTTGGCCCAGAAACCGGAGCCCTTCTCCCCCTCTGGGACCCTTTCAATGGCCCTGATCTCTAACAGGTGTTTGATGGCCTTGGCCTTCAGGGCCCGCTTGGCCGGATCTGTGGAGGAGGTGAAGGTGCGGAACCTACTAGGGGGGGAGTGAGTGAAACTCCAACTGCAGCCCGAGACTTACAGTCTGAAGGACCCACTCATGCGAGGTGACTTGTTCCCAGGCATTCGCGAAAAGGGAGAGGCGACCGCCAATAGGGTGATCCATGGACGGATCATTTGAACCTGCGGAAGGGCCGGCTGCCTCCTTCTCGAAAGGGCCACTTGCCCTGCTGCTGGTCTCTGAACCTGTCCCTATGGAACTGCCTATCCCCCTCCCTGTGGGACCTGGGGTTCTGGTACCTCTGGTTCTGGGTCTCCACGTCAGACGACCTGTACGAGGATCTCCTGGGATATGGTGCATGCTGGAAGTCTGAGCGTCTGGTAGTTGCTGGGAAGACCTTTCGCTTGTTCTTATCCTCCACCAGGATAGGATCCAGCGCAGTACCAAACAGCTTATCACCGGTGTAGTCTGCTCCTGTTAGGTGCCACTTCATCCGGGACTCTGCCTGCCAATGGTGTAACCACAACAGGCGCCTAGACGCCATTGAGGATGACATTGTCCAAGACACATACTTAACTGCGTCCAGTGTGGTGTCCGCCGAGAACTGCGTGGCTGCCAGGATCTTGGAGATGTCCTGCATCAAGCGAACCTCTGAGGCCTGTCCCTCAGCTGCTCCAACCACAGCACCATCGACCTGTTAAAGAAAGAAGCCGAAGCAGCCGCCCTAATGGCCCATGTTATGGCCTGGAACGTCTTGCGCAGCACGATGTCTACCTTGTTATTCTCTGCCTTGAGGCAGCTGGCGATGTCGCCTGTGATCACTGCTGACACTGAGGCTAGGGTGGCAATTGGCTTGTCCACCTCAGGAACCTGGAGAGCTTGAGCAAAGGTCGGGTTAAGGTTATAAAATTTCCTCCCCTTTCCCCCTGGAGTGGGAAAGGACCCTGGCTTCACCCACTGGGATTTGAGCACCTCTAGAAACATCTCTGGCGTGGGGATCTCCTCCTTAGCCACGGGTGGTCTATGGAAGGGCCCCTTCTTCTTGCCCTTGCTAGTGCTAGGCGTTTCAGACACAGGCTTAGGATCTGTGGGGGGGTCCAGATCTGCTGTGGCATTTGCCTTGCGGAGCAAGGAGCTAAACAAGGAAGGGGAAAAATGCCAGCGACGGTGGAGTCGTCCTCTGCCTAGGGTTCCTCATCCTCAGAGAACCCCACTTCCTTTAACTCTCCCTCTTCTAAATCGGAAGCCTCACTTGCAGTAGAGGGGGAGGGAGAACTGGCCCCTCTGGCAGCCGATGTACTGGGGCGATCCTGGGGGGCCCTGGAATGCTCCTGGGGGCCTCTGCTCCTGGAGCTCTGAGGCTGCTGGCTTATCCCAGAGGCCATCACTTGAGCTAAGGCCCTAGCTAGCATATCCTGAAAACTATGGGTGAGCTCAGGTAAGGCAGACTGGAGCTCTGGTGGCTGAGGATATTCCCTGGGGTCAGGAGATAGAGGAGCCAACCGATGCCTCGCTGGACTGGGAGCCCTGCGCCCAAATGGATCAGCCCTCGCCTCCGCTTGGCGTGCAGGCGATGGGAGGGTGATAGGGAGCTGTGCCCTCTACCTGAGCCCCTTGGGGAACCAGGGGATGCTGCCCGGGCTTCATCCAGGACTGTGGGGAGATCGGGACCTGGAGGGGGAAGGGCTGATGGTAGCCCTGAATCTTCTGGTCGAGCCCCTGGTCATTCTAGCCTCCTTCCTAGGGGCTACTTTCTTGGGGGCCTTGGCTTTGTCCCTCCTAGTTGGGGATCTCCCCCTGGGAGCCGGGGAGACTCCCCCAGAGGTCCCCTTGTCCGGATCCACACCCCCTGGAGCTCTAGGCCTAGCATTCCTGTTCCTTGCCACCTCTGCCATTTACTCACAGTTGAGGTGATCACCAACCTCCTCCTTTCCGCAGCTGGCTTTAAAAGGTTGGATTCAGTCTTCTGCCCCTGAATCCGCTTCCTCGTTCTTCTGCTGCTGATTTGTGGTCTGGACTGCCGGCAGGCACTGCTCTGGAGCCCTCCCCGGATCACCGGTGGAGTAGGTCCTAAAGGAAGCCTCTTCTGGCTTCTCTGGTGCCTCTTGAGCGCTTTCGGCCTCCGTAGCAGAACGCTGATCAAGCGCTCACTCATGTGCTCAAGATGGCGGCGGCAAGATGCCGACTGCCAATCTGCGGTCCGAGCCTCCTCCTGGAGCTGGGGAGCGTTGGGGTGATCTTTGATGGATCCCCGGGCCTCGCTGGTCATCGGTCCCTTCGGAGGCCACGCGGTCGCTCCTGTCGCCTCTGCGATGCGGAGGCTTCCTCCTTCTTACGCGACTGTCCAGTCGCCTGGGGCGCACGCAGACGCTGGCAAGCGGCGAGGCTTGTAATCCAGCAGCGCTGAGCATGGCAGAAGAGGGGTGAAACGCAGCTGAAGAACTCTAAGGTAAAATGCTTTGCTGTGGAAAAAATCCTGTAGGAAAAAACTCCTGAGTCTTCGAAGTGAAGGGAGAGTCAGAGAAACACTCCTTTCAGGCCGGAGACTGAGGTTAATCTGGGGAGGTCAGAAGGAGGAACATAGGTGTGGCCTCAAAATATTACCTCAGTCTCCTAGGCAAAAGGGCTGGGTTAATACCCATTGGTTACTCCTCCCACACCTCACTTCGGAAGCAGGAGTATTTTCATTCTTGTCCTTAGCTTGATTTAGTTTTGAAAAGAAGTTGGAAAAATTGATTTTTAAATATGTTGAGAATCTAGGGCAGGTAGCATGTATATTTCATAAAGAATCTCAGCATTCTAAGACTTTTCTAGAGGTTGTACATTGAGAAATGTGATTCTTCCCTTCCCCCATGCTTATGAACTGATTTACTGCAATCCCGCACATGACAAATCATAGTGAGAATTTGTCCAGACAGGAGGTAAAAAAAGTTTTATTTCAGGTCACCTTCATGCAAGGTTTTTGCATCACTCCCAAATGGTTGCCACATCTCTTTGACTCTACTCTATTGCTTCTGTCAACTGGGTCAACTGCATTAATCTCCAATAGCAACTGAAGTCACTATATTGCTCTTGTACAACGTTGACATTCTGTAGAGCTAAGTGGTCAAGATTTCAAACAACTTTGTGGAAATTGAATAAAAATAGTTGTTTTGTCATTTTAGATGATTTTAAAAAATCAATTTGTGAGCGCCTCAGTCATGTATATAAGATAGGCTGCCTGTAAATTTACTAAATAAAGTATCCTTATCTGTTCAGTACCAAAGCTTATGAAATCTTATGAGCATAAAGGAGAAAGGTCTGCTAGGGCAGTTTCCATTATATATTACAACTCTAGACATTTAGGTAAGACCCAATATGTGGGGGTGTGATATGCTACTTTAAGTGGTAGAACAAGGCATACCCAAAATATTCTTAATTTGGTGCATTTAGTTTGGCAAGGCATTGTTTTATCTTAGTTTTGCACCATTCTTGCAATCAAATTTTGAAAACATCATTTGTTTCTACGATAATGCTAACATTTGCATTATGGTGGCAGCATGCAAGCACCTCTCTTCTATATTCGTGTTGCAAAGCACATTTCATCAGTTGCCCCCTTGCACACCGGATATCTATATCTAAAAATGAGTTTGGATCAATAGTTATAAAGCACCAATATGCTCTTGTTAAAAATAAATAAATGACTTACATTTATGTAAGTTGTGTTTTTTGAGCTGCTGCATTGAATCTTATACTTCAAGGCTCAAGAGCTGCTTGTGGGCATGGCTGTAATTCAATGGTAGAGAACATACGGAGGATACAAATCATTCCAGCAGCTACACGCAGAGGGAAGCTACAAGCAGAGTCTGGAGAAAATCTCTGAATCTAATTCATCCTCTGGTTACAGCTTGGCATGATTACAGGTCCTGCGGGTATATTGCACAAATCCACAGCACAATGGCAATGCTTGTGTGGGGGAGGAAAGCGTGTGTTTCAGAAACCTAGCACAGATACAGACCTGATTCTTTGATGTAATCAGGGCAGCTCATGTGTTATCTAGTCAGCTTAGAATTTAGGCTACAGGTACATTTACATATCTAACTTTGATTCAAGGAAGCCGCCTTGAAGAATACTACACCACCTGATATCATCTTCCATTCCTCCCCAATCCAAAGCACAAAACCCGAACCAAAATTGATGTGGCGCACCGTATTTTCTCCCAACTAACTCTTTGCTAGTTGCACAACTTGTGGTACTTCGGCACTAAATGAGCTGATCAGGCAGTAGAGGGTGGAATCTTCTCAGCTTCTGTTGGCTGCTTTCTGTCTGTACTGCCCAGAGTGGCATAAACTATCACTAGCACAGATGCCTGGTCCTGCTGATCAGCCCCTACCTACTTTCTGTGTCCTAGGTGTGTAGGGCTGACTTGATAGGTTGTGTTCTTTTGCTGTCCATCAATGCCATGCCTGTCAACTTTTATCCACTTGTATATGTAGCGATGAACAGGGAGGGTGCTCAGGAGGAAAGCTTGTCAAAAGCTCCTGAGGGTGCATGCAATCAGCAGCTAAAAACTTGTTATCAAATAACTAATAGAGTCAATGCATTAATGAGATGGGTGGCATAGAAATTCAATAAATAAACAACTATACAAATTGATACTTATCAGGGATATTACTTAGCTATGCTATGTAATACTTCTGACTGGATCCCCCAGAGATACTTTTGGAACATGAATTGTTTCTTTCTACATAGATGTCAGTAGAAACCCCTGACTACTATCTTTTTTTTCCCATTTTCTAAAATTACAATAGCAAGAACTTTGGAACAATACATCAACTTTTCCGAGAACCGTGTATATGGATGATGGTGCATTTATTCTTTAATTCATTTCAATTGAATTCTCATGGAAAGAAAAATACATTTCTTGGTTCAAGTTTTTTTTCCAGGTAAGGTGGAAAAAGCCATGCTTCTTCTCACAGGTTCCCAGAGTTAGAGGACGAGGAAGAAAAAGCTTCTCTATAAAATTGTTAATGTATCATCTAAGTAAGGCACTTGTATTTTTTTTAAATAAAGAACAATATGTGTTATATGTGAGGTAGCAAATGCAGAGGAAATGAAGAAAAATGAGAACGTTACATTTCCTTTAGGATGGTTTTGAATGGTGCGCATTAGATTTTTAAACAGTACCATCAGTACATTTCAAAAGAAAACAAGAGATTGGATTGGCAGTTGTAGAAAATATTTCCAGGGTTTCCTGTCTTGGGGGAACAAAATGGAAAAGAAATGGTAAGAAACTAGTAAGAGAAAAATTAGTTGGTGATTGGCAGTCCAGTTCTAAATCGTAGATGGAGGGTTTGAGTATGAGATTTTTCTGGTGATCAGCGGATTCCAAAAATTTGTTAATGGAGTGATTTGGTATAAGATACACCAGCCAGGTAATTAATATAGGGACAAGAATAGATAGGGCAAAGGAAGAGCCACACTTTAGCACAATCAAACCTTCTGCAGATATGGCTATGTCCATAATATTAGCATCATTAGATTTTTCATTGAATCTAATGGCCTTTTTCATTTTCTTAGCCGTGGCAACTCTGACATAAACTCAGATTAGGATGTTGCACAATTCAGCTATCTCCAACATTTTAGCCGCTTCAAATTGAGTGATCTTACCTTGTTAACTTAAAAGTTTCTACATGCAAGGAGAGTTTGCCATTTGCAAGGGCTCTTGAAGATATATTCAGGAAGTATGCACAAAAGCATACTTAAAAGTGATAGAAATGAAAGATTCGAAACAAGAAAGAAGTAAACATTAAGACAGTCCTAACACTTCACTGAATATGATCATTTGTTTTTGAATGTAGACCAGTCTTTCCCAAGTTGGCATGTTTTTGATTTTTTAGGACTTGAGCCTCCAGAAGACCGAGGGGTAGTGTTGGTAATTTTGCAGCCAACATATCTCAAATGCATCAGCTCAGGAAAAATAGACTAAAGCAATTAAAAAATAGTTTCTCTTTTCAGTGAATGCTTCATGATTATGGAAAAGAACTATTTAAAATTATTTATATGCTGATGCAGAAGAGTTAAAGCACCATCTCTGGTATTTCTACCAAACTGAAGAACTCTTGTTCATTATCTGTAAGCTATAAATCAGAGCTAGCTTTCACAACCTAGAATTCATAAGCCAAAACTACTACCAGTCACATTGGCTGGAATTTTTGGAATTGCTACTTCACATTGGAAGGGCATTGTGTGGAAGGCTGATTTAGAGCTATTACATACTTTTTTTTTTTTTAACATAGAATGCTAAACTGAATTCCAAGCTTACTTCTAGAGAACATCAGTGACTGTAATCAATTGATTTGATTCAATCCCCGGCTTGCAACTGGAGATGATTTAGCTCAGCAAAGCTCGGTAAATATCTTGGGTTGAGCTTTTGCTCATCTGTTTCAGTCCTTAGGAAATATGGAAAAGTCAAAGCAGTTCTGGCTTTTCATTGATCCTGACAGAGGAAAACAACCCCACATGTCTCACCAGATTGGGCTCAACCACAAATGCATGCTCGCCCTTGATACGAAGCATTGAATAAAGAGCAATATCTTTGGCAAAACCTAGGTGACATTGAACATCTTTCATGTAACCCAATGCACGGTGTGCTGAAGAAGCAGAGAACACCATGGCCGGAGTGCAGCATTCAGTCACAGGCATAATGTTGTAGAAGGATGGCGCTATGCGTCGAAGCTCCAAGAGATAGTGGCGCCCAACCAGCTCTACTAGCAGCATGCTGTACAGGGCGAAAAACAACACAATGGACCAACTAAGGCTGGAGCGGCTGGATGCCCAGGAGTAGACAAAGCCCAAGAAGGATCCTGAAAACATGCCTAATCCGAGCCATTCCAGGATCCTCATGGGTTCTGGATTGATGTAATGTTGAAGTCTCTCTGGATGGTACAGTTTGATATAGAGAGCATCTCGGAGGTGGGGCTTTGAGAATCGTGTCTGTAACAAGTGATGGAGGACTGGAAAGAACTCCTCTTCTGGGAGGGTATCATCTTCCACCAACAGGACGTATTCTGGTCTATACAGCTGAAGAGATTTCTCAAGGCAATAGGTGTAATCTTGCTTCTCCTTCTCAAATTGGTTTGGAAAGAGATCCAAATTTTCCTGACCACTGAAGCGGTTCACCACAGGAAAGAAAGTGGCAAGCAGCTTAGCATCCTGGTGGTCGCTGGGATCTGTTTCCACATTGCAGAGTAAGAGCTGATGGTGCTGGCAAGAAGGGCCACATTCGTGGAGCAGACGGTGGAAGTGAGCTGCTACTTGAAGGACATAGTGGAGTTCCGGGCTCCTTTGAACAGTAATGATGGTAATCAGCAACCATGGCTGCAAGGCCTCTTTGGTCATCTTCTCTGATGTATTCTGCAGTCGCTCAAAGTAACGGAGAGCACTCAAACCCTCCTCTTGGTTCTGCTTTAAAAAACGTTGGGTCATTGAGTTCAGGTACCAACCACGCAAGTAGAAATAAGAATGCAGGAGGTCTTGGCAAGTGAAGGGAGCGATCACACCAAATGTCACGACACTCAAGACAAGGAGTTGCAGGAATGGGCTGGACCAACGGCATAGCCAGCGCCAAGACAGTAATCTGTGCGAGAACATGGCTGCCACATCTGCAGTTCGAGAGTCCTTTGGTTTTTTCCTGTGTGCCATTTGGTCAGCCTCTTGCTTCATGCAGAGGCAGACTGTGCAGAGGGCCTTCTAGCAAAATCATGATTAGATCCAATTCTGTAAAAAGTAAAGAAAAAAATATTATGGAGATTTCATGCCTGATGAAGAAGTAGTTGTACTGAAAGCTTTTATCTATTCCAAACAATATTTTGCATGATTACTACTCCTTCTTAAAAGTTCATTTTAAACAATGATGACCGGTTCATATCCAGTTGATCTTTTGCCAATTTAATAGGTGCATTCACATGCCATTAATTTGAAATCAAGGTCCATACTATTCCTCCTCCTCCTTTTAATTTGGCTTTAGAACCTCTTGCATTAAGTAGAAATACTAAAATACTTGATGGAATTGCACTAAGAGACCGCTGCGCACAAGGACCTGCTACAAGCAGACAATGTATTTCACTTATTGAGCATTTCTATTCCTAAACTCACTTCATGAGTTTTATTTTCCTATCTGATTACTCTGTTAATTGGATAAATTATATTAGATGCCACTGGGGCACAACAGTAATTTTGTCACATACATGGAATTTTTACATTGTATTTGACTCTTTTATGTAAGTATTTTCAAGACGTTTTCTCAACAAGCAAGTGTAAAATAAATTCATTGTTTTCATCCAAAGAAATTCCAGATATTTGTTCTAGAATTCTTTTTTTATTAATTTTTTTATTTTGTTACTTAAACAACACATGCCCACACCAGTGGGAAAAGAAAAAATCAAAAAGTCAAAAACACAGAGAAGACAAAAAGAACAAAAAACAAGGCAGAATTCTAGAATGTTCTAGAATTCTTTTTAAGTCTTTGGGATAGGACATGATTAACATGAATTAATTCTAAAGATGCTTGACTCTTTGAGAGGCCTTTCAATGCTTCTTTCATATGTTATTTTTTTTACAGGACACTGAATAAATTACTCTAACAAGGTCATCCTGTGAGATTTTCATTGTATAAATTATAATTACCTCTTAAGAATTTAATTTCCCCACTTTTAGTTTTATCGCTAGGCATTTATTCTAAATTCGTCACCCTTTAGCGTTAAGACGTTTAGTACCATGCTCCTTTTTAAACTCAAGGTGAGATTTATTGTTAGACCCAAATTAAATTCTGTCAAGTATGTGAATATCTCTCTTTGTACTTAGTTGACATTCAATATTTATATTTCATAATTTAATATTTTATATTTAACGTGCATACTGAAAATATTGGGTCACAGATATATAGCTTGATTTTTTTACACATAAAAGACTCAAACTATGAGAAATCCAGGTTTAAAATAGTGGGCAATTCTATTTGATGGGTAAACTGGGCCTCTTATAATATATGATTATTTTTGAATCAATTCAGTTATAAGGAAGCTTTTTAAAAAACTTCTAAAGTATTAAAAAACAAGCTTGCTTTACCTCAAAGTACATCTTGAAGTTTTCTCTTGATTCAGCTCAAGCTTTTATTATTTAGTCTATTTGATCTAGATGTTACTGAAGCTTCTGGAGTTGCAAGTTAGAATACAATAGAATGAGCTAGAAGATATCTTGGAGGTCTTCTAGTCTAGCCCCCTGCTCAAGCAGGAGGACTATACCATTCTCCATAGTGAAAGGAGGAGTATCCAGGATGGGGTTGACCTTATCCTCTCGTTGATTGGATTGAGTCAGATAAGCTCTTGGGATATGCCCCTGGTCCACCAGGCACTGCCCAGTTATCAACTCAGTCCCTCAACTGGACGGTTTGCCATCCTGGATCACCAATAATTTGGAAGAATTTTAAAGAAAGAAGAGGATTAATTTATCTCCATAAAGCAGGAGCCACAAGCGAGCTGCAAAAAAGGCCTGCCAAAAGCTCCCTTGGGGGCGGCATGCTGCCCAGGTATCTGAGTGAGAGAAGTATCACTTGGAAAAGGAAATCTGCTGGGCAAGCAGAAAACAAAAGGCACAAGTCTTCCAAAGGCAAGCCCTGCCACAGAGGCTCCGGTGGCGTGGAGCGCTCCGCCGCTCCCCACAGGGTTGAGTGGCGAGCCGCAGCTTCCTCAAGTGCCGTGGGTCATGAATCGGGCCACCGGAAAGCGAGGGTGGCGCTGGATCCCCACCCAGAAGGTGAGCCTTGCCGTGGAAACTCTGCTGGGCGCCGGAGCACTCCACTGCTCCCCGCAGGGTCGAGCAGCGAACCGTGGCTTCCCAAACGCCGCGGAGCAGCCGCGTCATTGTCCACATGGCCCACCTCATTGGAGGGGGTCCAAGGTCAGAGCCAAGCCTCTAGCGGCACCAGGAAGAAGCAGAAGGAGGAAAAACCGGCAGCAGAGGCGCGTGGCAGCTCCTAGGAGCACAAGCCACCAGAAGAGGAGACTTAAAAGAGGCACCCTTTGTCTCCTGACGTGGGCGCCATCTTGAACCCGGGAGCAGCCACGTGTTCCAAGATAGCGGCACCCAGCGGCAATGAGGAGACTTGCAGGACCCAAGTACCTGCAGCAACAGCCAGCAGCCCCACCAGAGGGGCAGAGGATCAACCAAGGTTAGTGACCACCCCAGAGGCTGCCCAGAAGGAGGAGGGGGGAACAAAGGCTAGAGACAAGAAAAAGCACTTTTCCCCCAGGGTGGAGCTGGTCACAAGCCTTCCAAACCCTCTAAATATGAAAGGCGAAGGCACCGGAAGCTGGGGCAGCTCTTCAAAAAGGCAAGTGGCCTTAAGTCCATCCCAGGCCTGGGACAGAAAGGGAAGGCCCCTGGAGTCCCTGCAACAGGCGGGGCCACAGGGGAGGCACCCACATTGCAAGCAAGAATCCCTATTGACACATCAGGTCTTTGGGGTCTTCTTCAGGGGTGGCAATCCCTCCCACATAAGCTTCCCTGGGTTCAGCCCTGCCCACAGGGCTACCACCTCTGGGTTTCCCCCCCACAGCCAGCTGGCAACCCCCCACAGGGGTCCCCAATTTTCAGGACCTAATGATGTTGGCCTTCCAGCAATGCATGACAGCGGCATTTCAGCAGCCACAAATGCAGCCTCAAGTGGCATCCTCTCCTAGGATACTAGAGGGGGAAGACAGCTCTAGTTCCTCAGCCTCATCACAAGAGGACAGTGACCTGGATTGCGAAGATGGGGAAGTTAGGGAGGATAAACTATCTGAAGATGAAGGCATGCCTCCTCCTAAGCCGGCCTTCACTGGGTTGTTCCAGCCCTCATTGTATGTCACTCCTGTTCAAGGCCAAGGCAGCTGCCAAGCTCGGAAACAGAGTAGCAGAAGCACCACCTCAACACCAGGGGTTCTCTGCAGAAATCATCTTTGATGAGCAGGCCATTGAGACCGACACAGTGCCAACCCCCAAGGCCTTTCTTGAGTTGGTCAAGCGCCAATGGGCAGCACCCACAGCAGGACCCATGCACACATCCACTGACAAGACTTTCTTCAATGTGGACCAGGACATGGCCGAGGTGCTATCTCAGCCCTCCATTGATGCTCCAGTATTGGCTCTGCATACCCCCACTACTCTGCCAGGGGAACCAGAGGAGGCTCTGAAGATGGAGGACAGGAAGGCGGACCTCACCCTCCAAAGGGGACATCAAGCAGCTGCCTGGGCAGTGAAGGCAGCCACCACCGCCTCCTTCTTCAACCGGTCCTCCTTACTCTGGCTACAGGAGCTGCAGCAACGTATCCCCATCACTGAGGTCAGAGCGCACCAAGACATCAACAAACTGGTGGCAACAAACCAATTTTTGGTGGACACCACCTTGTCCACAGCCAGGTTTGCCTCCAGGGCGATCACTTCAGCCATCGCATCTCATAGGTTGCTGTGGCTGAGACAGTGGCAGGTTGACGTATGCCACAAGTGGCACCTGGTATCTGCTCCTTTTGGGGCAGCTCTGGACCCCTACCTGGTTGAGAACAAGGACAAGACTGCCACAGCTGCAAAGAAGGGACAGTTCAGGACGGCGCCTTACCCCAGACGGTCCTACTCCCGGGGACAAGATTTGGGCCCTCCTTCCGGGGTCAGGATTCCTTCAGGGGCTCAGATGGGGCGGTACTCAGGTGCCAGGCAATACCAGGGAGGGGTTCTGCCAGGCAGAGATACTCAGATAGACACCAGAGAGGCAGGCAGCAGAAGCAACCCTTTCGAGGGGCGGAGGAGGCGGGGGGGCACTCCTTCTGCAAAAACTCATTCTAAACCCAATTCACCTCCCATTGGGGGGCGCTTGGCGTACTTCGCTGATCACTGGGACCACTCATCTGATAAGTGGGTGTAGAACATCATTAGACACGGCCTGTCACTGGAGTTCCTTTCCAGCCCCCCAAAGTTTTTCCGGATCTGCCCGGTTTCAAATAACCCGGCATGGAGATTACTGATGCAGGAGGCCATACAGCACCTGCTGGACATCCGAGACATCCAGCCAGTGCCTCTAGACCAGCAAGGCCAGGGGCATTACTCTATCCTTTTCGTAATCCCCAAGGCATCAGGGGACTGGAGGGCAATTCTTGACCTGAAACATCTGAACAGCTGTTCAGCTGTTCTGTTATAGGATGTTCAAAATGCACTCTCTCCACTCCATCTTGGAGGGGATCAGGCAGGGGGACTTCCTTACTTCCATAGACTTCACAGAGGCCTACCTACACATTTCAATCATTCGTTACCACCGGAGGTATCTCAGGTTCTACTACCTAGGGCATCATTTCCAATACCGGGCCTTGCCCTTCGGCCTGTCTTCCACCCCACGAGTTTTCACCAAAATAATGGCTGCCCTGGCAGCGCATCTGAGACAGGTCTTGGTCAGGATTCAATGTTATTTAGATGACCTGCTGATACAGTCATCCTCTTTTGAGGGGGCTCTAAGGGATCTAGACACCACTATGACAATCCTGAAGGACCATGGGTTCTCGATGAACCTGGCCAAAAGCCACCTCCACCCATCCACTAGTCTAATCCACCTAGGGGCTCTGATAGATTCAGAGGAGGGCAGGGAAAGAAAAGACAAAACAGACAAGGGTATGTGCTCTTTCCAACCAGTTTTCCAGTTAAGACTTTAAAAAGTGCTCTGGTGATGCCAGTAAGAATGTTAATAACCCATCATTATGGATGAATTTGCCTTTATTTGCATCACTGTATTTAGGAAAGCAAGGAAAAAGTCATTTTTATCCTAAATGGGCAAACTTATTTCCCTATTAAAAGAAAAAAGATTTATGGTGCCAATGAACAAAATTCATTTCCTTGAATCTCCTGCACTGCTAATGTTACCTGGTACAGTAATGTGAAACACTTCATCCTGTTCAGAAATGGGGAAGCCTTATAGATAGATATTTCTACTATAGGGGTGTCAAACTCGCAGTGTTGCATTGTCGTTACATGACATATTGTGACTTTTCCCCCTTTGCTAAACCGGGGTGGGCATGGTCAGTGCGTGAGGCATCCAGCCAGTGGGCTGCAAGTTTGACACCCCCGTGCTACAACTATTCTTCTTGCATGAATAGTAATGACAACATATCCTACAACCAGTGTGAAATATAAACCACCCATAAACTGTGCATGCGGATGGAAAACAATGAAAGGTTGAAATATGATTCAACTGATGAGACAGATGGATTCCTTAGACCAGCGGCTAATCTTTTTGTTGCTGAGTGCTGAAAGTGCATGTGTGCATGAAAACATGCACATGAGCCTCTATAATGCAATGCGTGCACAACTCCCAGGTGCACATGATCCCCCAGGTGCACCCTGCACATGCATGCATGACCCCCTTGCCCCCCACATGCGCATGCAACCTCCGTGCATGCATGCATGACCCCCCTCCCGCATGCCCCACCCCACGCATGTGTCTCCCACAAATGCCTCATCCCCCCTGCATGCGTTAACAGAGACCCAAAAACTAGCTGGCTGGTGAGAGGTGTGTGCACATGCACAGTGGAGCTGTGCTGGGGCAACGGCTCATGTGCCCGCAAAGAGGGTTTTGCATGCCATCTGTGATACGCATGCCATAGGTTCACCATCATGGCCTTAGACTATACAAATAGCGTCCTGTCATGAATAGTAAACATACTAGAAATAATTTTAAAACCCAATCACACAAAAATGTTAACAGCTATTGATATTAAAAGATTAAAAGAAAGCCAAAGAGAAACCAAAGTGTTCTTTCATTGTATTTACGCTGCCTATGGTCTGACCTAAGCGTAGTACACAAAATTATCTGCTACAACGTCCTAGCTGTCAACGACTACTTCAGCTTCAACCTCAATAATGCAATGGCAAACAATAGATACAAACTCAAAGTAAACGGCTCCAGACTTGATTGTAGAAACTACGGCTTCAGCAACAGAGTGGTCAATGCCTGGAATGCTCTACCTGACTCTGTTGTTACTTCCTCTAATCCCCATAGCTTTAATCTTAAACTGTCTACTGTTGACCTCACCCCATTCCTAAGAAGTCTGTGAGGGCGTGCCATAAGCGCACTACCGTCCCTGTCCTACTGCTCCTATTTATTTGTACTCATTTCTTGTGTTCTTATTCATGTTTATTCCTATTCCTGTTATCTTGTACACGAGTGACAAACTAACTAAATAAATAAATAAAGCACTACGAAACGGTATATAAGTCCAAGTGCTATTGCTATTACCTACCTTTCGAAGGATTGGACACATCCTATACATGCACCTAGCAATCCAATTACGTGTGTTCAACATCAGACTCTTTGGCTTCACATTTTGGTCTGGGGCTCCTTGTGGATTCCCGTTTCCAGCTTTGTTTGCAAGGTCTCCCAGAGCGACCTCCTCCTATCCTTGCTAGGCTTATCTGGGCATAGAGAGCAACATGTACACCGCCACCGCCACCAGAGCGGCGAGAAGGAAACGGAAGGCGGATATATAAGGAACGGAAGTTACTAACCGTAGCTCAGCAACCGTAAACAAAAAGGGGGGGGGGCGGAACCCCTCTGAGGCGCCGCCACAAGTTTTGACAGAAAGAAGCCGATTGGCTGCGGAACCAAAACCCCAGGGGGAGTGTTCCGTGGATAACGTAACTCTTAGGAGTCGGACCTCGAGGGGTGCTGGGAATTGTAGTTTCGAAAAGCACCGCGAAGGGGGAATGGTCGTCACAGCGCCACAGAGCTCGACCAACCGAGCTCCCCAGGACCTCGACTTTCTTTTTTTCATTTAAACAGCATGTGTGTTAACTTTTCCCAAAACTTCTTTAATTAATAATAATAATAGTAAATCCTCACAGAAAACGGCCTTTCGGTGGCAGCAGGAAGCCGGCGAGCTAAATAATCCCTACTGCAGCCGTTGAGATACCTGAAATGGCCGTTTCCAAAAACCTTGCGCTCCGTTCTTTAAAGAACAAGAGGTTCCGACTGGCGGAATATGGCATTCTGAGCCGTTTAGAACCGCTTGGTAGAGAGAGAGATGGTTGGGGGGAGAAGACGGGCGGCGTGTAAATGTAATAAATAAAAGGAAAGAGAAGTTCATGAAAACTGAACCCGGAATCTCAGCACCTTAGCTCTCTTCGCTCCCTCTAACAATTGTGAAGCTATGGTGCGGCGGCCATTTTACGTCAGGGCAAAAGAGGCCGTTCTGAAGGAGGGAAAGAAGCGAGGCCGGATTGGTTGCTTGGCATTTATCGTCGGCGTACGGTTTCCTGTGGCAATCGTTGTAGGCCGCAGGCTCTGTGGGGTTGGTGAGCAAGTGAAGAGGCAGGGACTATCGGCGGTCGGGGAGGCCTTCCGCTTTTTTGTGGGGTGGGTGTCGCCCTCTTTATCTCCTGGGACGACGCCTGGGGAGAGGAGGTGGGGTTGAAGAGGCGGAATTCAGTGCTGTCGTAAACCGAGCGGCCTCTTTCTGTGGCTGCGGGTGCTGGGGCGAGGAATGTGGGGGTGGTGGTGGTGGTGGAAGAACCGAGAACGTTGGACTGCAGACCCAGCGAGCGGTAAACCGTGTGCTGCCCTGGGCGGCTGTTGACAGCTTCGGACATTGTAGGTGTCTCTCGTTTAAGAGTTCTCCTGAGCACGAGCAAAGTTTTTTATCCGCCTCAAGCAGCATTTAGAAGACAGTGGAGCACCTGTTGTTATTATTTTCTCAGTATGTTTTATCGCTTCTTGTTTTTTTGCTCCCCAGGGCATATGCCTCCTTGTTGGTGGATACCTTTTGATCCCGCAAACAACCGATCACAGAGAGGACCAAGAACTCCATAGTTCAATCCTGAACTCCGGATATTCTATTGTTATCTTAAGTTTTCAGTAAACAGAACAGTAAGAATGCAAAGGCGGCAAGAAAGTGGGACAGAGTTACCAAACGAAACCTATGACAGGCTAAGGAACACAGTTTTGATCCAGGGGTGGGATACTACTTTATTTCTTAGCCTGTCATGTTTTATTTGTTAACTCTTCCCCCATCTTCTTACTGTCTTTATTTTTGTGATGTCCAGCTTACGGAAAGCTAGATGACAATGCAGGTAGTCCTCGACTTAACAATAGTTCACTTAGTGACCGTTTGAAGTTAAAGCAGCACTGAAAAAAGTGACTTATGAACATGTTTCAGTCTTACGACCAATGGCAGCATCCCCATGGTCACATGGTTTATATTTGGATGCTTGACAACTGACTCACATTTATGATGCTTGCAGGTCACCTTTTGCAACCTTCTGACAGTCAGCGTGAAAACAATCATGTCACCAATTTAACAACTGCAGTGATTCAGTTAACAAATTTGACAAGAAAAGTAATAAAACGGGACAAAGTTCACTCAACAAATTTCTTACTTAGCAACATAATTTTTGGGCTCAATTGTCATAAGTCAAGGACTATCTGTAGAATATCTGTAGCTCAGGATTGAAGTATGGAGCCCTTGGTGCTCGAGCTTGGTTGTTTGCATACAGATGTTTCATTAGCCAACTAGGTAACTTCATCAGTACCAGTAAGTGTGGTGTTTGCTTTCTGTTTATATACTTTAGCTTGCTTTGCCAGTTTTTGGTGGGAGTCTAGTAGGGCAATGAAACATCGGCAAGCTAACAACCAAGCTCAGAGACCATTAAAGACTCCATAACCAGATGCAGTTCAAATCCCTGTTTGCTTCAAAATAATTAAATCAAATGTAAATGTTCTGAATTGTCAGCAGATCTCAAATGGGAAAAAAAGCAGTAAATAGCAAATTAAACAAGCATTTTGATACCATTTTGTGGATTCTAAGATGAAGAATGTTTTTTTCTTTGTTTAAAACTAATGAGGCCTTGAGTGCAAAAATTTTAATACAGGAGAGGGGATTTGCAAGCATTTTGGTTCAAATACAATTTGTTGTCTTGTTTAGTCCCCCCCCCCCTCATTATTGGAAATATGTCTCAGTAAGACAAATGAGAAAAGTTAAAATTCAGATATTTGCAATGTTCATTCTCATTCTTTCAGAAAGAATAATTGGAGAAGTGGGAACCTCCAGTTTGTAGTTATGTCTGGGATTGGGAACAAACGAGTGGCTGCAGAGACAAGCCCATCAGCTCCTCCAGAGAAGAAGGCAGGAGTTGAGGACTCTGAGACCACTGTGGAGACTATTAAGCTTGGTGGCATTTCCTCAACGGTTTGTATCTCCTGTTGGGTTTTACTCTTTCTGTGGAATGCAATATTATTTTGATTATTATGCTCTTCTGGACTCCCACAGCCTCTGGGATGGGTTCTATCACAAAGCTGTGTGGACTTGGGTATCACTGTCATGGAAGTGATAAACTTGTTTCTAGGATAGGATGTGGGTGATTAATTGTGAGTCCTTCCTCATTCCTTTTCCCTTTCATACTACTTTTGTCTATGAATTTTTATAGGAAGGGGGATATTTGAGAAACTTTGTGTGATAACCCATTTCCTATAGCGTGAAATGTTATGAATCAGATTTTGATATGTAGATACCTAGCGTTCTCTATATATTTTGGAATTCAGTAGCAAAGAATTGTGGATACTTTGGTCCAAAAAATGTGGAGACCATCAGGTTGCTTACTGCTGACTTACTACTTCAGACATACATTGAAATGAATAGTTATTCTTCCCAAACCTAGATCAACATTATTACCACTATACTATGTTGGCTGTATTTCAGGAAGAACTGGACATTCGCACACTTCAGACTAAGAACCGAAAACTGGCAGAGATGCTGGACCAACGGCAAGCTATTGAAGATGAGCTGCGAGAGCATATAGAGAAACTGGAAAAGCGTCAAGCCACAGATGATGCTTCACTACTGATTGTCAACCGCTACTGGAGTCAGGTCTGCTGCATTTTTCTCCTAATGGTCCCATCCCTTTAATTATGCTTGGCAAACTTTGTTATCAATGAAACATGTCCTCTTTTCAGTTTGATGAGAACATTCGCATCATTTTGAAACGCTATGACTTGGATCAAGGCCTTGGGGACCTTCTGTCAGAGCGAAAAGCGTTGGTGGTACCAGAACCAGAACCCGATTCAGACAGCAACCAAGAGCGTAAAGATGAGAGGGATCGAGGTGAAGTATCTGCTACAGGATGGTAGATGTTTTACATATGCTTATGATCTCATGGTAGTATGAAATAATTTATTTTTTGGATCCAGATTACATCTAGTTATAATTGTTTTCTTGCACTATTATAATTTAGGAGAAATATTTGAACCTGCATTCTCCTTTCTGGCTACACTGGCTAGTAGCACTAGTGAAGAAATGGAATCCCAACTACAGGAACGTTTTGAGTCTTCCCGCCGTGCAGTCACACAGATTGTGACAATGTGTGATAAACTTCAGGAGAGCGTGGATGTGCTGTCTCAGAAACTGAATAGTGGAGGTATGACATTTTCCAGAATTTATGGATATACCATACTGCATTTTCAAAACATTTGTACTTAGATAACCTTTCAAGGAATAATTCAGGGCTAATCTGTTGCTAATCCATTGACTTTGCTGCCAATTTGACAAATGAATAATGATTTATAGCAGTTGGTTCTTTTGAAATTATGCTAAAAATAGATATTTGGCTGGAATTGCAACTTCACATCAAGAGAGGTCCCACAATAGGGCAGACTGCACCTTGTAGTAAACTGGAATTATCAGATAAAATGAATTTTGAACTTGATAAACTATATTAAAGACACTTTTTGACTCTTCTCATATTACTAGATTTCCAATTCCAATTGCTCCTGGCTATTGCCCATATTGTCTGAAGATTATCAATCCAACAATGTGTTTTGATATTCTTGAGTGCAGTATCTTGTTGGAGTCGAAAATTGAAAGAACAGGTTCTGATGATTTACCATGACTTCCAAGTTAAATGATGTGTCTATTCTCACATGCTTAGGTCCAAACTACTTGCAGGTTAACCTGGTATATAATCCAGGCTACACTGTAGCTCCTCAAAAGGCATCTTTGTAATGTTTTTTTTATCACACATATGGTATTATTTGGTTCATTTGCTTTTTAAATTCGGTCCATCTTTCTATTGCTAAATTACATTTGTTTTCTGATTTAGTTGAACTCCTAATAAAATCCGTGAAAAACCTTCATTTTGGTTTCTTTATGTAGATAGTACCAAACATCATTAATATTTCAACTTGTTCATGGTACACTTTTGCTGCGTGAGGTTTGAATCCACAATGATTATTTATATATTTTATAATTTGTAGTTACTTCATTTTATGTTTGATTTCTTTATTGTACTTTAGTTCTGTGTAATAGGGAGTTCGCTACAATGTTATTTGTATCATTATAAACATATTTAGAAATATCTGTAAAACTGAAAAGAAATAAACAAAAAGAAAAAACAATAAAATGTTGTAGGAAAGTAAAATCTTAAAGTCTTCTGATGTAGTATAGAATCAAAATATACATTACAGAGCCATTGTGGCACAATGGTTAGAATGCAGTATTGCAGGCTAATTCTGCCAACTGCCAGCTGTTTGATCCTGATCGGTTCAAGATTGACTTAGTCTTCCATTCTTCCGAGGTCAGTAAAATGAGAACTGAGGTTGTTGGGGCCGTATACTGACTCTGTAAATAGCTTAGGGAGGGGCTGTAACTGTTATGAAGTAGTATATAAATCCAAGAGCTATTAGCACTAACAATAGTACTTAGGCTTATATACGGCTTCACAGTGCTTTACAGCCTCTCTAAGCAGTTTATAGAATCAGCATATTGCCCCCAACAATCTGGGTCCTAACTTTAATAACCTTGGAAGGTTGAGTCAACCTTCATCTGATGAAAATCAAACTACCAAACTGCTGGCAGCAGGCAGTAGCAAGCCTGTAATACTGCATTCTAACCTCTGCGCCACCACGGCTCTATTGCTATACATTGCTTCATTAGATGTATTTTTACACACTTGTTTTCAAATTTTAACAATAAAAACTGTGAAGAATGCAGATACCTTATTAGTTATCCTGGTTTTTGAAACAATACTTTAAAATTGTAAGATTATTTAGAATTGTTCCCATCATCCTATAAAAAATATAATAATTATCGTGTCTTGTTTATTTCTATTTTTTAAAGAAAATATTTATTGGCTTGATAGCTTCAATATGATAATGTTCATTTCCCACCGCTCATCTTCAGATGTATCCCTAATGGAAGAAGCTGTTCAAGAGCTGAATTCCTTTCTAGCAAATGAGAACAGAAGGCTGCAGGAATTGGCTGATTTGCTTCAGGAGAAACATCGCTCTATGTCTCAGGAGGTACAAGGAAAGATTCTACGAAGCCATGTAGCAAAAGTGATGGGGCTAGGATTTTAATTTTGGGAAGCAGAGGAAAAGACATAAAGGAGAAGGATGTTAATTAAGAAGCTGCTGAATCTTACATATACATTATTTGCTAGGCCTTATAACCTACACAGTGCAAAATTTTGAGGTGTCTAGAAGAAGAATAGGTTGTTGATGTTCAATGAAGGGGGAAACTCAACTGTGGAACCTAAAAGTAGATTGTGAAGAAGAAAAGGGGGCGGGGGACGAAGCAGAGCTCTCATAGTGCCAGCCAGTTATTAGGTAATAGTATACATTTATGTGTATCACATCACTAGTAAAGCTGAAACAACATTGAGTGCAGTTCAGTGTTACAAATCCTATTGGTGCAACTGGTCTTATTCATTAGCTATCATGAGAAGTGCAAATATTTGTTAATTTTAAATTTATTTTTAGTCTAAAACTCAGAGACTTTAGAATTCACCAATACCCCAAGTTAAATAAATACACTGCTTCTTATATATTGATTGGAGGTAGGAATTGGCTTTTTGAGGTTACTAGAAGTGGGTACAGATGGCTGCACTCAAACATTCTGTTTATTCAGATATTACTGGGACAGCAGCAGCAGTGTCCTCATAATTTTTCTGCTAGGAGCATGAGCCATAAGATTATGGCTTCTCATCTCTACCAAGTTATAGTTTCACCATCCTCTTTGGTTCTTAATATACTTCTCAACTTATTTTCAAATAATTGACAATCTCAGCTACTCAGAGAGTCAGGCTTCACACATATTGCTCCCCAATGATTGCTGTAGGCTTTGTTGAAATTCATGGGTCCTAGATGGAGAATATGGATGCAGTTCAGGTAGTCCTTAACTTACAACAGTCTATTCAGTGACCATTCAAAGTTATAACTGCATTGAAAACAATGGTTTTCACACTTATGACAGTTGAGCATCCCTATGATCAAAATTCAGTGCTTGGCAAATGGTTCATATTTATGACGGTTGCAGTTTCCTGGGGTCATGTGATCACTTTTGTGACCTTCGGACAAGCAAAGTCAATAGGCAATCCAGATTCACTTAACAACCATGTTACTAATTTAAGAGATGCAATGATTCACTTAACAACTGTGGCAAGAAAAGCCGTAAAATGGGACAAACTCACTTAATAGATATTTCACTTAGCTACAAAAAGTTTGGGCTCCATTGTATTTATAACTCGAGGACTACCTGTAATATATGGAGGTGAATTAACCATCAAGCTAGTTTTGGACTGATGTGCAATATATTGTGGTTAGGGTTGCATTCTCTGGAAAAAAAACCACAGCCTTAGGTAGTTCTGTACCCTTAGGTAGTTCTGTTCTTGGAGGGCAGAGACTATAGCTACTCTGGCTAAGAAAAAGAGATTCTTGCCACCTTCATTTCGTGCCTTGAATGGAGAATAGGGGGAAGCTTCTGGACAGTATTTAGAAATGAAAGCAATGCTATATTGCTCTCTGCAGAGTGCTTTGTTCACTATCATTTGTTCTCTGAACTGCACTGGCAGCTTCTTTGTTTCTCAATGATGTTCAAGATGTTGATTCTTGGAACCAGCATTTCCAAGAATCAACAGTTTTAATGAACATTTTATTCTGATGCTGTTAGTCCTACTCACTAACAATTAAGTTAGGTTACAGTTTTCCCTTTGTGTCTTGCTTTCAGTTATAAATGTGTTTTAAATATTTTTTAAATATTCACTTTAAAAATTGTGAGTCTGTCAAAGCAATGCCTTCTTTTGTAGAGGAGAAGCACGTCATACATTTCTTAAACAGAAAATTAATAAATGAGAAAACTTGCCTTCTCCGTTTTAAATATGCCTGTATTTAATTCATTGTTCTGTTGTATGAGAACAATCCCATAATTATTAGTAAGCTTGAACATTGGCTTCAAAAGAGGCATTCTGTAAGTGTGACATTTTAAAACTGAAATGATTCTAATGTTGTAAAGGTGCCTTTAGAGTTATGGTTCAACATTGTGGCACAGAAACAAGTCATTCATAGGATGCATATAGCGTATAAGTTGTGGACTTTGTAGTGACATCCTGAATGAGATAGGGTGTGAGTGCAGTGAAAGGGAGGAGCAGGGAGGGAGGTTTCATTAGCTCCTGGAAATTACTTTATTTGCACGCATGTGGCAATGACATCCTTGGTGAAGGTAGAAGTAAAATTTAAGATTTTTGTGTAACACGCAGAATGTCAAAACTGAATAGTCGCTCTCAAGAATAAATACAGGAATCTCATTTAACTTCCCTCCCTTCTAATTTCTTTGCCTCAGTTTTCCAAATTACAAGGGAAAGTAGAGACAGCAGAGTCTCGTGTATCTGTGCTAGAAACTACAATTGAAGACTTGCAGTGGGATACGGACAAAATCCGCAAACGAGAACAGCGGTTGAACAGGCACCTGGCAGATGTTCTAGAAAGAGTAAGTAGCAGTCCCAGATTAAAAAATAGAAACATATCATATTTCTTGGTTAATGTGAAAATGTGATCATCAATTTGGAATTTCCTATCTTCTTAGATAGGCATTTTGCATTTCAGTGAAGATCTCTGTAGTTGTACAATGATTGTAAAGAATAGCAGTTTTTTTGTTTTTTTTTAAAGAGAACCGGAAACCAAATGTATAAAATTGGTGGAAGCCTCTTTTCAGAAAAAAAAGCTTCCTTATTTAAATTTCCTCTTGGAAAATTGTTCTTGAAAGACAGTAGAAACTACCTTTTGGACAACTGTTGAAGGCTGCTCATTTATTATGAAAAGATTTCCAATAGCTTGTGGTAGTGCTGTGAATAGCTTCCTGCCTTTCCCTGAAAGAAACAAAATTGTATTATTATAATAAATAAATATGCTATTCTAAAAGCAGTGCATTAATAAAATAAAATAAAATTGAATAAAATAAAATTTTAGAATTTGGCTTGCTTTCACACCTCATTTGAAATTGTTTTGAATCAGAATAAAGTCTTTAATTTAGTGTTGTTTTCTTTATAAACCATGGCTAAATATTTCTCTAATCCATTTTTTGCATTATCTATATACATCTCCATGAGGGACAAAATTATTGCTATTGATAATTTAGTTTCAAAAGTTAAAATGCACATACAGAAAAACAACCAAAAAGCTTTTTAACCTTTATATATGCAGAGGGAAATCTTAAAACAATGTTTTCAAAAAAGCTGGGGAGACCAAATACATTATCATTTTCTATTTAATGATGGCAACGAGGATCAGTCCATAACTCCAATTGGATAAGTTTTCATTTCGTACAATTTGCATTTTTATGAACAGTTCCTTCGTAATAACAGCTGTTAAATGTTTCCAAAGATAATCTTAATATATTTGTGTTTTTTTTAAAAAATTGTAAATGTTACAGGTAAACTCAAAAGGATACAAGGTATATGGAGCAGGTAGCAGTCTCTATGGAGGTACAATCACAATCAACTCTCGAAAGGTAACTTTTAAGGTTCAGCGGCATAGAGGTAGTGGGGGGATCAGAGAGTGAGAGCACAAAGCACAGGATGTTACACATTTATGGTCCTGGTGTTTTTCCATTTTGCAGTTTGAGGAGATGAATGCAGAACTTGAGGAAAACAAGGAACTGGCCCAAAACCGTTTGAGTGAATTAGAAAAATTGCGTCAGGATCTTGAGGAGGTGATAACTCAGAATGACAAGCTAAAGGTATGAATAGGGCATGCGTTTCCCAAAAGTCTGGAAACTCTGTTAAATTTGAAAGTGTAGTTCACTCTCACATCTGCAAGGCTTTAATTTTGGAGTCCATCTAAGAGTCAGAATTAACAGTCAATAGTTCCTATCTTTGTGTTATTGAATGGACCAGTTTTCCCAGGTGTGTCTTCTGAATGGATGAAGGAATGTATGAAGATATGAAATCTCTGCAGTATTTGGAGGATACTATCAGATGTTTAAGTCAGGAAGACCATTAGTTTTGGTTAGCTTCCTAACCCCAAATCTTTACAGTCTGCTGCTTATTCATCAAGACAATAGTAGTCAGTCTGGATATGTGGGTGAGACGGACCAATCCAGGAACTGAAAACTGCTCTCTTTCCAAGAAGAGACTTTGGCCCACGGGAATATCTCTTGGAGCCAAAGGTAGCTCTTTCTAACCACAACAGCTCCCATAAAGGGCAGATCATTGCATTTGTATAATGAATTTGTGTATTTATTAATGACATTTGTATAGTTACCCATCTTAAAACCAATTTCTGGGGGATTCACAAACCAGGAATATGAGCAGTAAAACAGGAAACAATAAAACCAAGAACAGAAAAACATGATTTGCAACCAAACATCCTCAGTGCAGTCCATAACAATACTTTGGGGGAAAATAAGTTCTTAAGTGTTTACTGGAAAGTCAAAAGGGTAGGGGCCTGCCAGGTTTCAAGAGGAAAAGTGTGAATGATGAATTGTTCCAAGTGGATCCAAAAGGATCAGGATGATTAAGTTCTTAGTTGACTACAAGAGCCCAAGGTCGGAATAAAATAAGCAGTTTCCTACCTAGCCTGGAGCTCGCTATTTGTCAAAATGTGCATGTTCTAAAGGACAGAGATGCAAAACTTGCATCCATACTGAATTGCAGCCTGCTGGCATCACTTTTGTGATGCCTGAAATCTTCTCATATCTAAGAATTTATTGGTCCTTTTTAAACATTTTAGGAAGCTTTAGTAAATTTTATAAAGTCTTAAGTCTAGCAGATGGTTAAGACATCCATTTAATCTCTTAAAAGTCTTGAACTCCTTTACTGGAGAAGAGCCCTCAACATACCAAACCGTATATTATTGACCCTTCAAACCAGAGGTGGGTTGTTCCCAGTTCGGCCCAGATCGGCCGAACAGTAGTAGCAGTGGTGGGAGGCTCCAGCCACCTGCCCGGACGCTTCTATGCATGTGCAGAAATGTCATGTGCACGGGAGCGCACCCAAACCTGTAGTAAAAAAATGGCAACCCACCATTGCTTCAAACTGATATAAATTGCAACCTCTCCAGGTCTATGGTATGGGCAGAATTCGGCAGATAAAAACTGCTTTGATATATTGTCTTAATTCATCATTACTTTCTTTTTTTCCTTTTAAAAAAGTATTGTAAGAGTGTATAACTCCACATTCTCTATATGATGTGTTGATTTTAATACATTAGCTTCATTGTAACTGGTATACCAGTAATTAGGAAGCAGATTTGTCTGATGCAATGCTGCCCCCCTCTGGACTAATAAAGTAAGCTGGAAATATTAGTAACATACTTTGTCTATATTATCTTAAATATTATTCTAATATTTATTCCAAACTAGAAACAAGATTATTACATACATTGTTTAATATATATTTTCCTCATACAGCTGAAAGCCAGGTAGTTAAGGTTTGAAGCACTCTTCCATCTAGTCTCTGAAAACTCCCCAGATTTGCTTAGCTTTAACTAGATTGCTGTTGAATTGTCCATCTTCTAATAGTGTCCATCTACATAGTTCTTTTTACAGTATGCCCCAAATATACATGAGCAAAGTTGTATATATGATATCCTAGATATGTTGTGTGTTTTGATTTTACTTGGGAAAAGTCATTCCATTGCCTTAAAGAACTCTTGTCTCTTGAATGTCTCTTGAAATTAGGGACATGTTGTGATACATATTTTATTGCAAGGAATATACAGTTAGAATAACATTGATTTTTGATCAGTTAAAAACTTCTTGAAGCTTTAGCCTTGTTTTATAATTGTAACATTTAATTGGTGACATCACTCATATGATATAAAATAAAGTCAGGTCTCTGTAAAAATCAAGCATTCGGAGCATATTGCAGGTGGAAATGGCAGTGTTGAAAACTTGTTGCTCTTGGGGAAAGTACACTGGTGTGTCTTTGGGGTGTCACGGTTTCAGCAATGTCATCAAACTGATAAATAACTGGGTCCCAGCATATTTTGTTTGTATGCAATGATCAGTTGAAGAAACAAAACTAAAGCTGCCATTCTTCATATTGACCAGAGTACATCTAAATATCCAGTGATACATCCCATGGTATGAATTGAATGCAAATCTCTGATGGGATAACTTCAATTTAAGAAGTTGTCCTGCTGTTCTTTTAGCTTCTCTCTTTATTTTGCTTTCAAGATACTCTAATAAAGATTGGAAATCATGTTGCATCCTCTTATTTTATTATGCCACATATAAAGTATGCTATAAAATATGCAGGCTGTTGATTATATTTAATCAGAGCGCTACATAAATGTTTACTACATGTATATTCTTTAATTCAACAATTAACGAGTAGCTTCAGATTATATTGCCAGATTTCATGTATTGTTCTCTTTTTAAATGGCCATATGGGATTTTATGTAAAAGCTTGATAGCAATTTTATTTTATTAACCACCTTGGAAAGAATTTGGTTCCAAGGATTATCTTTGTTGTTATGAATGAAAGGGTAATACCTAAACATAACTCTCAGATTGGTGACAGTTGCTTTCTTCATGTATTTTTTTGGATTGCATTTTTATTGCCTTTATTTCTATCAAATATATATGAACCACTTCTCTTTCATGGGCCCAACCAGGTGGATCTAAGGCAGGCAGTAGAAGAGGTAGTGAAGGAAACTCCAGAATACCGTTGCATGCAGTCCCAGTTCTCTGTATTATATAATGAGAGTCTCCAGTTAAAATCACAGCTGGATGAAGCCCGCACTCTGCTACATGGTACCCGAAATACTCACCAGCGCCAGGTGGAACTGATTGAGGTAATGGCTTTCTCCCTTTGTGTCTCTTACTTTGTCCTGAAAATATAAGAAAGTGAGTATTATATATTTTACAGCTTTGCTCATTCCAAATGCTTTGGACAGTAACTCCTTCTAGGACCAGCTATGTGATATGTGGTTCTTGCTGGCCTGGGACATTGCAGGGTGAAAATGTTTTTGCAACACACACGTTAAAGCCTGTGTGTCAACATCAGGATAATCAGGTGAAGGTTGCAAAGACCAAAGCTACCAGTAGATAAATAGCAAGTAGAATAGCAACTATTCTGGCCAAAATCCCTCAGAAAGGGTTTAGAATTAAAAAAAAAGTGCAGACAGAAATAGATGATAACACATTTTAGTTGTGTTTCAAGTAAACTGCATAATTTCTGTTATCGGAATTCCCATTATGGTTCTAGAAAGTGTATCTACAGCCTTTCGTCATCATGGCAGCATTAATGCAATAACCATTGTTTTGCCTTGCCAGCGGGATGAAGTCAGTTTACACAAGAAATTACGAACAGAGGTTATTCAGCTGGAAGACACTCTTGCCCAGGTTCGCAAGGAATATGAGATGTTGCGGATTGAATTTGAACAGACTCTTGCAGCTAACGAACAAGCAGGTACTTCATACCAGGTCTTTCATAATAATCCTACTTTGTTGATTTTATAAAACCTGCACAAATACTCTTTTTAATACTGCATAACTTCACCAATGACATAGCTTGTCATGATTGAACATTAAAGGGCCATTGGTTTTAAGATGTATATGATCTTTTAAGTAAGCCTGAAGTATGATGTCACACAAATCTAATGGATGGGTGGGATGTGAGTCATGAGGATTCTACTTCTATAGTACATTATTTTTGATCCATTAGCATGGGTTTTTTAAAGGGCACTTTCTGTGCGTTCTTGCAATATTTTTTTTATTCCACCATAGGTTCTTTTGTAATTGGATTGCTAGAATCATAGGAGGTAAAGCCCTTTATAAGCACCATTTTGAAGGATGGCTGGTACTTGTGATTAATATGAACATGACACTGTCTTTGTGTGCAGCATTTCAATAACTGCAAATGATCAGAGGTCAAAAGGAGGGTCTTTTTGTCATTGACAGGTAGCATTTCATTTGTTTTGGAGGCTTGTATTAGGTTGTGTCCCTAATATAAATCTTCATTGGTTACAATTAGTCTAGAAATGAGTCTATTTGAGGAAGGGTTATTAATGGCAAAATTGAGGAGAAATTGATGTAATACATCTGTCATATGTGTGTGTGTTGTAGGCCCCATCAATCGAGAGATGCGCCACCTCATCAGCAGTCTCCAAAATCATAATCACCAGTTAAAAGGGGAGGTGTTGAGATATAAGCGGAAGCTGAGGGAGGCTCAGTCTGACTTGAGCAAGGTAAGGGAAATGGAAAAATAAAGATTGTCTCAAAAAACTGGAAGCAACAAAGGTGTGTGCATTAGTTCAGGTTTGAAGAACATGTGGGATAGTCTTTGCATGACCAGCTGTGCTTTATTTAAAGAAAGTGCTTGATACTTATATTTTATAAGTATTCCTATTAGAAATGTTTCTTCAACTACTATCCAAGTAGTTTAAGAAACATTGAAATTAGTTGCCTTACTCTCCCAATCCACTCCCTCCCTTCCTTCTCACCCTCCCTCCCATCCTCTCTCCCACCCTCTCTATCCATATTTCTTCTATCCCACTCCTCCTCCCCTTGGTGTATTTCTACTATATGTCAGTGTACTCAACTTGTCCTATTTTTACAGAGAAATTAAAGAGAAACAGTATATATGTAAAGTTGCATTACATTGAAATCTAATACATAGTATATATCCCCCCTCCCCCCACCCTCCCCCCCAATACCCCACCTCCTTCCCCCCCCCGACTTCCCAGAGCCCGTACACAGTATAGATTTTTAACAAACAGTCTAAAATATATTGAGAAAAAAGAAATAAAAAAAGGTTAATAATATCTCTACATTGATCTTAGCTTCTTCCTGCTACACTAACTTTGAACAGTTTAAATCATTCCTGATCTTAAGCATAGGCTATCTGGAATTTCTTAGTCCCGTATTTGTTTTGTATATAGTCAATCCATGTTTGCGCATGTGCAAGAGAACGGAATGGCGACTAAGCTTTTTCGCTCCAATATGAGCTGGTGAAAAAGCGCTGGGGAATTCCAGGAACTGACTTCGTTCCGCTCTTTCTGAGGCCTCCGGGATGAGCGACCTTCAGGGGGTCTGTGTGGACCGAAACTTGAAGGGAACCGGCGTCCTTGACCAGCCTTGGACATCAAAAACTCCAGCGCGTCCCGGCGTCTTTAGCGGTGAGAATGGTGGCTCCGTAAGGAAAACGGAGGCGTTTGAAAACATTTTGCGGCGGTTTGAGCGTCTGCGGGGTTTTTCAATCCTCCCCTTCCAGCTGTTACAGCGGGGTGAACTTGGTGAGCCTCTTAAGGTGATATGGACTGTGCTGGCCAACTACTGCCAGCCTTGCCAGCCTTTAGAAAGGAGGAGATCAAACAGGACTCCTACCCAGAGCAGGCGAATCGGGCGGCTGGCTGAGCCTGCCGTGGCCGTAGCCTTCTCTGGATTTCCACCCCCCTCATATTTGGCTCAGTTCTTCCAACGACGCTGCCTCCTTAAACAACGCTGCTCCTTCCACCAACGCTGCTTTTGCTATCAACGCTGCCCCCTACATCAACGTGGCTTTTTCCATCGTGGCTCTTTCCATCATTATAGCCCCCCCCCCCCACACAACACTATTCCCTCGACCAACGCTGCCTTCTCCATCAACACTTCCACCAACGCTGTCCCCTCTATCAATATTGGTCCCTTATCATCTTGGGCTTTAACCATTTGACTGCCCTCAAGTATATTTCTAGGACTTTTGGATTGGTTATCTTGGCTCCAACTGCTGCCAGTATTACCATCTTTCATGGCTTGTGGACTACCAGCATTGACAGCTTTATTACCTCCTATTGCGACCCCTGGACTACCAACGGGGAGAGTGCCTGTTTATTCCATCTAAGCCTCTTTACTATGACGCTGTGGACTGTGGTCGCTTGGAGGTATTTGCGGTATTCCACCTTTATTACCTATGTTAGCTGGCTCCCCCAGTTCTTTTTTATGGACCTGGCCTGTTGGACTCCTAGTTTTATATCTTCGTTCCCAGACTATGACCACTATTACGACCATCACTGGCAATTACCATTACCATCTCAGGAACTTTATTTCAGCCACCTGGACTATTACTCCTCTTATATTAGACTACCAGAGAAAGAGGTTATTCTATCTCCCTTATACCTTGCCGGCCTTGACCGGCCTATTGTGCCTCGTTCCATGTACTTACGTTTCTACGTAAGGATCTACTCGCCTAGCTTTAACATCTTTTTAATATCTGCGCAATTTCTCCTGTATGTAGTGTGAATGTGTGTGACTGTGAGTGAATGATCCCACCTTTTTAACTTAATGTAATCCCTTTGTTCATATTATATTGTTGTAACTTTTTAAATTTCTTGTGGGGGTTTGAGTGAGCAAATGCTTGGGTGTGTATGTGAGGATTGGGATTGGAACCGGGTTCCCCCACACTGAGTGCTCTGCAGAAGTGTTGGGGGGATCTGGGCCATTCCCAATCTCAGGATGATTGATTCGAAGGGCCTGCCGGGGAATGCGGGGGCTATGGGGGTGGGTGGAGGGACCACAGACACGGGAGTGGGCCGGAACATTACGGTCTTAACAGGGAGGGGCAGATATGGCGGGGACTTTAGGGCTAGCCATTACCGGGGAAGGAGGGTTCGCTACGTTACAGAGATCCCTCCTTCCGGCCCTATTAGTCCCACTCCAAGGCCAGATGGCATGAGTAATCAGGACCCTGGTGTCAAGCTGCTGTCGCTAAATGTCAGGTCTGTAGTTCACAAGGCTCCCCTCGTCCGGGACCTAATTTTAGATGAGGGGGCAGACCTGGCATGTATTACTGAAACCTGGCTGGGCCCGGAGGGAGGAGTTCCCCTCACTGAGATGTGCCCAGAGGGTTTTCAGGTGCTTCATCAGCCGCGACCCCAGAGAAGGGGTGGGGGTGTGGCTATTGTTATCCGAGAGAGTCTAGCTCCTCGTAGGATCCCTGCTCCGGAGCTTGTTGGGTGTGAGTCCTTGCTGGTGAAGTTGGACCTCGCGGTCAAGTGGGCTTGTTGTTAACGTACCTGCCTCCCAACAGCGTTGCAACAGCCCTCCCCTCGCTCCTCGAGTCAGTAGCCAAGCTGGCAATTGAGTTCCCCAGGCTTATGGTTCTGGGGGACTTCAATTTGCCTTCCTCGGCGAGCACTCTGATGGAGCGCAGGAGTTCATGGCTTCCATGACAGCCATGGGCTTGGCCCAAGTAATCCGGGGCCCGATTCACTCGGCGGGTCACATGCTCGACCTCGTATTCCTTTCGGAGCAGTGGAGTTGTGATCTTGGTTTGAGGGGTAGTGAGATCTTACCCCTGTCATGGTCGGACCTACTGAGGCTTGACTTTCGGAGGCCAAACCCCCACTGTAGGGAGGAGGAACCGATTAGGTGGTTCCACCCCAGGCGCCTTATAGACCCTTTGGGCTTTCAGACGGCGCTTGGTGTTGTTTCTGATACCCTCGCCCGCAGTCCGGCGGAGACCCTGGTTGCTGCTTGGAACTCAGCAGCGTCAGAGGCTCTCAACCAGATTGCACCTTTACGGCCGATCCGAGGCAGTGGATCCAGGAGGGCTCCTTGGTTTACTGAGGAACTCTGGGAGATGAAGTGCCAAAAGAGACGCCTAGAGCACCGCTGGAGATCCAGTAAGTCCGAGTCAGTCCGGGCACTATTAAAATCTTGCATCAGAGTTTACCTTCGGGCAATTAGGACGTCAAAAAGAACACATATTGCCACTCTGATAGCTTCCGCTGAGTCGCGCCCAGCCACCTTGTTTAGGATAACCCGTTCCCTCCTGAATAGGAGGGATACGAGTGATCCTTTGCTAGGTAGAGCTGAGGAATACGTCCAATTCCTCTCGGATAAAGTTGCTCGGCTTCGGGCGGACCTGGACTCCAATTGTGCAGAGCCAGCTGAGGCACCAGGGGAGAATCTGGAGCGACATCTCTGGATTGATTTTCAACTTGTTACCCCTGAGGAAGTGGACAAGGCCATGGGAGCCGTGAGTGCCTCCACATGTGTGCTGGACCCGTGCCCCTCCTGGCTGGTTGCTAACAGCAGGGAGGTGACACGGGGCTGGATCCAGGCAGTTGTTATCGCCTCCCTTCAGGAGGGGTTCTTTCCCCCGCTTTAAAGTCGATGGTGGTGAGACCCCTCCTGAAGAAGCCATCTTTGGATCCAGCCGTTTTAAATAACTATCGTCCAGTCTCCAACCTCCCCTTTGTGGGGAAGGTTGTTGAGAAAGTGGTGGCCTCTCAGCTCCGGCGGTCCTTGGAGGAAACCGATTATCTAGATCCCTTTCAGTCGGGATTTAGGCCTGGCTACAGCACGGAAACCACCTTGGTTGCACTGACTAATGATCTCTGGAGAGCCAGGGATGGGGGTCATGCCTCCGTCCTAGTGCTCCTTGACCTCTCAGCGGCCTTCGATACCATCGACCATGGTATCCTTCTGCGACGACTGCGGGAGATGGGGGTGGGAGGCACCGTTCTATGGTGGTTCTCCTACCTCTCGGACAGGTCGCAGTCGGTGTTGGTCAGAGGACAGAGATCGACCCCTAGGCCCCTGAATTATGGGGTGCCGCAGGGTTCGGTCCTGTCCCCCCTCCTATTTAATATCTACATGAAGCCGCTGGGTGAGATCATTCGACGGCACGGGATAAAATACCATCAGTATGCGGACGATACACAGCTGTATCTGTCCGCCCCGTGCCAACTCAGTGAAGTGGTTGACTTGATGTGTCAGTGCCTCGAAGCTGTTAGGGTCTGGATGGGGGTTAACAAGCTTGAACTCAATCCGGATAAGACCGAGTGGCTGGTGTATTTCCCTCCCACTAATTGGCCAAGTTTTCCATCTCTCAGGCTGAGGGGTCAAACAGTACGCCCCTCAGACAGGGTTCGCAATTTGGGTGTCCTCCTGGACCCACAGCTGACTTTTGAACACCACTTGTCGGCTGTGACCAGGGGGGCATTTGCCCAGGTTCTCCTGGTGCACCAGTTGCGTCCCTACCTGAACCGGGAGGCCCTCACAACAGTCACTCGTGCCCTTGTGACCTGAAGACTGGACTACTGCAATGTGCTCTACATGGGGCAGCCCTTGAAGAGCATTCGGAGACTTCAGCTTGTCCAGAATGCAGCCGCATGAGCGATTGTGGGTGCACCTCGGTACACCCACGTTACACCTGTCCTCCGCGAGCTGCACTGGCTGCCTATTGGCCTTCGGATACTCTTCAAGGCGCTAGTCGTCATTTATAAAGCCCTTCATGGTATTGGACCTGGGTACTTGAGAGACCGCCTGCTGCCAATTACCTCCAATAGACCGATTAGATCCCACAGATTAGGCCTCCTCCGAATTCCATCCACTGGCCAATGCCGACTGGCGACCACCTGGAGGAGGGCCTTCTCTTTGGCTGCTCCGGCCCTCTGGAACGAGCTCCCCGTGGAGATTCGGACCCTCACTATCCTCCAGGCTTTCCGCAAAGCCCTTAAAACCTGGCTGTTCCGACAGGCCTGGGGCTGATGAGTTCCTGTCCCCTCTCGAATGCTGTGCCTGTTGAGTTGTTTTTAAAATTGTGGTATTGTTTGTCAATGTCTTCCCCCCCCCCCCCCTATTTGTATCCCTTATCCCCCCCCCCCCCGACTTGGGTTGTGAGCCGCCCTGAGTCCCTTCTGGGAAAAGGGCGGCATAGAAATATAATAAATTCAATTCAATTCCATTTTTTCCAGTCTTGTTTATATCTTTCATTTGAATGATCTTTAAGATATGCCGATATTTTAGCCATCTCGGCTAAATTTGTAACTTTCAATGTCCATTCTTGAGTTGTAGGCAAGTCTTCCTTCTTCCAGTATTGCACCACCAACAGTCTTGCCGCCGTTATTAGGTGCAGAATCAAGTTAGTCTCTACCACTATAAAGTCAGTACATATACCTAGTAAAAATAACTGAGGAGTAAACTTTATCCTTCTTTTAAAGATATTTTGCATAATCCACCATATTTTTATCCAAAATGCCTTAACCTTTTGGCAGGTCCACCATATATGAAAATATGTAGCATCGAGAGAACCACACCTCCAACATTTAGGCTGTACATTCGGATACATAGAAGCCAGCTTTTTAGGATCTAAATGCCATCAATAGAACATCTTATAAAAATTTTCTCTCAGGTTTTGAGCTTGTGTAAATTTCACATTTCTTACCCATATTCTTTCCCATGTATCCAACATTATTGGTTCTTCAATATTTTGAGCCCACTTTATCATACAATCTTTAACTAATTCTGTTTCCGAATCCATCTGTATTAATACATTATATATCCTCTTTATATGTATTAAACTTTGATCTCTTATTTGTTTAAACAAATTATCCTCAACTTGGATAAAACCAATTTTTTGATCTATTTTCCACCTGGCCTGTAATTGCCCATACTGGAACCATGTTTGAACTACCTTCTCCTCTTTTAATACCTCTAAAGATTTTAGTTGTAGTACCCCCCTTTCCAAAATGAGAAGCTGTCTATAGGTAGTTCTATCCTGTTTTTGTGCTATATTCATATTTTCAATTGCATGTCTAGGAATTGCCCACATGGGTATCTTGTCATTTAATTTATATTGGTATTTTTTCCAGACCCGCAGTAAAGCATTTCTTAAAATATGACTTTTAAAATTCTTATCCAATTTTTTGTTGAATAACAGGTAAGCATGCCAACCATATACCAGATCGTGTCCCTCGATATTCAATATTCTATCATTAGTTAAATGAATCCAATCACTAATTACAGATAGCGCCACTGCATCATAATATAGTTTTAGGTTAGGTAATTTCAAGCCTCCTCTCTCGTGTACATCTTGCATTATTTTCATCTTTACCCTCGGCTTCTTTCCTGCCCATACAAATTTGTTGATACCCTTCTGCCATTCTAAAAGATTCACATCTTTTTTAAGTATAGGTAACATTTGGAAGAGAAATAAAAATTTTGGTAAGATGTTCATTTTCACTGCCGCTATCCTACCCAGCAAAGATAAGTGCAATTTCTCCCATTTTTTCATCTCTATCTGTATACTATGCCAAAGTGGTTCATAATTATGCTTATATAATTTCCCGTTTGAGGTTAAGATATTAACTCCAAGATATTTGACTTTTTTGACTACCTCACATCCTAGCATCCCTCCTAGTTCTTCCTTTTGTTTAGTATTCATATTTATAGCTAATATTTTTGTTTTTCCTAAATTTATTTTAAAACCAGACACTTGAACATATTGATTAATCGTATTCATTAAAACCATACTGGATTCCTGCGGTTGTTCCAATATTATGACCAAATCATCCGCAAAAGCGCGCACTCTGTATTCTTGCTCCCTAATCTTGATGCCTTCAACAGAAATTGCCAGTTAACTCGATCAAAGGCCTTCTCAGCATCCAAAAATATGAACGCAGCAGGAATTTGGTTGTTCTTTCCCAAATATTCTAATGCATTAATAATTAATCTAACATTACTTTTCATCTGTCTCCCCTGTATAAAACCTGTTTCGTCGGTGTGTATCAATTGTTGAATAACCAGCATTAACCTATTTGCTAGTATTTTAGTAAAAATTTTATAATCTACATTAAGTAATGAGATAGGTCTATAATTTTTTGGTTGGGTAGTATCTTGATCTTCTTTGGGTATCAAGGATATAAACGCTGTCTTCCAAGATGGAGGCACCTTACCTTCCGTTTGAATCTTATTAAATAATTCTCTAAGAGGTTCTACCATTCCTAACTGTAAAGTTTTATAGTAAACCGCTGTCAAATGATCTGTACCTGGTGCTTTCCCTAACTTTAGTTGCTTAATTACCTGCAAAATTTCCCCCGAGGTTATTGGTTGGTTCAATTTTTGCCTGTGCTCTTCTCTAACTGAGGGTATTTTCTCTTTATCTAAGTATTTGTCTATATCTAAACCATTAATTTTATCCCCTTTATACAATTCTGTAAAAAATTCCCGAAATGCCTTTTGAATCTCCTCCTGTTGAAACACCTCCTTCCCTCTATAAATCAGTTTAGATATATTTCGAGTTTTCCTTTTTTTCCTAATCTGATAAGCTAACCATCTGCCAGGTTTGTTTGCGTTACAAAAAGTATTGTGTTTTGCATATAATAAACTAGTGGCTACCTGGTCAGAGATCAACATGTCAAATTGAGATTTTAATATGGTAATTGCTTCCTTAACCTTTGTATCGCCTGGATTCATTGTTAACTCCAACTCTTTCCTCTTAATTTCCTCTTCCAATTCTGTTCGTTTTAGCCCTTGTTTATGTCTATGTGTTTTATTTATATTCATCAGCACTCCTCTCATATACGCTTTGCTTGCATCCCATACGAATTCCATAGGTGTACCCTTATTCATATTCAAAACAAAGTATTCAGATAACAATTTTTTACAATCATTAATGTACTTTTCATATCTGAATAAGTTTTCATTCAGTCTCCAAGACCTTCTTGCCTGCACTGCCCTTCCCAATTCCATCCAAACTGGGTTATGATCCGAAAGGACCCTAGCTGCAATCTTTGTCTTCTTCACCCTAGAAAGCAAATCATTAGTGATTAGTATAAAATTAATCCTTGAAAGGGATTGATGTCTATCAGAAAAGAAAGTGAAATCATATTCCTCTGCGTTTCTTTCTCACCAAATATCTCTCAATTCAAAGTCGTCCATCATGTCAAAAAAAGGTTTGGGTAGCTTAGCTCGCATTTTAGTATTTGGGCGAGAGGTCTTCTTATCACTTTTAGTGTCTATCACGCCGTTCCAGTCACCCAATAGTATACAAGACCTATAGTCCCACTGTACTAATTTAGCATGAAGATTTCTATAGAATCCGTCTTGCTGTTGATTAGGAGCATAAATTCCCAAAAGTAATGTCTTTTTCTCTTCTAAGATTAGATCTAACGCGATATATCTTCCAAAGGGATCTGCTTCAATTAGTTCAGCTTTGACATGACTATACCATTTTTCTTTTCCATAGCAGAAGTTACAAAATGTTGACCAAGTTTTGGGTTAAGCAAATATTTTTGATCACTTGATTTGATATGAGTTTCTTGCAAACAAATTATATCATTCTTAAACTGTTTAAGATAGTGAAATATTTTCTTTCTCTTCTGTGGAGAGTTCAGTCCATTGACATTCCATGTTAGAATCTTAGTTGTCATCTTTGGTTACCTGAAGCTTTTTTAGAGCCTCCTGCATGGCCTGTTTAACCTTTGGCCTAGCTCCTCCCACAGCTTCTGAGCTTGTTGCTGTAACTCCTTGATCGATGGCCAATAATTGTTGAGGTTGTTGCCTTTTAGCTTGTTTTTCCATTCATCTGGTAGTCATATGGCTAGGTCTTTGTTCCATAACACCTTGCCCTTCCAGGGAGGGGAGATGGTACATCTTGTCTGGTAGTTGTGTGGTTTGCTGTCTTTCTTGTCCTTCTTGTGGTCTTTCTCCAGATCCAGATGGTGCAGAGTGTCCCGCCTTCAGAATATTGTGATAAAAATCTCGAGCTTTCCATACGGAGTTGAGACGATATCTTTGCTTGTCAAATGTAAATATAATACCAAATGGTGCATCCCATCTGTACTGTATCTGATGGTTTCTGAGTTCTTCCACTAAAAAAGCATAGTCTCTCCTGGCTCTTAGCATTTGAGGTGGTATTTCTTTCAAAACAATCAAATCCTGGCCCCCAATTTGAAGCCTAGTGTTATAGGACTCTTGTAGTATCATGTTTCTGAGCTCTCTTGTGGTGAAGTATATAACTACGTCTCGGGGAAGTTGCTTCTGTTTTGCCACCCAAGAATTAACGCGATAAGCTTTATCGATCTGCCAGTCAAAGTTGGACCCAGGTCTTCCCACCAGACAATCAAAAGCTTCTGAAAAAATCTGTTTCAGGTTCTCCTGTTTATCCTCACGCAACTCCCTGACTCTTAATGCGAGCTCCATCTGCCTGTACTGTATCATAATAATTTGTTTTTCAGCGTTTTCAACTTTTTGTTACACCACCTCAGTTTTGGATGTCAAATTGGTATTAGCTTCGTTAAGATCCTCTAGGTTATCTTCAATTCCAGAAACATGTTCTGTCAGTACAGTTACAAGTCCCAGCATATCATCTTTCATTTTAGCAATCCTAGTATCAATTTTATCATATAAGTCCGCCTTAAGCTCTTTTATCTCCTCCTTTATCTCCTCTCTAAATTCTCTAAACATTTCCCAAAAAAGTTCTTTCGTTAGCAAATCTCCAGTAGGGGGCATAGAGGGTGGAGGCTGCAACTTTGTTCCAGGTATTGGGGATGTACTTCTAGGAGGAGGTTTCAGCCCAGGATTTAGTTTTGAGGCCATTACGAGTCTTATCTTCAAGCAATTAATCAAACTCTACTGGCCCGCTGTGCAGCTACGAAAAAAGGTATTAAATCACCCCTTTGTTAGCTCCTTAGGACTTTTCAGAAGGTTTCAGGGGGGAAAAAAGCATTGTAACAAAGAAGCTCAGCATATTCAGGGCCATTTTAGACTTCTCTATATCAGAAATATATATTAGCAAAGTTGATAAGAGGAAAGTCTTGTAGAATCTTGTAGAAATGAAACTAATTAATAAGAAGCTGCTGGCCGGCTGTTCCCTCCCTTTGAAGTTTTATAGCTGTTCTTTGCAGAAAGATTAGGGAGGTGAGCGTTGTTACGGAGAATACACAATCGCCATTTTAGGAGCTTTTTTTTTTTTTTTTAGATAACCAAATTAACGAAGGAAGCTCTTGTAAAAAAATGAAGCTAGGATTTAAATAAGCAAATGAGGTTCTCAGATACGGGCTCTGCTTGTATTAAAATCAAATAGATAGTTCAAATATTGTTCTAAGTGGGAGGATCTTACTTTGAGCTGGAAAAAAAAAACAGCTGTAGATTCCGGCACGGAGATGATTCAGCCTCTGCTGGCCCCCCCTCTCTTTGCAGACAAAAAAGCTGCAAAGATCAAAAAAAGGCACTTTGCCAACTGGATCTCTCTCCTCCCCTTCTTGCCTGAAGGATGAGGTATCTGTCAGATGTCTAGGCAGATAACGTGACCAGGAACTCGGGAGCAGCTCTATTAAGCTGCCACCATCAGCAAGGTCCCGCCCAGGAAGCCGAAATTAGTTGCCTTAATTGATCCATTCTGGCTATTTTTACATAAAAGCACAGTAAATGAAACTTGTGGAAAACAGTGGAAGAAAAGCAACTTGTGTGCAGATAACACTGCAATCTGGAGACAGATAATTTGGAAGGTTCTCTTACTGTTCCAGACCATATCCAGACCACCACGAAACATGGCCTGTTTCAGAAATTTTTATTTCTAAAGATTGCTGGCCCACCCCCCAGAATGTATTATAGCAGTTCATAATTCCCCATAATATTCCATCCTCAAATTCCAATTTTTTAAAATTAGTTTTATAAAAATATAAAATACAAAGAAAAGTGAAAATAGTGGGAAAGCAGGAGAGGAAGAAGGGAAGACAAGTGCAGGATAAAAGGTGAAAAGGAAAAATTAGCATTGCATTGACTTCATAACCTTTTTAGCAGAGTAAAATAAAATAATATATAGCCTCAACTTTTTACTTTTGCATAATAATACATACTAGCCATTTCTATAACAACAAACCTACTTTATCATCAAAACCCAAAAATCAACATTTCACTTTTTTCCACCTCAGGCACAAAGTCGAGAAGTTTCCCACTGGAAACAAAGTTAGCTATATTCTTTGATTAGGCCGGTCAATTTAGCCATTTCTGCCAGTTCCATCAGTTTTTTCAGCCAGCCATCTATTGTGGGAATAAACTTTCTTACCATTTTTATGCACAGAGCATTCTTGCTGCTATCAATAATGTTACATCTTCAGAACAGAATATTTGCTTATATCAACTACACAGGGCATGAAAGATAATATACAATGATCTCTATATTTTCATATTCGGGTTCACAAAAAAGTGACCCACCCTACCCCATTTTTGAAACCCTGCTTTGATGTGTTTTGGCTAACAATGTAAAACGAAGGTAAAGAAGAGTGGTCTTTTTTGAAAACCCATATCAAAAGTATCCTTAATAAATTGTTCTTCTACTCCAGACTCGTTCTCGTAGTGGCAGTGCTGTCCTGCACTCTCAATCCAGCACTGAAGATGCCAAGGAGGAACCATCAGAGATCAAACAGGAAGCTGAGGATCCTTCTCATGCTGCAACCTCCAAGGGACCCTCTGAGGATGCTTTGGAAACTAAAGCAAAACGAGATGAAGAAGAACGGGAGAGGGAAAGACGAGAAAAGGAGCGGGAACGAGAAAAAGAAAAAGAGAAAGAAAAAGAAAGAGAAAGGGAAAAGGAGAAAGAAAGGGAAAGGGAGAAGCAGAAGCAAAAGGAATCCGAGAAGGAGAGAGAATCTACCAAAGAAAAGGACAAGGGAAAACATGATGATGGAAGGAAGAGAGAAGCTGAGCTGGTCAAGCAATTGAAAGCAGATCTCAAGTAAGTTGATCTGCATTTTTTTCCCCTTGGAGAGTTGTACTGTGATAGCTGAAGATGATTTTTATTTTTTGGTTCCTGTGACACTTTACTGTGTCAAAAGAAAAGAAACAGGGATTGAAGTTGGGTCCTAGATCTTAAAAGGTGTTTTATTTTTTAACAGTGGGTTAAACTTTGCAGATATTGTCAATTTACAAGGGGGATCCCTGGATTTGTGGAAGTCACCTGGGATTGCTTCTACACTGCCTGCACCAATGAAGTGATGAAGTATCTGTGCGAGATGCTCACAGCATTCAGCACCAATAGTCTCTCAGCTATATAACTTGCAATTTCTAGGCCATATGCAAAGAGCTGATGACAAGCAATACCATCACATTCTACAGCCAGCATTTTTTCAAGTTTTCTCCTGTGAGACACTCACCTTCTTGGAACTTTCACTTAGCAAGAAGTAGCAAGAAGTGGCCTTCAACCTCCAGTTGTGACACTGTCTAGGGTCGAGATCATTTATTAATTTGTTCCAGCAGTTATAGAACAAAATGAATAGCCTTTTTTCTTCTTTTGTCCCCAACATCACTCCAGGGGACAATAAGCCCTAACTTAGTGGGAAGAGTGAGCTGAATTGTTGTTTGTCACTAGACAATGCTATACCGTTTTACCCTTCTGTTTTATTTTCCAATCTATTCAGGAAGGCACAAGAAAGCCAGAAAGAAATGAAGTTGTTGTTAGATATGTACCGCTCTGCTCCCAAAGAGCAGAGAGACAAAGTTCAACTGATGGCTGCTGAAAAAAAGGCTAAAGCTGAGGTAATCGTATTCAAGGTGGTCCAAAGTATTTTCTGTTCTAATCTCTCCCATAATATAATGGACTCTGATTTTTACAGCTTCATAAAGCAACCTAGAAAGTTGGAGGCGAATTAGAAGTGATCTCCATTGAATATTTAAAATCTATCCCTTTATATTCTGCATTTCAAACATTCAGATTCTGCCTGTCAGTTGATACCAACTGACAGGCAGAAATACAGAATATTAAAGGATTTAACTATTCAATGGAGATCACTTCTAATTCGCCTCCAAGTTTCCAGATTGCTTTATGAAGCTTTAAAAATAGTTTGGCTTACAAGTCCATAAAAAAGAATCCTTGCCTTTTCCTTGCAGTCTAAAAAGGCATGAAACAAACAAAGAGCAGGAACCAAACAAAAGAAAACAGGAAAACAAGAATAATTGGGTATTGGATTTTAGTGACATACTGATCTTATAATGAATATAAAAGAACATGCCACAAGTCATTATCTTTTTGTGTCACAAATGAGTGGAATTAGTTCTGTTTTTTTCTCCATTTAAACCAGTGATGTAATTCCTCTTCCTTTCTCTTCAACTGCTATGGTGCAGTTTAATGGGTTGATGCAGAATCCTCTTTTTGTGAAATTTTGTAAGATGGCATTCTGTCTAGTGCTAATTAGCATATCTATCAAACCTTTTTATTTCCTCCAAGTAATTCTGAACAAACATTAGGATCCTTTGAGCTATCCTCCTCCTCTACTGTTTGCATATTCATTTTCTATTCCTTTAAAAAAAACTTTTCTCCTGGACAATTCTGATTTTTATAGTTGGAAGAGCTAAGACAAAGACTGAAGGAATTGGAGGATAAGGAGAAGAAAGAGAGCAAAAAGATGGCTGATGAGGACGCTCTTCGAAAAATCCGGGCTGTGGAAGAACAGATAGAATACTTGCAGAAGAAACTAGCCATGGCAAAACAGGTAAGAAGTAGTAATCAGATGGTTGAGAGGCAAATAGAGTAAATAGTCTTATTCCTCAAGGATGTTAAATCTTTGATTCCCTCTTAATGACTAGGTAAGAGATGATTGGAGTTTAGAGTGTTGATATTTTTCTCCTTACTACCACCCCCACCAGATATCTATGTCCCAATGGAGTCATCTACTTCGCTAGGAAAATGCATATTTGTGGCAAATTATATGTATCAGAAAGGTAGAATCCATTTTAGATAATTTATGTTAATTAATAAATTGGTTTAAATTATATGCCAATAACTAAAAAAAATCTAGACACTCCTGATAGTTATTTTTTCCATCACAAACATAATCACAAACATAATCACAAACAGGTGATGCCATAATGACATGCTTATGATGATGCCATTGTGCAAATGCTTTTACATATTTGAGTCCTGATGTCTGAAGTAAATACATAGATGGCAATATAAAAATAGTCCTCTTTTAGTGACAGCAACCCTTTCCCCTTATGAAGGTGATGAAAATGTGACTTTGCAGCCAGCCCTTGCATTTACAATTTTTGTAGGTCCGTAGAGCAAAGGAAAGCTGAAGTGAGATTTTAAGCATGGTTGCGGTTTCACTTAGCGACCACTTTGCTCGATGACCAGGTTGCAAGTCCCAATTCTAGTTATTAAAGAATAAACTCCCTGTATTTGATTGCATGATGATATCACTCAAAGGTTATCATTTATATCCCCTCCTGTTAAGTGCCGACACATTTGTCTACTTGTATCATAGTATCCAGAAAAGGTGGAAACTGTTTCCCTCTCAATTCCAGGAGGAAGAAGCCCTGTTATCCGAAATGGATGTGACAGGCCAGGCCTTTGAAGACATGCAAGAGCAAAACATCCGCCTGATGCAGCAGCTGAGGGAAAAAGACGACGCCAACTTCAAGCTCATGTCAGAACGCATCAAATCCAACCAGATCCATAAGCTATTAAAAGAGGAAAAGGAGGAACTCGCAGACCAGGTTCTTACCCTGAAGACCCAGGCAAGTGGAGAAATTGAGAAGAGAAGCGAAGTAGGAACCCAGAAGTCTTAAATTCTTTGACCAAGAGATAAGTTGAAAGTGCAGTTGTTGTCATCAGTGAGAGACTGCATTTTAAGATTGGGTTTTGCGTACATCTTTACCACAATTTTCTTTTGAGCAGCTTGGCGGTAATCTGGCATCTTTTTACATAGGGGAAGATGACCTATAGCCACGAGTGACCACGAGCCCCATTTTGAGACACACACACACCCTCCCCCATGTCAAGCTGCCAACATTTTGTGGCAAATGTTCAATTTCTAGTGGCATGTTTTTTTGATTTGTGCAAAACAAAACCGCTCCCCTGATAGATGCATTAAGCCTCCAATACCCTTAATGCAACTATTCTGAGTAGTCACTCAAAAAAGGGCTGCAGTTTTCAACTCTGCTCATTCAGGTGATATCCCTGTATTATTGACTTGCCCCTTATATACCGTAGAAGCCATTTTTTAAGGGGGGGGGGATTCAATTCATAAGAAAATGATCCATTCCTATTCTGAAACAATAATACATTTTTGATCCAGGCGTGGTATTTGCAGAGGAATGCTAATTTGATAAGTGCAAACATAGTATTAAGTATAGACATTGATTCCTGGAGCAATAGTAATATCACTTAGACTTATATACCGCTTCAAGCACTTTTACAGAGTCAGCATATTGCCCCCAACAATCTGGGTTGTCATTTTACCGACCTTGAAAGGATGGAAGCCGAGTCAACCTTGAGCCTGGTGAGATTTGAACTGCTAAATTGCAGTCAGCTGGCAGGCAGCAGAAGTAGCCTGTAGTACTGCATGGACACCACTGTGCCACCATGGTTCAGCATCCTTTAATTTGTAGCCCTTCTTAGAAGAAAGTGAGCTATGACTGCTTGACATTTCAGGATCCATTAAAGGGAAGATTTCTGTTGGCTGTACTTAGTTTCTCATTCCATAGTGGACAAAAAAGCACAATCATTATCAAACAAGCAGAACTGTACACTTTACTTAAAGGTTCCAATCCTAAGAGACAGAACCATAAATAAGTTGACCAATGCAAAATCCTAAATTGAATGCTTTCCTCTTCCTTGTTTTTGCCTCCTGAAGGTGGATGCCCAGCTGCAAGTTGTGCGCAAGCTGGAGGAAAAAGAGCATCTGCTACAAAGCAACATTGGCACTGGAGAAAAGGAGCTGGGCCTGCGAACCCAGGCCCTGGAGATGAACAAGCGGAAAGTAAGTGAATATATACAGGTAGTCATCAACATACAACAGTTCTCTTACAGACACTGAAAAAAGTGATTTTATGACCATTTTTCACACTTATGACAGTTGCAGCATCCCAATGGCCATGTGATTTACACTTGGATGTTTGACAACTGACTCACGTTTATGATGGTTGCAGTGTCCCAGGGTCATGTGATCACCAGTGGCAATCTCCTGACAAGCCAAGTCAATGGGGAAACCAGATTCACTGAATATCGGTGTTACTAATTTAATAACTGCGTAAAATGGGGAAAAACTCAGTTAACAAAATTCTCACTTACCAACAAATTTTTGCCTCAATTGTGGTGGTGGTAGTGTGTTTGTGTGTGTGTATGTGTGTGTAACGAAATTAAAATCCCATGGGACAGTTTCCTTGTTTTTTTACACTTGTGAAAGTTTTCTTGTTTTTTTACATTTATGAAGGAGACTTAAAAATAATTAAAAGAAACGGGAGTCAAACTAAGTTGCATAATAAAAGCAGGAATAGATCCATAAATGCAGATATGTATAATAATTGTACAATATGTATACATGTATGCATATTATGCATTTTATGTATATTAAAAGCAGGAATGGATCCACAAATATGTGTAAAGAGCAATGGCACCATGATAAATATTATCATGTCTTCCTCTTCCTTGTGCCTAATCAGTTCTCTAAGGAAGGATCTTCTTGGGTGTAACTCAGGGCTTCAAACTCACGGGCCACGGATGCATCACACACTGGCCACGCTTGGTTTAGCAAGTGGGGGGGAATCATGATATGTCATGTGACAACGCCATGATGATGCGGGTTTGACACCCCTGGGGTAAACTGACCAAAATTTATATGGAACTCCATCCTGAACTGTCTTCTGTCAACCAGCCTTATGCTAAATAAGACTCGCCTGGAAGATTCTTAATTTGGTTATCTATAGAAACAAGCATTCACTTTGAATTTCCCTCCTAGAAGTTGCTCCTATCTCCTTAGAAACCCTTCAGTTAAGCGATCTTAAGAAATTATTGTAGGATAAAGACCATGCAATTCCAGGCAATGAAACTGGAAAAAGTTCCATTCTTCACAGCTGTAAGCTCTGAACTTGGATTCATATACGTATATTCAATCTGAAGGCTCTTAAGATTAATCCTGTGAATGTTAAGCAAGTCAGATAGCCCTCACTTAGCAATCCTAATTCGGATTGGAATTTCCGTTGTTAAGCATAGTGGTCATTAGGCGAAGCATCACATAACAGTATCACTTAGCAGTTCTAGTAGTCCGGTTTTTGTGGCTAGATGAGGACTGCCCCATCGTTAGATAAGGACTTTGCACTTCTGCCCTGCACGAACTGCCAGCTCCATCCTCCTGCTTCCTTCCCAGCTGGACCCAGAGAGTTGCCTTTGTCAGAGGCTCCACTGACCTGCTGAGCTCACCTCCATTTCAACTTCCTCTATCACAATGTGTGTGCTCCAACTGCCACTGCCTGTCTCCCATCTCTGCCCTTTTGGCTGTCATGTACTCTGCTGCTGCCATTTAAATGATCACCCCAGCCAACTATGTTATCTTCTTCTTCCTCCTGTTGCTTTCAAAAGTGTGCCTAATGTCAACAAAGGGCCAGCAGACATCAGGCGGAGTGCACGGAGGCAGGGGCATCAGGAGTGGTGGACTGCAGGGTGGCAAAAGGGCAGACATGAGGTGGGGGGGAAGATATGCAGATGGGAATTGAAGTGCATGCTGAGGTTGTAAATGTGGCTGGGTTGCCAAGTGCCTGTTGATCATGTGTTGATCACCCCATGTGACTGGGTGTGTGTGTGTGCTGTGATGACTGTAATTTCAAGGGTTGGTCATGACTTTCATTTGTTCGGCACTGTTGCAATTTTGAATGGTCACTGAACATTGATCCTCAAGCTAAGACTGTGCATATATCTATCTATGAAATATGCACCAAGAGGGTGAGTGGAATGGATTGGCAGCTGCAAAGGTCTCTATTTTACAAATAGACAGGTTTCCCTAGAAGGCAGAGGAAATTTTTATTGAAAGCCTGATAGACTTAGGTTGGGCCCCCAAATGAAAAACAGTTATTCCAGTTGTGTGAATCCTTTCAAATGAGTGTCTCCCTAGGAAGAGATAGCTAGAGCAGATAAATCTCTCCCTCCTAAGGAAATGCTGAGAAATCACAAATTATTTCTGTAATTAGGAGAAAAAGCGATGCTGCAAAGTGATTTCATGGACAAGGAGCAAAAGTGTGGGGAAAAAATTGAACTTCAAAAAAAAAAATTAACAGAGTAGTCTGATGTAAATAATTAGATGGTTTGAAGGTTTCCAGCAAAAAAAGGTTGTTAGGATAAATGAAAAACAGAATGAGCTGAGGGCGGGTTGAATGCCATGAGAAGAAGATAGGTTGATAATAATTTGTTGAGAGCTTGCCATTTTCGTTACTGCATTAGCACTGGTTGTTAACATGTAGAAAAGAATATGACTGCAACTTATAATTTTGTGTCAACCGAAGTTCTGTGTCTTCAATTCTTAGATCAGAATGAACTGCAGGACCCATTTACCAGACATCTAGGGCTGCCCTAATCTGTAGATCAGCAATTAGTTGAGGATTTGAGTGAACCTTTGCCCAAGAATTCTGGATCTCTTCTTGACAACACATTAACATTTCTGACAAAAATAGCAGTCACTGAGACAAAAGTCCTGTTTAACTGTTGCAGGAGTTTTTTTGTTTTTGTTTTTTGAGAAGGAACCCTTTTTTAAATGTTAAATGTTCTCCAGCACTGAATTTTCAAAAGTGTGAAATCTCTGAGGCCTGCAGAGAACATCGGAAGATAGGAATGATGTTGGGTCTATAGATCACTGGGCATGGGGGGATTTTCTCTGCCAGGGTTTCATTTCTGTATGGTAGATCTCTGGGGAATTTTATTTCCTCACTCTACCCTCCTTAATTAGAGTGCCAAGGCAGCTTGTAAAAAGTTAAACACCAGTTTCAGGTTTTTTAAAAAATAATAATGAAACATCATGGTATAAAGAGAATTTTTCAGAAGGAAGAAGTAATCATAATAGTGAAAGGAGGAACAAAGCATTGTGCAGTGTTTTAAAAGCTTAGGAAACTGATCAAAGGCACTGAGATGAAAATAAGATAGATGGCAGGTTGTCTTCTTGGCTGCAGTTTTCCATGAAGATTGCCTGACTGGTTTTTGGTATAGGATAATGAGATGGGACTTAGAATGTATTTGTATATATTTTGGACTGATTCTTCTCCCCCATCATTCTCCCCAATTCCCCCCTCCCTTACCTAACATATTCCATTTAATCCCATTCCATTCCCTTCCTCCCCTCCTGGAGTTTCAGCAATATTTCCATGTTTATCTGCAGAATAAGGTGGTAGAATGGGCTTGGGACCCTCAAACCAAAGAAACAGGCTCACTCATGTGTTCTGCAGAGTTAAATTTGAGAAACAAATCAGCTTGTTTTTGCAGTCAGAACTGGTGCAGGTTCCCCCAATGTCCTCACTTTCTTTTGATGTTGATGTAAATCTAATCTTCAGGTAGAAGGCCCTTGGGCTCCCAAATAGATGTTTGGTCCTAGGCCAAGGAGGCCCTGTTATTTACCACATAATAATCAAATAATGGAAATAGTGGCTATTGTAGGTAAGTGCTGAAATCCTTCCTCCCTCCTTCCCTCCCTCCCTCTGTCTTTTTCCAGAAGAAAGTTTACATACAATCCCAAAGCATAAGATGAAACTTCTGATTTAATCTTTAGAGTGCTACTATTCCTTGTGCAAATTTCAATAAGTGGAATGGGAAAACATTACGGTTTTGTTTTCTAGGCTATGGATGCTGCTCAGCTAGCTGAGGACCTTCGGGCCCAATTGGAACTGGCGCAGAAAAAATTGCATGACTTCCAGGATGAGATTGTGGAAAATAGTGTAACAAAGGAAAAAGACATGTTCAACTTCAAACGAGCCCAGGTAACCGGCATGCAGTCCTTTGCTTGGATAGCTACCTCTCACAATTTGTCTTTATTTCCAGTTTCATTCATTCAGATTATATGTCTGCCTCTTGTTTTCTGACAGCATTTTGGTTCCTAGTTCAATAGCTTGGTCGCTGTTACATGACTCACTTTCAATTGTTTCCACTGTTGCTTTTGTTAATTGTCAATGCTGGCGCTGAACACCTAAACTGAAGCTTCTACTATTCACATATCAATTTTAATTCAGTTTTTAAGTCCCCAAAGAGTTCTAGAAGGCTCTAATATTAATGGAAGAACTACAGCTTTCTCATTTTCATAATAACTTAAAATAGATCCATGAATTTTTCTAATTCATGTGAAACACTGCAGGGCTGTAAAAGCCAAAATGTAGGTGTTTATGAACCTTTTACCAGATTTATTTCCATTACAATAGGAATGGCCATCTGAAAGGCAAAAGATAACAGGCCTACCTGACTAATATTTTTCTTGTAGGAGGATATTTCACGGCTACGAAGAAAACTGGAGACAACTAAGAAACCGGACATGATTCCCAACTGTGATGAGATCCTCATGGAAGAGATCAAAGACTATAAGGTAGATCATGTGAGGCCTATAGACTCTTGGGTGTGATGGGTTTAGGCATATCTTTGTATGTTTGGAGAAATATAAAAATTGCCACTAGTGTGCAGTTGGGGTGGCTCATTTGGGAAATACATTATGGAAGGAAAGAGCCCTCTCGCCTTTCCAGGATGAAGAATGAACATTTTCTCCCTCATACACTAAAAGGGGAGGACTTGTCTGTTGACATCTGCTCCTAAACCCTGCCCTGTCTTTCCCAAAGGCTCGCCTGACGTGCCCCTGCTGCAACATGCGGAAGAAGGATGCTGTGCTCACTAAATGCTTTCATGTCTTCTGTTTTGAATGTGTGAAGACTCGCTATGACACTCGACAGCGCAAATGTCCCAAGTGCAATGCTGCATTTGGAGCCAATGACTTCCATCGGATCTACATTGGTTGATATGGCCAGATATGTATGGCCAGAAGAACTCCGCTGTCCACTCCCATACCTGCCATTCTTCAGCAGGCTGGATACTGCTCATTGCCAGCTAGGTTTCCCCCTATTTTGACTTCTTTGTAAAGGAATATGTTGGTTTATTCTTTTTGCGTATGTGTTCTTTTTGTTTTTCTCGTCACTTTTTTTTAAAGTACTGCCAATTCAGAAGCCAGTTCTCACTTGTTTGGTTAAATACACTTTTTGTGGGGTCCAAGTAGTCAATTGATCCCTGATTCATCAGTGTTGCCATCATTTGGCTTGGAACTAAACCAGGCAGCAACATTTAAACTGGGAAATCCAACTGAGATAGCTTGTTGGCTTTCTGATGATTTTTTAGCTAATTGTTTCTCTGTTTTGGATAAAAGAGGAAACTCTTCTTTTAATGTCTGCTTGTGCATGTGGAATGCTGCAGTCTACAGAAGGCATTCCTACGTCTGAAGAAAGAAGACAGCAATGTACCCATCCTATTTCAAACTGAACTTTTAACTCACGTTTTCTGAAAATTGCCAACAAAGTACATCGTGGAAGTTGAGGCATTGAGAAAATAGTGACCTTCATATATTTCATCTCTTCATCATATGTAATCTGCTCCGATAATGTATAATTTTGGATCCGATTATATAATGATGCTGTTTTGAGAAAAGACCACTTTTTTGACACATTGCCTGGAGAATTTTAATACTAAGGGTAAGCACAAATGGTAGCTGTTGACAACATTTGGCCATTGCTTTCTTGCAGCCAATCTGTTGCATAAATGGGAACTGGATTACACTCAAATGTAATGAGCCTGATTCGCTTTGAATGTTTTCTGTGTAGTGAAGGAAGCAATTCTGGACCAGAACTAGTTTTTTCAGGGAAGTCACCTCCTTTTGGTTGGCCAGAGAATTGTCAAACAATGGTCCAGGCTATATTGGCTGCTACTGTCTCTTTGGCTATGAAAATGAGATTTTCATAGACATTTTTCAAAGGGCATTGTCTTCAATAAATTGCCATGGTTCTCTCTTGTTTTTGCTTTGTGGGATTGTTGTGTTGTTGTTGTTGTTTTGCCCTCATTCTTGCGAACAGACTGAGTCTGTAAATTGATTTTAGATATGGAGAGTTTGGGATTTTGATGTTTGTATATCCATGTACATACTGTAGCTAAAGAGCTATTATGTAAGAGCTAAACTAAAGGGCGAGAGCCAAGTATGTTTTTGCACTTTTTGAATGGAATGGTGGGAAATGGGAATAGAAATATCTGGCTTTGGGAGACAACCCATTCCAATTCTGTAGTACACCAGGATATGTCAGAATCTGTCCATTTGGTTTAGTCATTGAGAGAGGGCCTTCTGAAAATTCCCTCCCCTTGTGAGGTTCACAAGGCAGGAGTTGAGACAGCAGAACCTCTTTGGTATAGTCCTCACTTTGTGGAATATTTTCCTCCCCTCCCCCCCCCCCAAGTACAGTTTCCACTTGCTGCAATGCTGGAAATAGATTTAAACTATTTTCATTTTAATATAGTTTTGATTCCGCTGATTAAAAGTGTGGGCACATTTCTTGGGTTTTCTTTGGGACTTATATTTGCTCATTGGAAGGGAGTTGATATTATTCCAATTGACTCATTTATGATTATGTTATAATAATAACTTTCTTCTCATTGATGTGGTATGCTCACAATATCCTGTGGGATTGGGATGAGTTAATAAATTCAGTGAAATGCATAAACAACCACACTCCTTCCCTTAATCACTTACCAACAAAACTCCCTAGATTTTCAGTGATGCTTTTGGGCCTTTTCCCAGGAATGCTAAAGGTGGGGACAGGAATGATTTGACTCTCATTCCTGTTCCTATTGGTATCTAAATTTGGTCTTCCACCAAATTTAGGCAAAATAGAGTTGATTTCAGGTTGAGGATGTACTTACATGCAATATATAATAAGAAAATAGCTGTTGAAACATGGTATTTTGCTATTGAATTTCAAGACCATCTTAGGGTGTTAGAATATACATTTAAGCTGCAAGATACCCACTTAATAAAGAGAATCATCTCTGAATATTTTTTTTTGCTTCTGACAATATTGAAGGGATTTTATTTTCTGGGTATGCAGTCCTTGAGATGATACTGTCCAAGACCAAGATGAACCAGTAATTGATTTAATGTATGGTAATCTCATATCCTTGAAGCAAGATAGGTTGATGACATCAGCAAGTATTGCAGGATCATATTGGTTGGAAACATACGGAAGAGAGAGGCTTTCATCCTGCAGTGGATATACAATGTCTAAAATGATGATGAATCTCTCATATTCTCCTGGAGTAATGTGGTGACCTAGAGATGGGACTCTTGCCTCACAATCAGGAGGCTATGGATTTGTTCCTAGGTAGTGGCAGATATTTCTCTATCTGGCCGCAATGAGTAATTGTCTGCTGTGAACTCCATGTAGATGTCAGGAAGGGCATCTGGCCAGTAACCGCTCAGCTCCATTCAGTCGTCCCAACTTCACCCTGATGAATGGGATTACAGGGTCATTAAAAGAAAAAAAAATACATATATTCTGCTGAATTGTATCACATAGAAGATTCATTCTGTGATGAAATCCATTTTATGTTTGGATTAACTGGCAAAAATGAAGATAGGGAAGAAAAAAGAACAGTTATACGGTACAGAGAAGAATACAAATGGATGAAGTTAACCCAAAAGCCCTGGTTAGGCATGAGTTACCTTGAAGGGTAAAAATTCACTAGGCAAGCAGCCATCCCAATTATGGTTAGTTTTTAAGAATCAAGATTTTGGAACAGAAATGTCTTTTTCCACCTATTTGTTTTTATCAATTTCTGTCTCTGAATGAGAGTTGATTCTCTCCACCCCCCACATTTACAGATAATTCATGAAAAACAGTCTTCATATTGGGCAAATAAAACATAACTCGTCTCCACAGAGTGAGTTTGCATTTTGTCATCCAATCAGCTTGTCAGCTAGATCCAAGCTGTAAAGCAAATGAACACGCCTGAACAAGTAGTATTAAAATTTATTTAAAACCAAAATAAAACAAAAAACCAGCACATTCCTCAACCAGAATTTTCATTCAGAAAAGGCGATGGCCAGGGCAGCTTACAGAAGTCAAGGAAAGACTTCACTCATTGATGCCGAAGGTATAAGATGTGTTGTAGTGCTGGCTTTGGATATTTGAAGATGCCAATGAAATACTTAAGGAAAGAGAGGGGCTTCTTAATAATTGGATAAAATCACTGGTGACTTAGTGAGTAGAGAGACATTAGTCAGGCATTAGGCATCTAGACATTAATTAGCACATTTGTTGGTGGATTACTGTACTGCATTTTCTACACAAAAACTGTTGGCAGTTTTTAGGGGCAAACCCCTATTATGGGTCTGTGTTCATATTCTCACATACATATTCTCACATATCTTGGATGCAAAAGTTAAATCTATGTGCCATGTGTATAGGCTATGTTTTCTCAATCTTTGATTGGCAGAAAAACTTGAAAGTGAACCGGTCAAATTATACAAGGCCCTAATATATACATTACTTTGATTTGACTTGCCTCTTCTGTCACTACTCCTGTGCCAAGCAACATAATGTAATACATACTCTGGATCTGATTAGGTTGGATTTCATAGTTATATTCCTTGTCAGCAGCCCCCTCTGTACAGGGTGAGCATTATCGGCTTGATATATAACTATGTATGAGGCCCCAGTGTTGACAGTAGAAAGAAAAAGAAGCATATTGCTTGGAATAATATAAAATCATCTTTGAGACCCAGGATTATGTCATTTAGAGTAGCTTGTAAATTGGACCATACTAACAATGATTTTGTGTGTGTGTGTAGGCAGGGTGATTTAGGGGAATGGGAGACAGAATGATAATGTTGATTGGTTGTACACCATATATTGTTGCACCCACTGCTTGTATAGCACCCGCATGAAGTATACACATTTAACAACTGGAGAGCAAGCCATCATCACTGGCAACTTACACAACACATTTCACTGAAGGATACCACCGAGCTTCAAAAAACATTTAGCCACTAAAGTTAGTTTTGGACTAATGAGGGACCAGAGTTTCCCCACCACCAGCCTAAAATGGTAGCTTCTCAGAACATGACATGGAATATTTATATATATATAAATAATACTCTGGTAATAGAAAAACACTTTAAAGAATATTTTAACTGGTAGTTTTAAAATTTCTCCTTTGATATTTAAAAAATACGCTCAAGCCATGTATCCTGTCAAGGGCAGCAAGAGGATTATTTTGTGGAAGCAAACTCTTGGAAAAGGGTCTAGTCTGAAAAAAGTGGCAAAACAGTAGATCTTTGTCCAAAGTGTATATAAGTAGTCCTTGCTTAGTGACCACAGTTTAAATGAGAAATTCTGTCGCAGTTGTTGTAAAGAAACAAGAAAGAAAAAGTGTGAAAGCAAAACTCCTTTCTTTTTCAAACTTCCCCTTTTCACACTTTCACACTGTGTTTTTTTTTTGCTATTTGAATTTTTCATGGTATAAAAACATTTGCTTTTATACTTTTTCATTCTTAATAAGATTGTTTGCGAAGCTGGGGATATTAGGCAGCAAATCACATGATTGTGACAGATATACCACTGCACATTTGCTCTAGTCATTAAGTGAAACATCACATGACTGTGACTTATGATTTTATTTCCGTGTTCTCTATTCACTCTGTCGCAAATTAGTTGTAAAGCACAGAAGTGACAATTAAGGGTCTACGGGATGCTGTAAGGGTTGTAAAATGTGAGGAGATAGGAAAGCATTTTGAATGCTTTGCCAAGTACAAAATTTTCTATAAGCACTCAACACATTGAAACAAAATGTTTTATAATTCAAGGCTTGCTTATTTGTTTGTCTTAAGTGAACAACTCAAAAAAATATAGCCCTACTCTGTTTGGAACTTAAAATGAAAGAATCTTAAAATACTACCTTTGAACAAAATTAAGAGTGTGTATCTACAACATCTGCTGAGGGTGGCTGTAGAATTATTTTATATAGTAGAGAAAGTTGGGTGGACCTTTTGCAATTCTGAGAATGGAAATAGCAAGGAATATAAGATGGTAGTTGTCAGTGAGAAGCAATCTGCACATATTATCCAAAAATAGTATGATCAGAGTGCTGGGCTATACCAGTAGAATTGGAGACTGGAAGCCATATTTTGAGTACATCCACATATAAAAGATATCTGGTATGTGGTTACGTAATGCCTTGGAACAGCAAAAGTTTGAACCAAAACCAGTCTGCCTTTGTTTTTAATGTGGATGCAAATTCAGAGCAGATTTTTCCTTGTTTGTCTTCAGAAGGGACAGAAATTCCATATGTTCCTACCTCAATGCCCAATTTTTGAAAGCTATCCTGAGGATTTCCTTCCAACCATGGTATAATTTTTCAATAATGGGTACTTAAGAACGGGGCATAATTAAAACCCCTTATTAATGTGTTTAATCTTTGCAAGTGATGTTGTAGGGAATATCTGTAGTCCTCTTGTGCCAATTACAGAGAAGGCCAGTACCCAAAGGACCCTTAGAGCCCAGAGTTTGAGACACAACTATATAGGTTTAAAAATTTTGAATAGCAAAATACATGCAGAGAACAATTCTGAATAATCTTTGAAAGACTCTTGCTCTTTTGTTTTAATTAATGCAAGGGAGGGGGAAGAGTAAAAAGTAGGAAAATCCATTTAATTCTAGTGAGAAAGAAAATAGGTGCTGTGTGGTCTGGAGGCTTCAAATTCCTGTAGCCTGAGATCAACCCTTTCTACTTAGGCTAAAACTTCCCACAGAGAAGGACCTGTTGGTACTTTGAAGTATTCCGGTAACCAGAATGCGGCCATCTTTTGGTAGTGTCGCTTTTGCAGGAAGGCGGGAGCTACTGTAGACCTATTGCTTGCTGACTGTGTGGTGCCACTTCTTAGCATTACACAAAAACAAAGCCCAAAGGTGAGGGTGTAATACAAATTATTACAGTCCGAGAAGGTACAAGGGTGAACCCTCTCAAAGCTCCACAGTTCTATTTGTCCTCTGAAATTCCTCCAGCTCCAGTTTCCTGCTCACCGCTATCTGCAGTTCCTGCTTGATCACTTCAATCTGCTTCTCCAGTTCTGAGAGTTCCTGGATCACTGAGGTCCTAGCAGTGTTCAGAGCGTCTGCTTTCCCGTTGGTAGTCCCTGGAGAGTCTCTTTTCAAGGAGGGAAACGCTGTATCATGCTGCAGTTGTTTGAGCATCACTTCACTCGGTTTTTCAATACTGCAGATGTATTTCCTTCTGTGGCAGTTGCCAGGGCTAGCAGTGTTCCAGACTGAAACTTGACTGTTTCTGGGACTGGACCTGCAGGGGGATGTTCACACAAGGCATTAGGAACTCACTATAATATACATACATACATACATACATACATACATACATACATACATACATACACACACACACACACATAGGCAATATAGGAAAAAGAAACTCTATGAACCCCACGACTTCTTGGGCCTACCTTTCCAGCTTCCCCTCTAGCTAGGTTTCTTTATTCAATTGTAGTGTTGAATTGCTTGTGAGCTTCTCCAATTGGATCCAACCCATTGGTGGGATTCAAATATTTTTACCACAGGTTCCATGGGTGTGGCTTGGTGGGCATGTTGTGGATTGGTGGGCGTGGCTTGGTGGAAGTGGCAGGGAAGGATACTGTAAAATCTCCATTCCCTCCCCATGCCAGGAGAAGATTATTGCAAAATCCCCATTTCCTCCCGATTAGCTGGGATTCAGGAGGCAGAGAATACTCGGGGTGGGCCAGTCAGAGGTGGCATTTACCAGTTCTCTGAAATACTTGAAATTTCCGCTACTGGTTCTCCAGAACTGGTCAGAACCTGCTGAATACCACCTCTGATGCAACCCCAGGTCCCAACCTAAGTCCAGCAGATTTTCAGGCTGACCAAACAACAAAATGAGTACAAATCTATTGCTGTTTTATGAATAATCTTCCTGTTTGGACAAAAACTTCATCTAGCCCAGTATTCTGCCTTCCAAAATACTCCCCAGAAGCTTCCAAGAAGTCTCCTAGCAGCTTAGGGTGACTAAGGTCCTGTATTCTTGCACTTTGTCTTTCTAGTAACTGGTGCAAATGATTAAATGACAGAAAATCTGGCCACTGTTTTAATTTGCAAGGATAGGCAAGAAGAATGATAGAAACATTCAGCTGGAACAAGCCTTGAAGGAAACTGATCTTCCAGAAGTCACTGAGCCAGATCGTCATCAGTAAGGTTGGCTGGAAATTGCACACAACCTCTGGAAATCTATGGAAAGCTATGATTCCCCCAACTAGGTTTCTAGGTTTCAAGTATTTTTAATTTAAACACTACATCTGATATTATTATTATTTCTCTATGCGGAGATATGTATGTATAGTATTGGGAAAAACAGCTTCAGTACTGATTGAAGATGGTAGAATGGTTGTGTATCTCAGGGACAGCAATTTTGTTCAGTGTTCCTCATTTCTGTCTTTCGTACAAATCTAAAAGCATTGATCAGAGTTATTGAGTAGAAAGTCATTTTTTACACTGTTTAACTGCAATGGTTTGCTATTTTTGTGTCTGTGGTTTGGCAACGTGATCACAATTAAATTGAACAGGTATCTGTTCTGACCCCCCTTCTTCGCTCGTTAACAGACGACAGTCAGACAGACTTAAAAGGAAAGAACTTTATCAGCCTCAGCTCACGCTGGCTGCGAACCCAAAAATAAACATAAATAAAGTCTCTGGCAAGAAGATAACAGAATGCAAAACAAAGTTCTCTTACAAAACAAATCACTTCTCCAAGTGTCTCCTTGAATCAGGGTTACAGAAAGCAAATCACTTATCCAAGTGTCTCTCACAAACAAACCTCGACCGATGAACGTTGACTTCTGCAACCAGGGCGTGGCACCATCAGTCCTTTTATCTCCAGAAGACCACACTAACAAGCCCCAGCTGCATTGTTATTCCTGCATCCCGACTCAACTCACAGCAAACTTCTGCTGAGTCACAACAGGTATCCATCAATAGAAATACAACAGGGGAGACATGTTTCCATGCTAGTGCTCAACCCTTCTTTCTCCAGGGTTTCTGGTCTCAACATTTCAAATCAAATGTTTATTTTTATCAAAAACCATATGGAAAGTCACATTTACCCAGAGATTTAGTTTGCTCATATTTCTAAAAAAATGCTTTATGACCAGACTAGGTTTATTACAAGGGAGATGAGAAAAACCAATAAAGAAAGATGTCTAGAAAAATACAGGCAGGCATGAGTGTTGTTATTTGTGTCACAAATAATATCAGGAAGCTAAAATCATATCTGTCAAAGCTGATGCAGCGTTGCAAAGTTAGCTTGTGAATTGGCTTCAGAGAGAAATTCCATAATGGAGTAAGCAACACAACGGCACTATAATAAGAATGTCAATGTTCTGACCTAGGCTTCCTGAGACAGTAAAAGCACATGCTTAGTCCCCAAAACCCTCTTTTTATTTCAACGGCTGTGAATTATGTTCCTTCACAGCCTATAATGAGTCACAAATAATTTGTAAAAAGTCTGACAGAAGTCTGCCAAAGTCTTTCAGAATAAGGCTGGTAAGCACCCACCTTTATCTCCCTTGAAATGCTGCCAAAGACCTAATTGGCAATTAGCTTTGCAAGGCCACATGGAGCACAGAGTCAAAACGGAGCTTCAGAATTTAAACCGACCAGCACGAACAAAGTCTCTTCCTGCAAAAGCTCAGGTGCCTTTACTCTTCCTTTATGTCTTATAGGAGGGGCCAATCATCTCCAAGCCTTACTCCTGAGTCATCCCTTTTGTCTTTACTGTTCTTGCCTTCTGGAAGCTCTGCGCATGTGTGCACTGGGAACAGGCTCCTCCTGTTCCTCTGCCTCGCTGATGTCCAACTCTGGAGGCTGCACATAACTCCCAGATGGCCTTGGCCCCTCTCTGTATCCAACACAGAGCCCTCATCCGAGCTTTCCCCAGACTCCAGGACTGCCAATGTTCCTCCCCAACCTCCTCACAGTCTTCTGACAACACTCAGATAAATTGTAAACTGGCTTTGAAGAGGCAAAGTCCAGTGGTGAAGGCATCAGGTTAGAAAGCGGGACTGTGACTTCTAGTACTGCCTTAAGTATAAAAGTATTTTTGGGCCAGTCACTCTCTCTCAACCCAATCCACCTCACAGGATTGTTGTAGTGAAAATAAGAGAAAGGGGTATGTTTGCCACCTTGAGCTATTTATAAAAATAATAAAGGTGTGACATCAGATCACATCACACCATATATCACATCATATCATATCACAACATAACAATATAACATAACCTCTGTTTATACTGTACTAAGAAAAAGTTCAAAGGGCAATGCAGTTATCTGACAGAGAATGGTGTCTTTATCTGTCATGAACACCCTGCAACCGCTAACACATTAATCCTAAAAAACTATGGTTTCAAAGAGTTGGTGCCTGAATACAATGTGTTAAACCAGTTTTTCTCAATCCTAGCAACTTTTAAGATATGTAGATTTCAACCCACAGAATTCCCCAGCCAGCCATATGAGTTAGAGAATTCTGGGAGTTGAAGTCTACATATCTTAAAGCCGCCAAGATTGAGAAACATTGTGTTAGTCAATACTAAATCAGTTAATGAGAAAAAAAATATTAATTCAGGGAAAGGATATATAGTTAAATTCATTCTTTCAGTGTAGCTGAAGTGGCTTTTTCTGATATATGACTCTCTTGATCCCAAATAGATAAAATTTTGTACTTTCCTACAATATTTCACTATCTTATACAATACAGGTGAAGTGGATCTGTCTGATATGTGATTCTCTTGACTCCCAAATAAATAAAACTTTCTACTTTTCTACAGCGTGTCAACTGCACTATACAATTCTTCTCCTTTAAAACAAAACAAAACAATGTCTGGGGAACCTTTATCTACAGATGCATCAGCAAACAAGAGATTAAAAACTCATTTTTCTTACTTCTTTTCAACTGGCTTTGTTTTAAGCTGGTGCTTGTCTTCCATAAATGAGTTGTTTAGAGCCCAGTGCAGTCGCTAGAGGAAAAACCCAAAATAAATTAATCAGAAGGGAAATTGTCCGTGCATTTTAGGTAGAATGAATATATTCTGGAGGGAATGCAGTATGGAAATAAAACTGTTTGCCTAATTTATCATTGTTACTGAATGTTGTATCTTTATGACAAGTCCAAAGTTGTGGCTCCTCATATTTGCTAATACTGCACGTTAGTAAAGGACTTGAGATTAGATGGTTGCATGGAGATTCAATCCAGAAGTTTCCTAGGGCAGAGCTGGGGGAGGCAGAGACAGAGTTACAGATTCAGCCATACAGCCAGAAGCGTTGCCAGGCAAGGTAACTAACTGGAGGCAAAATGGGCCAACAGGCTGATTAAATATACCAATTACTGTATGTGTTTTAGATCAGAAATGGGAAATGTATGACCATCATGATGTTAACTATATGGTGCCTACACTCAAAATGAAAAACTGGGGGAAAGACTGTAGGGCTGCAAGTTCCAGATGACCTAGGGCAGTGGTGGGTTCTGGATCCCGTTGCAACCGATACGGTGCAACGGGGCTGGGCGTCCACCACATGTATGTGCATGCATACTTATCACCTATGATGCTCAGCAGAGAATTGCGCAGGTGCCGTACACTCTGTGTGCATGAGTGAAAGCCCCGATTAGCTCAAATATAGGTAAGGTGGGCGAGTGGGCCCTCAGGAGCACCGTACCAGAACAGTACCTGGTGCTCCAGCAGGAACCGGTACACCCGTACTGGGGCGTACTGGTCGTATCCCACCACTGACCTAGGGACTGAATGTAATAAGAATGGCCTTTCATGGCTGATACAGAGAAGCTTTAGAGAATAATCACATGGAAGTGCAAGTTTCTCTTCCTCCATATCATAAAGAGTATGGGAAAGAGAGGAGTCAACCCAGAAGAACATTCTGATGGCAGAAGCTTATGTCATCCTTAAACATTAAAATGTGCACAGAAAACAAAATGGTGGACAGCTAAAAAGGATAAAGCAAGTAGGAATTCAAGTATGGTTTTTGAGTTTCTTGAGTAGCAATGACTAAGGCACAAAAAGCTCACCAGCAATGTTTCCTCATTACTGAGAGCTTAGATTGTGGTTTGAGGGACCACCTGTAGGTAGAGGTTAAAAAAAGTTCAATGGACAATTCTGCAGGACAAAACAACCCGCAAGATTGATGTGATGTCTCGGTATTGTGTCTGTAGCTCATGCTTTGCATGGAACAGGAAATTTACCATAGAGATGTTGATCCTCACGGTGAACATAAGCTGTAGGGCATCTTGACAGCTTGAAAATGTTAAAAGTTCTACACTGAATGCATACATTTATGAAATTGTTCACGAGTTAATACCCTTTCCATTTTAATGCATATTATTTATAATATGAAAACAGATAAAAGTTTTGTTCCTTCTGTCCATGTTGGAGAAATAGACTTATGTTACTGTAATAAAATAGATGTAATACAGTTGGCATGCAGTTTTTGAGACACTGTGGTTGAAATCCAGAAAATATTGTGATATTTGTAACTGCTAGATACTGCAAGTAACCAGAAACTTTATTAGAAAAATAAAAAAAAAATCAAAACTAAAGATATATGATTTTTCTGCATTAGTGTGTTAACAAGGAGTTCCAAATTTATTGAGAAAATTCCTTTGTCTGCAAATTGTATGAAATCTTAGTCACTTTTCCTAAAACTACCTTATGTATTTTTCTCAAAAAACAAAAGTCAGATAATTTTTTAAATAGTATTATTATTTCTGTTTTTTCCAGTCAGTTGGAAAGATGCATTAAAAGGAAGGAAGGAAGGAAGGAAGGAAGGAAGGAAGGAAGGAAGGAAGGAAGGAAGGAAGGAAGGAAGGAAGGAAGGAAGGAAGGAAAGAAAAAGACAAAGGTAGAAAGACACAAAGAATACTATTATCCCAGATTTTGCTTCTTAATTGTGGTTGGGATGTGATAAGACCTCAAGAACAGACCTGGAAATACCATCTATTGAATCCAATCATTTCAGTAGGACTCCAGTTCCAGCCAATGCAGAATCTGATCATTCCCTTTGAGAGACTTAGGCATATGTACCTGACTTGTATGGAGCCAATATGTCATCTTGGATTTCTTTTTAATTCGTGGTATCATTAACCTGTATATGATATGTTCTCCAATGGTAGTGAGAATAGACAGGCCAAATCCAACACACAACATCACAAATAGCCCGGAAAAGTGCTTGATGCCCATTTGTAGGGTCTGTTAGGAAAAACAAAAAAAGGGAAATCCATGTACAAATTTATAAAATGGGAACACACATGCAGCAAAATCGACAATTATTTTTATACAACCCTTTCACTTGATTTTCTTCCCAGGAAATTCTCTGGAGTCCATTTGATGCCATATAATGGGCTGTAGCCAAAAATGAAAATTTGCAAAATCGCCCTGACACAAGAGAGTTTTAATTGCCTGAGACATGGAATTAAACTTGGCTCTACCAGGTTACTGGGACCCAACCTATTGTCAGGGTTCAAACATAAAGTTGCATACTCAGTGATAAGGCCTAGCTGCCTTTGGACTGGCTTAGTAGAAGTGAGAGATGGCTGTAAACTACTTGCAATTTTAAGTACAGTTACATTACAGTTGTAACTCAAGGACTCCCTGCAACTCACAATTCCCTGAAGCAGCACTTCTCTGAACATTGTGAGACTTTACTCTGGGGAGAAAATTAAACCAGCAGGAGAGGTTAATAATTTTAAGAGGAGTACTGATATCAAAGAGCTCATCAGTGCTAGTAGGGAATGGTAAGGACTCCTTACTAGCATTGATGATGTTACTGTACCTGGTTTTGGCAATGAAAGATCTGCAACAAAACAAGTGAGCTCAGACCAAGGACCCTCATTTCAACCAAATATTCTCATTTATCCTTTATTGACATGTCCTGAGATAGCTTGAGACCTTTTGGGTGAGTTCCGCAATCTCTCACACAATTGGGCTTGTAAAATTTCTTTCTTCCAAGATGGCTACTTTGAGATCTGTAATGGAGGGTAAATGCTTTACATTGCCCTTGATTTGAGTCCAGGGGTGAAATTCAGCAGATTCTGGAGAACTGGTAGTGGACATTATAAATAGTTCAGAGAACTGGCAAATACCACATCTGGCTGGGCCCTGGAATGGGTGGGAATTGAGATTTTGCAGTATCCTTCCCCTGCCAGCCCCACCAAGCCATGCCCACAGAACCGGTAGTAAAAAATTTTGAATTTCACCACTGAGTCCCAATGCCAAATTTGATCCATCAATTCCTTTACATTATGTAAAATCCTTTTACATAAGCCTTGCCCAGTGTATCATACTAAAGGTTATCAGCAGATGATAGCATATATCAGATAAGCATGAGAAGCACCTCTAATTTTGTGCGTGTACTTATTGTGGCCTGTAATAATACTGTTGGTATAGGCATGGAAGCAAAACGGAAATCTGAGTTTGTTTCAGGGTTTGGTTTCCATGTTAGCATCATTGTCCAGTTATTTCTTGTTGCTTGTTGGAAACTGCTCCAGTTGAGTGATGGTCTGTATGCAAGAATGGGCCCACCAGAAATTATGCAGACAATGAGGTTTGTGAAAAATGATGAAACATTAGTTTCATACTAATGTTTCAACTAGATCAGCTAAATATAGAACATAGAATTATAAGGCTAGAAGGGACCTCAGAGAACTTTTAATCTTGTGATGGTGAACCTATGGCCATATCTCCTGGCATGCAAGCTCTCAGCTCCAGCATGCATGTGTGCATTGGCCAGCTGATTTTCAGCCTTCCGGAGGGCCAGGGAAAGCCATTTTCACCCTTCCCAGGCTCCAGGAAATCCTACGGAACCCGGAGAGAGCAAAAAACTGGCCCAACAGGTTAACCGGAAGTTCGGAAATGATCCATTTTTGGCTTCCAGAGAGCCTCGGGAGGACCGGGAGAAACCATTTTCATCCTCCCCAGGCTTCAGGAAAGCTTCAGGAGCCCAGGGAGGGCAAAAAACAAGCCCAATGGACCAACCGAAAAACGGCCTCCCTCGCCACCCCGGAGGAAATATCAAGCTCAGCTTGGAGGCAAGCAGTAATGGCGTGCTTGGGGGGGGGGGGCTGGGGTGTGTGCATGTATGCATGCACCTGTGGGGTACGTACTTTGCAGTGACATGCGGTGAGTTTTATGGCTGGTGAGGTAGCAATTTTTTTAGACTTGTAGACTTCAACTCCCAGAATTCCATAGCCAGGCATGCTCAGTTCCGATTTAAAGCAACAGCATTTGTTTTTCTCCTTTGCTAAATAAGTTTCCTTCTTTCTTTTTCTTTTCCCTGCCCCTCCTTCCTCCCTTCCTCTCTCCCTCCCCCCTCTCTCAAACACACATACACACAAAGTTGCACCACTATTCAGAAAATTTAGGTTTTCCTCCTCAGCCCATGTTAGCAATACCACTAGCAGCATTTTGGCTGGCAGGTGTAAGTAGAAGTGGAAATTCATTCTACTGAAAACATTGTTTTTGCTTATGATTGGATAATTAAAATTTCAGAAGACCCAAAGGCATAGTATTAGAGTGTTACATAGTGCATAAACTAAAGAACTGTCTCAATATGCTCCCTCCCCCCCTCTCTCTCTCTCACACACAAAGTTGCACCAGGAGGATGAAATTTGAATTCTTCCCCCTCCCTCCAACCCATACGTACCTTTTCCAGCTGTTTCAGAGAGGATTTCAACTCTGCTCTTGCCTGCCATCATGAAAATAAAAAAAAATGTAAAAGGAAAAAGACAAGAGCTGAGGTCAAGCAGAGCTAGTTGCTGCCAGAGTCACCGTGTGGATGACTCTGCATAACTGTTTAAAAAAGCCTCTAAAAAAACGCCCTCTACAGGAGGCAGGAGAACGACGTGCCTCATCTACGTCAGAAATTTTTCGGCTTTTAACCCTTGCTTAGCTATGCTCGAGTGATCATAAAGTCAGACTAGATGAGGCACCTAGTTTTCCTGCTGCCTCCTGTAGAGGGCACTTTTTTAGAGGCTTTTTTAAACAGTTAAGCACTAAGCAGAGTCATCCACGTTGAATCTGGCAGCAACTAGCTCAGCTTGACCTCAACTCTTGCCTTTTTCCTTTTCCTTTTACATTTTCTTTTCATGATGACAGTGGTGAGGCTCTGCCTCCCCTGCCTCCCCTGACTGCACGTCTCTGGTGCTTTGCATTATGGGTGCCAGCCCATGCATGTGCACCCTCGCATTTTTGGCACCCAACAACAAAAAGGTTTGCCATCACTGTTCTAGTCCAAACCAAGGTGGGAGATCTTATACTATCCCAGTCAAATGATTGTCTGATCTATTTTTGAAAACCTCCAGTGATGGAGCACCCACAATTCCAGGAGGCAAGCTATTCCATTGATTAACTGTTCTCATTTTCAAAACATTTTTTCTTACTTCTAGGTTGGATCTCTCCTTAGCAAGCTTCTACCCATTACTTCTTGGCCTGTCCTCTGGTGCTTTGGGGAATAAGTCAAACCCCCCTTCTCTAACAGCTCCTCAAGTACTGGAAGACAGTTCTCATGTCGCCCTCTACTCCTTCTTTTTGATAAGCTAGAGGTTAGGCAGCCTGAGCTATGGAGATAAGATGAAGGCAGTATCGATGGAAACAGCTAATGAAGACAAATCTGAGTTGCAATTAGAGGGATGTACAGATGAACCTCAGGAGAATTAACCCTTCAAATAGTACTTCTAGAAGTCAGCTGTTGCAAAAAGCTGGCAGAATGCCTCATAGAATTCCTGGTGTTATCTTATTTCATAAGACATATGAGAGAATTCCATGCCCAAACATTCCCAAAAGTTTTTTTAAAAACATGCAGGACAAAAAGGAATTTGGATCAGAACCAGGAAAAGAGGGCTACATCTTCCCCATTCCAGAAACTTCATCTGGAGGCTTATCCAAAATATAGAGACAAAGGACTTGAACTTTGTCTATTTTAACTTAGTCCAAATATGCAAAGAAAACACTTTTTAGGTGACAAGGATTGGCTTCCCTGAATAGAAACCAGCAAATGGGAAGTAACACCAGCAGATGTCAATCAATAATACTTTTTTTTTTTTTTTGCATTTTGTAAGCTTGATTTTGGACATCTAATCCTGTTCACTGGCTGTATAATGAAGGCATTGTTGAGAAAAGTTTTCAACTGAAGATTGTTCCTTTTATGCTATGAAAAAGCACATAAAATATGGCAGCTCTTTGATTAATTAAGTAATATGCCTAATTACTCTTTTAGTTAGCAGAGGAGGAAAAATAATTAATCTGATGAATCTAATGACAAATCTCAGCAAATGAACAATAAATTAAAATATGGTGTCTATGATTTTTTCCTACGAGGATTACATCATAAAAAAATTTTTCTTGATAAGAGGAATGTTTTCTTTTCACACCAACCTCTTAATCTTTTCAGATTATCTTCTTTTTCTATCCTTACGCATCTCAAAGTCTTGGCAGCAGCATTTTCTCTTTGACAACAGATTCAAAGAGAATTGTAAGCACTGAATCCAAGTGCACAAAACACGCAGCTTTCAACTAGGTGACTTTAATTGAATTCACATTGATGAAGCTCTTATACTTAGATGTTTTGCTCACTTTCCCCAGAATGTGTTTAAAATATTCTCCTTCCAGGGATGGAGGTGGAAATGGCTACTCCAATGTTTCTGAAGTGTGACTTCCATTAGCCTCGACTATGGAGACCAATGGTCTAGGGCCATGATGACGAACCTATGGCACACATGCCACAGGGGGCACACATAACCCTCTCTGCAGGCACGCGAGCTGTCAGCCCAGCTCAGCTCCACAGTGTATGCACACATGCCTCCCGCCAGCCAGTTGATTTTCGGGTCTTTGCTGCTGTGCCCCCCCCCCCACATGGTCTGTTTCTGTTCCCAGGAGGCTACAGGGAGGCCTACTAGACCCAAAATGGGGCGTGGGGGAGGGGGTCACATGCGGATGCACAGGGAGCAGGGCACCGGTGAGAAGGGGGAGTGCCGCATGCACTTTCAGCATGCAATGAAAAACTGGTTAGCCATCACTGGCCTAGGGTGCTAAGTATGAAGAGATGATGGATATTCAGCGATAACTGGACCTCAGTTTCAGTGATATCTAGGACTACAGATTTATACTACATTCATAAAGGCATTCTTTATGGAACAAGACAAACTTCAAAACAAGCAAAATTATCATGGTTTTAAAAATACATCCTTGGTTTGTTGCCCAATTTTTGTTTAGAAGTTCTAGCCTTACATTTGTTAGGTTCTAGGCAATATATATCCATAGAAAGTACCACGTGCTCTTTTAAGTTGCTACTAAATTTTAATTTTTGTTGTGACAGGAGGAAATACCTAAATTCCAATATCTAAGGGGCTGCAATCAAGAAGAGGCGGTCAACTCTTCTCTAAAGCACCTGAAGTCAGGGCAAGAAGCAATGGATGGAAAGTAATCAAGGAGAGAAGGAACATAGAACTAAGGAGAAATTTCCTGACAGAGAGAACAATAAACCAGAAGAATGGCTTGTGGGTGCTCCAACACTGGATGGGGGGGAGAAAAGACTGGACAACATTTATGCAGAATTGTATAGAATTTCCTCCCTGAACTGGAGATTGATTTAGAAGACCTCCAAGATCTCAAACTTTTGTTTTGAATTTTCTGAAGAAAAACATGATGGGATCAAACTTTGAAGTTTGGAAGAAGATCAGAATGAATAAAAGTTTACCAATAAAGGAGAAGAACACTTATATTTGATTTACTACCATAGAATAAACCAAAATATTTTTAACACTGGACATATTGGACAATATTTTTGACTAATAGACCCAGAAGTTAATTTTGAGAGTGACTGCCTCTACAGATAGACTGTGCTTAAAATATGTTTTGAAAGGAGAGGTTTAGCAGACAAGGTTGAGACTAACCTGAAAGTGACAGGCCTCAAGAATGATGCCGAAAAAGACACTGCAGTTGATATAAGAGCCCCAGCTGATATCTTAGTAATTAAAAGGGATAAACCCAGGGGTGAGCTGCTGGGGGTTCACAGGGGTTTGGGAGAACCTCTAGCTAAGATTCTGTGCAGTTCAGAGAACCCCCAAACTCTTGGCTGCCCCCCCTCCAGGAATCCCCACAAAGCCCGTTTTGGATGCAGGTAACTGCAAGGTGCATGTGAAGGCTCGGGGAGGGCAAAAAATGGGCCTACTGGAAGTTTCGGAAGGCCAGAAACTGTGACTGTAAATTAAGGTGACCAGACATCCCGATTTCAGCAGGACAGTCACGCTTTATAACAATTTGTCCCGTGTCCTGGGGCGTTTTTAAAAAGTCCCGATTTTCTGGCTTCATGTTGAAAGCCCAGTGGATTTGCTTAAGAAATCCTAACCTGGGCAAGATAAAAGACACTCTGTCTAACTAACCTCTCTCTCTGTCTCAGTATTTTCATTGAAGATACTAAAACGTTAAAGCAACAAAATGGAACCCCCCGCCCCTTTAACTCATTTTATAAGAAAAAATGACCAAGTACCATAGAGCTCCAGGAAATGCTTGGCTAGAGAAGCCGCGAGTGTTACTTCCTGGATTTTCTGGAGGGGAGGGGCACGGAGGTTGGAGGTCAGCTCGTGTGGAAAAAAATGGTGGCAAAGTTTCTTTGAAAAATATTTCCCTGACTAATTTCACCATTTTAATTTGCTCAGTTCTTTGTATTAACATCTATATCATTCTGGATTGACTTGGAGTGCTCACTTGTGCCTGCTGGTAAGTGAACTGGTTTTTTTTTTCTTTTATTTTTTAATGCATTTTAAAATAATATTTTATTTATTGTGCATAGGATTTTTTAAAAGTTTTATTCTGTGTGGATTCTTTTTTTAAATTGTCTTAGACTATTTAAAAAAAGATTCTATCCAAAATAAATTGAAGTGAAACCATTTTTAAAAATTCTATGCACAATACTTTGAAATGTTATACTTCAATTTATTCTGTGTGGGTTCTTTTTTTAAATTGTCTTAGACTATTTAAAAAAAGATTCTATCCAAAATACAAAATACCAGCTGCAGTTATTCACTTAAGAACTGTGGCAAGAAAGGTGGTATAGTGACCAAAGTTACAATGGCATTGAAAAAAGTGACTGATGACCATTTTTCACACTTAGCGACCATTTTCACACTTAGCGACCGTTGCAGCATCCTCATGGTCACGTGATCAAAATTTTGATGTTTGGCAAGAGTTACAATTTATATTTGTAAGTTGTAGTTATGTTGAAATAAAAAAAATTACAATACTATTTTTGCGTTATATGAAAATTTTTGTTGCTCCGTATAAAATTTTTAATCAAGCCCCCCCCCCCCCCCCGGTCAAAGGTGTCCCTCTTTACCAATCTGAAGATCTGGTCACCTTACTGTAAATCCTCCCTTGAAATACTTTGCTGGATGTCAGTGAGAGGAATTCACAGTAACTTAATAAAAAGAATTTTTTGTCAGGACAAGGAGTCTGCTTCATAGTTTGGGGAAAGCTAGGTCAGAACAACAATACCAGTATAGTTTGCTGAAGAACCCGTTACCCGCTTGCCATTTCCCTCCTTTGATTTGAACATCTCTCCAAGTTTTCTGTAAGTTTCTATGCAGCTGGAAGTTGTCTATTATTTCCCAGTGGAACTGCATGACAATCAAGCCATTGATGCATGATTAGAAGAGGCTGTTCTGGCAGATAAAAGCAGAACGTTTTGTTAAGCAAGTTTGGGTTATGGGGAAAAAAACAGAACAAAGAAAAATCTTTAAGCAAGCAAAGAGGGGATATTCATCAGGGAATAAAGTGCAAAGTACTGCAGGCTGAAATATTGGTTATGGAGAGAGCCAAAAAAGTGATGAAAAGCAGGAGATGGATATTTCATTGTTTAGCAAGGTCAGCACAATATTTCACTTATAGATAAGGCCATGCCAGACCATTTCTCTTGTGTTGACATCTCCTGCTATGCAAGCCAGAAACTTTGATCAGAAAAGATTTTAAGGTAGGGGAAAAATCTTGTATATGTTATCACAAACACCCAGATCTTTTGTAGAATGTATGCAGGGAAGAACATCCTTTAAAAAAAAAACATCCTTTCAATCTGGAGAAATCACAGATACTCACCACACAAGCACAGAGTGCAATTCCACTCTGCCTTCAATAGGTTTTGCCTTCAGGCCCCAGACAGAGACTGTGGTGTTTTATGAACCCACTTATGCCATGACAGTTTTAATTTTTGGTATTCCCTGGCTGTTTGTTTGCTGTTTGATTCTCCTTATTGTGTTATGTTGTTATATGCTGCCTGGAGTCATTTGATGATTAAATTGTCTTATAAATCCAATATAGAGGTAGACAAATAGATAGGGTCCCTGGAGTTTGCTTCTGATCACACTGTCAACTTTCATTAATGTGATTTGCTATTGAAATTCCAATTTGTTTGCATTGGATTAGTACTCTGAAGGGGAGTTGCTTTGTTTTTTATCCTATACTCCCACCCATCTCAAAAGCATAACCCCTAAAATTTGTTCAGGTGGCATGAAAGTTTTACTTTTGCCTAAAAAACCAAAACAAGCCCCCATAAACAAAACAAAAATGGCTGGGTAAGTTTTGAGGGTCCTACCCTCAAAACGAAGCTATAGAGCACTGCACACCAGAACAACTAGACACAAGAACAGTTTTTTCCTCTGCTAAACAACTAATCCCCACAACACTGTCAAACTATTTACTAAGTCTGCATTACTGTTACTATTAATCTTCTCATCGTTCCTATCACCCATCTCTTCCCACTTATGACTGTATGATTGTAACTTTGTGGTTTACGATTTATATTGATTGTTTCCTAGTATGATTTGATTGCTTATTTGTATCCTATGACTATCATTGTACCTTATGATTCGTGACAAATGTATCTTTTCTGTACACTGAGAGCATATGCACCAAAAACAAATTCTTTGTGTTTCCAATCACACTTGGCTAATAAAGAATTCTATTCTATTCTTAACGTACTTAGGTTTTGAATTCTCAATTGCACTGCACAATTAATAAAGTCACCTATATTATTTTAACATATACCCAGGTTTATATAAAAATAACATTTCCCCCCCTAAAGTTATGAAGATAAAATTTTTATATCTTGTTAGATCAGATAAATAATCTCAATCAGCTGACTGAACCTCAGCAGCCCCAGAGTCATGACAGGACCTTACCTGTAGTAGATCATCAAAACTTTCCAACATGTTTACTTAAAATTATTTAATATTGTCTCTTTACCATGCAAGGAATTTAACAAAAGAAGCATTTGGCAGTGGAGAAAAAGTGGTGTTTTTTTTTCAAACATGGGAGCAAACCAAACCAACTAACCAAACTGCATTATAGGACTTTGGATAAAATCATTCAGATAAATTCACAGAAGCAACTTTGATGACTTCAGAAGGTGATTTTCTTCTCTCACAGTCATGGGGAGAAATGGGTGGAGAGAGTACTAGCCCTGAGCTAAATGGCAAGCTAACAAACTGTGTCTTTAACTAATAGTTAAATTTTTGAAATAGCTCTTGATCACACATTAGGAGTCTGAAGCCTCCTGAGTCATATCTTCTTGATTTCAAGATCTCAAACCATTTCAAACCGTTCCACTGTGATCCAAATATAATCATTGTTTAACTTCTTATTAATTTTATCCTCTTGGTGATAAATCATTACTCATCAAACTGATTAAAGCTAATCAACTAAAAGTCTCAAAAATACTTAGAGCTGATTAGAAGTATACTTCCAAATCGCAGTTTTTAATAAGTCTTACAATAAAGTTTTCAAATGATGGGATTGCATGAGAGGGAAAAGGAAGGATACATCTCTTCAGCATCCCTAGCAATGACCAATTTGTGTAATCCTTCAATGCTCTACTTGATATCTCTCTTCCAGTAGGGCTGAACTACTAAATGCTGCATCCTGAGTTTGCTTTTAAGGCAATTCTGACAGAGGCCAGCTTCTAAAGAAACACTTTTCCTATCTTTGTTGCAGTGTTAGCAAAAAGAGTGTTTTCTTTTCCTTTTAAAAAGATTAATAGGCTGCCTGTTTTCAGTCTTCAAGCTGCTTGTTATAGGAGAGAGGGAACTGAAGAGAAATTACATACTTCTCAAGCCAATGTTTTTCTGGCAAAATAAGAGTTATTCCTGTAAACAGGTATCTATAAAAGACAAGAATTGCTTACCAATCTTTTTAACAGAATGTTATCCAGGACAACACTGTTTCCAAATATCAAGTACTGTTTAGGATATTTTATAGAATCTAGTATTTGAGCATTTACACTTTTATTAAGACGGAAACCAAATCTCATTTTGAAACTGTTTTTCATCATGTTTTCTTTAAGATTTTGTTGGCCTTCTCACTTTTTAGCTTTCACAGGCCATGCAAGCAGCTTACCCATGGAAGTAAGATAAGGTCTCCTTTAGATAAATAATTATGAAATGTGCTGGAAAGAGGGAGTTTTTTGGCCACGCTCCTCATAGCTTGTTATCATTGCACTTGAGTGAAGATTAAATAACTTAATTTCATGAAACTGCTGGACTATCTCTTGAATCCCAGGTCAGAATGAACTTTGTAAGGAATAAAATTCCAACAGTACCAAGGAGTTCACAGATCAAAATTTGCTGAGGACAGGAGTGCTACATTAAAAACTGTCATTTCTCAAAGAACAGTACATTTTGGGCCACATTTTTGCTGGAGAACCTAAAACGCTACTTCCTTTCAATATGCACATTAAAATCAATATTAAAGTCATGCTGTTATTTCCAAAACAATTTTGACCCACTTATGTTTCTATGGATGGGTCCACAGTATGCATATTTCTTGACTGAGAGCTGGATGTATAAATAACCCTCTCTGAATAGCAGCATCCAGAGATAGAGGTTTCTAAATAATCATAATACTATAACGGTGAGCTTATCAGGTAGGTTATTATTAGGAGAGAGAATCAGTTTCCCAATTGCTTCTTTTCCACTTTGCTGGGTTTGTGTGTTGTGTGTGTTAATAATGCCAGTTAAGGAGATATGCCCTACATTTTGCTGTGCATAATGAACTCAGGTTCATTCATTTTAGCATGTGGCCTCCCATAGTAACCAGGGTAGCAAGCACTTGTAACTGAAATGGATGGGCTGTTAATTGCAGGTATGAATTAACAGACACATAAGCAGGAATCAGGGCATTAAGAGCAGGGCAAGAAGCTGTTTTACCCTCTTCTCTTTCATTAGAAATCATTACCTGGATGCTGTATTGGTGTTGGGGGGAAAAAAGCTTTTCACAATGAAAGCTTTGACAAAAAAGCTTTGGATCATTTCCTCTGCCCTAGCTACTCCTGGTCCTTCAAGACTGCTGTTTGAATGTATAAGAAATGTTCATGCTATTAAAACTATACATGGTATAAGGTTCTGATGCAATGGCTCTGCTCATGAAACTCCCTCTCTCTCTCCCTCTTCCTCTCTCTCTCCCCTCCCGCAAATGGATGAAACGAAGATTGACCTGTGAGGAAAAGATGTCTGTTTACAATCTACTGTATCGTAATTTACATGTGCTCAAACATGCAACTTGAAGTGCAACTGGCTTTCATATGTTTATATGGTCAAATTTTATAATCCAGTGTTCTAGTTAAACAAAGAATACATGCTCGTGTGTGCGCTTGCACACACATTCACACACAAAACCCAGAAAAAAGTGTCTGCTAGGACTAAGGGATGCCAACTTTTTAGGTAGCTGAATGCAACATAGAAATGAATTCTACCAGAGGAAAGGATTTGAGCAAATGTATATAACCAAGAACAGAGATATGCATTAGGATAAAGGTATGTGAAAATGTACATAGACTTTTATGCATACTTTAATAACAATGACCAACCAGAAAACTTGGATGGGAGGAGATTGAAATAAATACACAGTTAAAAGAAATAAGAGACTCAAAGGGATGGATTTATCCATTCCAACTGCTGGAAGGACCTAAGGAACATTTCTTACCTCCGTCACAGCAAAGCTTCTTTTTCCGCATGGTACCACTTTGTACCACTTGTCATGTAAGACATCCATGAAGCCATGGGACTTATACTGGCTGATGAGTTCAGAAATATTTGAGGTCAGTGGAGAGTTTGGAGGAAGGCCAATACCATACCCTAGCAAAAGAACAACAACAGTATTTTTCTCATTAGTTGATTCTTGACCATAATTGCCAAACAAGAATATCTAAAATTGTAGTTTTGGCAGATGATCATTAAAATATGCATCATAACTCCTATTCGATGCTTGCTCCTTTAGCTCACTGAATAGTAAGAAATTAGCTTCTACTTTGGCTCATAGCAACAGCAATCTTTGCGGAAGTGAGAATTTTGCCTTCTCTGTGGATGGTGAAAGTTCTGCTGTCAATGACACTATTAGCTGATGTACAAATTACGCACAAACAGCAGAAGCTCACAGCCAGAGAGGCTTACATATGAGTCCATACTTGACCTACAGGCTTCTTGTGGCACCGTAAACCCACTTTGACTTGCTTGATGTTTTACTAGCTAGCAAAGAACTGGACATCTTCTCATACATCCCCTAGAAAATAATACAGGATTATGGATTAAAAGTTTTTTCACATTTGCCTTGTTACCTTTTAAGTATATCCCACCTAGAGAGAATAGGGGTTGGTATAATGAACTGGTGGGAGCCCCACTCCAAGCTGCATGTATGTTGTGGAATTTTAATGTTTGTTCTTTTAATTTTTATATGTCCCCCCCCTTTTTTTTCCCCTGTAAGCCGCCCTGAGTCCCTAGGGAGTGGGCGGCATACAAATCCTAATAAAACCTAAAACATAAACATAAATTTTGTAAGGCAGGATCCAATGTTGGAACTGCCTCCACAACTTCTGGAGGCAATTCGTACCAGTGATTAATTGTTCTAACTGTCAGGAAATTTCTTCTTAGTTCTAGGTTGGTTCTCTCCTTGATTCTTTTCTAACCATTGCTTCTTATTCTGCCCTCAGGTGCTTTGGAGAATAGTTTGACTCCCTCTTCTTTGTGGCAGCCTCTGAGATATTGGAACATTGCTATCATGTCTCCCCTAGTCCTTCTTTTCATTAAATTAGACATATGCAATTCCTGCAACCCTTCTTCGTATGTTTTAGCCTCCAGTCCCCTAATCATCTTTGTTGTTCTTCTCTGCACTCTTTCTTAGAGCCTTGATATCTTTTTTTATATTGTGGTGACCCAAACAGGATGCAATATTCCAAGTGTGGTCTTGCCAAGACTTTATCAAGTGGTACTAAAATTTCATATGATTTTGATTCTATCCTTCTGTTAATGCAAAAATCAGTATTTTTGGCTATGAGATTAATGGAAGTTTTGCATTGCTAAGGCTGCTTTTGATTGTATGATTTTATGCTCTTTTTCTTCCCAAAGGTTTTTCTGCTTACTTGTTGCGATCCATTTTGAGAATTTTACATCATCATGCTCACATAATAAATATGGGGAAGGGAGATTAATATCCACTGACCCATCTGGTAATGACATTGTATATGGAAGATGGAATGCAAAAAGGAGTAAAAGATCAGAAGCAAGAATGAATAAACTGAAACCCTCTGTGTGTGAGCAAAATAAAGAGAAAGAGGAGGGATGCATGATATTTCAATGAAGCGGGTGTGATTTTTATGGAACTCAGCTGATAAATATATGCACGGAAATGAACATGGAGATTGTGATGAAAGGGTTAAATATATATGTTAAAAAGATTAGGGTGATGTCATCCAGATAGCTGTGAATGCATATGAAGATTGAAAAGAGCCATGATGGTGCAGTGCTTAGAATGCAATATTCCAGATTAACTCTGCTGAGTGCCAGCAGTTTGATCCTAACTAGCTCAACGTTGACCCAGTCATCCTTCTGAAGTCAGTAAAATGAGGACCCAGATTGTTGGGAGCAATATGCTGATTGTGTAAATCATTTAGAGAGAGCTGTAAAGCACTATGAAGCAGTATATAAGTATAAGTACTATTGCTATTATAGGTTGACGATAGTCACATGTATGCTCCAATGAATAGTAATAATGGGAAAAAACTGCAACATTCTGAATGAATGTGTTCTGCGGCAATTTTGTGAGGGAGATGAATAGATGGATGATAATGAGATGAGGAAGCCCCCCAAAAAGATACTTAATGGTTTGGACACTTAAGAATAAATTAGAATGGTGATAGCTTGGGGAGTATCTATTTGGGGGGGGGAGCCTAGTTCTAATATGTAATTTTAGCATAAGTCTTTTCATAATTACAAATGGGAAAAGAATGAATCAAAAACCATGCTTGATTTGATTATTTGTGACGAAAGTCAGAACTAGTGAAGGATTCAAAGGTGATGAGAGCTTCTGAACATAGGACAGACCATTGTTCACTAGCATTAAGAGTGCATCTTGGGAGAGGGGGATGGAGATGGAAATAAAAGAAAGAAATGAGAAGGAAATGATCGAGATTATTCTCCCAACAGAATGAGTGGAAAGTAGACACAGAAGCTATTTGGGAAAAAGGAGATCAAAAAAATGTATTCTGTAGCTCCTGAGAGTAGAACTAATGCAGTAAAACTATAAGGAGATGGATTCAGGCTAGACACCAAGAGAAACTTTCTGAGTGGAACAAGTTGTCACATGAACTGATAAATCATTCTTTGATGATGGTCCTTACACAGAAGTTGGATAGTCATTTGTAAGAGACGTTCTAGCCTGCAGTGAATAAGGCGTTGCATTAAATGGTTTCTGAGATCTCTAACTTTATGATTCTATGAAAAGAATTGTGTTACCAAATTCCACAGAAATATGTGTGGTTTTGTTAAGAATGAAAAAGAAGCTTGGTGAAAGAATGATGTGAAAGAGATTGTACGAGACAAAAGAATCCACACAAGAGAACAATTGTTGCAAAATATAAAGATGAGGGAAACATATTGTATAACATATTCAGAGACAGCAAAAAAGAGTTGCAAAGAAAGTAGACAAAGATAGAAAAATTATTAAAATATAAAAACTCAGGGAAAATGCACAGCATTTTGTGGGAAATTAGTGTGATATATGATGGATATAAAAGAAGAGATGTAATGCTTAGTGAATTATTGAATGCTGAATGGCAAATTCATGAGGGCTAACAAGAAGTCCATCAATTGTTTCATGCACTGTATTTATGGAGAGCTACTTAAATTGGCTTTTTTGATGTGATGTATAAGCAAGAATGAATGAACAAATGAATGAATAAGTGAATGGATTAATGAGTGAATGAATGAATGGAATGGAATGCTTGGGATCACATTGCTATTATTATTGCATTGAGAATATGGATGTGCATACACTTTGGCATAGAGATATTGCTGTGTGGCTGGTTTGAATTATTTGCATTGCAAAACAGAGAATTTAATTGAAGCAATGTGTGTAAGGGCATGCTTTTGCCTATTGTGAATTCGCTGTGACATAAAAAATATAAAAATCAGTTGAAATGGAGATTGGTTATAAAAGAAGTGTGTGCAATAAAACAAGAAGATGTGGGATGAAGGATGAATGGATATGGAAGAAATGTGGACTAAATACAAAAGTAAAAGGTACATATTGAGGTGATTTGATGATACCTTCAGAATATACGAGGCATGAATCAGAAAAGAAATATATAAAGGAAGAGTGAATGGGTCAAGAGGAAGATGCTCCAGTAGTTATGGCATTGCACCCAAGGCACCTATTATTGTTAGTATTATTAAATTTTTCATCCGATAAAGAGAGCCTCAGGTTTACACCAGTTAAAAAGAAAATGCCTATTAAGTGAATAACTCCCAAAGACCTCTGCAATTTTGCCAATGGGGATTTCTAATTGCTTGTATAATCACTTGCCAATTCATGACTATTAGTGGAGTCCACTAAGTCCTTGCACAGAACTGGAAAAGAGCAAGAGGCCAGCAATTTCTGTACCATGTTCTGCATCTGGGAAATATGACATTGTTTTATATTAAGTGGTGTCGTGTGTTTGGATATGCAAGAAATCACATTTAACCAGCTGGGTTGGTTCATTTTAAGGGTTGTCTATTTGAACTAGCTAAGTGTTTTACAGAGTGGAACCAGTCATACTGTAGAAAGTTAAAAGTCCGTATTTGCCAGAAATAAGAACTGGAAGATAAGTCATGACATTGTACTTTGCTTGTCTCCAGTTTGGCAACTACAAAAGTACTCTTAGGCTTGCCTTCCTTCCTTCCTTCCTTCCTTCCTTCCTTCCTTCCTTCCTTCCTTCCTTCCTTCCTTCCTTCCTTCCTTCCTAGTGGCAACTATTCATTATGCAAACCACTGAACCTCACTGCTTCTTTAATGCTTCTTTCCTACCTTGTTATTCTACTGAAGCAGAAGAAACTACAACGTGATAAAAGGAAGCTTTGCCTTCTTCGTGGATGGCTTTTTCCTACTCTGGTCAATTTTTTTCGTTCATTAAAGATATTCTTTGCATTTAAATATAGCAAGATGCTTTGTGGGCCTGTTAGATGTAAAAAAAGGATAAACAACTTGTGTGTTTTGTTTTGCTTTGAACCAAGGAGGGAGTCTTAAATAGTGAACATCAAAAAGTAAGATTTAATTTGATTTTAATTTAGAATTAGAATTCAATTACGGTATGTACTTTCTAGTATAAACAACATTATATAGTATTAATTAAATGCAATTTATATGATTATTCCCTGGGATTTTTATTCTTTGACATTCTGTGACACTAACAACTACAATTTGGACTCCTTCCAAGGTTTTCAGTGCTTGGGCATCTCCCCACTGCTATAAAGGATATGTAGAAAACAACAAATAAAATGGTCATATAAAACACAGTTTCAGAAAGTTGTTTCTTACCTTCAATTGCAAATGGTTTTCCCACTGTCAAAAGTTTACAGTCTGCATCAATGGATACTTCATAATCTAGAAGGGCTTTGTCCATGATGAAGGCATCTAATTTCTCTGGATCCTGCCTGAAAAGGAAAATAGTCAACAAAGTACAACAAACAAGCAGTGATTAAGTTTTATCCATTTCTACAAGTGTTTCCAGATGGAAATTCTAGATCTATTTTCCTTAATCCCAATAAAAATCAAAGCAAAAATTCATCTATGAGCCAATAAAACATATGTAATCTGATGCTGGTGTCATAGTCTGTCAACCAATTTACGGTATCTTTTTTTAAAAAACTTGGTGAAATGAAACATATAAGCCTTTTAAAAGCTAATGGATATATTTTTGCTAGAAACATTATTTTAAAAGCAGCAATTAGATTTTTTTAAAAAAACTAATGCATTTTTTAAAAAAAATCAAACCTTATCTGGTAATTTTTGAACAGTAAATTGATCTGCAAAACCTATGGAGCTTCAAAGGATCCGGGATGGACTGCAAAGTCTTCTCTGAGGTTTTAGGTCAGGTGACTTTCAGTCAACTTTGCTTGTTTATTCTGTTTTAACATCTACTTGCAACCCACACAGAGCCCCTGGCTGGGCTTTTGATGTGTGAAACCGTTCCTATATTGGCTGTTTTATTTGCAGTTCTTTTCCTAATCATTCCAAACAGGGATTTTTCCTTTTGGATAGCAGCCACACACTGGATTGAAATTGTCCACTATGATTCCAAGATCTCTTTCCTGATCACTCACTGCCAGCTCTGATCCCATTAATATATAGGTGAAATTGAAACTTTTTTGTGGCACTTTGTACTCTATTATATCAAACAGAACTTGTTATTCTAAGCCCCGTTCTTCCAGCTAAAGGGATCATTTGGGAACTTTCTAGTTTGTTGAACATTCTGACATCCAGCTGAAGTGACCACCTCACTAGTAGGACCAGCTCCAGTATAAAGTTCTGTCTTTCATGATTACATTTTTTTAAAAAAAATATTGGCATATGTAATGAGAGGCATCCATAGGGGGCATCAAACATAAGTAGATGGTTAAAAAAACACTGTGCCATTGCAATGGAACCTCTAATCCTTTTTGTTGTTGTGAGTTGTGACATTACAAACACATATTAAAGAAGCAGGGAGCAGGTTACTTGAGAGACCGTCTCACCCCACTTGGATTGGCCCGAACCACTTGTGCTGGCAGAGGAGACATGCTGCAGGCCCAATCAGTATGATTAGCGCAGGATAATGGCCTTCTCTGCTGTGGCTCCTGGAACATCTTGCCTTTGGATGTGAGGTTGGTCCCAATTGTCCTATCTTTTTGTAAAGGCCTAAAGTCATGGCTCTTTCAGTCGGATTGGGGCCAGAGGGGGAATGGTACAATGGACGTAGTCAGTGGTGAGATTCAATTTTTTTTTACTACTGGTTCTGTGGCCTGACTTGATGGGTGTGGCATGGCTTGGTGGGCGTGGCTCGGTGGGCATGGCAAGGGAAAGATACTGTAAAATCTTCATTCCCTCCCCAATCCAAGGGAAGGTTACTGCAAAATCCCCATTTCCTCCCGATCAGCTGGGAGGCAGAGAATAGATGAGGATGGGGCCAGTCAGAGGTGGTATTTACTGGTTCTCCGAACTACTCAAAATTTCCACTACAGATTCTCCAGAACTGGTCAGAACCTGCTGAATACCACCTCTGAAGGTAGTTGATTAATAACAGATTCCACCACCCGCACTCCGTTTCCGCCCTATCCATGTCCAATTTTAGTTTTTTTATGTTTTAACTGTACATTTAACAGTAAGCTGCTTGGGTTACCCTATGGTAAAATGGGCGGTTAATAAGTTTGTTTATTTATCTATCTATCTATCTATCTATCTATCTATCTATCTATCTATCTATCTATCTATCTATTTATTTATTATTTGTTTGTTTGTCTTGTATGCCACCCATTTTATTTATTTATTTATTATAAATTTATTATTATAAATTTATTTATTTTTATAAATAAATAAAAAATGACAAATTGTGGTGGTACAATGCTCCAGTGTTCATTTTGAGCAAAGCATCAGCTTCTGTGGACATCTCTGAATTCCAGTTGTTATTGACTGGTCTTTGGAGAAGTTACAATATGTTTCTGTGCACTCAGAAACATAGAGGGACCATCTTTCTATTCATTGGCTACCTTCCTGCTCTCATTGGCCTTTATGGGCATGTTAATCATATGTACTAGGGTGATGCACCTACACAACTAAATCTGAGATAGGCAAATTTGTGGGTTGCAGATTTTTTTTGAACCAAACTCTCAGCATCCTTTCCATTAGCCATTCCTTCATGGGCTGCTTGAAGCTGCAGTTCAGCGATAGCTGGAAAGCTATGGCATGACAGACTATCTCCATTAAACTGGAATGTCAGCCCAAAGGGAATCCAGGGCTTCTCCCTTGGCAGCCCTTTGTTGATTTATCTCTAACCCAGGAAACCGACTTACTTCAAGTATTCCACTCCATCAGGAGTTGCAGGTACATTGAACCGTTTCATGTATTCATGCATATCTGGGAAGCTTTGCTTGAAATAATCTTCAGCGCTGCTTTCTTTCACAGTTCCAAAGCGAAACCCCTGGGAAGGGTGATGCAGCTGAGGAGAAATGCCAAACATTTTAAGAACAAAACAAAACCGGGAAGAATTTGTACAGCTTAGTTCCTTGGATTTCAGGCAGCCTTGTCCTCTCAAGCCATGTAAATGGATGAGAATCATTTATCGGTCCTTAGGGAATTAGATTTATATCCCACTTTTCATGCAACAGCTCATGATGGCATGTATAGCATTCCTTCCTCCTATTTGACTGGTTTAAAGGAACTGAAGTAGCTCCCAGGTTTGAGGATGAATTCGAAACTGGGTCTTCCTGTGGTTGCTCCAACAACATATATACTCTATTATACTACAGCACGGGTGTCAAAACTTGATTTCATTGAGGGCCACAACAGGATTGTGTTTCACCTTGGGGGCTGGGGTGAGCGTGGCCAGGGTGGGTGTGGCCACCTTGATGTCACTCCTGTCAGGGGCGCCTATGATGGCCTTCTGCCAGTGAAAATGGGCTCCTGAGCTCTGTTTTTAGCTGTGATAGTCTCCTTTAGCCCTCTGCTAGTAAAAATGGAGCTCGGGTGGATTGCGCATGCCCCCCCATGCTCAGTTTTTGGCTGTGACAGCCTCCTGCAGCTCTCTGCCAGCAAAAACAGAGCTCCTTTTGTGCTGGCAAAGGACTGCAGGAGGTTGTCATGGCCGAAAATGGGGCTTGGGAGGGCTGTGTGTGGCCCTCCTGAGCTCCATTTTCACTGGCAGAGGCATCACAGTCTGATCCTTTGCTGTTTCCAGGGCAGCCCAGTGGGCCAGATCTAAACATCCCATGGGCTGGATCTGGCCCCGGGGCCTTGAGTTTGACACCCCTGCACTACAGCCTTTAAATGAGTTGTGCTGATGGTTTCAATCAGAGTGGAGCTCAGCCTTAGAATCATTAATTAGTTAGAAAGTTAGAAAGATAAATCAATAATGCCAGAGCTGCCTAATCAGAATACCCAGTTTGAAACTCCTGCTATTTTTTTAAACAGTATATCATCTAAAACAGGGGTGTCATCTAATAGTTTATCATTTAAAACTTGGCAATTTTAAGACTTGTGAACTTCAACTCTCAGAATTCCTAAGCCAGCAATGGCAAGTCCACCAATCTTAAAATTGCCAAGTTTGGAAACCCCTGATCTAAAACACTGCATCACATAGTTTAATAAGGAAATTCTTTTTATTTCAAATTATTATATATTTACTCATACATTATTTAATTTTCTGATGTTTTTCTGTGTTCCTCATGTCATAATAATGGAGCAATATTTCCCATTTGTTTTGCAAAGATGGTCACAGTTGGCTCTGGAGTTGCAAAGAAGAGATCTGGAGATCACACAAGGTCTTAGCCAATGTTCCCATGTCTCTTCTAGTAGCCATATTTCTTCCAACTATAAAATGTGGGTAATGAGAACCTCATGTATTGTTCAAGAACATTAGCACATACCTCCAAAATTCTGGAGTCAGATTTAATATTCACCAAATGTAATTGGAACATTAAAACTTGAAACCTTATTGTTTTTTCCTCACTAATGTCTTCAACATTAAGGCTATAAAGTAGCTTTTAAGGTGAAGTGCAAAACTTCTGTCTATTTTTTAATATTCAATGTCATTTATTCACTTGAGTGCCATTTGGAAAATAGATCTGTGACATAATTAAACTAGTCGTGGGCCTACTTCAATCTTCATTTTATAGTCAGAGTCATTATCACATTATCACACTTCTGCTATTGCTTAATTGAAGAAGACCCTTAGGTTTTAGATATGTAACAAATCTTTGAAGGACACTTCAAAATAACCCAGATTGATACTAACTATGCAGATGTTCAAAGATACTCCGCTTCAGAGAAGAATGTCTGCCCACCTTTCTAACGCATACACAACTTAGAGTGATGAGGTTAAATATCTATTAAAATAGTAAAACCAATGAAGTAGAAAATAGATTGAGAACAAACTTAAGGTAAAAATATTACTAATTTGCAGAAAGCTTCAAAGGAGACCAGTGGAGCTTCCTTAGGAAAGAAATTCCACAGTTTGAGTAAGACTACTACCGGCAAACTATACATTCGAAAGACCTTTAAATACCATAAATATGAAAATTTAAATAGAACAAATAATAACTTTCAGTCAAATAAGTTTCTATCACTTACTTGTTTCAGAAAGGAATTAATTAAATGCATTTACATAGTACAATATCTCAATGCGGATGTTTTGTGGTGATATCACACATTTAAATAAAACAATAACACAAACCAGCACTTGTCAGAGAATAAGCAGTCTTTTTAAATACATTTTCTTTAATTTCCTAATTCAGAAATTCAGGGCTTGGATCCCACTGTTTAATATCCTCCTCTCTAATACTGTAGAGCAATTAACTTGCCAACCTTATAAAATAATGCAATTAAAAATGGGCTTGAAGTAGGCCTAAGCCAAGTGTCTCTATAAAATAAATGGTGTAAATTTGAATGAGAAAAGGAAATGGGGGTGCTAATGAAAGGATGGATGGATCTAATTTCCCATCCATTTTCCAGGATAGAACCATATTCATAGGCTGAATATTAGGATGGGCATAATTTTAACATCAGCACTAAAATCATACTGCATATTGATAGAGCTTGTACAGTAGATGCCTCCTGAGGAGTAAATTAATAGCCAATATTTGTGGAGCTTCAAGGCTCCATCTGACCCATGCCTTTGTATACACCGCCAAAGGATGCTAACCAGGAGTGGCTTTCTGACAGCATTACTGCTGGTTCGGTTGCCTATAAATAGGTCTGTGCATGCTCAGAACATTTAAAAAGGTCAAAAAAAGATGTCGCGGCAACTGGGGATCCGGTTTGGGGGCATGCCGAGCATGCCGTCCCTACCGATTTGGAGACCCAGTTGCTATTTCCACTACTGGTTCCATTGAACTGGTGCAAACTGGACAGGAACCCACCTCTGATGCTAACCTATAGCTTCTTAAAGTTAGCTACAATTAGTTGGGTCAACAGCACACTTGAAAGTTTCAACAGCACACTTGAAAGTTTCTTGTTGTAGTGCTTAAACCCCTGGGGTAGAAACCAGGGGACTCTAAGTTCCAGTTCTGCCTTAAGCACAATATCAATTGGATGATCTTGGGCCAGTCACTCTCTCTCAGCCCTAGGAAGCAGGCAATACACAAAACAATTTCTGAAAATTCTTGCCAAGAAAACTCCAGGCAGTCTCCCAGAATAGAACATAATTGAACAGAGGAAAAATGCAGCACATTAAACCAAAAGGAAATAATAATATTAAGGTTTATCATGCACGAGATAAATTATTCTGGCTCAGAATTCGGGAAGCTGCAGCCCCCCCCCCCCAAATAGGAGAGGTGGATTCCAAGAATAGCTACAACATCTGTAGTGATTTCCTCCTTCTAAATCCGCAGCCATTCCCCTATTTTTAATATCCGCAGCTAAATCTATGGTAGAAAAGGCAAAGGGAGTGGGAATAACTTTGAGATTACATCAAGATTGTGAGTTATGGCATTTCACCTGAACAAGTGATTTCCACATGTGGAATCCATATTGCAGGTAATGGGTCTGCTTTGTAGGAATGTTGCTTGATTTCTCAGCTTTTGGCAACATATGTGAAATCTCTCCACAGAATGTATTTGCCCAATTATTGTGCTAGCATTTATGTGCTAATAGGTACATTTGAAATTTAGAGAGCATGATATGGGCACACTCACAAAATAGTTGCCATGGTGACCAGCAACACAAACACTCAATCATTAGATGATGGCAAACACAGGGTCAATCTGGCTAGCTTTTGAGGATATTGCCAGCAACCTAGCCTTATTTCTGTGACCTTCTCCCATGCAGCCATTCCCCTTACCAAGGTAAAGGTAAAAGTAAAGGTTCCCCTCGCACATATGTGCTAGTCGTTCCCGACTGTATGGTTGGTAACCCCTTACCAAACAGAGCACTAAAATGCAGCTCCCACCCCAATTTAATTGTATCAAGAGAACTTCTGATATATCTATATCTATATCTATATCTATATCTATATCTATATCTATATCTATATCTATATCTATATCTATATCTATATCTATATCTATATCTATATCTATATCTATATCTATATCTATATCTATATCTATATCTATATCTATATCTATATCTATATCTATATCCATATCCATATCCATATCTGTTGTGACTCAGCAGACGTTTGCTATGAGTTGAGTCGGGGAGCAGGAATAACAATGCAGCTGGGGCTCGTTAGTGTGGTCTTCGGGAGATAAAAGGACTGAGGGTGCCACGCCCTGGTTGCAGAAGTCAACGTTCGTCATTCGTTCATGGTTCATCGTTCATCGGTCGTGGTTTGTTTGTGAGAGGCATTTGGATAAGTGATTTGCTTTCTGTAACCCTGATTCAAAGAGACACTTGGAGAAGTGATTTGCTTTCTTTCTGTACACCTGGTTTTGCTGTAAGAGATCTTTGTTTTTGCATTCTGTTATCTTCTTGCCAGAGACTTTATGTTTATTTTGGGCTCGCAGCCAGCGGAAGCCAGGACGGATAAAGTTATTTCCTTTCAAGTCTGTCTGACTGTCGTCTTTGAACGAGCGAAGAAGGGGGGGTCAGAACAGTTTGACTTCTGCCAGACAAGCCTCCATTTGATTAATTATGGAGCAATTAATTGCTGAAAATAGGCAAATGGCTCAACGGTATTGGTGGACTAAATTACACAGCTGCAGAGAGCTGCAAAAAAAAACCCAGCCAAGGAGGAAGTGCCCAGTAGCCATGCCAGATAAATATGATGGGAGTCTGGCCATGTTTGCGTTTCTGGGACAATGCCAGCTGTTCCTGAGTTTGAGAGTGGAGGACTTTCCCACTGACAGGACGAAGGTGGGATTCATTATCAGTTTGCTCTCAGGCACAGCTGCCCATTGGGCTACCCCCTTGTTAACTCAGCCGAGCCCTTTGTTGGATGACTTCCAGGGCTTTTGTCAGTACTTTAAACGGATGTTTGAAAATCCTATCAAGGGGGAAACATCAGCTAGAAGTCTGAAGTCACTGCAGCAGGGGAGTCGTTCATTGCTGGACACATTCCAGGATGGATTGTCTGAGGCCTTGCAGGATGAACTGGCGAGGGTGGACAGGCCACCGACGTTCGACGCATTGGTCCACTTGTGCCTATGGATAGACGCCCAGCTGCAGAGGCGAAGGCCTCACCGTGCATTCCAGGAGACCACCAGCATGCCGGTTCAGCAAGGGACTGCAGTGGACTGGGAGGAGCCCAGACCTGTCAGACCTAGAGTGTCACGTACTGAGATGGACAGACAACATGCTGAGGGATTGTGCTTCTACTGTGGGGATCTTGGACACCTGGCAGGGAGTTGCCCCAAGAAGAACAGAAGGGTTGCGCGGAGTGCAGCCATCTCTCAGCAATGCACTATCATGTCGGACAACCAGCACGTTTGTGCGGCCGTGATACCCGTTCGCACAAGGTAGCGTGCATTCGGGGGGGGGCGTGGAATCCCAGGGCGGATGCCCTGCCTAGTAAAGTAGAGAACTCTGACCCTGTGAACTTGCTTCCACCTCGGACTGTTCTACCCATTGCATCCTGTGCTGCCGTTTGTCATCCCATGAGCATGCAGTCTCTGATATGGGATGCGCAGCGGGGTGATGACTGGGTGGAGTGATGAAAGGCAGAAGTAGGGCCGGCGTCCCCATGGACTTTGGAAGGGGATCTTTTGAAGTATCGGGGCTAGCTCTATGTTCCCGCAGGGCACATCCGTCGATGGGTGCTCTCACAGGTTCATGGCGCTCCTGCATCGAGACATTGGGGGTTTTTCAGGACGTTGCACCTGGTGTCCCGTCAATTTTGGTGGCCCCATCTGAGAAATGATGTGCGGAGGTGCGTGGAGTCATGTGCCCAGTGCCAATGGGCCAGGTCTGCAAGGAGGGCTCCGCCAAAATTCCAGCCTTTGTCGACTCCGGTCCCCGCAGCACTGGACTTTGTTTCTAGGTTCCCGGTGGGGTACCAGTGTCTTGGACTGTGTTCCATGGAGGCCGTCACCAACCCTTCTGGGCCGCACCCCAATCATTGGAACCGGGGGAAGGGCCCTGCGGGAGGGGATTGTGTGGTGGCTTGGCAGGAGTTGGTGGAGCTGCCGCTGGACTCTGACGGCGAGGGGTCATGTGGGTTGGCCTTGGAGGAGGTGGAGGACCCTGGACAGGGTGTTAGGGCTTGGCCAGAGCTGTTGGAGCGGCTGCCAGACTCCGACAGTACGGGGGCTGGTGAGTCGGCCATGGAGATGGTGGAGGACCCTGGACAGGGTGTTAGGGCTCGGGCGAAGCTGTTAGAGCTGGTGTCAACCTCCGACAGTACGGGAGCTGGTGAGTTGGCCTTGCAGAGGGTGAAGGACCCTGGACAGGGTGTCGACGCCGCGAAGGATGGAAGGATACGTGGTGGCCACCGGATACCTGGGGAGTCTTGGCTCAAGAGGATTGTTCCTGCAAGTATTGGGGAATCACGAAAGAGGCACCACAGGAAATGAGTGCGGGCCATATTATGGACAACCCATTCCAACTGCATCCAGACTGTCAGACCCGGGGAAAGGGCCCTGCGGTGGGGGATAGTGTTGTGACTCAGCAGAAGTTTGCTGTGAGTTGAGTCGGGATGCAGGAATAACAATGCAGCTGGGGCTTGTTAGTGTGGTCTTCAGGAGATAAAAGGACTGAGGGTGCCACGCCCTGGTTGCAGAAGTCAACATTCGGCGTTCGTTCATGGTTCATCGTTCATCGGTCATGGTTTGTTTGTGAGAGGCACTTGGATAAGTGATTTGCTTTCTGTAATCCTGATTCAAAGAGACATTGGAGAAGTGATTTGCTTTCTTTCTGTACACCTGGTTTTGCCTTAAGAGATCTTTGTTTTTGCATTCTGTTATCTTCTTGCCAGAGATTTATTTATGTTTATTTTGGGCTCGCAGCCAGGACTGATAAAGTTATTTCCTTTTAAGTCTGTCTGACTGTCGTCTTTGAACGAGCGAAGAAGGGGGGGTCAGAACATATATCTATATCTACATTTATATCTACATCTCTGTCTCTGTTTCTGTCTCTCTCTCTCTTTCACACCCCCACCCCCACCCCCACACCCCCACACCTTTAAAGTATTTTTGGAAACAATTATATTTAGTATTGGTACTGGAAGCATCATGCCAACTTCCTAATTATTATTTTAATTATAGGATAAGTCGTTATCACCACCACCAGATGAGACATGCACGGGGTCTCAGGAAATGGTCTGCTTTAAGTGTGATCATTTCCACTGCCCCGCTATTCGTATAGATCCGTTTTTCTTTCGTTAAGACAGGGTTGATCCCCCCTTGACAAATGAGAGCAAAGGGAAGCTTTTCAGGTTTCTAATTTGCCAGTACAATCTTATCTAAATCAAGAAACTGCACCCAAGTAAACAAGCACTGCAATGGGTTCATCTCAAGACATTGCTGCAATTTTCGATAACCAAAAAGCATCTCCAGAATTAGCTTTAATTTAATCTAAAGTTGAGCCAAAGAGCAAAGTGGATGATTTCCCCACAACACCACAGGGGGGCTCTAGTGGCTACTCAGGTTTTCATTTTGTCTGTGGCAAAGAGAGTCAGCTTTCTTCCTGCAGCAATTTAAATATGGATTATTGAATAAATCAGCCCTGACCTCTCACTTAAGGCACAAATGGTAGGATCAAATTATCCTACTTTGGATATATTATCTGAAGACCTAGCTCATAGGAATAGAATAGAATAGAATAGAATAGAATAGAATTCTTTATTGGCCAAGTGTGATTGGACACACAAAGAATTTGTCTTGCGTATGCTCTCAGTGTACATAAAGAAAAATAAAATACATTCATCAAGAATCATAAGATACAACACTTAGTGACAGTCATAGGTTGCTAATAAGCAATTAAATCATACTAGGAAACAAATAAAACAATATAAATTATAAAGAAAGGTCTAATGCTGGAAATATTGTTGCTCTTTGACCTTGGGTACCTTGAAGTGTAAGTCTTCCTGACTTTGTGGATGCAACTTGGGGGAAGACAAGGACAACTTTTCTTTAGCTGATATAGCCCTTAACATGATAATATTTGTGGAAAATATTCCAGAATATCTGTGGAAAATATTACAGCAAGCTATGAAGGTGCAGTTATAGAATTGGTAATTCTCCCAATTCTTCTTTTTTTTTTTAAATGAGCTATTTTGGCACCAGCTACAAAGACTGTTTTGCCATTGAAATGGCTTATAATAGGTGAATTTGAGATTAAAGGTAAAGGTTCCTCTCCCATATATGTGCTAGTCGTTCCCGACTCTAGGGGGCAGTGCTCATCTCCGTTTCAAAGGCGAAGAGCCAGCGCTGTTCGAAGATGTCTCCGTGGTCATGTGGCCAGCATGACTAAATGCCAAAGGTGCACGGAATGCTGTTACCTTCCCACCAAAGGTGGTCCCTATTTTTTCTACTTGCATTTTTACATGCTTTCAAACTGCTAGGTTGGCAGAAGCTGAGACAAATAACAGGAGCTCACTCCGTTACATGGTGCTAGGGATTAGAACTGCTGAACTGCTAACCTTTCTGATCAACAAGCTCAGCCACTGAGCCACCACGTAATTTGAGTTTAGATTAACAAATTCTACATCAGAGTCCTTTTCATGTGTAAGATTCCACAGTAATTTTCCAAATGTACTTAGTTTAACAAACCAGTAAAGTAAATAAATAAGTTTATTGCTGTAACCAGAGGCCATAATATAGGAGTACATTTTGAAAAACATCTGTCAGGGTGGAATATCACTATGAAGCACCCAGCCTGTGATCTCCAGGACCATAAGGAAGCATACATAAAACTTCCTCTTTCAGTCTTTCTGCAAAACAACCACTATATAAAGTAACTTTTAATAAGCAGCTAGTAAACAAGTAGTAGCCTTCCATAGATATGACCATGCATCACTTGGACCCTAAACATCTTAGTTGCTGCATGACTAATAAAATGGCAGCATGATCTCCCTCTGGTCCAAATTTGAAAAAATAACAGATATTTTGGCAAAGTGTTAATATTGCAAAAGTGAAAAATAGAATATTTTGGACATGTGATGAAACACCCAGAAAAATATGGCATCCTTCACTTAAACCTCCAGGGAACGATTGAAGGCAAACAAGGTCAAGGCAGAAGAAGAACATAATGGCTTCAAAACCTAAGAGAATGGTTTGGACAAAACTCAGCAGCACTTTTTCATGTGTCTCTGGACAAAAATAGTATTGCCAACATGATCATCAACGTTTGATGATGGATATGGCACAAGAAGAAGAAGTAGTTGTTAATATTACAGTTGTAGGCATAACAATCTATGTATGGAGCAAAATCCCAGTTTTTGTACTCTTTCAGAATATAGAGCAGGAGTAGCCTACTTTTGGATGGAATCTGAAAGTATAGTGCTTTGAATGAAAAAAAAACCCCACCATTCAAATATGCCATATATGCCATAAAATCTTGCTGTTTCGTATATTTGGAATGTCAAGATTCCCACTCTTCCCCCCAGATTCTGAAATGATGGGACTTGGGATGGACAGACAGCAGCAGATCTTACTCTGTCTGAAAACTGGCCAGACCAGAATGGAGTGGCTGGACTCACTGAGCACAATATGTTTGCTCCACATATGGAGCACAGCATGTCTTCCATTTCATGCACAGCTCTATATCGTCAAGAGTTGCTGCTCAGATCATTTATTAGTCCAATTTAAGCCACAATTTCTTAATTGCTGAATATTTTATGTAGATTTTAATTCTGGGGAAAAAAATAGAACCAACATTTTGCTCTCCTGTCCTGGAGGGAAGAGAGAAATCACTGGTACTTCCTGCCTTTCATTATCCCCTTGTCCTTGATCACTCCTAGCCCATTTAACAAACTGATGTAGCCAATTTCATAACCTTTGAAGGGATTTATAGCATTAATCTGTTTCACTTTTAAATATATTGTTTTGCAAGGGCTCAGGCTGTGGATTTTTAATTAAGGCACTTTACCCATCGTGTGAGGCAATTTGCATGCTAGCCAAAATACTTACGAAAAATCATATTTTTTATTGTCAAGACTGTGATCCAGACAGCCATGGACCTTTGATAATTATAAGAGAGAGGTTGAATGTTTCATTTTCCAAATGTGAACTACCCTATGTCATGTCATCTCTCTCTCTCTCTCTCTCTCTCTCTCTCTCTCTCTCTCTCTCTCTCTCTCTCTCTCTCTCTCTCTCTCTCTCTCACTCTGTGTGTGTGTGTGTGTGTGTGTGTGATATAATGGAGATTGAAAGCAGACACACACAAAAAATCCCTTTGTTTTTTGAATCCACTTTTACTGTACCCCTCTTCTTGTTTAATAAGATGATTTATCTTTTATTCCTCACTCAGTCCCAAAAGGGACTGCAAGTACTTCAAGATGATCCATTGGAATGCAAAAAGAAATATTATATCTGTTTATATCTTTCATCTTTGTAATTTATGTTTTTGAGGGTATGCTTTGTATGGGGGGGGGGAGTTGCTGCCAGTGTTACTGCTGGTTCACAACCCATGTATAATGTGTGCGCTTTGCGCATATGCATGTGTGCTGTTCAATGTAAATTGTTCTGCGCACATGTGCATAACAACTTACAGTGAACTACACACACGCAGTCACTAAAATTCAAAATGGTGGCACCCAAGCAGCAGTGTGGGAAGCGGTTCGGGGGCATGTCAGGCCTGGGTCTCTGCCAGTTCTATGACCCCGACCTGAATTCCACTACATGTATTTGGTATATCTGTGCAAATGGAAAAAAGTAGAAAAAAATCTTTAGATCAAGCTCAATTCCTGGAGATTTTAGAAAATATTTTCATGTAGTGTTCTTCAGTGATTGGTTATTATCAATGCCATAGCCCTAAGATTTTTGGGAGGTTCGCCTGCAGTGTGTAGCTTTAAGAGTCAGTGTGGAATTATCCATTTTTGAATTTTTATTGCAATCTAATGATCTGTAGAAATTATTATGCCTATGCTGCCTGCTAGAAAAAAAAAGAGCACTGCTACTCATTTCTATACATCAGAGGTTATGTGGAGTTGCATACATTCTTAGAGAATAAATCCAGCCCTTCTTCTATAAATCAACTAAAAATGCCCGTAATAATCTCTGTTTCTTCGTGACACTGCTGAAATTTATTTTTTAGCCACTGTCAAGTCATACTTTTAAGTGGATATATTTGGGAGTATTATAAGTAGCACTCTTGCTGGTTCAAGTCCCACCTAGTCTGTTATGCTGCTCCACAACAGTGAGCCAGATGTTCAGCTGCACTATTTATTTCACGGCTACGAATTTGAGGCCAAATTAAGTGGATTTCAAATGAATCTTTGCATTTAACATGCCAGTATTTCTAGCAAGTATTTTTAAGTGCACTGCTTGGAGCTGGTGAAGTTGATAAATATTAATATTGACATCCATAGAAGATATCTTTTCTTAGCAAATGCCAACTTGAAAGGTGAGCTATTTTGAGAAATACAGCAAGGGAAGAAAAATTTGCCACCATCACATTTTCAGTAATTATCATCAACCTCCCTCTAACCAATACTATTTTCACATTTGACGTAAAGATATATTCAACATGTACCTAATTTAGTCTGTAGAAAAAAAAACCCTACTTCTTAATTATATTCTATTCATGCAAGATCCAGTTAGGGTCGGTCAAAACGAGATGTTTACTCTTCTGAGCATTTGGTCTTGTCCTGGAGCCCATCCTCAGGGAATATCTCTCTACCAGAATGTGTTCTTTGGGCTATGGCTCAGTGGCTAAGACACTGAGCTTGTCAATCAGAAAGGTCGGCAGTTCGAATCCCTAGCGCCGCATAATGGAGTGAGTTCCCGTTACTTGTCCCAGCTTCTGTCAACCTAGCAGTTCGAAAATATGTAAAAAATGCAAGTAGAAAAATAGGGGCCACCTTTGGTGGAAGGCAACAGTGTTCTGTGCACCTTCTGCATTTAGTCATGCTGGCCACATGACGACGGAGGCATCTTCGGACAGCGCTGTCTCTTAGGCTTTGAAACGGAGATGAGCACTGATCCCTAGAGTTGGGAACGACTAGCCCATATGTGTGAGGGGAACCTTTATCTTTACATTTATACATCTTATTTATGGTGCCTTCCTATTGGTTGATTGGTGTATTGATGGCTGGTGATTGGCTGTTGTTTCCTGTGGTGCCAAGTTCTAAGCTCCTAAGTATCTGATAAGCTGGTAGTAAATCAGCACTCCTGACTGATCAATACCATGTAGTATTTCTCTTAGATAATGCACCCACAATTTTCTGAATTGAAAATTAGTTTGTTTCTTGTACCATGAATAAATGTAAACTTTTCCTCTACTAATGCTTGATTTGCTAGTATCACTACTGTGGAATTTGCAAGTAGCTCTTCTGGTACAAAATGTTTCACCTGATTAACTTAAGAATGCTGCTACACATCCTAGTGATGTGCTCCTAATGAAATAAGTTTCTTGATTCTGGAAATTGAGCTACCAATCTTGTCTAAAATCACTTCCCAAACAACAGTGACAGATAATAGTCTTAATTGGTGTTTGTGTCCATTTTGATTCTCCAGAATGTTAATCTTGAACTCATTTACCATCCTTCATTGCTTTAGAGCCTTACCTGAATTTAGATTGCCTTTTTTTGTTACCGCTATAGTTTTTGTTCACTTACCATCTAATTGCCAAAATACACCCTTTTAAGAAGCCCAATAGAAAGTATTCGTTTCAAATCTTTTCCTAGCCTGATGTCTTCTTATTAGTCATACAGAGGAATACGGAAAATTATCATTTTACAACTGGAGGGGCATGACTTAATGAAAGCTATCTCACTTACATAGGATGCATGTATTTATTTGATTTATATGTCACTTTTTCTTCAGGAGCTCACAGAGGCACCAACTCCAGGCTGGTGAACTTGAAGGTAAATGACTGATCAAATCTCCAAGGCTGAAAGTAAACTTGGATCTTAGTCTCCGTAGCTGTGATCTAGGACTTCAACCATTAAATCGCATTGGCTCTCAAAGGCCGAATGAAGATTTGAAATGAGATCTAAGGCTAAAATGCCCATAAGATATGGGCTACAGGTCCTACCTCCAAGGGAATGTTGACCCAAGGCAATCCAGAGATGAGCTTTCTTGGTCATGGCCTCTGTTCTGCTGAAACAATTTACCCTGGAAATAGGGATAGGCCTGTCCCTTTTTAAGGTTTGGAAAAGCAGTGAAGAATTGACTCTTTTGTAGGGTCTTTGAGAATAGAATGGAGGTGCAATTACATGCTCCCAATGTGATGGAGTCACTCGGGTGTAGCATAGAAGTTATCACATTTTTTTAAAATTTAAAAAGAATGAGTTTGCATTATGAAATTTTCAGTAAAATGCTGACATTTTTAGGACATCTTCATAAAAATCATAGATGCAAGAAATTAATTCTCTTTCCCAGAATTATGAGATATTGCAGGAGATTTCAATAACGTGACATTGCAGTACTGTTACCAGTCTTCCCTCTGTAGTAATTCCCTAAAATACTTAATAATTTGAAGTTTAATTTTTAGGGTTGATGGAAAAATTGCCCCAATAAAATGGTTTCCTTGTAGACTCTTGATGTTGCAAAATTCTTCACCAAGAAATTTCTTGACTATACTGTAATTTTAAATTGAAAGTAAAAACTGTGAGCGGGCTCACATTTGCAAACTGGTAGGGAAGGTACGTGAACCCCACCTCTGGAAGAAGGGCCCATTACTTCTGAAAAACTTTGCCAAAAAACCTGCAGGGACTTCTCTATGTAATATGAATGCTATTTTGGAGCTTTGGATGTTAGTTCTCCAGGATTCCCGCTTTCCCTAAGCATAGCCAGCATGGCTAGGATTGAGACATGTTTTTGTTGAAGAGCTCTAATGAGTTCCTTAACTACTCAGCATCCTTTCTTCTTATGCACTTTGTCAAGAAGGGAAGGTTCCCTGTTACCATCTGTTTTTTTGCCTTTTAATTTTTTTAGGTACCAACATAGCCACAGCAACCTTGGACAAAGACAGGTTTTGTTTTTAAGCTTTCTAGGTCAGAAAGTCGTTTTTAATATCTCAGCACAGACTGCTCCTTCACTTGAAAGTTCATGGGGGACTTTATCATACCTGCCATCTGCCACCCACATATTATCCTTGTTGAGTATCATGAAAAGGTTAGCATTCATTAAAATGAACAGAACAGAAATGTAGGATATTTAAGGTGGGTTTTGCCTGGCAAGAGACAAGTTGAAAACACGAACGTAACGAATGCACCCTGTTTCCTCGAAAATAAGACCTCCCTGGATAATAAGCCCAATTGGGCTTTTGAGTGCATGTGCTAAAATAAGCCCACCCCCATAAATAAGCCCTCCCTGAAAATATTGCAACACAGCAGCAGCTATGAGGTAACCACGCTCACCTCCTCCTGCACCTCAAAAATAATAAGACCTCCCCAAAAATAAGACCCTATCTTATTTTCAGGGAAACATGGTACTTTCAGTAAATTTGGTGGCTACATTCTCTAGCCTGATTTCACATTAAAGATGCTGTTTCATAATATCTCCTCTTACTACTCTAGAATGCAAATTTGCCAAGATTTCTTTTCCTGTCCCATATCTACATATGATATAGACACTCATGTTTATTCACACCTGCGTGTGCGCTTTCTCTCTCTCTAAATAAAACTGGGATAATAAAACTCTCTCTAAATAAAAATAAAAAATACATTTCACAAGGGGAACTAATTCAGTAAGCTTCCAGGTTTGGGGACTCTTCTCTCCTAACCCACATTTTAAAGCATGAATTTATCTTCTCTGCATTTATTATTGCATTTATACCATGATTTCTCTCTAGGTGCTCAAGGTGGCACACAATCGTGTCTTCTCTTATTTTATAGTCACACAGCAGTCCTGAAAGGAAGGTTGTATTGACCAATGGTGACAGTTCAAAGTCACTCCGGGGGTTTCACTGTCAAAAGGAACATTCACACTGTAATCATTATGTATTAGCATGCCATACTATAATTTTCACACTGTAAAAGATCCTGAACTGGAAGAAAAATGACAGGACAATCCAATTTGCACAACAGAGTTCTCATTAAAATGTATCACCTTATAGACCCTGGATGGCGAACTTATAGCACACGCGCCACAGGTGGCACGTGGAGCCATTTGTCAGGGCAGGGCAGCATACGCAAGTGGGCCAGCTGAGTTTACCCTTTTTAAAGCCATTTTTCACCTTCCCCAGGCTCCAGAGGCTTTATAAGGAGCCTGGGGAGGGCAAAAAGAGCCCCCTGCCCCCCAGAGGCCCTCCGGAGGCTTCAAGAGCTTCCCTGAAGCCTCCTGAGCGCAAAAGACCGGCCCTATGGGCAAACTGGAAGTTCGGGAACGGACTTTCAGTTTGCTCGGAGTGTCGTTTTAAGTGCTACAGAGGCTTTATGGAAGCCTCCTGAAGGTCCCTGAAGCCTTTGGAGCACTCATAGCGACATTCCAAGCAAACCGGAAGTGACAGTTTGCTCAGAGGGTCGTTTTGACTGCTCCGGAGGCTTCAGGAAAGCCTCCTAAAGGTCCCTGAAACCTCCGGAAGGCTTCCGGGGGGTGGGGGAGGCTGTTTTCACCCTCCCCAGGCTCCTATAAAGCCTCTGGAGCCAGGGGAAGGTGAAAAAAGCGTGCAAAAATGGGGGGAAGCACCAGTAGTGCATGCATGCACACTGGGGGGAGGGGTGTCGCACATTGCATTATAGGTGTGGCACGCCCGCACACGACCCCCCCTGCGCTCCCCCCACTTATGGCATGCAAGCCAAAAAAGGTTCACCATCGCTGTTATAGACGAATGGCGATAAAATAATCTATGTTTGTTTCCTAAACAACTTTGGATCAGCATTCAGCTCATTTACTCAATCCCTCCAAGACTGAGTGGCTGTGGTTTCCATCATCTCGATTTGTGCATCTTGTTCCATCTTTGATGACAGGGGGAGAAATTTTACCCCTCTCAAAGAGGGCCTGCAATATGGGAGTTCTCCTGGATACGCGGCTTAGTTTAGAAGAACACCTGACAGCCGTGACCAGGGGGATCTTTTACCAGGTTCGCCTGGTACGTCAGTTGCGCCCCTTCTTGGATCGGAATGCTCTGTGCACAGTCACTCATGCTCTCGTCCTTTCTCGCCTGGACTACTGCAACGCTCTCTACATGAGGCTACCCTTGAAGAGCACCCAGAGGCTTCAGCTGGTCCAGAATGCGGCCGCACAGGTTATCATGGGGGTACCTAGGTGCTCCCATGTTACACCCCTTTTAGGCAGCCTGCACTAGTTGCCGGTTGTTTTCCGGGTGCGATTCAAGGTACTAATTATGACCTTTAAAGTGCTCCATGGCTTAGGGTACCTGCAAGACCATCTACTGCCACCAGTAGCCTCCCACCGTCCAGTGCAATCCCACAGAGTTGGCCTTCTCAGGATGCCGTCGGCCAGACAGTGTCGGCTAGTGACCCCCAGGGGGAGAGCCTTCTCTGTGGGAGCACCTTCCCTCTAGAATGAGCTGCCCCGGGAGCTTCGTATAATCCCCGACCTCCTTCTCACGTGCCCTAAAAAGTTGGCTTTTTCAGCAAGCCAGCCTGGCCTGAATGGAATAAAATAAATGATTAATTTAATTGCTAATTTTAATCTAATTTTTAAAATTTTATTGTTAATATTAATTGGGTTTGTTTTTGGATACTTTATTTAATTTCCTTTTTAAATTTTGTAATATGTTGTATGCCACCCTGAGTCCTTTGGGAGAAGGGTGGCATATAAATCCAACAAACAAACAAACAAACAAACAAACAAACACACTTTTCATTGCTTCCTGTCAATCATAGAAGGCCAAGGAGTGATTTCACTGAAATGGGTAGGGAAACACTTCTTCTCCACCATTTTGTGATAATAAGCACAAGGATTGCATTATATTATGACTATCTCCCCATTCTCCATCCTATCAACTGTCATTTGCAGGTGGGGAGAGGTCTCTGGTTTGCTTCCTGATTCTAAATTGTACCCCCAAATTGGCTCAATATTTGTGTTACCTCAATTATATAATAAAGTCAACAAACCAAAAATACAAATTGTAATTCTCTTCCCTGATGAAATGGATAGACATGTGAAAAAGCCTTCAGACAGGACCCCATTTTGAAGAAAAGTCGAATACATTCAACGTTGCAAGATCAAATAAAAAAGATACTGAAAAAACTATTGGCACCACAGATGATTGTCAATAGTGCAGGCTGAATTCCTACAAGCTTTGGCATTTTTGCAGTGACAAATCCCTATATTTCATTGGCAATGTAGGAACCTTACATCTCATGAATAAGTGGAATGATATTGCTACTTTTCACCACCACTATTCTAGCAATAGCAATAGCAATAGCAGTTAGACTTATATACCGCTTCATAGGGCTTTCAGCCCTCTCTAAGCGGTTTACAGAGTCAGCATATTGCCCCCAACAACAATCCTCATTTTACCCACCTCGGAAGAATGGAAGGCTGAGTCAACCCTGAGCTGGTGAGATTTGAACAGCCGAACTGCAGAACTGCAGTCAGCTGAAGTAGCCTGCAGTGCTGCATTTAACCACTGTGCCACCTCGGCTCTATTCTCATACTTAAGGTGGCATAGGAAGCACTCATGTGATCTACAATACCTAAAAATTTCCCTCTAAGTATTATTGGGTCTTTTATTTACCTACAAAACATTTTTAGATAACCAGTGGAAATAAATCTTCATTATATTCTGTACTGTACAACACTTCCTACCCTATGTATGTTCTCTGCCTCTATTCCAAATATATTCATGTTTGCATTCAGTTTTCCATAATATGCTAATAACTGTAATTGCCTTATCAAATGTAAGTAATCTCTTCTCAATGCACCACTCCCAGAGGTGTTACCTTTTCTCTTTGGTTTTTGAGATGGGAGATGCTTCCAGAATGAAAATCAGTGAGCAATTATGCCCCCTTGTATAATGAGAGATTCTGATTTGGTGGAATACATCAAGTTATTTCAAAGGAAATGTCCTGAGCACAGAAGAGGTGATGCCTTTTTTTATTCCTATATCAAACCGTGCATATTGCCAGGGGCAAAATAAAAGAGACCTAATGTTGGGAAAGCGATCAGATCACCAAGCTTACATGGTGTAAATATGAAAGTATCTGTGCACGCTCTCTCTCCTTCCCTGCCTCACCATCTGATTAACAATCGGGATTATTTCTTTTATGAACCAACATAATTTAGAAATGAGTCTGATGTGATGGAAAACACATACAGCAACAGCAGTGAAACAGGTTGGCGTGCAAAAGAAGATTGTGTTTTTATCTTTCTGGGAATCCCCCAAATATTGCTCGCTTTGGGTAAAACATTTTCTTTTTGCAGCTTGCACCTGTCTTTATCAATGCTTGGATGTTAATTCAACATGCAGAATAGCTACGAAATTGCCCCATCCTTTCTCTGCTTGGAGAAAGAGATAATAGACCACTAACTTTCATCAGCAGAACATTTCCAAAGATATTTGGAGAAGCTTTTTTTTTCTAATCCTACGACTACCTCTAACTATCTTGAATCCTTTCGTTTTGCTATATGCTGTCAGGTCCATATACAGCCAGTTTCCGGTAAGAAATGCAAAGCCTTTAAAGCCTACCACTTAAAACTTTGTGCATAGAAAACAGGAATTCTTGCTTTCAAAAGAGTCTGGAGCAACACAACTGAAATTCAGGAAAATCACAACTCACATTTCCAGCCCCCTAGTGCAGAGGTGAGATTCTACTGGTTCAGACTGGTTCGGGCGAACCGGTAGCTCCAACTATCAGCTGGGAGCAAACCAATTCGCTCCGATTTGAAGTGGGCCCGCCTGCCCACCCCTGCGCTATACTCCCTATATTTCCTTCTCCAAAGCCGAGCTGATCAGCAAACCAGAATGGATTGCTCTGCCTCAGCTGTTTCCCTTGCTAGGAATAATGCCTAAGGTGAGTTTTCTGTAAACTGCTCACATGCGTGCAGCGAACTGGTTGTTAAACTGGTAGGATGCAACCCCTGACCCAATGTCAAGGTAACCCAGCAGCAGCATATGAGGAGATTCCCAAACTCTTTCACCCAAAGATCCAGCCACAAAAGCAATTCCCCACCCATAGCCTTGAGTATCACCTTGACCACTTGATTAAGTCATGCTAAGCCTTTCTTTCAAATAGATACCTGCTCTTTGAGGAATTTTGAGGAGCTAAATTCCACACATCCTAAAGTTCCTGAGGTTGAGAAACATTGGTTTAGCTCAATCTATAGAACAGCTGATGAAACTTTCTTTCCGCATTGGCTTCTGCTAATTCCTATGATGCAGGCTGAAACTCAGCTTGGTCAAGCTATTCAGTTTCTGAATTTGAATTCAACTCCATATTCTGCCTCCTAATGTACTATTTGAACTGTCCCTTAAGATAAAATCAGCCCTAAAACATACAAGTAAAGCTAGAGAAGAGAAAGGAAATGAAACACTTGTAATTCTGGAATAGGAAATCCAGCATAGAAACTAATCTCTTACATACACTAAATGTTTGCTTGTTAAACCCTCTCTGTTCTGATGCTCTTCAGGTATGCTGCATTACAACCCCAATCCCTCTCAAGTAGTATGACTCCATACAAGCTTGGGGGAATCATGAGAGTTGACACCCAGTGTCTCAGGAGGTGAGATGCTAGTGAAGAATAGAGCTGCAAAACCTGGCTCTAAAAATCTGGACCACCATTAGATGATAGGGAGGAACTGGAGGGCCTTGTGTTTGTTTAATGCATCCATTAATTGCCTATGATTTCAGCCAGATATTTTAATCCTATATAAACATGCCCTAGACTCAGTGGTGGGATTCAACCAGTTCGCACCACTTCAGCTGAACCGGTTGTTAAATTGCTGGCTGGCCCCACCCTGCCATCAAACCCGCAAAGCGGTTGAATCTAACCCACAGGGATGTCCTGGAAAATGCAAGGGACTGTCCATACCAGCGGGCACACATGCACATGCTTCACTCTTCTAGCAACAGCTGAAGCTTGTCTGCTTCACCCTACCTGGCCAACCGGCCTGCGTGACTGCGCCTGGCCCCTTGCCTTTGTGCCTGGTCTTGCCATGCTTCTTCACCCAGCCTTCACTCTGCATTCTCTCCTTCGCTTCTGCTTCTCATTCCTATAGTTTCGCTTCCCCACTACCCTGTTTCCCTGAAAATGAGACCTCCCCAGAAAATCGGGCTTTTGAGTGCATGTGCTAAAATAAGCCCTCTCCCAAAAATATTGCAACACAGCAGGAGCCATGAGGTGACCATGCTTGCCGCCTCCTGCACCTCAAAAATAATACCCCCCCCCCCCGAAAATAAGGCCAAGCATTTATTTCGGAGGTCAAAAGAAAATAAGACCCTGGGAAACTTGGTAGAAGTGAGCTACTTTTCTCAGTGGCTAAGGGCAACAGACAATTTTCCTTGGAGAGGGCTCTATAAAAGATGCAGCCAGGAGGGCCAGATTGTATTAGCAGGCAAGTTACCCTTTTCAGCATTTTTTAATGCCATGGATGAGAAATATTCAACAGATTATGTTAATGTTTGAATTATACTTTATCAATCTGAATTGGATTAACATTTATTAAAAAAATAGCAAAAGGCTACTCCACAGATGCTCCATAGTTTGCTGCCCAGTTGCAACTGAGAGATGGTGAGTGGCCTGCAAAGTTCATGGCTTCTATCCAGCTGCTGGTCATTCTTCTCCTAAAAGAGTAAAAAATCCATAGATGGCATTTTTCCCACTAGGAGAAAGAACATGCTGGAGGGTCTCTCCCGCGCCCCCATCAATGTTGTTCCTTCACCTAAGTAATGTATCGTATTTAGCCAGCAAGCACTAATAGAGTTCAAAGAAGAAAGGGGGAATTTGTCATAGCCTATTAAGAAGGGGACAACAATCACCCGCCGGCCTTCCAGTTAATTAAATACATCAGGACAGGGAGGGAAGAAACCCATAATTTGAGAGGTCTGGATTTTCCTCCTGCTGTTTCATCACTATATTGGCCAAGAACAGGAACATTTCTAAGTATTGTAAGGAATTGCTCTTCTGCTGCCTTCAGCTGGAGTGGAAGAGACCAGTGGTGAAATTCATTTTTTTTACTACTGGTTCTGTGGGCGTGGCAGAGGAAGGATACTGCAAAATCTCCATTCCCATCCCACTCTGGGGGCCAGCCAGGTATTTGCCGGTTCTCCGAACTACTCAAAATATCTGCTACCGGTTCTCCAGAACCTGCTGAATTTCACCACAGGAAGAGACCCTTCTGGTCTAGAAACAGAGGAAGGTAAGAAACAGTTCACATTAGAATAAATCTGTAGAAGTCATTCCAAAAACAATTTTAAACATCTGACTTAAGAAATGAAAATGCTTTTTTTTAAAAAGGAGAAAGAAATATTGTCAGGCTACGTCATCAGCAAAAGAATATGAAACTGCTGCAGAGGTAACTATATTTCAGACTGATCCAGCTCCTTAAAAATGATGCTATTTGCAATCCATTGCAAAATTAAGAGTTGGCAATGGATCTTGAACAAAGCAGGACACAGCCATTTTGTTTCATTAAATTTGCCCACCACCTGAAACCAACCAGGCTGTAGGCAGTTTACAGGACTTACACAATAAAAATGCAATACAAAATCAGAATGCTAATTAACTGGAAGGAAAAGAATGAGATCATGGAATTATGGAAAATGATGCCTCCGAGTGCATTAATCTCCAAATGCCCTCTGGAAGAACCTCATTTCCATCTGCTTCCAGGAGGTCATAAGGAGGAAGACATTTATGCTCCATGGGAAAGCCATTCTGGAAGAGAGACATTGCTACAGAGGACAATGTCTTCAGGGCACCTCATGATGGTCAGAAACTATTGGTGGAAGGTGTTCCTAATATATCCATGTCATACAGGGCTTCATAGGTAGCGACCAGCACTTTGAACTGCACTTAGAAACTTATTTGTAACTGCACAGCTCCATGGCAGTCCCAGTGACCACTGAGCATGCATGCCACTCCATTCTGAACCTTTGAAGTTTTTGATTAATCTTCCAGGACAGTGCATTACAGAGTGAGCTCATTGAGTGCATTACAGAGTGCATTACAGTGAGCTCATTGAGAGAGAACAAAGGTATGATCAACAATCTTCAGTGCATTGTGTTTCAAGTAAGGGTATAGTTGGTACACCAGCTGAAACTCTACAAAAGCTCTCCAGACCCATGAGTCTAAGAGGACCTCCAGATATAAGTATGCTTTTTCTGAGGAGTACAACTCTATCAAGAGCCATAGATGGTTCACTGCTGAAATCAATTACCCCCTGCATTAACAAGCACTCTACCTTTTTTGGGTTGTGGCTGATCCTGTTTTCCCTTATTCAGACTCCATACACTACATCTCCCAATTGTCCCAGAATAGAGATAGGTACCATCTTCATATTGAAGACACATCACCCCACACCAGCAGATGATCTTTTCCAGCAGTTTCATATAGATGTTGAAAAAAGGATTGAACTTTGAGGCACTCCATACCAAAGCGGTTTGGAGCCTGATCTCTTCCTCCTTTCCCCTTATGTTCATCCAACCTACTCAGATAACAACCATTGTAACATCACACCTTCAACTCCCAACCTTTGCAAGTGGTTCAGAAAGATACTGTGGTCAACAATAATGAAAGCTGCTGAAAGAAATTGGAGCACAATAACATTCATACAACCTTCATCCAAGCATTTCCATAGGTCACCCATGACAGCAAACAATTGAGTTTCTTTTCCATGGCCAGATCTGAACCCATATTACCAAGGTTCAGTTAATCCATGTCTTCTACAGCTGAAGCCCTACCAGTTTCTCCATAACCTTCCACATATGATGACAATTGTCCAATTCTGTTCAATTCAGGTCCAGCCTGAAACCTTAAGGCGAGGCTAAACCAACGCCCCTCTAAGACTTCTTGAATCTCTCTCTTTCTCTCAAAAAAGTACTGACTACATTCAAGATCCAATTCTCACTACCATCCCTGGCTATTCTATTTATTAGTTTCCATTTATTTTTTAAAACGTATATAGCCACTTATCTTGGGCAACATAATCTTGGGCAGCTAAGAAACAATAACAAAACAATAGAAAATATACAAGACTGTTCTGTCCCCCCTTCTCCGCTCGTTAACAGACGACAGGCAGACAAACGTAAAAGGAACTCACTTTATCAGTTCTCGGCTCAGACTGGCTGTGAGCCCAAAAATAAACATAAATAAAGTCTCTGACAAGATAACAGAATACCAAACAAAAACTCTTACAAAGCAATGCACTTCTCCAAGTGTCTCCTTGAATCAGGGTTACAGAAAGCCAATCACTTCTCCAAGTGTCTTTCAAATAAACCACGACCGATGATCAATGAATGTTGAAATGAACGAATGAACGTTGACTCCTGCAACCAGGGTGTGGCACCATCCATCCTTTTATCCCCAGAAGATGCCCCTAACGAGCCCCAGCTGCATAGTCAATCTTGCATCCCGAAAAGACTCACAGAAGACTGCTGCTGAGTCACAACACAAGACCAACATAGAATATTCCCTCAATCACAAAACATTCCCACACATCCATAAGGAACTTTTCTGGGCCCCAGCCTCGTACTATCCCCTGTGTCAGACTCATGGCCAGAGACAAGACAGCAGGATCCAATCAAGTCCAACCTTTTACTTACAAACGAAGGACAGAAGCTTGCCCAATTAACAGAAACTTGCCAAACTAAAGCTATAACTTTTTTGCCTACTAGATATACGTATCCTGAGAAATTGTAGGGTGTGGTTCCCTAGAACCTCTTCCCCTCTCTCCCTTCCAGGCAGAACAGCATAATATCTTAATTTGGGCCTCTTTCTGGAAAGCTCTGTGTAGCCAAAAGTCTCTCTTACTCCCCCTACAAGTGCACATTTTATCACAACCTTGTTGGAAATAACAAGTCTTTAAGGCTTTTCTGAATGTTGGAGAGTAGCAGCCTCCTAGATTTCAGCCAGGGGAAGCATAGAACCAATTCAGACATGATGGAGTTCAGATCACAAATCACATTGTCCACTTCTTCAGGATCCACAGCTCAAAAGGTCCCCAAATATCACTATAAGACAATTCTGTCATCTCGATAGATTCTTTCCATTCAGCTTCCAGATTGGAGGATTTTACCTAGAAATGCTTTGCCAGGTGATCATAACTTACACTCCCTGGATCTTCTGCCCCAATCATGCTTTGTCTCCTTATTTATAATAGAAGCCAAAACATTGTTTAAAAATCTTTCAGCAATATTCTGTGCTCTCATTTGTCAGTGTAAAATATTAACTAACAACTGGTTACCACTGTGATCCTTACAGCCATGCTGGCTTCTATAAATAGCACCACTAATAAAAGCATTATTCATATATTACATATGTATGTACACAAAGACACATCTATATGTCAATTATTATAATATAATAAATTATAAACGACATAATTATATGCATATAAAAGAAGAACCACCTCCTTAACCTCTATAGTACCTTAACGGGTGGGATTTTTGTGTATATGTTCAAGTCAGACTCAATAGAGTTTTCTTGGCAACATTTTATTGAAAATGACGTCTTATTGCTTTCTTTCTGGGAAATAATGCCCAGCCCAAAGCCTCATCCAACTGGTTTTATGATTAAGGTGAAACTACAACTCACAATCTATTTCTAGCCTGGCACCTTAACAACTACACGAAACTAGTCTCAGCAGAGAGGCCATATAGCTAATATTACCAGACCAAATCTAGTTGCCACTTCTGTGTTGTGATACAAAAAAATAATGACTTTATGAAATGAAAAGCCCTTCCTTACCTTGGGGTCATGTATTCCAGACAATTCTTCATAGATTTTTTCTCCCACCATAACAGCAGCCAGGTTAGCAGTGTATGTGGAGAGACAAAATAAACAAAAAATGGCCCAGAGATTCATTAGAAACCTTCCCGTCCAGCACTTTGGAGGTTTGATGGCAGCTGTTCTCCCAAACAAGATGGCATAACAGACATTCAAAGCAGAGGAAAAGGAGAAAACCTTCTCCCTGTTTCTTCCCTTTGGGGTCATTCCAAAGGGGCTTTTCCACTCATACAGAGTCAGGAAGATTGCAGTGATGTGTAGAGCTACAAAGATGCCCAGCCACATGGTCCAGTGAAGCGGCCACATAAAGGCCCCAATAGGAGCTGCTGTGTCTTTGGTCCTCACCAGGATGCCCAAACTGGTGGAAAAAAAAGGGCTGGTGAAATCAATCACTTGGCTACGGGCTGTGTTGATGCTGAAAGATGTCACGGCCATGTGGGCTGTCCCAGCCAGAAGATCACCTACCAGTCCTGTCCACTGACCATTTTTCAAGCCACCGTATTTCCCATCACCGACGATATACAGGTCAAAATCAAAGTTCATATCTTCAGCCAACTTTTCCAAAAGATCTATGCAGTAGCCATAGCAGCACTGCTTGAATTTGGTGGGTACTGTGTCATTGTCTCCTTGGAGGCTTTCAAAAAGAGCATCCAGAATGGCTGAATCTTTGGTCAAGGGATCCAGGCAGAATTGTCCTGCAGGACACAATCCTTCATCATCCACAGTCCTTGTGAATACAAAGGGATGTTCAATGAGTGTCACCACCCTCAGATGTAGCCTAGTTGGATGCTGGTTGTGATTCTTGTGCCTCTGAGCCTGCTCTGGCCAGATCCCATAATCCATGACAACCTTGCCTTCTTGCCAACTCCCCAAGCGAGTCCACATTGGGTTCCCAACAGGGTCATGTTGCAGATTCCAAATGAAGAATTTGTTTTCTGAACTAATGATGGAAGAACCTTTTACCTTAATGTGGCCACTGAGCCCATGGAACGTAGTGTTGGCTAAAAACCTATAGGACAAAAGTAAGAAGTTATGAGCAGATATTCAGAGGACAGAACCTTTTATCATCTTTTGGAGCTGGGATTGTTCCCCCCCCCCTTAACACATTTATGCTTTTTCTTCAAAAGTGAGGCCAGTTCAGATACTTCTTTGCAGTTCCCATAGCACAATGAGAGGACTATGTTGTAAGATTTTTCAAGTCCACAATAGGCAAGAAAGTCCCATAGTTTGGAAACTATAGATATCTGTATACATTTTGAAGGTCCTGGAATGGAAAGGAATTTTTCTTTTTAACATGTCCACCTTGTGCCATAGATTTTTTTTTATTCATTCAGGGCTGAAATTTACAAAGTTTCTGAGGCAAAACCACAACTTCATCAGGATTTAGTCACAGAAACAAACTGAAATACAAACATGTTTTGCTTGATTCACCCAAACATATTCACCTACTGTCAGGCCTGCAGCCATCTTTTCTTTTGGGTCTTTGGCCTGCCACACTTTCTATTATTCTGCTATGCATTTTCTATTGTGGGAAAATGGGAGGGAGAGTTGTAGGGAGTCACATACTATGTAACCATAACAAAATTCTTTCTAGAAAGCCAAGGTCATCCTTTGTCTGTGCACCTCTGCACCAGACTGGAATTGGATGGGTGGAACTGCCAGCATGGCAGTGGGAGATTGGACCATGTGATGGACTTGTGGGTGTGGGGGGAAATATCTTGAACTTTCAATTGGGGGGGGGGATCGGGAAGCTTTCAGATTCAGGTTTTCCCAGTTGTGCCAACATGGCCCTCTTAATAAATTGGAACTGAGCAATACTTTGCCTTGGACTCTGATTTACTTTTGGATGTTATTTGGAAGCCTGAAACCTAGAGTTCTAGCTTAGCTTGGCTTGCCTATTCTGTATAGGCATACAATTAAAATGCATAAATCCTCAAAACCAGAGAACAAATCATTTGCACATACTGTATGTTTGGATGAACAGTAGGAGTAGAACCTGTTTACCCAAATGCCTTGTCATCTGAGCTATAGACAGCAGAGGCCCTCTGTGTTTAAAATATTTTTCAAATGATAAATGTTAATAAATAGTAATTTGCTTGGCCAACAAGTCATCGTTTTAAAATATTATATAGACTTGGCTTTGTTTTTATAAGAGCAAGATACATTCTAGCTGTCCCTTTCATGTTAATTAAAATATAAGAACATCCTTCTCTCCCACTAGACTTATTTATGGGGATTTCTCAATGGGTTATTGATTTCTTTCAGGACGAACAGAAAACAAGGTCCATTTGAACACATTTGCACAAGAGGAAAATCCCAAAGACTGAATGGAGATGAATGTAACCATCTATGGAGCTGTCATTCATGCTAATTTAAGACGTGGGGGAGGGGGAGTTTACTTATACTTGAAGGTAGCAGAACAGATAAATGGGTTAAACTTTCCCGCTGAATAACATTTTTAAGTCAACTTCTTTATTTGTATTTGTCATAATGTTATTCCAATTAAATTCATGAATGCTGTTTGCTGTTGTGTATTAGCAGATTTTTAATGTATGTAAATGTTTCTCTTTCTGCATATGTACATATTTCTCCTGAATTGTTTGGGTTATCTAATTTGGTGAAATGTTCTTTGTTAAGATGAGATTTCTTCTTTCACTTGCTCGCATTTCTTTTCTATTTCTAGCACTATTTCTTATTTTTGGTGAGTGTGTTTGAGGGTACCCATTTATTTTTCCACTCTGCACCCAAAGGCTGCATTCCTGCATTCATTTGCAGGGTCTCTGAACAGCCACAGACAAAAAGTAATCCTTGACTTACAACAGTTCATTTAGTGAATGTTTAAAATTACAAGGCAGTGAAAAAAGTGACTTATGACCATTTTTCACACTTACAACTCTTATAGCATCCTCACAGTCATGTAATCAAAATTCAGACACCTGGCAACTTATTCATATTTATGATGCTTGCCGTATCCTGGAGTCACCTTTTGGGACCTTCTGACAAGCAAAGTCAACGAGGAAGCCAGATTCACTTAACAATCATGTTACTCACTTAAGAACCGCAGTGATTCACTTAACAACTACGTCAAGAGAGGTTGTAAAATGGAGCAAAATTCATTTAACAACTATCCCAGCAATAGAAATTTTGGATTCAATTGTGGTCATACGTCAAGGATAGCAATAGCAATAGCAGTTAGACTTATATACCACTTCATAGGGCTTTCAGCCCTCTCTAAGCAGTTTACAGAGTCAGCATATTGCCCCCAACAACAATCCGGGTCCTCATTTTACCCACCTCGGAAGGATGGAAGGCTGAGTCAACCCTGAGCCGGTGAGATTTAAACAGCCAAAGTAGCCTGCAGTGCTGCATTTAATCACTGCGCCACCTTGGCTCTCTTACTTATGCACACAGTTCCAGTGAATGGATGAAAGCTGTGTGCTGGGACAGTATGAGTGAATTCAATCCCATTCCCTTTCAGCATGAAATGACTGTTTGCAATAAGGTAGAGTTACTTCTAATCACGGCTTCCTGAAAATTTGAAGTTTTTATGATGTGCATTTGTCATATTCATACTGAGTGTTGTTGATGTATCATTTCAATTTAGCTCTGTGACCAAAAGTACTGCATGTACTGCATTCATAGTCATAAGCTCATTACTCTTTGAATTTTGTGGGGGCTGAAATATTGACGATTCAAAGGGGTCACAGTAATAATTTTTCACTGTTAGGTTAATTAAATTGTTCTGTACTCATTAGCCTGGTAACTTGGTAACTTTATCTTTATCGCCCAAAGTTTAGTCAAGAATGAGAAAAACGAGAATGGGCAGTGAGTCAAATCGCATATGGGGCTTTAATTACTCAAATGGCATAATTAAAATGCCATAATTTACAGACTAGATGGGGTTTCTAAATCCTAATGCTTTTTACCCTGTAACCAGGGCAATCATAAGATTAGGAATTAACACAGTAGAAACTTTCTCAATACAAGATTTCTAAGGTATGTGCTACAAAAACACAGCACAAGAAAAGTCATTTGAATGTTTGGACCTGGAGAGATTCCGTATCTCTGTGAATTGAATAGGACCAATTTTTAAGCTTCAGAGATGTTTATTGTCCTCCCATCATAACATACTGTAGATACTACCCCGTTTCCCTGAAAATAAGCCCTCCCCTGAAAAATAAGCCCGCTCTGAAATTATTGCAACACAGAAGCAGCCATGAGGTGACCATGCTCTCTGCCTCCTGAACCTCAAAAATAATAAGACCTTCCCAAAAATAAGGCCAAGCACTTATTTCAGGGGCTAAAAGAAAATAAGACCCTGTCTTATTTTCAGGGAAACATGGTAGTGTCCCTCTGATATCTTTCACCCACAAAATCACAAGGAACTTCTCACTTGCCCTGTTGTAACAGGAAATTTATATTGCACAAGCCTGCATACTCCATGGCAGTCTCAACTCCTTAGTTTGCTATTATCACAATGTTCTAATCCATCTAATAGCAGAATTTTGAAGATGGATTATAAAACTCTTAAAATGAAACACAGGACAGTTGTCGTTGCTTGCTTATAAGGGAAGAGACAGACAGGGCAACATGCTGCAGGCCAGTCTATTCCAATCAGGTGACTATTAGATTTTGGTATTGTGCCCTCAGTGTCTTTCATTGGCAGCAGGATACTTAATGGATGGACTTGCCTTCTGCAGAAAAAGTGCCCTTATGATAATAATCAGACTTCTCAAATCTGTGCCCTCTACTGTGGTGGTCTTTCCTAGGAGTGTTATAGTTTATTAGAAATAAATTTCACTTTGAAATTATTTTTCATTAAAAATGAGTCTTTTTTTCTTTAAACAAATTAAAAATAAAAATATTTTTATATTAGCTGAATAGGAATTAATCACCTGCTGCTTCCGTTCTCTGAATCATATCTATCCCCAAGCCACTTTTTAGATAAGCTTCCCCAACCTGGGAATTAACCTGAGGATAGTTTAAACTCCCTGAATTTTCTGTGCCTTGTAGGAATTCTGGAGTTAGAGTCTAGCCAACCAATAGTAGCAAGGTGGATGAACTCAGTTACAGAGGCCTTGAGTGCACCATTGGAAGACCTGAAGCAACATGTTGGGGATAGATCATCATGGAGAAAAATCTGATTTGATGCTTGAGTTTTGTATGAGACATTCATATTTACAACATTTATTGAAGAGAGATCTCTTACTTTGATAAATACTGGCCTGATGTGAGATTCTTTTCCTCTGTGCTCAAGCAGTTGGTTGTACTTGGAATCAATGCCAGTTCTGGTTGGATAATTGTAGCTGAAGCAACTGCTCTAGCTACCAGCTCCATTGCATCCTGCACATAATCTTCAAAAAAAGATTGTGTTGTTTTCCCATGAGCTATAAGACCTAGGGGCAAACCTTCTGTCCTCAGCTCTTCCACATTGTGTGAATCCCCAAGAATCCAATGAAGTTCAGGTGGCATAACCCCAAATTGTGTGGTTATCTCAAAAACCCTCCTTGTGCTTTCCATGTCACATCCAAACATCACCACTGTTGAAGTTGTATCCTTAATGTTCTCCAGATGAAACTGCAGATAGGTCAAGAGGTCGCTGGCTGATGTGAGGTTTCCTGTAATATTTATAATGGATCCCAAATAAAATTTGGAGCTCTGCTGAGTAAGGAAGAGAAAATCTGTGATGTTCCACTCTTCCTGGCATACCATCAAACTAAAATTATACCAGTTGTTCAAGGCCAAGATTGAAAAAGTGACATCAGCATCAAAACTCAGGGAACGTTCTAAACTCAACTGCAGGTGAAGGGGATTCTGTAAAATAAGGAAAATATTGGTTAGAGAGCCTTAGCTGGAAAGATATTCAGAGTTTGTCTGCAATGTGGTTAAGTATGTCAGCTCTCTTGCTGGAATGCATGTCTAAATTATAAAAACTTTAAAAATGATTCTGATTCATCTTGCAGATAATTCTAGGTAGAAGTAAGTCCCACACAACTTATTTGCAGATAAAATCCTGTTATGCAACCTAGAAACATATCTACTCAAAATATTCTGAATATTTTGAACATATCTCATCAAAATATTCTAAACATTCTGAAATTCAGCAGGGCTTATTCTGAAGTAAGCGTAGATAGGATACCATCCATATACCTGAATTTCCAGCATTTAAATCTCCAGCGATAAAACTGCCAATAATTTATAATGAGCCAGGGATCTCATTCATAAAGGATGATAAGAAAAACTCAAATCCGGGAAGAAGGCGGGGCTTAGCAGTGAGAAGACGGAGTTTCAGGCTACTCCTGAAATTCCCCTATTCCGAAGGAATTTTTGGACGGGTCGTTGGACCCTAGCTGTCCCGTAGAGACAGTGAAAGGTGAGGGGAGATCCAGTGACCTCAGAGACGTTCGCAAGTCTCTGGGGGGCTTGGAATTAACCCCTCCTGCCAACTCCTTTCTGGATTAGCTGCATGCTAACTGAAACTGCAGGTTGCCCCTAAGAATGGTGAATGTGGATTCAACTGGTAAGCTGATTTTATTACTCGAAGAGAGACAGTCCGCACTAAAATTTAAACTAATTGAAACCAAAGAACAGAAGAATCTAGCGGCGAATTGGTTTTTTTTTTAATGGATTTATGGCCGGTGGTTACCCTATTTCTTAAACGCTTTAAGGAATTCTTCAACATTCCCCCCTGACTCTTTCTAAGTGGGTTGTAAAACTAACCTTCTACAAATCGGCCCTTTACGATCTGACATTTTTATTGCTTGGCTGTGTTGGTCTAAGATCAGATAAGATCGCACAGCTCCCAGTGTGTTTTTACTTGCAAATATCTTAGAGTCTCTAACTGCGACACAACATGGCGTCGAATTACATTCCCAAGGGCTCATTTCAGATACTTTTTTCTGCATTTCGGAAGCTGTTTGATTCATATCAAAGATTTGAAAAAAAATTGGATTATTTGACATTAAAATATGAAGGAAAAGGTGAGAACGTGGAATGTTTGAATGTTCCTGAAATACAAATGAAAATTGTGAGAAATGACATCTGGTCTATCTCGGAGGAAGAAAGAAATGCAATGCTGGAAAGGGGGGAGCTATACAAAGGATTCATTTTAAGAGACAAATTGCAGGAGAAATGAGAAGTATTAAAGAATCTACACTTTATGAAACATCATTGGCAGATTTCTTAATTCCACCCTTGAGAATTAAAGTCAATTTGAAAAGTTTAACAAGCCTGGGACAACATTATTATCTCATCAGAGACATCCTGAGCAAAAAGGTGCGAAGATATCCCTGTTTGGACTTGCTTATAAAAACATTTGGTAAATCTATTCAACGAATGGCAATAGGACTGAGAAGGTTTTGTTATTGGAGAGACATAGGCTGACAGATGGAAGAATACAACTTAAATTTAGCTAAATCTAATTACTCTTATTTGTAATAGATATAGCTGAATAATAATTGATATTGATAGTAATGTATATAATGTGGAGTTGATATGATAAATAATAATTGGATATGAGAAAGGAAAGTTGGAAATACTTTTGGACTATATATAAAGGTTATTAATCACAATAATTACCACTATTAAAAAATAAAATAAAATATATACAGTTAAATGTTAATTAATATGGGGAAAATGCTATGATATACGATATAACTACATAAAGAAGGGAGAATGATAATAAATTATACTGCATGGAAGATGGAATTTTTGGTATTAAATATTATGGATGTTCAGCTAAAATAGGATATGAGGACTTGATGTTAATAGAGGATTTTACAAACAAGTAAATGAAATGTCAGCATGTGGTTATGGATTAACTCTTTGGCATAGTTAAGGTTGAAGGATGTTTAAATAACTGTAGTTAACTAAAAGTGGAGGTATAATGATGTCAATATGGTAAACATTTGAGTTAAGATATTTGAATTAATATGAATTAATGGAAGAGATGCACCAAAACATGTTGTAACCAGCTGATATACATTTTTTTATATATATATAACATATACCTGTGTTCTTTTTTTTTTTTTTGGTGTGTGTGTGTGTGTTTGTGTTTGTTTTTGTTTTCCCTGCCTTGTCTTTTGTTTTTGTTTTTTCCTTTGGTTTTTTTTTTTTTTGTTTCCTCTCTCTTTTTTTTCTTTTTTCTTTTCCCACTGGTGTGGGCATGTATTGTTTAAGATTATTATTATTATCAATATTTTTAAATAATAATTACAGTCAAATGAAAATGGATATATGATGATGGTGATATGTATGAATATTTGAGTTAAAATGCTTGAGTTAACATGAGTTATGTTTGTAGACTGTGGAGGAGATGTATGAAAGTTTATTTGTGACCGACTGATACACTTTCTATAGCATGTAAAGAAAAATGTTGTACTTGTTTTAAATTAAAAATTAAAAAAAATTTAATATTAAAAAAAACTCAAATCCAATTTCTCTTTCTCTTACCTACCATCATTTGTGTGTTAAGTATTCAGTGTTTTTTTTATAAAAGCAGAGAGGCAAGCTCATTAAATGTATATGAGATAACACTATTTAAATCAATAAACATCTTGTAATGTCTGTTATAGTCCTGAACTACAGGATTAAAAGTGGTGAAGGCCATGAATTCTACAAGACTATCATCTATACCCTTGACTGCAATGCAATGGTTAAAAAAAACATTGTTATGCTTTTGTGATAGTATTGACTCGTGGGGACAGCATGGATCAGTTGCTACAATTTTCTTGACAAGGATTTTTGGAAGTGGTTTGCCCCTGCTTCCTTCCAAGGGCTAAGAGAGAGTGCCTGGTCCAAGGTTACTCAGATAGCTTTGGGTAGGGCTAGAACTCACAGGTGTTTAGCTTGGTATCTTAAGTACTATGCTAAACTGGCTGTCATTGAAGTGACACATTCCATTAAAAGAAACTATAATTCATCTAACTAGCATTTATGGAAACTTTGCTTTGAGAAGTCAACATCATTAAAAGGGTTCAGAAATCCTTAGTATGCATCTGAGGTTTTGGTGAATCTTTCAAAGGAACAGAAGCACTTCGACAATGGAAAGTAGTGGTCATTTTTATTATCAATTGTACTAAATTTTGTACAACTGAACATCTAACATATAGGTCCAAAAACATGGGTCCAAACTCTAAGCTTCTTCCAATCAACTAGGCAGATAAACTGGTAGCTTTGAGAGGCTAAATATGTTTACATAAAACTATCTTTAGCCTGGGAAACTTTGACTCCTCCCCTAGCAACCTTGGCCCTTATCTCTTTATTGCTTACTCATAAGGAAGTCCCACTAAATGTAACTAGAGTTGGCTGAGAATAAATCCCACTGGACTCAGTGTAATAATTTTTTGAGAACTGAACTCTGTGAAATAGTTACCTCTCATATCAAAGCAGTAGCTTAGTTTGGATTTATGGCATATCATTCATGAACTAGCAATATAGGTTCACATTTCATCTAGATCAGGGGTGTCAAACTTGATTTCATTGAGGGGCGCATTTGACCTTGGAGGGCCAGAGGGGGCATGGCTGGGGTGGGCATGACACAGGACTCATGTTGGGGGCACCTATGGTGGTCAAGTGCTAAAACAGGACTTCCCTGAGATCCCCTCTCATAATTTGAAAGGCCAAGGTAGTTGCTGCCAGACTCCAAGTCACAGTGACTTTGAGTCTGCTTAGTGTTAACTGTAAGGGGAGGCTAGTGAACTATGGGCCTCCTTTGCATAAGGAATTTTTCGCCTTTTAAGAGTTAAGCAAGGGTTAAAAAGAGAAAAATTTCTTATGCAAATGAGGCACGTGATTCTCTAGCCTCCTCCTGCAGAGGGCTTAGAGGCTTTTTTAAAACATTTAAGCAGAGTCATCCACGTGGTGACTCTAGCAGCAACTATCCTAGCCTGCCTGGCCCTGGCTAGACCAAATCTTGCTTTTTTGATGCAGCTGGAAGGTATGTGGGTCAGAGGGAGGGGACAGGGGGAGGAATTCAAAATTATTGTAATTTGTAAGTAATGTTTTATTGTGAGTAATTTGTGTGTGTGTGTGTCAATTTGAGAGAGAGTTTGTTTGAGAAGAGAGGGAAGGGGCAGAGGCAGGGAGGGCAGCCTTGTTTGAGAAGAGAGGGGCAGCCCTCTCCCCCCCCACCGGGAGCTCCATCCTGCTCCCCTCTCCCTTTCCTCCTCCTCCTCTCCCCTTTTTTGCCAGCTGCCACCTCTCCCCCCCTCCTCTGTCCCTGCCGCTGTGTCTGACAGGCATCTTGCATTTATGTCCGCCATAAACACAAGACGCCTGTGGGACACAGCGGCGGGGACGGAGGAGGCAGGGGGCAAGGCAGCAGTGTGCGGCAGTGGAAAGAGAAGCAGCACCCCCACCGCTGTGTCACAGGCATCTCACAGCAGGGATAGAGGAGGCGGGGGGTGAGGCAGCAGAACCAGCGGCGAGAGAAGCAACCCCCGCTGCTGTGTCCTACAGGCATCTCACATTTATGTCCACCATAAATGCGAGACGCCTGTCGGACACAGTGGCGGGGACATTGCTTCTCGTCGCTTCTGCGCTCTTGCCTCGCCAACCGTAATCCTCACCACACGTCACTGGAGAGGGAGCTAAACAGCAGTGAGGCAGAGGAACAGCTGGAGCCTGTTCCCAGTGTGCTCATGCGCAGAGCTGCCAAAAGACAAGAACAACTAAGAAAGCAGGGTTGACTTAGGAGTAAATCTACACCTTGGAGGTTATTGGCCCTTCCCATAGGAAACAAAAGAGGAGAGAATGGGGAATGGGCTTTTGCAGTTCATTTAATTGTTTCAAGAGTGGAAAGTTCTGTTTGTGACTATAAGAGACTCTGTGCCAAATTTTGCCTTGCCCTGCATTTGAAAACTAGTCATCTGGCAGCTCTCCAAATGAGATAAGGTTCATGTTGATAAATATTCCTTGGAAAGGCAGTTTGCTAAGCCTTGCTGACTGTGAATGAAAAGAATTCATAGTCGTGTAAATAAAAGGGGTTTTGCCGGGACCAAGACTCTGCTTCTTGCTTTTTAAGGAAGCCTAGGTCAGAACAGCTGTAGAAGACCAGCCTCCTGGTTCACCTAGCCTAGATGGCTGATAATACTGGCCAGTTCAGCTCTCCAGGTTATCAAGTATGATTTTTCTAGCTATACCTGTAAATGCCAAAAATCAAACTTGGGAACTTTGCCTGCAAGTTGTTATTCTTTACTTTTGGGCTAGTTCTTTATCTACACTTGACATCTCTACACCAACTACTTCTAATATAATAGCAAAAATTCACTGAGGCATACAAATGTCAGAATGGAGAGCAATAAAGAGAGGTAGCCTACTGGTTCTAGACTACCTACTATTTCATTTGGAACCCTTTCACCCATCTGCTCCAGTTAAATATTAATCCCATCAGAGTTTCTTTTTCTTAAAACAAGGTTGATTTCCAAATAAACGCCTTATATGTTTAAATGGGAATTCTTTGAATGGAAGTTGATTTAAATCTTCTTAAAATTCTTCTGCTCCTTGTAGAAAGCAGGCAACCTGCCAAATTTCAACCTGCTCTATTGTTGATTTAAAACACATATAAAAAAGTTAACCATTCTCTCTTTGATTAATTTAAGGCTTGTCTGAATTTATCTTGAAAGCAACTTATCTTTGCACCAGATTGTGATTGTGCTGGCTTATTTAGCATTTTAAAGGCGACAAAGACACCCCAGTCTCATCAGTATGAATATTTTAAGCTTTTAAAGCTGGAATAAAAATCTTAACTCTGTTTCGGAGGCTCAAGATTTCTATTGTAGGACTCTGAAGGCGGGACTTCCTGACGCGCTTGGAAGAGAGGAGAGACAAGCGGAAGGAGAAGGCAAGCGGCCGGCCATGTGGCTGCAAGATGGAGGGGGTAGCCCCTCCTCCCTCGGAGAAGCAGAAAAACGGAGATCGAGAATTTAGACATTTCAAAATGTTTGCTAAAGTTGAGGACTGAATGGGGGTTTGAGACCTCTCTCCGGTAGAAAAAGCGGACTAATTTTTATCAGAAGGGAAAGCTGGGTGAAACTACTTTGAGCTAGATTTTAAATTAACGTTAGCATAAATTTGATAGTGGTAAACATCAGACAAGCAAGGGATGAGGGTAAAATTTACGTTGTTTAAAGCTTATTAGAACAGAAAGCCGGTTGGGATTATCTTAAGATAAGTGTAAAAAGAATGCGGAATGATTTATGTTGTTTAAACTTTGTTAGAAGGGACTACTTTAAAATAGAAGGTTAACTGACTCTTGCTGAAAGTATTATTTGAATATGTGGAATGATCCATGCTATTTAACTTTTATTTGAAGGGAAAGTTGGTTGAAATCGCTCTGAGTTACATTTTAAACAAATGCTAGTATAAATTTGATAGTGGTAAATATCAGACAAGTAAGGGATGAGGGTAAAATGCATGTGGAATGAACTACGTTATTTAAATCCTATTAGAAGAGGAAGTCGGTTGGAATTATCTTAAGATAGAAATTGATTCCTGTGTAAAGTAATATTTGATCTACGCTGCTTAATTTTACTAAGAAGGGGAAGCTTGGCTAGATTATTTTGAATTACTGTTTGAAAAGGGGGTTAAGAAAGATCATTTACGCTGCTTAAATTTTACTAGAAGGGACAGTTTGATTACTCGTCTGTACAGTTATATTTGAATATATGGCATGAACCACGTTGCTTAAATTTTATCGGAAGGGATCATGAGGTTTAGGAAGAGGAACGGGAGAATCCACAGAAGGTTGGGGTAAATAGCAAAGAAGTAAGAGACGAGAATAAAATATAGATAGAATGATTTATACTATTCAAGCATAGATAAAGATGGGGGGCTAAGATCAACACAAAGAGTGGTTTCTTTTTTCTCTCTCTCTCTTTTTTTCTTTTCTCTTTTCTTTTCTCTCTTCTTTTTTTTCTGTTTTTCTTTCTTTTGATATATTACTTTTATTTTTTAATCCATATGTATACAAGATATTTTAGACAGAAGGTAGTGCCAGGTGTGGGCCCTGGGAAGTCGGGAGGATTAGGGATGGGGATTTGTGGGGGGTGGGGTGGGGGGGTGTTAACATAGTCTTAATAAGAACAAGAATGTATTTATATACGGTGGTTCTTTTTTTCTTTTATTTTATTTTATTTTTTTCCTTGGTTCATTTTACTTTTATCAGATCAAACAACACTCGAATAAAGGCATACACCAAGGAGGGAGGTAGAGGGAAAGAAGAGGGAGGAGTAAGGAAGGAGTAAGGGGAATGTAAGGAGGGTGTCCGGGGAGTAAGGGGAGAAGGAAGGTTTGAGGGGAAAGGGAAGTAGGAGGGGAGTGTTAGAGGGAGAAAGGAAAGTTGGAGGGGGTAGATGGGGTGTATGGAGGATGGAAGGGTTAGGTGGGGTTGTGAATGATGAGTTGTGTTTCCTTTTTATTTGTTCGTTTTATTCCCTTTTTCTTTTTTTCTTTTCTTATAGTAAATACCCTGTATATAAGTGATTGCAAATGGAATGTGAAAAATGAATAAAATATATTTAAAAATTAAAAAAGAAATAGAGCACAAAAAAAAAGCTGGAATAAAAAAAGAACATTCAGCCATTTTGTAAAGAATTATATATTATTAATTCATGTTTCTCCTTGCAAATGTGGATAAATAATGTGATTTTTCAGTAGTTCTTTGTTAAGGACATTTAAAGAGGACTGCAATATTCAAATCTTCATTGGCTATTTTAAGTTACAAGGGGACATGTAGTAGGGGATTGAAGCTGAAGGAGTTTGCAAGCAAAAAGATTCTCAATGATTTCTATTAAGACTTCTATATTGCGTCTCTGTTGCTGAATTCAGACTGCAGCTTTAAGTTTTAATTCCTTTATAACTTTTCTTCAACCTAAAATAAAGACATAATGATAACTTAGCAGATTGTAACAATTTTTCCCCTAAAATAGAATTGTAAAATGAAGATATTTAATCCAGCTCACATAGTAAAGTCCTAATTTTTATTATCTAATGAACTAACATGGCTAACTCTTGCTATAAGATCAGTACCTTCCTCTTCCACTCCCATAAACTTAAGGTGACCAGATTTTCAGATTGGAAAAGAGGGACGCCCTTGACCGGGGGGGGGGGGGGGGGCTTGATTAAAAAAAAATTTTTTTGTCAAAAGGTCACCCCAGGACACTGAAACCAGCATAAATACGAATCTGTTGCCAAACAAAATTTTGATCACGTGACCATGAGGATGTTGCAACGGTCGCTAAGTGTGAAAAATGGTCATCAGTCACTTTTTTCAATGCCATTGTAACTTTGGTCACTAAATGTTTTCCCCCTCCTCGAGACTCCTCACTTCTTCCTTCATTCCTCTTGCTTATCTACCTTCACCTTATCTGTCTTCTGCTCTTTCCCTTTCTTCCTTCCTTTCTCCTTCCATCTTCTCTTCTTTCCTCACTCACTCCCTTCCTCTTTTTTTCTCTTCCTTCCTCCTTCCATTTTTTCAGCTTCATTTCTTTTGCCTATCTACCTTCTCTGTCTTTCTGCTCTTTCCATTTCTTCGCTTCTGTTCCTTCCTTCTTCCCTCCTTTCCTATTTCTTCCTTCTTCCTTCCTTCTGCCTATCTACCTTCACCTTCTCTGTCTTTCTACTCTTTCCCTGTCTTCCCCTTTCCTCCCTCCCTCCCTTCTTTGTTTTCTAGTTCCATCTTTTCTTCTTTCCTCTCTCCCTCTTTTTCTTTTTTCCTTCCTTCCTCCTTCCTCTTGCCTATCAACTTTTTTTATTTTTTTTTGTTACATAGACGACACATACCCACAACAATAAAAACAAAAGAAAAAGAAAAAAACCCATCATCACATATAGCATGTCATTTGGTTACAAGTGTTTTAACATTTATCATTCTTATACATTTATTATTTCATTTAATAGGTTATAATATACAGTTTGGGTTGCTTTGTTTACCATCCCTTCCTCCTGTTATAACACCACCTTATTTTCCCTTTCTTTTCTCCCTTCCTCCCTTCTCTACTTTCTTCCTTCCTGCTCTCCTTTCCCTTCCTTCTTCCCTTACCTTTCTCCTACTCCTGCTCTTCCTCTTCCCCTTTCTACCCTCTCTCCCCCTCTTTCTCTCCTTTCCATCCTCCTCTCCTTACCTCTTTCTTCTTTCCATCATCCTTTCATTCTCTCCTCCTTTCTCCCTTTCTCCCAACTCCCTTTCTGGGAGTTGAAGTCCACACACTTTCAAGTCTCCAAGGTGGAGAAAGACTGATCTATCTAATTAATATAATTATTTCTCTCTCTCTTTTTCACTCTCTCTCCAGCGCACACACGCAAATGCATAGGGCAGCCCACGTCACACACAGGTAACTCCGGGCGGCTTACGGGAAGAGGACAGCCGACCACTCAACCACGCGGGGGGGGGGGCAGGATTTCGCCAAGAAAAGTTAACTTTCCTGCGAAAGGGGCTGGCAGCCTCTCAGCTGTTCCCAGCCGGGGAGACCTCCCCCCACTTCCACTCCTGCGACCCTCCTCCCGCCTCCTCGGAGCTTCAAGCAAGCTAACTGGGAAGGCCGGGGAAGAAGAAAAAGCGGCGGCGCGGGGGCGTGGCGGAAGCCCGGCTGCCGTTTCTCTTGCTGAGGACAGAAGGGGAGGAGGAGGAGGAGAAAGTTAAAGTGGCAGCCCGATCCCTTCAGCAGCCGAGACGGGAAACGTGCGTTTTGACAGGGCTTCCACAGTGCTGTGCAAGCCCTGCCAAAGTGTCCGTTTCCCGGGCGGGCTGCCGTTTCTCTTGCTCAGGGTGGGAGGAGGAGGAGGAGGAGAAAGTTAAAGTGGCGGCCCGATCCCTTCAGCAGCCGAGGAGGGAAACGTGCGTTTTGACAGGGCTTCCACAGTGCTGTGCAAGCCCTGCCAAAGTGTCTGTTTCCCAGGCGGGCTGCCGTTTCTCTTGCTGAGGGCGGGAGGAGGAGGAGGAGAAAGTTAAAGTGGCGGCCCGATCCCTTCAGCAGCCGAGGAGGGAAACGTGCGTTTTGACAGGGCTTGCACAGCGCTGTGCAAGCCCTGCCAAAGTGTCTGTTTCCCAGGCGGGCTACCGTTTCTCTTGCTGAGGGCGGGAGGAGGAGGAGGAGAAAGTTAAAGTGGCAGCCCGATCCCTTCAGCAGCCGAGGTGGGAAACGTGCGTTTTGACAGGGCTTCCACAGCGCTGTGCAAGCCCTGCCAAAGTGTCTGTTTCCCGGGCGGGCTGCCGTTTCTCTTGCTGAGGGCGGGAGGAGGAGGAGGAGAAAGTTAAAGTGGCGACCCGATCCCTTCAGCAGCCGAGGTGGGAAACGTGCGTTTTGACAGGGCTTGCATAGCGCTGTGCAAGCCCTGCCAAAGTGTCTGTTTCCCGGGCGGGCTGCCGTTTCTCTTGCTGAGGGTGGGAGGAGGAGGAGGAGGAGAAAGTTAAAGTGGCGGCCCGATCCCTTCAGCAGCCGAGGTGGGAAACGTGCGTTTTGACAGGGCTTCCACAGCGCTGTGCAAGCCCTGCCAAAGTGTCCATTTCCTGGGCGGGCTGCCGTTTCTCTTGCTCAGGGTGGGAGGAGGAGGAGGAGAAAGTTAAAGTGGCAGCCCGATCCCTTCAGCAGCCGAGGCGGGAAACGTGCGTTTTGACAGGGCTTGCACAGCGCTGTGCAAGCCCTGCCAAAGTGTCCGTTTCCCGGGCGGGCTGCCGTTTCTCTTGCTGAGGGCAGGAGGAGGAGGAGGAGAAAGTTAAAGTGGCGGCCCGATCCCTTCAGCAGCCGAGGCTAATTCTCTGCACGAACAAGAGCGTGGGGGCAACGGCAGCCGCCCGCACAGAACTTCCACGCGCTCCAGGGGCTTCTGCCGGGCGGCGGGAGCCCCGGAAGTAAGAGGAAGTTCTCTGCGGGCGGCTGCCGCTGCCTCCACCCTCTCCTCCTGCCGCGGCGAGCGGAAAATTCTCTGATTAGAATTAGATTAGATTACTCACCAACAAGCGCAGCTGCAACCCCAAAAGACGAAAGGAAAATGGAGACTCGTGCAGGCGTCCTCAGGCTAAGGAGTCCAGCCAATCAGTGAGCTGGTTGGGATGGAAAATTTTCCATCCCAGCCAGCTCACTGATTGGCTGGAGTCCTGGCCAATTAAATCAGTGAGCGGCAGGCTGGGCTGGCTTAAATTTGTAGGTAGCAGATAGAACAGAACGATGAGCCAGCCCAGCAAGCTAGCAGCTGATGGGCGGGAGCTGCGAGCGCCAAAAAAAGCGTGCTTTTTTAAAAAGCGTGCGGGACGCGGGAAAATGCATTAAAAAGCGGGGGTGTCCCACCAAAAGCAGGACGTCTGGTCACCTTACATAAACTGTGATTTGTAAAAACAAAACAATGGTTAGGCAGAGTGATAAGAACTCAGATAATCTTTCCTGCATCTAGTGCAATTATTTTCTGTGATTGCAAGGATTTGACTTGGGTCTAATTTTTTTTTTTTAAGCAATACATGCAGTATTCTTTGGAGCATAGAAAGCATTAGCGTTCTCTTTTCAAAGACCACTAGATGGCAACCTGCATCCATTTTCCAGATCAGCATTGGTTCTCTAAGGCTGCCTTTCTTTGATTTGATTGCCACAGAAACTGCTGGCTTGGCCCGAAGGTCTCCTGCATCTTGAATTTTGTTCTGCAGTTCAGTAATTTCCAATATACCCATAAAATCTGAATACAAGTAATATATGCTAGTAAACATGACTCTGTAGTAAAAGAAAGGTTTTCGTTCGGACTTCCAGGTCCCTGGAGCATTTTTTCCCCTCCCAGTTTTTGGCATGGTAATTACAAGAGCAGCAGCATGAAGCCATTGTGATAAGTAAAAAAAATGATGATAGGACCTTAATAATGCAGTGATCAGAGACCATTGAGAAATATGGAAAACTGTAGATTTTGTGTAATGAAACTTTGTGATTCCTCTTTTGTCTTTGAGACTGCTTTAGTTATTAACAAAGGGAAGAAATGGGTGCAGTTTGATCTTAAATTTTTGTCTTTTTAAGTTAATTCACCAACTTAAATTTAATCTTCATTCTAAATTCTCAGGTCTCCAAATGTTGCATTGCAGTTTAGGAACAAGTACTTATATCTACATCTACATGAGCAATGGGATTCCATTTTTTTACTATGATTCTGTGGGGGTGGCTTAGTGGGCATGGTATGGTGGGCGTGGCAGGGGAACAATACTGTAAAATCTCCATTCCCTCCTCACCCCACTTACCTGCTTTCCAGCTCTGTTCTCCTGTGCAGGGCAACAGAAGAAGACCCAGCTGATTAGCTGAGATGTCAATCAGCTGGGACTTAGGAGGCAGTGAATAGATTGGAGGCGGGGCCAGCCAGAGGTGGTATTTGCCGGTTCTCCGAACTACTCAAAATTTCCACTACTGGTTTGCCAGAACCGGCTGAATATTACCTGATCTACACCACCAATACAAAACCCTGTAAGTTCTGCAAAGTAAATTACAATAACTAAAAGAATATACATTAGTTTGGGGGAAAATATATAGTTGAAGAAACTATGCATATCAAACCAAACTGCACATAAAAAATAGTAGGAGAAACAGCCACACCAAAAATACACAGTTGACTCTGAAGTTTGGAAACCATTTCTCAAGCTTGACAAGCCAAATCAGACATGTTGACAAAAATGAGAAACCAAGGGAAATGGAAATCAATAGATGTACTCATATCTAGTACCATCTGAAGCTAGTTCCAGTCTCCCCAAGGAGCTTGTGATGTGTTCATTTCAAATATGAATATAACTAGCATGTGCTTGTGATCATGGTTAATTGCCACACAAAATGAATGGATCATATTTGATGACCCATGAAAATCAGCAACTGAGCATCTTTATAACAAACCAGCAACAATAACTGAATTGCAACTTTACTAGTGTTTTTAGAAGACGTTCCTAAAGATCTTATAACCGGAACTTAGACTTAGCAAAAGAACAATCTGTGTCATTTTCTTGTGCAGGTTCACAACACTGATTTTCTGTCTAAAATGTTTTAGGGCTAATGCTCTCTACATTCAGTGCCTGAACCTTCAAGGGGTCAGTAGGCACAGCCAATCACAGTCCACATGTAGGAAAGTGTGTATAACATTTCAGGATGCTGACAACGGGGAAAGAAACCCTTACGACTCAATAAAATGAGCAATGCATTCTGCCACTGGAGGAAAAAGCTAATTGCATATATTTTAGAGATCCTTTTCAATATAAAGGAAAAGTCCTTCTCGGCGATGATTTATAGGTCTTACCCTCTTATGCTACATTTGCTTAAATAATGTTGTCTGCTTTTAATCGTTCAGAGATAGGATTTCTCCTGGCTGTTCCCCCAATTGGAAAATGTTCAGCGGTAAACTGAAGTTGGATTATAGCAGGGGTGAAATTCAGCAGGTTCTGACAGGTTCTGGAGACCCAGTAGCGGAAATTTTGAGCAGTTCGGAGAACTGGGAAATACCACCTCTGGCTGGTCCCAGAGTGGGGAGGGAGTGGGGATTTTGCAGTATCTTTCCCCTGCTATGCCCACCAAGCTACGGCCACAGAACTGGTACTAAAAAAAAATTGAATTTCACTACTGGATTACAGAGTGAATCAATCTGGTTGGATTTCCACTTTAATCTTGTCAAAGGTAATAGTCCAGGGTGTTTAAGAGGCAAAAACAAATGTGCATCCCAAATGAAAATGGTCTCCTCATGGTCTCCTCAAAGCTGGCTTTGGAATGGAAATAGAGAAATAATCTGTTGCTAAAAAATGTAGCCCTTTTAAATCCGATCAAGGAAATTCCAGGAAACCCGTAACAGAGCCAGGGATGTTATATGGAACTCTTGAGAACTTCAAGAAGAAAAACTGCCTTCCATGTCATTGAATTGTCACAGAGCTAACGTGGCAGAACTTTTCATATTCCTTGATAAACAGTTCAAAGAAAACACTTTTTTTTCCATGAAAGGCTGTAAAGTACGCACAACAGCCTCTGCTATGCTGGTCATGCCAGTTTGTTTGTATATTTTGAGTCACAAAATTGGAAGCTTGAGCTGAGATGTATTGAGTGGCAAGAGAATCCATTAAGAAGCATTCTATTAACCCTTCCCATTCCATTGATTGTCAGAAAAGAAAGAAGCAAAGACTGATCTTTTTTCCCTTTCTCCTTTTCTTTTTAAGAAAGTTAATATCTGTCAACGGGATACAATGCCTCTCAAAGATATAGTTGCCTTAAAATCAGGTTCCTTTTGCTGAAGAAAGACAAATTTACTGCACTGAGAGACTCTTGGCCAGGGATCAGTTACTATGGCCCTGTGGACTTTAACTCAGGGGTGAAATGTTCTAAAGTCTGCCACCGGTTTGATTCGTGTGTGCATGCGCACTTTGCGTGCATGCACACCAAATGCATGCTTTGCATGTGTGCGCACTGCAGGTGCTAAGAAGACTTTTCTGAGTCTGCAAAGGTAAGTAGAACTGCGAGGGAGGGACAACAGCTGTGTTGCACAATTTAGATTCGCTAGAAAACAGGATTTCCTTCTAGCAAATATAAATTGCATGCACAGCTGATTGTCAGAACGCCCCCACCCCCACTTTTACCATTTTTTTACCACCACTCTGAGTGAACAGGTAGTAAAAAAATGCTTTAAAAAGTTTTTAAAAGTTCTGGCGATCAGCTGTGCAACAATCAGCTGTGCCACATGATTGTCCAAACTTTTTTTCTTTTTTTTAGAATTTTTTTTACTACCGGTTCGGGCGAATTGGCCTGAACTGGTATCATTTCACCTCTGCTTTAACCATGCTGGCTCAGGAATTTATTATTATTTATTTTATTTATTTATAAAATTTATATGCCGCCCAATCCTGAAGGACTCCGGGCGGCTTACAAAAATAAGAGGAAAAAAAGAGAAAAAAAAAGACAGTTTAAAATCACATACATTCATTCTAATCGGGGCTGGACCTCAACAATGAGGTCAACAGCCCCAGGCCTGCTGGAACAGGCAGATTTTTACAGCTTTCCTGAAGGCCATGAGAGTGGGTATAGTCCGGATCTCTGGGGATAGCTGATTCCAAAGAGTTGGAGCAGCCACAGAGAAGGCTCTCCTTCGGGGGCCCGCCAGCCGACACTGTCCCAATTTGTGGGATCTTACTGGCCGCTGGGAGGTATGTGGCAGTAGGCGGTCTCGAAGGTACACTGGCCCTAAGCCATGTAGGGCTTTAAAGGTAATAACCAACACCTTGAATTGTGTCTTGGAGCCCAATTGGTAGCCAGTGCAGCTCGCGGAGGACAGATGTAATGTGGGTGTACCTTGGTGCACCCAATATCACTTGCGCGGCCGCATTCTGGACTAGTTGCAGTCTCTGAACGCTTTTCAAGGATAGCCCCATGTAGAGTGTGTTGCAATAATCCAGCCTTGAGGTGACAAGGGCGTGAGTAACCATTTGAAGTGCCTCCTGATCCAAGTAGGGCCGCAATTGGTGCACCAGACGAACCTGGGCAAAAGCCCCCCTGGTCACAGCCGATAGATGATGTTCCAGTTTCAGCTGCGAATCCAGGAGGACCCCCAAATTGCAGACCCTCTCTGAAGGGCATACATTTTCACCCCCTCCAGGGTTAAGGATGGACTGTCTAAGCTGTCCTTCGGGGGCAGCATCCAAAGCCACTCAGTCTTATCAGGATTGAGCACAAGTTTGTTCACCCCCATCCAGATCCAGGCTCTCCATCCTCCTCATCCTTGTCCTCTCTCTCTGAATGCTGATGCTCTGTGATTTGATAAAAGGAAGAGTGATGGTCTTATAATCCTCTCCCGTCTCCTGGATGAGATACATGGACCGAGACAAGTATTTTTGAAGTTGTTTTTCGATTGCTGGGTACACCACTGTAGTTTTTATCTCATTTAATTCTTCCATCTCCATGTCCTCCGGCTCGCTGAGCTGCTGCTCGCTGAGCTGCTTCTGTGGCGGCGGTGGCGGCGGGGGGCTGCTGCTGCGGGGGCGGCGTGTGGTGGTGGTGGTGGTTCATGGCAGGCGCCAGGGGCCCCTCAGGTGGGGCGGGGGCTTCCTTGCGGCCTTCCTTGGCGGGCAGTGGTGGTGGCAGGGAGATGCGCACGTATTTGCTGGCGATGCTCCCAATGGTGGCGGGTGAGGCTGAGGGAGGCTGAGGCGCACCTGGCGAGGGCTGCCGGCTCCAGTGGGAGAGCGGCCCTCTGCGCACCCACCTGGCTTGGCCACGGATCCTCATCCTCCTCCTCCTCGCACTCTCAAAATGGCCGACGCCGAGTGTTACATCCACATGGGCGCCCCCGCCGAGGCGGGCTGGTCCGGGCCCGTGCCAACATCGCCACAACAGTCAAGGAGGCCCACCGGCCCTTAGGCCCCAGGCCTCTGCCACACCGCCAGCTCGCCTGCCGCGCTTGCCTGACTGGCTGCCGGCTTGCCTTCCTCTCGGGCGGCTGGGTCACTGGGCAGTGGGTAGCGGAGGGGCAGCTGTGGTGGCCAGATGGAGGAGTCCAGAGGGCAAGCAGGTCCAGGTCCAGGTCATGCAAGCCAGGATCTTGGGAGGAGCAGGTGGCAATGGAGAATTTAAGACTACAAGTTTATGAGCTACATAGATTTTGGAATGCATTCTAAGAGATCTAATTTTGTACCGACAAAGGTTCCACAAGTTAAGAAAGGACAATAAGCAATCTTTTTTAAAAAACAAAAAACAAAAGACTGCTGGTAGAATTAGAAGACTAATAGAAAAAGAGATTGGCTGCATAAATGGTTTGGTTTTCCAGTTACTAGAGAAGATAATCACCTAGTCAATCTAAGCTGATCTTTAAAAGGTTAGGCAAGATTAATGCTTGGTTGAGAGATCCTCAGGGAATCTTTGACCTATAGACTAGAAAATGTTTAAAAAAATAGAACAGCCGAGGTGGCGCAGTGGTTAGGATGCAGTACTGCAGGCCACTTCAGCTGACTGTGATCTGCAGTTCAGCAGTTCAAATCTCACTGGCTCAAGGTCGACTCAGCCTTCCATCCTTCCGAGGTGGGTGAAATGAGGACCCAGACTGTGGGGGCAAGTTGCTGACTCAATTTTCTAAAAAATCTGTAAACTGCTTAGAGAGGGCTGAAATCCCTATGAAGCGGTATATAAGTCTAATAAATAAATAAATAAATAAATAAATAAATAAATAAATAAATAAATAAATAAATAAATAAATAAATAAATAAATAAATAAATAAATAAATAAGAAGGCAATTGCATATCACATCCATATTGTTGCCAAGAAATCTGGACCGCTTGTTGATATAATCAGCAGGAACTAAGCTCAAATTGAAGGAGATTCTAATTTAGAGAACTGCTATTGCATTACAGGCAGTCCTCAACTTATGACCATTAAACAAAATGCTTAATGACTTTTTAAATATTATAATGGTGAAAAAAGCAATTTATGGGCAGTCCTTGCACTTACGACTTTTCCAGTGTCCTTGAAATCACATGATCAAAATCCACCTGTTTAACGATTGGCATGTACTTACAATTGTTGCAGCATCCTGGGGTCATGTGATAGCTATTTGCCAACTTCCTAGGGAATTCCTCAGACAAACAAAGTCAACAGGGGAAGCTGAATTCACCTAACAACCATAGCAAAATAGGTTGTAAAATTGGGTGTGACTCACTTAACAATCTCATCATTTAGTGATGGTGTTTCACTCCCAGTTATAGTTGTCAATTAGGACTACCTCTATGTAATTTGTAGTCAGCCTTCTGGGGTAAAGTCAGCATTCAGAACTGAGATAAGATTTTCTTGCTGATGTTACACTTGTGCTTGCTTCAGAGATGTATTCTCATTTTTCAAAGAAAGAACAGACCTTTTAAAATAGGTTTTTACTACAGAACAAAAATAACAATTTAGAATAGTGATGTTCCTGAACTGCATTGTAATATTTAAAGGTAAATGTTCTCCTCGCACATATATACTAGTTGTTCCCGACTCTAGAGGGCGGTGCTCATCTCCATTTCAAAGCCGAAGAGCCAGCGCTATCCAAAGACGTCTCTGTGGTCATGTGGCCGGCATGACTAAATGCCGGAGGCGCATGGAACGCTGTTATCTTCCCACCAAAGGTGGTCCCTATTTTTCTACTTGCATTTTTACATGCTTTCAAACTGCTAGGTTGGCAGAAGCTAGGACAAGTAACAGGAGCTCACTCTGTTATCTGATCGACAAGCTCAGCATCTTAGCCACTGAGCCACCACGTCCCTTATACTGTAATATTTAAGAATGGTTAAAATGCGTGAATATTAGTGGACAGGTAGCTTTGTGCATTTAGAGCATCTTTTAAAATTCTCCTTTCCTGTATCATAATTAAACTAAAAAAGCCTTATTTCGAATCAGATCAGGGAGTCCTCATTAATATTGAGTAATAGATGGATCCCTACTTTGATTATACAAAGAGTTCTCCAATATACAACTAACATCTGGTATTACACTGCGCTGTACAATTGCCATTTTATTTTATTTTTATATTCCCCCCAAAGTTAAAATACAAAATAAAGAAAAAAAATGAAACAAACTAATAACCAACTGATACTAATAAAAAAAAGCAATAGCACTTAGACTTTTATAGAGAGTGCTCCCCAGCCCTCTCTAAGTGGTTTACAGAGTCAGCATATTGATCCCAAGAATCTGGGTCCTCCTTTTACCAACCTCAGAAAGATGGAAGGCTGAGTCAATCTTGAGCTGGCCAGGATTGAACTCGTGACAGTGAGCAGAGACAGCCTGCAATATTGCATTCTAATCACTGTGCTGCCACGCCTCAAGTTAAAACCATGTGTACAAAAAAAGAGAAAAGAAATAAATAATGTATGCATCATTCGTACTAATGTTAAACATAAAAAGTCCACCCTAGCAAGTATATCAAAAGTATCTGATGTGTTTTTGTCCCTTTACATAAGAGGTCTACAAATAGTTATCAACTTTCCCATCTACGGAATATTTGATACAGATACCACGTTACATAAAAATATCTCTGATGTGGCAATCTAGTCAGCTGATAATTTTTTAATTGCTGCAATTGCCATAGTCATGTAAATTTTAAAACATGTGGTGGTGATAAAAAAAACAATGCATGAACTGCGACAACAGGGCCTCCCTATGGAGAAACCATATCATCCTAGGTTCCAATGATGCATAATTGGTGATCCTTGGGCCCCTGAAACCTGCCTCTTCCTGATTCATTAATTTCTGGATAATTGAGAAGTTAGGTGAGAAGATTTCTCTGTGTAGGCGTTTTAGTAATACATCATTTTAATCAGGCTTTCACATGTGGACCTGCTCAGGGCTGTCTTAAAGCAGTGTATCGGGTTAGAAACTAACAACTATCTATAATATTTTTAGTCGCATTATCCTTCTCTTTCTTTTTGTATTTTTAAACACATATTGTTGTTGTTAGTTTTGAAGTCATGTCTGACCCATCACGACCCAATGGACAAGATTCTTCTAGGCCTTCCTGTCCTCTACCATCCTCTGGAGTCCATTTAAACTAACGCCTACTGCTTCAGTGACTCCATCCAGCCACCTCATTCTCTATCATCCCTTTCTTCTTTTGCCCCCAATCTTTTTAAATTGTTTGTCTTTTTACTTTTATTTTGTACCCCCCCTTCCCCCCAGATTGTTAGCCACCCTGAGTCTCTCGTGAATAGGGCGGCATACAAATTGAATAAACCTTAACCTTCCCAGCATTAGGCTCTTCTCCAGTAAGTCCTTCCTTCTCATTTGGTGGCCAAAGTATTTAAGTTTCATCTTCAGGATCTGACCTTCTAAAGAGCAGTCAGGTTTTATCTCCTCTAGTACTGACCGGTTTGATCACCTTGCAGTCCAAGGGACTCACAGGAGTCTTCTCCAGCACCACATAGTGGTGATTTAAGCGCGATTGAATTTATTATTTACATTATTGAAATAATTTAATGTACTGAACAATATTTTTAGTCATTAATTTCTACTAATCAAAGATGTACTATCCACTGACTATAATCCTGATAACATCTAAGTCCACTTATCAATATTATATTTCTATACCAATTATTCCTTTTTTCTTTTCTCCTTTTGTTTGTTTGTTTGTTATGTTTTTCTTTTCAAAAAGGATAAATAAATATATAAGCATCTTTGGCCAGGAGTTCCCCATCCCTGTCTTAGAACGATTCCAGATAGGATACTATACAAGTGTGAAATGATACTATAAATACCAGGACCTGATGCAAGAAGAGGTTGACTCTTCTTGTTGAGTTGTCCCACACTTGAAATATGAAGGCTCGATTCCTCCTCTCAGAAGGAAAGCTGATTTTGTGTTTATGAATAAATCACTGGTCTTGGCACGCCTCCTGTTCAAAGCAAAGTGTATGAAAAGTCTTCTTGATTCAAATCAAAGACCTATCCCAAGAGTCAGCAACCTGTGGAGCCCCATGTCTCTTTCATCCTTCTGTCGCCGGTTGGCTCCACAATTGATAGGGCTTTCGGTTAGGACAGATAGAGGAAAAAGGATGCTGTGCTAGGAGGAGACTCTATGGTGGGGGAACTGGACTTCCAGTTGGCTCCAGAATTGAAGAGGGGGATTCCAGTTAGGACGTTTGTTGCTCTTTGAGTGTTTAAGGTTGCCAACCCCTAACCTATCCAGTGAACAAGCTTGATTCCCATAATGCTCAATGAGGTGATCCTGGAAACCAACCAGCTTTCTGATCAGTAGGCTAATCCTGGAGGTATTACTTATACATTATGCCCAACAGTCATTGATAGCCATTTTTATGATTATAATGAATCAATTTCTAAACTCACGTAAGTGGTAGCTGTTGCCAGTTGCAAACTTTAGCAATATCTAAGTATAAATATCATATCTATTTGGTCTATCTTGCAAGCAAATGTTTCTATGAACAGAATTGACTGCAACTTCAAGGCACAATTTAGGAATGCCAGTTGAGGAATTACTGTATAATAATCGCAAAAATTCCATAGATATAATTGAATTGATGTTTTCTGATCCTGGTCAATTATAGCCAATTTATGTTTGTGCTGGATCACGGCCTGCCGTATGGAAAGAAAACCATTTTATTCATTTGGAAGAATTTAATTTCCACAGTAAAAAAATTCACAATTCCAGCCAAGTGAAGGCACAATAAATATTTTGAATGATATTATGCTTACTCTTCTGGGCATAATTGGATGCAAATGCAATGCTAATTATTTTAGCCAGCTAGTAACACAAAGTGAATTATTCATCCTGGTGTTTTTTTTTAAAAATGGTCCCAAAAATCATAGGGAAAGTGACAACTTTGGCCATAATCATTTCTGCCAAAACTGGATCGTTAATCTTGGGTTCACAAAAGAGCATTATGAAGAAACAACAGATCATTTGCTACACTATAATTTTACCATAGCATATGCTACATCAGCAGACATAAGAAAACTGCTTAGTTTTAAAAGGAGAATAAATTTTGACATCACAACCATACACTTTACAATGAACATCACAAACGTATACACATTACATGGAAGTAAGCCCCACTGCACTCAACCGGATTTAGAGTAGTTAAAACCAATAGAAGACAATATAGATAGCTCAGGGTTGAACTGTGGAGTCCTTGGTGCTCTCTGAGCTTGATTGCTTGCCTGAGGATGTTTTTTCCCCCCTCAACTAGGTAATATCTTCAGTGCTAGAAAGGAGAGAGATTTGCTCTGGCCACCTACTGTATATAAACAGAGCACAAACCCCACTTTCTTCTGAAATTGAAAGTATTAACTAGTCAGGTGACAAAATTTCTGCAAGCCAACAACCAAGGTCAGAGACCATCAAGGACTCTAGACTACTTGTAAATAAGGATGGATTGTGTAGTCATTATTGATATGAACTAGAAGAATGAATGATCATTCCCAGCTAAACAATATGCTTTTGCATCTTTGCTTAGAAAGTAAAAAATGGACTCATTAAAATGGCAAACATTCAAAAATCAAGTTTTTGCATGGAGCTGGGAATGGAATTTGATACACTTCAGCAGAAGCTACTGGCAAAGACTGGTTAATAGACCAAGTCGTTCTGTTTGTAAGGAATATATTAGAATAGAATAGAATAGAATAGAATAGAATAGAATAGAATAGAATAGAATAGAATAGAATAGAATAGAATAGAATAGAATAGAATAGAATAGAATAGAATAGAATAGAATTATTTATTGGCCAAGTGTGATTGGACAGACAAGGAATTTGTCTTTGGTGCATATGCTCTGAGTATACATAAAAAGACAAGATATATTCTTGCATCTTGTCTTTTAAAAATGTTTTTTTTTAATTCTATATTTTAAAAATGATTCTTGTTTCATTTTACAGCTTCTGTGGATTGGGTTACTGCTATCATTTTTTTAAAAAAGTGGTAATGTAATCGATCACCTGTTTAACTAGCAATGTCCCTATGAGTGATTGTGATACAAATGCACTATTGGCCTCTCAAGTCAAGAATGTCCAGGTTTCAGGTGAAGTTGAATTATGTACGGGAACATCCCATAACATTTATCTTGATGGAGTCCAAGAACTATTGCCTTCATGCAGGAAACCTTGTGAAACAATGGGTTGTTAAAGCCAATATTCTCTTAAGGAAACAATTGGATGGAATTCAAAGAATTCTTGCCAAGTCAGAATATGGAGTGTTCACCCATATTGTTTCATTAAGGTCATATGTCGTTGAAGTCATGAGTGGGCTTCAAAATTTTTAGCAAGGAGTTCTCTGCCCAGTTGCTGGGTGGGTGTGGCTATGGTGGGTGTAGCCTAGTCAGCCTCCTGCACCTTGGTGGTGGTGGGGGGGAATCTGGGAGGGCAAAAACTGCCTCCCCAAGCTCCGGAGGCCCTCTGGAGGCTGGAAATGGGCCCATTGCCAGGCTTCCCTAACTTCTGGTAGGCCCATTTTTTGTCCTCCCTGAGCCTCCGTGCGCATTCCTGCATCCAAAATGGGCTGAATGGATAGGGTGATCAGACATCCCGCATTTGGCGGGATAGGCACACCTTCTCATAATTTTTCCCACGTCCTGGGCCATTCCCAAAAGATCCCGCTTAATTTTGGCTCCTTCTTCGACTCGCTCCCCCGCCCATCCGCTGCCACTTGCATGGGCAGGGTAGTTTAGCGAGTGAGCGGGCGGATGGGCGAGGGAGCGCGCTTGCCTTTCCAGCCCCACTTCCGGACAAGCCGTGGGAAAGCCCCTGTATAAAGAGCCACCTGGGGCCGCCGCTTCTTCTCCGAACTCAGAGTAAGTGACGGGCGGGGCAAGTGAGCGGGTGGATGGTGGTGGGATCGCCGCCCGCTGCACTGCAGCTGACTCGCCCCGGGCCGGGCGGGCTGGGAGGCTTTGGCCGTCCAGGCGGGAAGAGCGTGGAGGAAGGCAGAGCGGCACTCGACGCGACTCTGCTACTTCTGCTGGAGGAGCCCCTAGATAGGGAAGGCGGGTGGCAGGGCAGAGCAAGGGAGCGCAAGCGGCGGATCCCGGGCTCATATGCAGACGGAGCTCTCCAGGCACAGGAGCGCTGGAAAAGTGCTCCGCTCATGCACCCACCGGGACGGAGCACGCTCGCTCGCTCGCTCTAGCCCTGCCTGCCGGCATGCTAAAGTGCCGGCATGACTTTGAAGGGCTGGCTTGCCTTCCACGTCGGCCCGCGTGGAAGGCAAGCCAGCCCTTCAAAGTCATGCCGGCAGTTTAGAACTCGGCAGCCATTCAGCAAAACATGTTTCGCTGAATGGCGGCCGAGGGGCACGCTAAAGTGCCGGCATGACTTTGAAGGGCTGGCTTGCCTTCCATGTCGGCCTGCGCGGAAGGCAAGCCAGCCCTTCAAAGTCATGCCGGCAGTTTAGAACTCGGCCGCCATTCAGCGACACATGTTTTGCTGAATGGCGGCCGAGGGGCATGCTAAAGTGCCGGCATGACTTTGAAGGGCTGGCTTGCCTTCCACGTCAGCCCGCGGGGAAGGCAAGCCAGCCCTTCAAAGTCATGCCGGCAGTTTAGCGTGCCCCTCGGCCGCCATTCAGCAAAACATGTGTCGCTGAATGGCGGCCAAGCCCTGCCAGCAGCCTTCCGGGCCGGCCAGCCATTCAGCGCTCGCACCCAGCGCTCGCACGCCTACAGGACGGCGCCGGGGAGGAGAGGAACTGCACGGGTCCTGCCACTCATGGTATGGGCGAGGGTTGGCCGGCTGGGAGTGGGGGTGGCTGCTGCCGAGGCCTCCAGCCTTGCAATCCTGGGCAGGGAAGGCGAAGGTTCACTCCGGAGCTGCGGAAGACCGTTGCTGCACCAGGAGGCCTCTGCCCTGGGGATCCCCTGCTCCACCCATTCAGATTACCCCCAAACCCAAAGGAGCTTGAGCGCAGGGGTGCAGGCCAGGGAAGATGGGGTTTGGGGGCTCGGAGGAGGAAGGGGCGATCTCCCCCTCCATTCGTCTGTCCCGGTGCAGAGCTCCTCCCGGGGGAGGGGGAGGCGGTGAGTGCGCTGATCCCCATTTGCAAGACCAGCCCTTCACCTTCTTGTCCCGTTGGGAAGGGGGTGGGTGGGAGACAAGAAGGGGGCAGGCTGGCCTCGCTGTTTGCATTTCCCCTATTCCCCCCTCCCAATATAGGTGCAGAGAAAGAGCCAGGCTTCAGAAAGGAAAGGATATTTTTAATAATTTTCTTTGTCTGAATATGATTTCCCATTGAGGAAAAGGGGAGTTTTAATTCCCCACCAGTAAAAAAAAAAACGTTTAGTCTTTGAAGGGCCCTTGTGTGACATCTGCCTAGGATTCCACCTCACACACCTCCTCTTTCAGAAAGAGCTTGGTGCACCTAGGATCCCACCTCACACACCTCCTCTTTCAGAAAGAGCTTGGTGCACCTAGGATCCCACCTCACACACCTCCTCTTTCAGAAAGAGCTTGGTGCACCTAGGATCCCACCTCACACACCTCCTCTTTCAGAAAGAGCTTGGTGCACCTAGGATCCCACCTCACACACCTCCTCTTTCAGAAAGAGCTTGGTGCACCTAGGATCCCTCACCTCACACACCTCCTCCCAGCTTGGGAGATGGTGGGATCTTCTGCTTTCTGAGCTTGGTGCAGCAAGGATCCCACTATCCTACTATTTTATTTTTCTTTATGTACACTGAGAGCATATTTACCAAAGACAAATTCCTTGTGTGTCCAATCATACTTGGCTAATAAACTATTCTACTCTACTCTACTCTACTCTACTCTTTTCTATTTCAATTCTAACAAGTTTAGCTTCTCTCTCTTGAAAATGTAAGCTCGCATAAGGCATTATAATGCAAGCTAGCCTTAACTTTCAAACAGTTCATTTAGTGACCAAAGTTACAATGGCAATGAAAAAAGTGACTGATGACCATTTTTCACACTTAGTGACCATTTTCACACTTAGCGACCGTTGCAGTATCCTCATGGTCACGTGATCAAAATTTTGATGGTTGGCAACAGATTCATATTTATGATGGTTTCAGTGTCCTGGGGTCATGTAATCGCCTTTTGTGAGCTTTTGACAAAATATAAAATTTTTAATCAAGCCCCCCCTCCCCCGGTCAATGGTGTCCCTCTTTACCAATCTGAGAATCTGGTCACCTTATGCATGGAGACTCCTGGAGGAGCGGGGTGGGTGGGGCCAGCCAGGAGTGGGATTTGGGGGCTCTTTGAACTGCACAGAATCTTAGCTAGAGGTTCTCCCGAACCCCTGCAAACCCCCAGCAGCCCATCCCTGCTTGAAGTCAAGCTTGCTTTTTGATGATGATATGGCTAAGTACATGTACTTTCATTGGCAACAAGATGAAAGTGATTTAGTGTTGGCTTCATCCATTATATTTACTTCCTAGTCTACCCAAATCACAGCATTTTGAAAGTAAGGATGGACTTTTTGTAAACATTGTCCTGCTTCTAGATATAATTGCAATTATCGGTGTACTTTAACAGTAATCTCAAAGTACATAAACCCGGAGAGGTCTCTGATTGTTCAGAACATACACACACACACAAACACACACATACTCATTGGATCTGTGACCTTAATAAAGATTTGATTTATCCCTAGTCAAAATGTCAGAACACCCAGAAGAGAAATATTATTAAATGTTTACATGCACACATATCCCTCCTTGAGGTTAACTACAGGAAAGAGTTTGCTTGAAACATCTTACCAGAGAAAGAGAAAAACAATTCTAAGATGGAATGAAGCCTTCCAGGTTCAAGTAGGAAAGGACCCATCACAAATTGACTTCTAGATGCAAAAGGAAATGTAGCTTAGAGTATAAGTTGATTTTTTTTGAAAGGGAGAGATGTGGTCAAAGCCTTACCTAAGTCTTTTCACTGGTATTTCTATGGAAGGTCTCTCAAATTTTGCTCATTATTTTATTATTTACACTTCCTTCCTGGATTCAAACCTTTCTCTATAAGCCCTAAAACCACCCATTCTTCTATTTGTTGTGATACATCTTTTCTTTAGATATTTTGGGTCCAGTTAGCCTTGGGAACTGAATTTTGTTCTGACTTAGCCTATACTGGGTGGCCTACACTACCTACTTACACTGGGTAATTATCCCCAATGGAGTAATTTGGATATATCCCAGGGATTACAGAGAAATTCTTGTTTGTGGATCGAAGAGCCACAAAATTTGTGAATTGTGGATCCATAGTGCTTGTTTGTAAATCGAGGTTTGGGATCATCACTGTTAAGATGCTTGTAATACAAGAGAATCTAGGGTATTTTTGTCGTGTGAAAGATATTTGAGATCAGGAAAAATGTATCTACGTCAAACAGATTAAGAACCACTTGTGGAGTCTCTGCTTTGGGCTGAAGTACAATTCCCCTTATGTTTTTCTTTTCATTTGACAAACCAGGAAGATGTTGTTAGCCTTGCTGTAGTCTTATTTTACAGAGGCTAAAAAACAACCCCCGAAGACAACAATGCCTTCAAATGCAATCACTGTTGCATTTCACTGCTTCCCATTGGTCTCCAGACTCGCTTCAAGGTGCTAGTTGTTACTTTTAAAGCCCTACATGGTATCGGACCTGGCTACCTGAGAGACCGCCTCCTGCCAATTACCTCCCAGAGGCCTATAAGATCGCACAGACTAGGCCTCCTCCGGATTCCATCTGCCGGTCAATGTTGGCTGGCGACTCCCCGGGGGAGGGCCTTCTCTGTAGCTGCTCCGGCCCTATGGAACGATCTCCCCGTTGAGATCCGGACCCTTACTACCCTTCCGGCCTTCCACAAAGCTACCAAGACCTGGCTGTTCCGGCAGGCCTGGGGCTGTTGACTTTATCCAGTCCCATCCTAAGTGTGAATGTTGTGGACCTTTTAATGTTGTTTTGTTTTTGTATGTCTTCCCCTTCCCTTTTTTACTTGTAAGCCGCCCTGAGTCTCTAGAGAGTGGTCGGCATACAAAATAAATAAATAAATAAATAAATAAATAAATAAATAAATAAATAAATAAATAAATAAATAAATAAATAAATAAGTAAGTAAGTAAGTAAGTAAGTAAGTAAGTAAGTAAGTAAGTAAATATTCCCTGGACGGTTCTGATTGGGTGGGAGGCAGGCCCAGGGTTGGTAATTGAGACCTTCATACAATAGCTATAAATTCATCCCTCCTTACGATGCAGCACAAGGCCTGATACAGAAGCGTTATTTCAGGTTTGACTAAAAGAAAGATGGCATCAAAAAATCCTTGCTATGCATTACTTGCAAAAAAAATTTGTTAAAAACCCCCTCTCCATATAAAGAGGCAGCACTTAATGCATTCTCCTGACTTACCTAGAATAAGGTGACCAGATTTTCAGATTGGTAAAGAGGGACACCTTTGACCGGGGGGGGGGGGCTTAATTAAAAATTTTATACGGAAAAATTATACAGAAAAATTATGGACTGTGCCGAAATGGATAAATTAACGAAAGAAATACAGCTGGGTGAGCTGTCCGGTGCCCCGCGCTTTCCTGCCTCCTTCCATCACGAACCAGATCACAGACAGTGGTCACATTGAGGAAATGGGGATTTTATAGTATCCTTCCCCTGGAGTGGGGAGGGAATGGGGATTTTATAGTATCCTTCCCCTGGAGTCAGGAGGGAATGGGGATTTTATAGTATCCTTCCCCTGGAGGGGAGAGGAAATGGGGATTTTGCAGTATCCTACCCCTGGAGGGGGGAGGGAATGGGGATTTTGCAGTATCCTACCCCTGGAGTGGGGAGGAAATGGGGATTTTATAGTATCCTTCCCCTGGAGGGGAGAGGAAATGGGGATTTTGCAGTATCCTACTCCTGGAGGGGGGAGGGAATGGGGATTTTGCCCCATTCCCTCCCCACCCCTGGAGTGGGGAGGGAATGGGGATTTTAAGGGTGCGGAGGATGTGCCGGCTCACTGATTCTCCCCAACCACATGATTTTCCTCCTTTCCAGCTGGGTGGTGGGAGCGCCTGGGATCTCCCTAGAGAGGAAGGGGAGATTCCATATGAAGGCATCCCGAGGCTCTACTTTAACCCATGCGGGAAGTTTGGAGGGGGGGTTGCATCTTTTCCCTGGCTTCTCCGAGCTTCGTTCCTCCCACTTCCGCTCCTTCAGTTGGAGGCAATTACACCCCCCCCAAAGAATCCCAGGCATACAAACAAGCAGCTTCCCCACCGTGGGCTTTGTTCTTAACCGACAGCGGGCAAAGGGAATAGAGAGAGGCGGCGGCGAGGCTACCTTTTGCGGGGAGAGCAGGAGCTTGGCCAACCGTGGAAAGGTGCCCTGGGGCTGGGATCCAAGGTGCGCTTAACTAGGTGAGGAACTTGTGCAGACCCGCCGGGGCGTGGGATCTGAGGAAAAGAATAGAGGGGGGCATGTGGCCAAGCTCCTGCTCTCCCCGCAAAAGATAGCCTCGCCGCTGCCTCTCTCTATTCCCTTTGCTGGCTGTCGGTTAAGAACAAAGCCCACGGTGGGGAAACTGCTTGTTTGTGTGCCTAGGATTCTTTGGGGTGTGTGTGTGTAATTGTCTCCAGCTGAAGGAGCGGAAGCGGGAGGAACAAAGCTCGGAGAAGCCAGGGCAAAGATGCAACCCCCCCCCAAACTTCCCGCATGGGTTGTAGATCCCTTGTAGGGGGAGGGGACGGAGGGGAAGGGAAGAGGCTCCCTGGGTGGGGGAGGGGAGGAAAATGGGGGATGCTGTGGAGGTCAAGGAGATGAAGAAGACCTTCATTGTGCCAGCCATCAAACCCTTCGGATCACTATGATTTCGCCGCCGCCATTTGCAAGGAGTGGGAAGGAGAGGAAGGAAGGAGAGAGGGGGGAAGGAAAAGAAGAAGGGATCTACATGGCTCTCCGGCCGGAGGGAGCCACGCAGGGGGGGGGAAATGGGCATCTGTCAAAACCCCGAATCCCGTCTCAGCCTCGGGTGGCTGCGGCAGAAGCAGCGAGCGCGGGGGCGACACTTCACCAGGAGCGACCTCTCTTTCCCCGCTGCATAGGGATGTGGGGAAAGGGCTCGGGCGACCAGTTTTCTCTCCCCCCTTCTTTCCTTCTCTCTCTCTGCTCTGGGAAAGGAGCAGCGCTCTGGCGAGCCCCGAGAGATTCCCCCGTTTTCTCTCTCTCTCTCGCTCTCCCGGCCCTTCCAAGCTGAGGCGGCAGGGGCGGGAAGAAGAGTCCGAGGGGGAGGGAGGGAGTAAGGGGAGGCGGCTGCGGCGGCTGGGCGATGGCCAGCAGCGGCCGAAGCAGGGGGAGGGAGAGCAAGATTTTGGCGAGGCGGCCACGGGAAGGACCGAGGGAGGAGGAGAGGACGCAACTGCTTGGGAACAGAGAGGACCAGGATGTGGAGGAAAAGAGCAGCGCGCGCCGAGCCGCCGCCGCCTCCACTTCAGAAGGTTCCTCCGGCGGATTGTCTTCCCCGTGCCGCCCTCGCTCTGGGAAAGGAGCAGCGCTCCGGCGAGCCCCAAGAGATTCCCCTGTTCTCTCTCTCTCTTGCTCTCCCGGCCCTTCCAAGCCGAGGCAGCGGGGGCGGGAAGAGGAGTCCGAGGGGGAGGGAGGGAGGAAGGGGAGGTGGCGGCGGCTGGGCAATGGCAGGATGGTGGGAAGCGAGGCGCCGCCAGCGGTGGGAAGCAACAACGAGTTGAAAGAAGGGAAGCGACCACAAGGGAAAGAAGGCGGCGGGGGGACCCGCAGCTCAGTGGGTGTCTCCTCACGGGATGGAACCCTCTCTCTCTCTCTCTCTCTCTTGCCGCCGCCCCATCCTGTGGCTGCCACCATGGATGGGGAGGAGGAGGAGGTGGAGGAAGAAGAAGAGGAGGAAACGGGACGAATCCTTTTGAGAGGGGATGGGCGTGACCTGGGAGACACAGGGAAACTCCGCAAAGGGGGAGAAGGAGAAAAGGGCCGTCTCCTCCCCCCAGCACCTCCCGATTCCCACCGGTAATGTTACTCACCAGTTAAGCAGCAAGCAAAAGATGAAATGAAATGGAGTGTGCTAAGCTAAGCGAACTCCAGCCAATCAGTGAGCTGGCTGGGATGAAAATTTTAAGCACGCCGTGTGCTTAAAGTTTTCCATCCCAGCCAGCTCACTGATTGGCTGGAGTCCAGGCCAATCAGTGAGCGGCAGGCTGGGCTGGCTTAGATTTTTAGTGTAGAATGGAACGAACGAGCGAGCTAGCAGCTGATGGGTGAGGGAGCGAGCGAGCTGCGAGCGCCAAAATAAAGCGGGGTTTTTCGAGAACGGCCTGGGACGCGGGGAAAATTATGAAAACACGTGCCTGTCCCGCCAGATGCGGGACGTCTGGTCACCCTAACCTAGAATCTGCAACTCCTGCTTTGATCTACAGAGCAGTCTTGCAATTATTAAAATCATTATCAGAGACAGAACATCCCCATTAGAAGAGCTAAAAGAAGGGATGCATTTTAGGCTGGTACATTGGCCTTATAATGTACTGCGTCCACTTGAGCGTGCCCAGACAGTCCATTATGGTATCCAGGTACTGACAGCAGGTATTAGTCACAGGGGCTAAGCATCTTCTCCACCTTTGCTTTAATTAGCCTTCCTTACTTGCACTAATCATTACGAAAACAGATTGCTATGGGCTGTTGAATCTCCAGCTTTATTAGGGAAGATAAGGTTTTTATAGGCGGTGTGCTACTAAGGCATTCAATATAATATTTTGAAATATTTCCTCTGTGACATTGACCATAGAATGAATGACCATGGGCCACTCCTGGTCTGGCTTCTACCTGGGCAATAAAGCAGGAAGATTGAAAGATCCCTTGGTGCTTTCTCCTGTTGGAAAGCCTTCAACTGTGCTGTCTTTTTCATTTTGCTTTCCCTGTATCATTGCCTGTGCCATTATTATCTCTAGATACATGACGTGACTTGGATCCTTAAAAAAACTGTTTCTGGAAAAGGATGTTTTAAAAAGTAAATATAGATCTGGAAAAAATACCAATCATCCCTGACAGCACTGTGTACTTTCTAATAATGTATTAATGGTGTGCTAAAAATTATCTTTCTGTGATGTTTTCTTCCTGGGTGAAAAAACTTCCTTTCTTCTAGATCAGGGGTGTCAAGCTCACATCATCACAGGGTTATCATGACTTTTTCTCCCCTTCGCTAAACCAGGTGTGGGTGTGGCCAGCAGGTGACACTTCTGGCCTGCGAGCTGTGAGTTTGACACCCCTGTTCTAGATTATTCTCAGGATACTCAAGAGTGTTGTCCATATTTCTCTTGGTGGTGCTTTTGTACTTCCTTTATAGTGAGAGGAGGGCTTAGGTGTAATTTTCTGTAATGTTCTAAAGCCTTAATCTGTGCCTTCATAGAAGGTTTTTTGGGGGAAAACCCACCCAGTTGGTTTCCTAAGGAATTAATGGAAAGCAAGGCAGGCTGCAGACAGCTGAGAGAGACTGGATCATGAAAGGCTCCACTTAATTAAAAGTCAGCTTTATACTTGGGTTATGAGCATTTCTCCATCTTTCTCTTCTTAAATGAAAAAAGATCATGAAAAGTCAAATCCCTTTCATCAGATTCATTGAGAATGAACAGAAAGAAGCAAGATAATGTGTATCCATAGTGTTACTCAGTTAGTATACAGAGACAATACCTAATTGCCTACATATTATACTTTATATACACTATATTTTCTTTACTTGAGCATACGCTACAAGGTCACATAATACAAGTACCAATATCCTTTCCAATTCAAACAGAAGCATCAAATATTTAACTGAGTAGTTTGCTTTGGAGAGAGAAACAGAAACAAGGTGACTGCTGCTTAACCAATCAGCACAGTTTATTTCCACAGATGTTCTAATTAGTTTAAAATCAGAATTCATCCCATCCCCCCCCAAACTACTCTCAAAATTGTGAGATTTATAACACAAACCACAGTTCTCTCCACCCTTCCAGTTCCTTCACAAATTTCAAGTTGGAAATCAGAAGAAAATTCAGATTAGGAAGGTCCAAAGTATTCTACATAATTTTATTCAGCACCACAATTCAAAGTCATTCATATATACTCATGTAGCTTTTCTGATGGTTCAGCTCTCATAGCACATGTTACAACTAGGGAAACTGTCTCCTGGATTAATATAATCTCTCTATATAAAAGCAAATACCACTCACTCATCACGAAATCTCCAGAACTGAAAGCCTACAAACTTGAAATTTGGCACATATGTTCCTCTTGGCTTCTAGGTGCTTGCTAAGAAAGGATTTTTCAAAATGACAATCAGATCATTAGTATTTCATACAGTAATTAACACGCTCTGATGCTAAGGAGTTCTACTTCCCCTCCCCATCTGAAAAGAACTCTGTTCCAACTGCCAGTTGCCTTATATTAACATGCTCTGATACTAAGGAGTTAGACATTCTACTCCCCCTTCACACCTGAAAAGAACTCTGTTCCAACTGCCAGTTGCCTCATATTCCATTATCTCAGTTCAAACCGATAGATGTTCCACTCCTTCATTCAGGAGCAGTCTGAGGCTCCTCACAGTACTAAACATTGGTATCTCACCAAAATGTCTATGCCTTCCACCTATGGAACTGCTTCCAGACTCAAGACAGCGGGAGCAATATTCCCTTATGCATTTCTTTTCTTTTCTTTTTTTTGCCAGGAAGTAATATCTTGGGGGAGCATATTTTGTTCATTTATTTTTGTTTTAAAATATGTTTTATTTCATTTTCATTTCATACGGTCACATATATACTGTGCATAACCGGGGCCATATAACCACTTCAACCCTCCATACACCCTTTCTTTCACCCCCCTCCAACTTTCCTTTCTCCCCTCCAACATTCCCCTCTAACCTACTTCCCTTCCCCCTCTATCACTCCTCTCTCCCAATACACTCCCTCCCTTCCATCTCACCCTCCCTCTGATCCTCTCTCCCACCCTCTCTACCCCTCTTTCTTCTTTCCTTCTACTCCTCCCTTCGGTGTATTTCTACTATCTATCAATATATTCAGCTTCCTATTTTTACACTAGAATTAGCAACGCAACAGTATACAAGTGCAACCATACTAATCAGTTTAAAATCCAGCACATACTATATTTCCCCCCTCCCCCCTCCCCCCTAAAACCCCCCTCCCTTCCCCCCCCCCGACTTCCCAGAGCCCGTACATGGTATAGTTTTTTATCAAACACAGTCGAAATATATTAAAACCAAAGAAATTTTTAAAAAAGGAAGGAAAAAGAGGGAAAAAAATCAGTAAAGTCTCTACGTTGAACTCAGCTTCTTGCCATTACTCAAACTTTAAACAGTTTACATTATTCCTAATCTTAGTTGTTTGATTACCTGCAGGGTTTCCCCAGAGGTTATTTGTTGGTTCAACTTTTACCTGTACTCTTCTCTAACCAGGGGTATTATCTCTTTATCTAAGTATCTGTCTATATCTAAACCCTTAATTTTGTCTCCTTTGTACAATTCTGGAAAAAAAAAAAAAGGAAAAAAAATTTCCGGAATGCCTTTTAAATCTCCTCCTGTTAGAACACCTCCTTCCCTCTATAACACAATTTGGATACATTCCAAATTTTTCTTTTAATTTCCTCTTCCAATTCTTTTCGTTTTTGCCCTAGTTTATATCTATGTATTTTGTTTATATTCATCAGTACTCCTCTCATATACGCTTGCATCCCCTACAAATCCCATGAAAGTACCCTTATTCTTATTCAGAGCAAAGTATTCAGATAGCAATTTTTTACAATCATTAATATACTTTTCATATCTAGATAAACTCTCATTCAACTTCCAAGACCTTCTTGTCTGCACTACCCTTCCCAATTCCATCCAGACTGGGTTATGATCCAAAAGGACCCTCGCCGCAATCTTTGTCTTCTTCACCCTAGAAAATAAATCATTAGTAATTTGTGTAGAATCAATCCTTGAAAAGGGTAGATGTCCATCAGGAAAAAAAAAAGGGTGAGGTCATATGCCTGTCCATTTCTTTCTCGCCAAACATTTCTCAATTAGAAGTCATCCATCAAGTCTTTTTCCCTTCTAGAATTAAGTCTAATGTGATATATCTACCAAAGGGATCTGCTTCAATTAGTTCAGCCTTAATGTCTTTTCTTAAGTATACTACTATATCATTTTTCTTTTCCATAGCAGAGGTCACAAAATATTGACCAAGTTCAGGTTTGAACAAATATTTTTGATCAGTTGATTTGATATGAATTTCTTACAAGTAAATTATATCATTCTTAAACTGTTTGAGATAGTAAAATATTTTCTTTCTCTTCTGTAAAAAGTTCAGACCACAACTCCTTGGTCAATGGCCGGTGGTTATTGAGGTTGTTGAGATGTACCTTGTTTTCCCATTCGTCTGGTAGTCATACGGTTAGGTCTTTGTTCCCTGACCCCTTGCACTCCGGAGGGAGGAAATGGTGCTTTTTGTCTGGTAGTTGTGTGATTTGCTGTTTATCTTGTCCTTCTCGTGGTCCTTCTCCAGATCCAGATAATTCAGGGTGTCCCACCTTCAGGATCTTGTGATAGAAATTTTGGGCTTCCCATACAGAGTTGAGATGATATTTTTGCTTATCAAATGTAATTATAATACCGAATGGCACATCCCATCTATACTGTATCTGACGGTTTCTAAGTTCTTCCACTAGAAAAGTATAATCTCTCCTGGCTCTTAGCATTTGAGGTGGTATTTTTTTGAAGACAATCAAGTCCTGCCCGCCAATTTGAAGCCTGGTATTATAAGACTCTTGTAGTATTATGTTTCTGAACTCTCTTGTAGCAAAGTATATAATTACATCTCGGGGAAATTGCTTCTGTTTTGCCAGCCAAGAGTTAGCGCGATAAATTTTTTCGATCTGCCAGTCAAAGTTGGACCCCGGTCTTTCCACCAGACGGTCAAAAGCCTCTGAAAAAATCTGCTTCAAGTTCTCCTGTTTATCCTCACGCAGCCCCCTGACTCTTAATGCAAGCTCCATCTGCGTGTACTGCATCATAACAATTTGTTTTTCAGCGTTTTCAACTCGTTTGCACCACTTCAATTTTGGAAGTCAAGTTAGTGTTGGCTTCTTCAAGAACCTCTAGCTTATCTTCCATTCCAGAAACATATTCTGTCAGTACAGTTACAAGTCCCAACATATCATCATTTGTTTTGGCAATCTTGTTATCAAGCTGATCATATAAGTCTTTCATCTCATTCTTTATCTCCTCTCTGAATTCTCTGAAAGCTTTTGAATTCTGCTCTCTAAATTCTCTAAAAGTTTCAAAAAAAAGTTCTTTTGTTAGCAAATCTCCAGTAGGGGGCGTAGAGGGTGGAAGCTGCGACTTTGTGCCAAGTGTGTGCGATGTGCATCTAGGAAAAGGTCTCCCCGAATTTAATTTTGTTGCCATTATATCTTTTCTTATTCAGCAATTATTCAAACTCCACTGGCCCACTGTGTAGCTTACGAAGAAAAGAAGTATTAAGTCCCCCCTTTATTTGTTCTTAGAGGTTTTTCAAAGGGTTTCAGAAAAGAGCATTGTAACAAAGCAGGTTTCAAGAGATTAGCATTGTAATGAAACAGTTCAACATATTCATCTCTGTTTGGAATGTCTCTATATTAACAAGGAATCTTTTAAAACTTTTAAAAGTTGATAAGAAAAAATAAAGTCTTGTAAGCTAATTAAGAGAGAGACTGCAAGCTGGCTGTTCCTTTGATCTTTTTTATCAGTGCTCTTGCCGGATAGTTAGAAATGTGGGACCAACGCCATCTTAGGAGCTTATTTTTTAAGAAAAAAAAAATCCCGTGCACAAAGGGAACTCTTGTAAAAGGAAGCTAGGATTTTTTTTAAAAAAAGAAAAAAAGAAAAAAGGCAGATAAGGTTCTCAGGTACGGACTCTGCTTGTATTAATCTCAAATAAATATATCAAGAGTTGTCCTAAGTGGGGGGATCCTTGCTTTGCGCCGTAAAAAAAACAGCAGAGGTTTTCTGGCACGGAGTTGTGATTCAGACTACGGTTGCCCCCCCCTTCCATTTGCAGCAAAAAAAAACTGCAAACTTCAAAGAAAAGCTCTTACCAGCTGGATCTCTCTCTCACCCTTCTTTGCCTGAAGAATGAGTTTATCTACCAGGTATTTAGGCAGATAACGCGACCAGAAACCCGGGGGCAGCTCATTAAGCTGCCGCCATCAGCAAGGTCCCGTCCCGGAAGTCGTTCCCTTATGCATTTCAATCACTGACCACCACTGAGCCAACGGCTTGAACAGGAGTGAAACAGATTTTTCCTCCATTGCCCAATCACATAGTTTTGTCACAAAGTATGGGTATAATGTAATATAGTATAGCATAGGATAATCAAGTATAACACAACACAACACTACACTACACTATACTATACTAAACATAATTATATGATACAATAATATATAAATTATATTATTATTTTGTATTATATTTTATGGATGATATTATATATTGTTAATCTGATGTCCACACTTTTTCTATTTTGTCTAGAATTGTCAAAATCTTTTTTCCCAAAATAGCAGCTGTTTATTTCATGGCTCCAGTTCAGAATACCAGTGAATTTTGGAGGCTAGAAAGATAAAGTCTGTTCCTTGTTCAGCTTCTTCTTTGATTTGCACTAGATTGGCATTGCCTACTGACATAAGTTTAGTGGCTTTTTTATTGAGCAAAAGGCTGGGCTTCAAACTGTCTTCTTTCATTGTCAGTAAGAGAATCCTTAAGCCTTACTCGCTTCCAACCATCAAAATAATATCAACAACATATCATTGCTTATTGCTGTTACTCCCAGACATTTTAATTTCGATTTCTTCGAGTCCAACATTTATCACAATATGTTCTGCATATAAATTAAAGAAATAAGCTGGCAGTATATAACTCCAGTGCCTTCTTTTCTCAGCTTTGAATCATCTGTTTGTTCCATATTTCACTCTAGATTGCTGGGTGTCATACAAAATTCTTCAGTAATCAGACAAGGTGGTCTGATATGCGCATGATTTAAGAGCTATCCATAATTTGTTGTGCTATGCAAAATCAGACTTACATAATAAATAAAGCAAAAACAGAAGTTTTTTGATACCCCCTTTTGATTTTCATCATTCATCAGATGCTAATAATGAAATCATAGTGTCTATGACTGTGATGGTGAACATATGGCACCTGTGACACAGGTGGCATGCGCCAGTCAGTTGATTTTTGGGTCTCTGCCATGCATATGCAGGGTGCATGCAGGTGTCCTGTGCATGCATGAGGGGTGGGGGAGTTGGACATGCATGTGCAGGGGGCAGGGAGAGCATGGGGGGATGCAGTGATCCCCCCAATTTTTCATTCTAGGAGGCTTCAGTGAGGTTGTTAAGCCCAAAACGGAGCACAAAGAAGGGTATGGTGTCCCGTCCCCCCTATGGCCCATTTTTGGTCCCAGGAGGCTTCACTGAGGCCTGCTAAGCCTCAGGGTGTGTGTGTGGAGGATAGGGTTAGGGTCACATGTGCATGTGCAGGAGGGTGTGGCAGGGGCATGCATTGCATTATGAGTTCGGGTGCGTGCGTGCATGCTGTCACACATGTGGCCTTTCGGCATGCAATGACAAAAAGGTTAGTCATCACTGGTTTATGACATAGACCCCTGTTCTGGCCCCCCTCCATCTGGTAATGAATGCAGACACAGGCTTAGCCACTCTTTATTCACAGCAATTATAATCCTGTTGGCTGAAAGCCCAGACACGACTATCTGGCAAGATGTTGGCAGCAATCCAGACTCCAACAGACACGGGAACACAAGGCAGACCAGACAAGGAGTTCTCCAGATTATTACGAATGGTTGTGTCCTGCAAAAAGACTCCTCCCAAAGTCTCTTCTTATATACTCTTTTGGGAGGGCCCAAGCCACAACCACCTGGGCTTGATTATCTCTTATGAGTCAGTCTCTGTAACTGCTGCCTCTGTTTCTCCGCTCTCCATTGCCTGGCGTCAGGGACAAACTCCCTTTGATCTTCCCCACTGCTCCATGCCTCAGGCGCCTCCTGGTGGCCAACCAGCCTCTCTGGTCTCTGCTCTGAGTGTCTAACCCTGCCCAGGGTTCTCCACATCTTCCATAGCAGACTCATAGGGTTCCTTGCTATCAGAGTCCATCGGCAGCTCCAACAGCTCCTGCTGGGTCACAACAGACCCCTCTTCTGAATTCTTGCTGGTCTGGCAGGCCTTGTAAGGTGTATTGTTGAAGTCTGGATTGCAAAATCTTGTGAGTTGTCTTACTATAATGTGAAAGAAGTGCAGTTGCATGACCTTTGAGCATTATTTAGAACTGCCCCTTTCTGTCATTGGAATATCTTCTTCAGTTCTTTTTCCAATGGTGGATTTTCCAGACTTGTTTATAAACCTCAAGCATCACTTAAATTGCATTATCTTGAGAAGTTCTATACAATTTATCTAGAACTCACAAACTATTACAGCATTGTTGTCCAAGTATTTTCTAGAGTTCATTTGTTTTTTCTTAAATGTCTGGTTCTAGTTCTATGATACGAATATGCATATGTGTGTGCTAACTGTTGTTTATATTTTCTTTCTCCAATAGAACTTTGCTTCTTTGTGTTTTACTGTGCCCATCTTTGCATATCAGGGTTCCTTAATTTCTGAGATTTTTTCCAAGGAAAAAATGGTATTTCCCATTTAATTCTTCTCTCCAGTATGCACTGCTCACTCAGATACACCTTCTTATCTCATCTTACTCTTCTCTATAACTCATTTTTTAAAGTTTAGCTTAGCTTTTCTTGTGTCTCTGTTCCTTTTTCCTGTTCTTGAGCTATTTTAACCCCTTAACAAACAGAAATTTCATTTTATTTTCCTTTTACAATGCAGAACATTTTGTTCATTCTTTAGGGATGGCTTGAATTTTGGTCCAGAGTTCTTTAGGCACTATTTCTCAAATCTTTTATTATGTAGATTTGACATCTTTTCCCTTGACAGTAAGTTCCAATTTTGTAAGAAGGACTTTGTGATCTGAGTTGGTCAACACTGAGTCTTATTTTTGCTGACTGAATACAATAGCAGTAGCAATAGCGCTTAGACTTATATACCACTTCACAGTGCTTTACAGCCCGCTCTAAGCAATTTACAAAGTCAGCATATTGTCTTCAACAATCTGGGTCCTCATTTTACCAACCTCGGAAAGATGGAAGGTTGAGTCAACCTTGAGCTGGTGAGACTCAAACTTCCAAACTGCTGGCAGTCAGCAGTCAGCAGAATTAGCCTGCAATGCAATATTTCATTCTAACCACTGCACCATCACAGCTCTTTTTGCTTGCAGTTTGATTTTGGACTTGTCCAGCTGGTGATCTGCATACGTAGAATTATCTTTTAGGTTGTTGGAAGAAATGTATTTGCTACAAACACTGGTGATTGAATTTGTCTGTGTGTGTGCATGTGTGCGTGTGTGTGTGCATGTGCGTGTGTTGCCAGAATTCTATTAGCACACCTCTTATTAATTTCATACACTAATGTGAATTTTTCCCATTATTCCAGATACTATTTTACTTGCAACTTTAACATTCTGGTCCCCTATATAATAATAATTTATTGATTAGCCAGTTGGCCATATCAGAATAACAAATGCAAGTGTAACAAAACAGAGTAAAAGGCAAGACTAAAAGGAAATGCAAATCACACTCCTGTGTCACTCATCCATTTTACCCCAATCAGATCCACCTATGCCGCACATCTACCTCAATTGTATTGTTTTGTTCAGAGAAAGGGCTGTATTGTATGTAATACGTTCAGTAATTATATCTATGTATATATGTAAACCTGTTCAGCTATTGAATGACCAAGACCTTTTCTACCTGGTCATTTTATTGTTCAGAAAGATTGTCCAAGCTGAAGCAAGTGATATTTGTTTTGCAAAGCAGATAACATGTAGCAGGTTGTAAATCTTCACTGTGAAACCAGGATGCTTCGGTCATCAACAATATGATGGATGTCTTCTGGAAATGTAGTAGAGCAGGCATTCTGAGAAGAGCAGTCTGCTTCAGTTGACAATTTTCCTTCCATTTTATTGATTCTAAAATGTTGTCTGAATAACCTGAAGATGATTTGGTTTTCCCCATACTTATGCTGAAAGAAGTTATTTCTGTGATGTCACATTACCAAACATGTGTAAAACATTTTTCAGAGTTCCAAACGTAGGTGGGTTGCTCCCGGTTTGGCTGAACCAGTAGTGACAGTGGCGGGAGGCTCTGCCCACCCGCCCAGATGCTTCTGCACATTCACAGAAGCATCACACGTGAGAGAGAGTACACACCAGCAAACCGGTAGTAAAACTGGTACAAACCCACCATTGCAGAGGTGGGTTGCTCCCAGTTTGGCCTGGTTTGGCTGAATCGGTAGTGATACAATCTAGTCTGGGTTGCAGAACAGGTAGTAACCCAGGCTGGCCACGCCCCCAAACTGGTTCCCTGGTCTCCATTGGCATTGCTGGCATCTTGTTTATTAGCTTTTAGTGGTCTTCGTGCATGCGCACAACAATTTACAGTGAACTGCACATGCGCAAGCAACTTGCGGCCAACACGTGTATGAGTGAACCAGTACCAGTTCACGTAGGAACCCACTCCTGCACCACTGGTTCCAAAAATATATGGATTTAGTCCACTGTGGGGAGATACTCTTATATTTACAGAAAGACTCTGGCAGCAAATTTCTACTCTCAGTAAATCTTTTCCATCTCAACTTATGTCCTGAAGGTGCTTTTTCAAAAGGCAACTGGACTTTCTTTGTTTTTCCTGAAAGACATTTCACTTCTCATCCAAAAAAGGCTTCTTTAGTTCTAGTTCTGAAGAATGCTGAATATATGGCAGGTAACGTTCATGTGCCTGCTTGAAAAGAAAAGAGTGTTTCATTTGAAAGGCCTGACAATGCCATTCTAGCAGTCAAACGATTAACCTTATATTCTCTTCATTTCTCAAGGACCGAAGCTAGAAATTTTTCTGTCAATTACTGTGCTTAAGAAACCTTTACTGACCAACACGTTGCAGGTCCAGTCTTTCCAATCCATTATCAAACAGATGCCTCCAATCTATTATCAAACAGATGCCTCCCATCATTATCAAACAGAGCCTTCCAGCAAGGCTCTGGGTCTTTGTGAGGCTCATTAGCATCACCTGCCAAAGTCATGAGATCTGATTCCTGTAACAAGATCTAATCAGACATGCCTTCTCAACATGTTCACAAAATGGAGTGAATGAATAATGCAGCAGCCATTTATTTGCTGGGGTTTTAAATGGTGTCACAAAACAACCTTCCTCCTCTCAGATCTTCAGTTGATTTGGGTCTGCATTCGAAATTCGTTGGGTCTCCAGTTCTAAATGAGCGATGTCCAACCTTGGCAACATTGTAACTTGTGGGATTCAGAAAGTTGAAGTTGACAAGCTTGGACATTCCCGTTTTAAATAATATGAGATTAGGAGGTCTGAACAAAGTTCTCCTGCATGATTTTGGCCATTCTTTACGTCAGGATACGCACCAGAGGTGGTATTCAGCAAGTTCTGACCAGTTGTGGAGAACCGGCAGTGGAAATTTTGAATAGTTTAGAGAACCGGTAAATACCACCTCTGGCTGGCTCTGACCCCATCTATTCTCTGCCTCCCAAGCCCCAGCTGATTGGGAGGAAATGAGGATTTTGCAGTAACCTTCCCCTGGAGTGGTATGGTAATGGAGATTTTACAGTATCCTTCCCCTGCCATGCCCACCAAGCCATGCCCACCAAACCATGCCATGCCCACCAAGCCACACCCACAGAACTGGTAGTAATTTTTTTTTGAATCCCACCACTGAAGCACACATCTTTGATTGGGAGTTATAGTTCTGCAATATCTGTCCATGGGCACCATACTCCAGATTTATTGTCATCATTAGATGCTCTATGCTTTATCAGCAAGAGATGGGTAGCTGATGTGAGCACAAAACAAGATATTTTTGGTGAGATCACCTTATTAATGGAAGCCATGGTGGCACAGTGGTTAGAATGCATATTGCAGGCTACTTCTGCTGACTGCTGGCTGCTAGAAGTTTAGCAGTTTGAATCTCACTGGCTCAAGGTTGACTTAACCTTCCATCCTGCTGAAGTCAGTAAAATGCAGACCCAGACTGTTGGAGGCAATATTCTGACTCTGTAAACTGCTTAGAGAGGCCTGTAAAGCACTGTAAAGTGGTATATAAGTCTAAGTGCTATTGCTATTGCTAAGTCTTTACCCTTGGAGGTTCAACCAAATCCTGAAGGAGTATAGGCTCAGAAATCCAAATATTGCTGAAGCAAAACATGGCAGCCAGGACTTTTTGTGTCTCTTTCTGCCATCCAGGATCCACCTGGTCTTTTTAGATCTTATAATCCTCCCCATTGCTATTAGTTTGTCGATACAAAATTCTGCTGCTTTATTATTCTGCATGCCTGTGAGTTTTAATGGGCTAAGCTTTTATTCTGTTTCATTCTTGTCTGGTCAGGTTTGTGTTTTATTATTGGAAACTACTTTGGAAGCTTTTAGATGGGAGTGAGATGTGATTTATAATGCTTCTATAAACGAAATAAACAATTTCCACCTTTGTGGGCCACCAATTTTAGTGCTTAAACATGGGCTTTTAACCTGATGAATATGCCTGTTATTAATTTATTTAAACTAAAAGCATATCAATAGTCTTGCTTTAACAGGTATTTTCTGCATGAAAACACAGCATACATTTGTGCCCTGTCCTTTCTTTTAGAAAAAGGTTACCAAATCAAAAGAGCAATGGGCTGTAGAGGGATTGTTTTCAGGAGGGTTTTTTTGCATGCAAATTAAGAGAAAGACTTAAGGTTGATAATAGGGCATTTGAAATTCAGCAACAGAAGTCAGAATTTGAAGTTGAACTATGTACAAATGATGACTGTGTAGCTGTCAAAATGTATAAACTTTTATTCAAATTTTAAATGGAAGAAAAGTGAAAGACTGTATGATCAAATGGGCTAAGAAATGTGGACACACATTATACTGATGGAACAATGGGAAAATATGTGGCTAAATGGACTGAAATTTACATTGTTGTAACCCAAAAGAGAATGTTTATAAAACAATGTACCATTGGTATACCTTTCCAGAAAAAAAAATGTCTAGAATATATAAAGAAGTTTGAAAGTTATGTTGGAAATGTGGGAAATTGGAAGAGTCCAGAGATGGTGTTCTGCCAGTTTGCACCTGCATAGGGGAACCGGTAGTGGTGGCGGCCCAAGGCTCCACCCACCCACTCAGACATCATCAAAACTTTCTGTGCATGCCCAGAGCTACGCTCCCACTACTGAACCAGTAGTGAAGAAAATAGGATGCCATAACTGGAAGAGTCATTTCATCATGCCTGGTGGGATTGTGAAAAAGTCAGACATTTCTGGGTTCAAACATACAGAGTATGAAATAAAGGATTTTAAAAATCAACATTCAACTGAAAACAGAATTTTACTTTTTGGGATTAGTGGACAGCCAATTAGAAAAGAGCCATGGAAGGGTGGGGTTTTTTTTTTTTTTGGTATATACAATATGATTATGCTGGGAGACTGAAATATCCACAGTGGAGGAATGGCTAGTGAAGATGAAGTAGAGATGGCAAAATTAACTTGTTCAATTATAGAAAGATCAACAATTGCATTTATCAGTGACTGGAAACCCTTTATGGATCTATTGCTGAAAAGAAGAGAAAATGGACTTGTGATTTATGGGTTTGAGGATTAAAAAGTGTAGTTTATGGAAAGAAGGAAATTATTATGTTCCTTTAAAAAGAGAGGCTAAAATATAAATGCGTTTATAACCGCTATCATAAAGATTGGAGGCTTATTTTTTCTTGAATGAGATGCTGCTTATTTTTTCTGCTGAGATGCTGCTTCTTGAAGAATTGTGAACTTCTGATGCAATTGGGAAGAAATTCAAGTCGCTTTTGATTTGTCTAACTGTCTGCCTCCAATTTAAAAAATCTTGCGCTTTCACAGACTCAAACAAGAAAGTGTCAAAGAAGTTTCTTTAAATAGCAGCTGGCAGCTATGATTTTCTTTTTAAAAAAAATAATAAGCAAACATAACGGACTAAGTCTTGGGAGCCAGGATCAAGCATAACTCCCATATAAACTCCCACAACCACAAATTACATTACCAAAATGTGGTCTAATAACATAACAGAGTTTCTTTGGAGTTACTGAAATTGTAGGCAAAGACGGAGATAATTCAGATTAAGGCATTATTTGAAAATGAAGCAGCTAATGCCCTTTTAAGATACCAGTCTAGATTGAGTTTATTTTGATTACAGCAACACATTTAAATTTGAAGTGTCAAAAATCTGACTTTTAAGACAGCCCTGGGAGCAGATTAAGTTAGGAACCTACCAACAACTGGGCTATGCTTTAATATTCGTTTTACAATGGTCTTTCCCAAAGGTGCTTTTCAAAAGGCCAGTGGGCTTTCTTGGTTTTTTTCCTTAAAAACGTTTCACTTTTCATTCAAGAAAAGAAGCTCCTTCAGTTCTGAAGAACTAAATTGAAGAACATGACCTGAAGAAGCAAAACATTGTCAAAGAAAAAACTAAGAAAGAAAATCCAGTTCCCTTTTGAAAAGCACCTTTGGGACAACCATGACTTGGATAACAGAAAATCTCTATATACCTTTGTTTCTTTGCTATAATGCTATTAATGTATGTGTTTTAACATTTTACTGTAAGAACAGAAACCATTCACACCTCTCTTGGATTCAGGTAATGCAGAGGCCTTAATGAAAGAAACTTCACATCCGAGCAATCTCCAGTAAAAAAAAAATCCTAGCTCATATAAGGTCATAATATTTTATAAGAATGTCCATACAGACTCTTTCTCACTCCCTCAAGGTTTGGGAAAAATTGCTGCAATGTATGGCTGTGAAAGTTGGACCATAAGAAAGGCTGAGCACCAAAGAATTGAGGCCTTTGAAGACTCCTGCTGTCAAAGACTCCTGTGAGTCCCTTGGATTGCAAGGCAATCAAATTGGTCAGTCCTAGAAGAGATCAACCCTGACTGCTCTTTAGAAGGCCAGATCCTGAAGATGAAACTCAAATACTTTGGCCACCTAATGAGAAGGAAGGACTCACTAGTGAAGAGCCTAATGCTGAGAAAGATTGAGGGCAAAAGAAAAACGAGACGACAGAGAATGAGGTGGCTGGATGGAGTCACCGAAGCAGTAGGTGTGAGTTTAAATGGACTCCAGAGGATGGTAGAGAACAGGAAGGCCTGGAGGAATATTGTCCATCGGGTTGCGATGGGTCAGACACAACTTCACAACTAACAACAACAACAAACCATGAATTAGATATAACCTACTACAAGATGTTAAGGAAAGAAGTGGGTTGGGTTTACCAGATTGGAAACTGTATTTCGATGCTTGTTATAGGGTCTGTCTAAAAGAATGGCTGAACCTTGAAAATTAGAGGGTACTTGATTTAGAAGGTCATGAATTAAAATTTGGATGGCATGGTTATTTAACTCTTCCTCCCCCCTCTCCTTCCCCTCCTCCTCTCCTCCCTCCCCCTCCCACTCCACAATAATCATCACCACTCCAAGAATATCCCTTAAGTGATTTCCTATCATATAAAAAGTCTCCCGAGTGGCGTTATTTCAACAAATAAATGAAGAACAGAAATGGCTACATTCCATATTCTTTCCATGCAACATTACTTGAGAAATGCACCAGGAATATTCTCTAATTTGTGGCTTTCCTTGCCCTTTTCATCGTGGCATTAATCAATAGCAATAATGATTTCAATTTCAGAATCTTGCCCACTCGTCAGTTTTAAAAAAATATTGCAAGAATCTCTTGGCTCTTCTTCACAGGAAAAAAAAAAGAAAGGCCTGCACCAACTGTCATTTGCTTTGACATGACAGGTATCTCTGGAAAATGCTTAATGGCTAGTTTAAGGGTTTTACCGAGGAATCGTTGCAGAATATATTAATGTTTTCTAAATAGGCAATACTATACTCGCTTACATGGGAATAAACTGCATTGTACCTCTTAGGCATATTCTTTAGATACACTCTATATAGCTGTGATGGGGAACTTATGACACACTTCCCTGGAGCCTCTGGAGGGCAAAAACTGCCCAACGTGCAAACCGGAAGTTCAGGAACGGACTTCCAGTTTGCGCATTGGGCCATTTTCCACCCTCCTGTTGTAATATAGCTCCTTGTCTAGGTGTGTGTCCTCCATGGCCTAGTTCATACTAGGGCCTGCAGGGTCACGCTGAATCACACAGGAGACAACTGGCTCCAAGAACACCATAACATCCTGATAATGCATAACATAACTTCCTGAGATGTGCCCTACCAATGACGCCCAGGATTTGACCATATATAGAGAGAACTTTCCTGAGCAGTAGATTAGAAATTGTACTGTTACAGGCTGTTTTCTATCACATGTTATTGCTCCTCCTGCCTTTGTCCTGTCTCAATAAAGGGGGCTCTCAGGTTCTCATCTGGGTCGCTCCATCCCGAGAAAACTTGACTCCTGTCTTTTCTCAACATTGGCCTCATGGGCGAACCGCGGAAACTTCACATTTGGTGACCCCGACGTGATCTTCCTGTGTCGCCAGCCTTTCACTCATCCCCGACTTGGCAAAGTCTCGCAACCAGGGCCAGCCGTTAGCGAACGGAGCACCCTCCCAATCGTGAGTATGGGCTCAGGTTTCTCGAAGGCTCAGACTGCACACCTGCAGGAGCTTCGGGAAATCGTTAAATCGTCTGTTGCAATCTCTCAAGCGACAGGCCATCCGCTTCCCATTCCCCCGAAAAAACATTTCCTCTCTCTATTGGCTTACATCTATGAGAATTGTCCCATTTACCCAGAGAGGGGCTCTCTTAAAGTCTCCTTATGGCTCCAATTGGGTGTTTATTTTCATAAGGAACCTCGGGCCCCGCCAGAAGTTCTCACTACTTGGAGACTTCTTGTAAGATGCCTTCAAATTCATGAGGAAGATATGCAGGGGGCTGCTTTTAAGCCCTCGGAATCACCTCCCCCGCACTAGGAGGAGATCGCCTCTCCTGCTGGCCAGGCGATGGCCCTCTCCGAGGCCTCTCCAATTCCCCCGGCCTCTCCAACTCCTCCGGCCCCTCCGGAAGAGAAGGTTTCTCCTCTCCCTTCCGCCCCTTCCCCCGCCCCGCAAGCATGGCGTAGTGCTCTCCAGGATGCTCTGCGCGATGCTTACAATCAAGGGGACATGGAATTGGCAGAGGATTGTTTCCCCGTTTCCTTTCAAACCAATGCGGCTGGGGTGGTTGTGCCTAATTATATCCCAATCTTATCCCTCTGGACTATGATCTGATAGTACTTGATTTAAAGGACTGCTTTTTCTCCATTCCCCTGCATGCAGAGGACCGGCAACTTTTTGCTTTCACTATTTTAGAATACAATAATGCATATCCTAATCGCAGGTTCCAGTGGAAAGTCTTGCCACAAGGCATGTTGAATAGCCCTACCATGTGCCAATATTTCGTGCACCAGATTTTACAACCATTCAGGGCACTTTATCCTCATTTCAGACTGTTCCATTATATGGATGACATTTTAGTGGCAGCCCCTGGGCCCAGGGGGACAGTCTTGAAGGAGTTCCCTGTTCTCAGAGATCTGCTAACACAAGCTGGTTTGCATATTTCTCCTGAAAAAATACAAATGTTTCCTCCTTTTTCGTACTTGGGTCATAAACTGTCATGCTCTTTCTCCACTCCTGTTCTTCCTTACTTAACCCTCCCCCGACAAACCACGCTGGTGCAGCTGCAACAATATCTTGGCTCTGTTAATTGGGCACACCCCTACATGGGCCTTTCGACTGCTCAATTGACCCCCCTGTTCTCGGCTCTTAGCGCAGGCAAGCACCCTGCCGATCCCATAGCGCTCAACGATGCACAAATGCAATCGTTGCAAACAGTCCAACAGGCTCTAGGGATGGTTTGGGTGGACCGATGTGCGACGAACACATCGGTCCACCCAAACACCTTATGCCTAGTGATACTCAATACACCATCCCTCCCCACCGGTGCGATCATTCAAAAACTGCAAGATCGCACCCTAATTCTGGAATGGTTACATTTGGCACATACTCCAAAAAATACAATTGTACAAAAAATAGAGCAAATTGCCCAGCTGGTTGTCAAGGGGCGACTTCGCACCAAAGCATTGATGGGCCTTGAACCAACCACTTTGTATGTTCCCATGCCGCTACATGCTTGGGAGCAGTACATGGTCCACTCAGAGTCCTTGCAGGGAGCCGTTGCCGGGTGGAATGGGACGGTCTCCTGCCACCCCCCCTTTGACTTTCGCTTTAAACTTATTTCACAAATTCCTATGTCTTTTTCTTCGCTTTCTGCCACTGCACCTATTGGTGGCGCTCCGACTGTTTTTGCTGATGGCAGCAAGACGCACGGCACCTGTGCCTGGATGGAAAAAGGGGTGTGGCTTACACAAACCACAGGCCCACAATCCAGCGCGCAGAGGGCTGAACTTGCTGCCGCCATCTTGGCTTTCGACAGGTTTTCGCATACCCCCTTCAACCTCATCCTGGACAGCCTGTATGTCACTCAGATCGTCAGGACTGTCCATGGCGCCTATCTTTCACCTGCCACGGAAGCCCCGCTTATGTCTCTCTTTTTAGCCTTGCAAAAGGCTATTGCTACGCGTGCCTATCCTTTCTTTGCCGCTCATATTCGCAGCCATCAGCCCTTTCCTGGCCCTCTACAGGAAGGGAATGATCGCGCTGACGCAGCCGCAACTGCGGCAACCAATTTGGAATTTCTCACCCAAAAAGCATCATGCACCCCCTGGGAAAGCCATGCATATTTCCATCAAAACAAAAAAGCTTTGGTTAAGCAATTTGGCATCTCAACAGCAGAAACTTCACATTTGGTGTCCCCGACGTGATTGGAGGCTTCAGGGAACGGGACACATTGCCCTGTCAGTTCCAGTGTGCATGTGCACTGGCCAGCTGATTTCAGTCTTCATGTTTGGATATTTTTCACCTTCTGGAAGCCTCAGGGAAGCCTCCGGAGGGTGAAAAACAACCCAACGCGCAAATCGGAAGTTCAGGAATGGATTTCCGGTTTGTGTGTTGGGTTATTTTTCACCCTCCGGAGGCTTCAGGGAAGACTTCGGAGGGCAAAAAACAGCTGAAAATGAAGGCTGGAATCAGCTGGCCAGCATGCACATGTGTGCTGGAGCTGACAGGGGAATGCCTCATGTGCCCTAAGAAATGGCTCCGCGTGCCACCTATGGAACGCATGCCATAGGTTCGCCATCACGGCTATATAGGATAACAAGTAGCCATACTGTTCACATAGGAGAGAAAAATAAAAATACTTAATAAGGTTGTTAGAACCAAATGATCTTGACAGTATTGAGCAGTGGAAAAAAGTTGTAAGTTATAAGCATGGAAGAAGAAAAATGTTTTTGGGGAAATTCAAGACAGATATTTGGCAACAATTCTGTAAGAGGCCCATTTTTTTCTTGAGGAAACGGATTATCAAGACATGAGGAATAAGTAAGTAAGTAAGTAAGTAAGTAAGTAAGTAAGTAAGTAAGTAAAAACAAATAAATAACAGACAAAGCAGAAAGGTTGGGTGCACGAAACATTTTTATTTTCAAAGAATGTTTATGTTCACATCTGGGTATGGATCTGATTGCAAATCATCCAAGGTCGGATTCAAAGTATTCACTCAAGAATACTTGAATTCAGACAATTCAGTGTGGATTTAATTTGAGCAAATGTGTGTGCATGTATAGAATGTGCAAATCACTGAACTGATTTGGCACAACTGATTCAGTTTGCTGGATCATGTTGGTTTGATTGGAATATTCTATTAAAAATTGATGTGGAGTGACTGAATTGCCTTTGGCTTGAATATATAAACCAAAACATCATAGTTGTGACTGACTCTTTGGTTAAGGATGTTAACCAAACATCCTTAAAAATCATACTCTGTCAGCATCAAGAACTGAACAAAACAGGTTATCTGTTATGGCAATAAAATCAGAAAAGCAGTTCCTATGTACATTTTATGGAGGAGGTTATATATTGAGGATTTCAGATCATCTGCAGCAAGATATGCACAACAACAGAGAAATAATGAAACACCCACAATAGCGGAAAGGATTGTGAAAATGGCAGAAGTGTCAAAACTGATCTATTTGTCCAGGGCAAAACAATAAATATTTTTTAAAACCCTGGAAACCCTTTATGAACTCCCCCCCGCAAATGAAAAATAGATAAATAAAATGATGATTTGGGGATTCAACAATTGAAAATGGATTGAATAAAGGGGTGTGGGGATCTCTGAAATATTTAAGATGGAAGAATAATAATGAGTTAATTTACTACAGTTGAAAAGAATGTTGGAAGTTGCTTAGTGGCGCAGTGGTTAAATGCAGCACTGCAGGCTACTTCAGCTGACTGCAGTTCTGCAGTTCGGCTGTTCAAATCTCACCAGCTCAGGGTTGACTTCCAAGGTGGGTAAAATGAGAACCCGGATTGTTGCTGGGGGCAATATGCTGACTCTGTAAACCGCTTAGAGAGGGCTGAAAGCCCTATGGAGTGGTATACAAGTCTAACTGATATTGCTATTGCTATTTTCTGATTTATGTTTTTTTGTTTTTCTTTTATTGTTTTACTGTTCTGTTTTTTGCACTTTCTCTTTCTTGTCTTTACATTGTCTTTTATTGAGATAAAACTTTTAAAGGGACTCCACAATTTATTCATAATTGTTCTAATTATAGCCTAACCTCTTGTGGGAAATCTATGGCCACTTTAAATATTTTTAAACAGTACTAAATATAAATTTAAATAGCACTTTAAATAGTGACCAGTTGAAACTGACCATTTGTGTGTTCAGCTGTGATTGTATGCAACTTGAGCCCTCTGTCTTCTATAGCTTTGATCTTTTTCTTGGTTCTTTTTCCTGTTTAAATTAAAAGTCAGTTCAGTGCCCTCTTTGCAAACATGGAGAAGCCTATAAGCCTGATGAAAGGCATTCATGTCTCCACATTGGCTGCAGTAGCAGGGGAAAATATTGCTATTGGAATTTATGAATATATATTGCTTGGACTCACATAGCCTTTTGGAGAAAGAAATAATTAATTTGCTTCCTTAGAGAATCACTGGCAGCAAAACCTGACTCTGGAAACAGGGTAAGAGCAACTAGAACTGGATAACATACAAATCATCACTGCACAGGGCTCCTGTAACAAAAGGATTAGTTAAAAAAGAAAAGAAAAGGGCTGTTATTTGGAAGCTTTCTTTTTTACAGAGGAAGCCTAAACTGCTTGGCAAAAAGGATCTGGATTAAAAAAAGAGAGAGAGAATCAGGGAAAAGACGTTTTTAGCACCAGTGCTGCATTAAAGATAGATCCTTTGGAATTTGCCTGCTTTTAGAAAGGTTCCTCTTGGATACACAGTGAATCACAGGTTGCATCTGTGACCACAGATGACATGATTAAAATAATGGCCTCTTCCATCTTCTGGTACTATTAAAGCATAAAAAAGTGGTTCCAGGTTACAAGGTCCACATTGCAAATTATTTAACGTTGGGAATGGGAAGCTTGACTCTCATTAATTCTACTGGGATATTTTAATGTCCCCTTTAATGTTTCTCAAGTCTCTCAAGACCTGGCTTTATCATCAGACTTGGGGCCCCCAAGGGGCCAGGGATGTCTTAGGATGACTTTAGCATTCTGTTTAATCTACCATCTCCTGCACTGGAGGCTATATGTATATGTAGATGTAGATGTAGATGTAGATGTAGATGTAGATGTAGATGTGTATATGTATGTATATGTGTGTATGTATGTATGTACATATGTATATTTATTGTTTATTTTAAGTGTTGAATGCCACCTAGATTCACTTCATGTGAGATGGGAAGCAGTGGTGGGTTTCAAATTTTTTTAAAACCTCTTCTGTAGGTGTGGCCTGCTTTGTGGGAGTGGCTTGCTGGTCATGTGACCAGGTGGGAGTGGCTTGCCAGCCATGTTGCAGAGTGGGAGTGGTTTGGCAGTCATCTGACTGGGTGAGCGTGGCCAACTTGTAAAATGTGATGAAACTCACTTAACAACGCTCTTGCTTAGCAACCAAAATGTTGGCTCAGAAACTTTGGCATGTGAAGCACGCAAGTCTTAAAGCTGTCAAGTTACAAGACCCTTGCTCTCCTAACCCTTTAGAAAAAAAACCACCAGGGGTGTTCAAACTTGACAGCTTTAAGACTTGTGGACTTCAACTCCCAGAATTCCTTCTTCAGTCATGTTGGCTCAGGAACTCTGACATTGAAGTGTGAAAGTTTTAAAGCAGTCCAGTTACAAGACCCTTGCATCCCTAAACCTTTAGGAAAAAAAACCCAGGGGTGTTCAAACTTGACAGCTTTAAGACTTTAAGGTTTAGATAGGACTCTTAGAGGTGGGTGGGGCAATTGGTGAGCCAGCCAATCAGTGAGCGGTGGACAGGGCAAGCGTGGTGCGGATGGACAGGGGGAGGGAGCTGGAACCGGTTCTAAATGGCACGGTAGATTTGGTGGAACTTCTTCTATAGAAGAGGTTAGAACTAGCAGGAACCCACCCCTGATGGGAAGCCATAGAAAATAAATAAATAATAAAAAAGAAAGAAAAAGAAAAAAGAGACAAAGAGAAAGAGAGAAAGAAAAAAGAAAAAAAGAGAAAGAGAGAGAGAAAGAAAGAATGAATAACCGTCTAACTTATGAAAATGGGTTTCTCGGCAGTTAAAGACAAGAATGTAATCAAAACATCAGAAATTGCAACAGCACATTTTGGGAAGCCCCCCCATTCTCCCCCAGAAGAATGAAATATTTGGGGAAATATTAAAAAAAGGCAGGATAGAGCATTTCCCCTAAAGGAAAAATGGGAAAAAATCTTAAGGGAGGCAAAAACCAGCACCAGTCTCCCTGCCCCCAAGCAGAAACTGAGAAGGCCAGCTTTCAGAAATGCAGATTGCTGGCTCAAAGTTATTCTTTGACCTTCCATGGCTGAAGATGGATTTAAATCTATAATTGAAAAGATCCAATATGTCACCTTCTTCACTGCATCATGCTAGTTCCCAATGTCTAAATCATAGGACTATGTCTCAGAAATGTATCTTTGAGCTGACAAGAATGACACAGAAAGCAGAAAAAAATATTATTTCGTATGAACACAGGTTTACTCATGAAGCATTGAGAGGGTTTCTATTTTAAAAACACATGACTTCCAGGCAATCTATTTTAATTTTTCTACATCTGACCATTTCCCTGCTCATAAAAATTAGTAACATCCTCTTCTTCTGTTCTTTTAAATGTTCAGTGTGGAATCATCCAGCTTGATATCATAACTATTAGGCGGATTCTTTCATCTAGCTTATTCTTATGATATTGGAGTGGGGCAACGTTAGTGTTGCAAGGTGCAAATTTTTGAAAAGAGTTGCTTTGTAAATGGACAAGGGTGTCAAACTCAAGACCCGCAAGCCAGATCGGCCCACAGGATGCTTAGAAATGGCCCACTGGGCAGCCCTGGAAACAATGATGGATCAGCCTGCGGTGTCTCTGCCAGTAAAAATGGAGCTTGAGAGAGCAGCATTTGTCTCTCTTGAGCTCCATTTTCACTGGCAGAGAATTGCAGGAGGCCATCCCAGCTGAAAATGGAGCTTGGGAGAACGTTTTCTCTGCCAGAGCACTCGGGCCACCACAGGTGCTCCCCAACAAAACCACCCTGGCCACACCCACTCCAGCCACCCAGCCCCCTGAAGTCAAACACAGTCCTGATGCAGCCCTCAATGAAATCGAATTTGACACCCCTGGACTACAGTATTTTATTCCTGCTGATTTCGTCTTCCTTGGTGCTAGCTCACTATCTCCTTCTTGGTAGATCACTCCAGCTTCATAGATGCTTTTGGTTGCTTTCTACCAACAGTTTTAATCAACTATAAATCCTGCCTGTTTTGCTGCTGGATTGTAAAGAGCAGCAGCAAGCAAGCAAATCCTTTTCATCTTTTCAGAAAAGATGCTAAAAGATTTTTTTTAGTTCCTGTTCAAATAAGAGACTTTTTACATCACTTTGCAAGCTCTTATTTTGACAGCTTTATTTCAGCTTGGGCTATAAAATAGGAACAGTGGAATAAATCATTTCATAGGAATTCTGGCATTCTGGTTATTTCTGAACAGCCAAATTTGAAATGAACCAAATGTATCCCAAGGCTATTTAATGTCATTCTTTCGAGAAAAGGGTGCAAGACTGGAAATCAAATGGCCCATTCTGCTCAAATAAATGTACAATTATGGAAAATCTGTAAACCCTAATACAGTTTTAACCTATGCTCGTACGACAGAATTCATGGCTGATCTCTCAAAAGAGTGTGTGGGAATACAAAACAACTGCATTTTTCAAAACCACCTTATATGTGTTTCAAGGAATTGGTGTAACTAAATCTTAAATGTATCCTTAGGATCCAGTAGTTTTATTCAGAAACTGACCAACCATTTCAGTGGTGGACAAGGAGCAGGAAATTTTTTAAAAAGGTTTTGCACTTTCATTCCTCAGCGAGTGATTTTAATGGAATTGCAGCCCTAACAGAAACGGAACATGGAAATCAGAAGCCTGACAGGGTTTTGAGGAATGTTTGACAATAATTAGCTCAAATTAGACACATTATGTGTATTTGTTAGCAGTTTAATGTGCCCGCCTATCCACGCTCAGTAGTATAGATATGCTCCTCATATTTTCCATCTTCAGAACAACCATATGAATATATACATATATATATGTTATAGTTATAGTTATAGTTATAGTTATAGTTATAGTTATAGTTATAGTTATAGTTATAGTTATAGTTATAGTTATAGTTATAGTTATAGTTATAGTTATAGTTATAGTTATAGTTATAGTTATAGTTATAGTTATGTAGTTATGTAGTTATGTAGTTATGTAGTTAGTTATGTAGTTATGTAGTTATGTAGTTATGTAGTTATGTAGTTATGTAGTTATGTAGTTATGTAGTTATGTAGTTATGTAGTTATGTAGTTATGTAGTTATGTAGTTATATAGTTATATAGTTATATAGTTATATAGTTATATAGTTATATAGTTATATAGTTATATATAGTTATATAACTATAACTATATCTCTATTATGTATATACTTATATATTGGGTAAAAAACAACAACACACACACATACAAAAAAAAACACAACATGCATATGTTATAAAAAAGTATATCAGCTGGTTATAAAAAGTTTTTGTGCATCTCTTCCATTAATTCATATTAATTCAAATGTCTTAACACAAATATTTACTATATTAACATCATCATACCTCCACTTTTAGTTGACTACAGTTATTTAAATATCCTTCATCCTTAACTATACCAAAAATTCAATCCCTATCCACATCCTGGCATTTCATTTACTTATTTGTAAAATCCTCCATTAACATTAAGTCCTCATATCCTGTTTTAGCTAAACATCCATAATATTTAATACCAAAGATTTCTAATTTCCAATCCTCCATGTATATAATTTATTATCATTCTCCTTTCTTTATTTAGTTATATCCTATATCATAGCATTTTCCCCCTATTAGTTAAGATTTAACTGTATATAGTTTTATTTTATTTTTTTATAATAATTATTATTGTGATTAATAATCTTTACATATAGTCCAAAGATATTTCTAACCTTCCCTTCTCATATCCAATTATTATTTATCATAGCAACTCAACATTATATACATTACTATCATTATCAATTATTATTCAACTATACCTATTGCAAATGAATTTAACTAGGTTTAGCTAATTTTGAATTATACTCTTCCATCTATTAGCCTGTGTCTCTCCAGTAACAGAACAGTCTTATATCTGCTGCCATTCGTGGGTCCAATTCTCCAAACATCTTTATGAGCAAGTCCATACGAAGAAATCTTTGCACCTTTTTGTTTATGGTGCCTCTCATATAATGCTGCCGCCCTCTTTTTATTTCCTTTATCAGCTTGTCTTTAATTCTCAGTAGTGGTATCAAATGTTTTGCAGATGGTATTTCATAAAGTATGAATTCTTTAATGCTTCTCATTCCTCCTTTTGAAGTAAATTTTCTGTGTGGCTGCCTCCCCTTCAAACATTCCATCCTTTTTTCCCTCAGAAGTAAACCAGTTGCCCCAAATATCAACAAATTGAGAATCTTTATCTCTGACATCCTTAGTTTGTATTTGAAAAACATTCTCAGTTTTTTCTTCATATTTTGTTGCTAAAAACACCAAATAATCCAATTTTCTCTCAATTCTATCTTGCGTGTCAGACATTTTCTGTAGTGCTGAAGAAATCATTTGAATAGATGCTTGAATAGACACCATGTTTATACGCAGTTAGTATTTTTTTCTTAAGAGCTCTAAAGTATTTGCAAGTAAAAATAAAAGCAGGCTGAAAGCTGTACAATCTTATCAGATCTTAAGCCAATACTGCCAAGCAATAAAAATGTCAAGATGTAAACAGCCAAATTATAATAGATTGGTTTAAGCCCATTTGCAGAAGATCAGAGGAGATGTTGAAGTAATCTATCCATTATCCGTGTGAATAACATTTAAAACCACCGTCCAAACCATTAAAAGGATCGAAATCGCCGCTAGATTCTTCTGTTCTTTAATTTAAATTTGGATTTTTAGGCGGTCCGTTCTCTCTAAATAATAAAATGTTCTTACCAGCTGAAAAAACTTTCTCTCTCTTTAGGGCTGCCTGCAGTTTCAATTAGCCTTGTGGCTAATCCGGAAGTCACTGGCAAAGGAGGTTTTTTCCAGGATCCGTAGAGACTTTGCGAACATCTCTGGGACCACTGGGTTTCCCCCTACCTTTCACTGTCTCTCCGGGACAGCTTGGGTCCAAGGAACCGTCCAGATGCTTTGGAATAGAAGGAGATTCAGGGAGAGCCTGAAAGTCCGTCTTCTCACTGCTAAGCCCCGTCTTCTTCCTCACAAACTTTCTGACCACTTGCTTTTTTATATTAATTTGACTTATTGCTATGACTCAGTGGCAAGGTTAGTCTTTTCTAAGAACGCTGTATTATATATTACTTGTATGACACTTCTTAAAAATAAATCTAGGCACCGTGTTTATTTTCACTATTGCATATATAATACATTATGAAATAGGTTAGTTTGAACTGTAGACCAACAGCAATAATGTAACACAGTGAAATCCATTGACACTGTGAAAAACACTTTTTTAATACAAGGCCAAACACAATAGAGAAGTAGAAGAAAATAGACAGTATTTTCAAAGGGAAGAATAAAAGAGGTAAAAAGAAAGCTAAGAACTACAGATAAATTAGACATGGAGCTTTTTTTTTACAAGTCAAAGAAATACATTACACATTAGGAATAAAAATAAACACGTTCATTTTGGAAAAAAAATGGACAATCACATAAGAAGCATTAAAGTGGCTTAAAATAATCAACAGAATAACTTCCACTCAAGGTAAACATATTTAAACACACATACATAAAAATAAATGTATACATAAGCAAAGGAATTGTAGAAATATCATCACGCTGATAGGCTATAAGGTAGCCAGATGACCATAATTATCCTGGACACACCGCTCCTCTAGGAGACTTTTGGCTGTTTTATTGTCTGCTCTATCTTGGTTCTTTTCCTGACATTTTATGGATCATGACTTGGAGTTGTGGCCCTTAATGAGCTGCACAATTTTGGACAACCATTGGATGACAGTAAAGAGTAAGGTGACCAGATTTTCAGATTGGTAAAGAGGGACACCATTGACCGGGGGGCGGGGGGGGGCTTGATTAAAAAAGTTATATTTTGTCAAAAGGTCACACAAGGCGATTACATGACCCCAGGACACTGAAAGCATCATAAATATGAATGTTGCCAAACGTCAAAATTTTGATCACGTGACCATGAGGATGCTTCAACGGTCGCTAAGTGTGAAAAATGGTCGCTAAGTGTGAAAAATGATCATCAGTCACTTTTTTCAATGCCATTGTAACTTTGGTCACTAAATGAACTGTTTGAAAGCTAAAGCTAGCTTGCATTATGCTAGCTTACATTTTCAAGAGAGAGAAGCTAAACTCATTAGAATTGAAATAGAAATGAATAGAGTAGAGTAGAGTAGAGTAGAGTAGAGTAGAGTAGAGTAGAGTAGAGTAGAGTAGAGTAGAGTAGAGTAGAGTAGAGTAGTGTAGTTTATTAGCCAAGTATGATTGGACACACAAGGAATTTGTCTTTGGTGTACATAAAAAAAAAATAGAATACATTCATCAAGAATCATAAGCTACAACACTTAGTGATAGTCTCTCTCTCTCTCTCTCTCACACACACACACACACACTCCTCCTCTGGATTCAATGGGACTTTTAGAAAATTCCCCCTGCTGTGCACACACTCCCTCTCTCTCTCTCTCTCTCTCTCTCTCTCTCCCCTTCTCTGGACATCGCAGCAGCCCCAAGTGTGCCGATCTCTGCGTTTTTCGCATTGGGGCATGCTGCAAGAAGAGTGAGCGAGTGAAGACCTTTTCTAGCCGGCGCAAAGGACTTCCCCAGACTTGCTTTGCAGCAATCCAGAAAAGGTCTTCACTCACTCCCTCTTGCAGCCCGCCCCATGCAAAAAACGCTGAGATGTTAAGCAAGGGAAACATCTGTTGCTTCAGTTAGAAAGGAAAGCAACTTCAGAGCTACGGCTGGCATCTGGCCGGCAAAGGCTTCCCACTGACCCCCCCACGTCCGAGTTCCTGATAGATGGAATTATTTCAGCAACATCTCCCCCCACCACGGCACCCCCCCTCACACGTCACCTCCGCTCCGTTCTCCAGCAAGCCTCATGGGGTTTTTTTGCCTTTAGGAATAAGAATGTTTAAAAGACTTTTTTTAAAAAATTGGAAAAAAAAGATGATGCAGGTTCTGCAAGAGCAAATCTCCATCGCATGGCTACGTTTTTTTCTTCCTCCAAATAATGGTCACCATTTATTGTAGTGAGTCAGCCTCCTAACTTCAGTCCAGGCTCTGCAATTACCTTCTCTTCTCCCCCCCAAACCCGCAGAAACAGGAGGGAATTGGTCATTATCATTAGCACCCTCTCCCACGCCTGGCCTCCCCTTCGGAGGTAAGGGGTGGGGAAGAGCAGATCTCCCAGGGACACAAATATTCCCCAAGTGCCCACCACCCGCTTCTCATAGCTCCCCCCCCCTGAAAATGGGAGAGGAGTGAAATAATGCTATGCTTATTATAAGAGCCAAGGTGGCACAGTGGTTAAATGCAGCACTGCAGGCTACTGCTAGATCAGCAGTTCAGCGGTTCAAATCTCACCGGCTCAGGGTTGACTCAGCCTTCCATCCTTCCGAGGTGGGTAAAATGAGGACCCAGATTGTTGGGGGCAATATGCTGACTCTCTGTAAACCGCTTAGAGAGGCCTGAAAGGCCTATGAAGCGGTATATAAGTCTACTGCTATTGCTATTGCTATTTGGAAACGAGGCTCTCCAACGCCAGGTCCATGCCAGGAGGTTCGGGGCTTCCCTCCAGGCCACCTGCACAGCCAGCAGCTGCATCCACAGGCTCCGTGGGGAAAGGCGGGCCATGGGAAAGGGGAGCAAGTGCGCTCCACGCCTGCCCGCTCCAATCTCGCCTGCCCAGTTCCCAAACCCTCTCTTCGGAAAGAGTTCTCCAGCAGCCTCTGGCAAGGTGTTTTCCCCACCCCACTCGGGCCGAAAGCAAATAAAGCAAATAAAATATAAAATGCCTTTCTCTGCTGCTTCTCTCCCAGGCTGCAGCCCAGAGGAGATCCCTGTCCTAGTCTCCCTGCTGCCCTCGTGGCACGGGGAAAACGGATGGTACTTTGTCCCTTCTGTCTCCCTGTTGCTCAGAAAAGCAACTCCGGGAAGGTCCTTTGGTGGCGGCAGGCGTCCTAGAACCTGTCTGCTAGCAAAGGACCTTCCGGAAGTTGTTTTTCTGAGCAACAGGGAGACAGAAGGGACAAAATACCAGCCGGCTGGGACAGGTATACAGGCTGGGGGCCGGGCAGGCTTACTTCCGGGTCCGGTTACAAAAATCGGGACTTTTTAAGAACGCCCCGGGACACGGGAGAAATTGCGCGAAAGCGTGCCTGTCCTGCGAAAATTGGGACGCCTGGTCACCTTAGTAAAGAGTATGGAGAACTCTTTCCTACAATCTGGTGATCATAGAGAAATGACTAAGATCAGTGTAATGACTTGCCTCCAGAAGTTGGGGGTGTTCCAACACTGGAAGTTTTTAAGAAGAGATTGGACAACCATTTGTCTGAAATGTTATAGGGCAGGGGTGACAAACTCAAGGCCTGCAGGCCAGAACCAGCCCACAGGGTGCTTAGATCTGGACTTTAGAGCCTCCCTGGAAACAGCAAAAGATTGTCCCTCTATGCCTCTGCCAGTGAAAATGGTGCCCTCTTTGCTGGCAGAGTGTCGCAAGAGACCATTACAGAAATCCCCCAGCCGTGCCCCTGGCCACACCCACCTTCCCCTCCCACCAAAGTCAACCACAACCCTGATGTGGCCCTCAATAAAATTGAGCTTGGCACCCCGGGTATAGGGTTTCTTGCCTGAGCAGGGAGTTGTATTAGAAGACCTCCAAGGTCTCTTCCAACTCTGATATTCTGTTATTCAATTATTTTGTTAGAGATTAGACATAATAGCTCTATTATGCAATATATTAGGCAATATAGTATGTATACCATACTGACAGCATAATGGCTTGGAGAATCTCCAAGGAATCTGCTTGGTGGCAAGGCATGCTGGGTAGAAAGTGGACAAGATAACTGGCTGAGTCTTTATCCAAGTTTACAAACTTTTATTTTTTCTTTTAATAACTCTCCATATAGTTAACAGTATACAGTTAACTAACCAAGACAGCTAATGCTGTCATGATCCATTAATAAAATAATATTGAATTAATATATATGCACACAGCATATGTCAGTGTTCCGAGTAACGCATCCAAAGAAATCAGAACTTCAAGACAGGAACGTTCCTCAGAGAACATGTTTATTGGATACATTATATCAGCACAGTGAAAACCAACTCTAAGTTTGCCACGGTTACCATGTAATTAAAAGAGCAAAGGTTTCCCTCCCCAGAAGTCACAGGTCATATTTGGAAAAATATGAGGTGGCAGGTGGCAGGCCCCCTCGATCACTTCTGCTCCTCCTTCAACTGCCACCTGTTGGGATGACCTTGGTTCCCACAGAAAAGCTCTTTATTTTGTCTACAAAACGGTCTAGCTATTTTCCAGTGATGTGCGGTGAGGATTATGGTTGGTGAGGCAAGAGCGCAGCAGCGGCAAGAAGCAACGTCCCTGCCGCTGTGTCCAACAGACCAGGTGTCTCGCGTTTATGGTGGACATAAACGCAAGATGCCTGGCCTGTTGGACACAGTGGTGGGGACATCCCTGTCGCTGCCGCGCTTCGCCTCGGCAGAGCATGGCAGCGGCAGGGATGTCCCCGCCGCTGTGTCTGACAGGCCAGGCATCTTGCGTTTATGGTGGACATAAACACGAGACACCTGGCCTGTCGGACACAGCAGTGTGGCCCTAGAAAGCAGTGGGGCAAGGCGGCAAAGCGCGGCAGCGGCAGGGATGTCCCCACCACTGTGTCCGACAGGCCAGGCATCTTGCGTTTATGTCCGGCATAAACGCGAGACGCCTGGACTGTTGGACGCAGCGGCAGGGACGTTGCTTCTTGCCGCTGCTGCGCTCTTGCCTCACCAACCATAATCCTCACCGCACGTCACTGGAAAATAGCTAGACCATTTTGTAGACAAAATAAAGAGCTTTTCTGTGGGAACCAAGGTCATCCCAACAGGTGGCAGCTGAAGGAGGAGCAGAAGTGATCGAGGGGGCCTGCCACCTGCCACCTCATATTTTTCCAAATATGACCTGTGACTTCTGGGGAGGGAAACCTTTGCTCTTTTAATTACATGGTAACCGTGGCAAACTTAGAGTTGGTTTTCACTGTGCTGATATAATGTATCCAATAAACATGTTCTCTGAGGAACGTTCCTGCCTTGAAGTTCTGATTTCTTTGGATGCGTTACTCGGAACACTGACACATGCTGTGTGCATATATATTAATTCAATATTATTTTATTAATGGATCATGACAGCATTAGCTGTCTTGGTTAGTTAACTGTATACTGTTAACTATATGGAGAGAAACCTGCCTGTCAGACACAGCAGTGGGGATGGAGGAGGTGGGGGGTGAGGCGGCAGCCGGCAAAGAAAGGGGAGAGGAAGAAGAGGAAAGGGAGAGGGGAGCAGGATGGGGCTCCCAGTGGGGGGGGAGGGGGCTGCCCCTCTCTTCTCAAACAAACTCTCTCTCAAATTGAGAGAGAGTTTGTTTGAGTGAAGTGAAGAAAGAAACACACACACACACACACACACACACACACAAATTACTCACAATAAAAAATTATAAATTAAATTACAATATTTTTGAATTCCCCCCCCCCTCCGTCCGATCCACATACCTTTTCCAGCTGTGGATTTCAACTCTCCTCTTGTCCGCCCGCCATGATGAAAATGTAAAATATGTAAAAATAACTTAGGCAAGATTTGCTGCTGCCAGATCAGGAGGCAGAGAACCACGTGCCTCCTTTGCATAAGGAATTTTTCGCCTTTTAACCCTTGCTTAACTCTCAGCAAAGGTTAAAAGGTGAAAAGGAGGCCCGTAGTTCTCTTGCCTCCTCCTACAGTTAGCACTAAGCAGACTTAGAGTCATCCACTGTGACTCTGGAGTGTGGCAGCACTTAGCCTTTTTCCTTTCAATTTTTCTTTTCTTTTCCTCATGACACTGGTGACGCCCCACCTCCCCTGCCTCCCCTGACTGCACATCCCTGCTATTTTCCCCTCATCGTCCCCCCATAGTGCATGGCAACTGTGAACCTGGCTTCATCCAGGTTCCATTCTGAATCGAAATTCAGAGTTGACAGCATGTTTGCATCTAGCAGGTAGAGCAATGGTTCTCAACCCTCCCAATGCCACGACTCTTTAATACAGTTCCTCATATTGTGGTAACCCCCAACCATAAAATTGGTGTCTTGGTTCCTAAGACCATCGAAAATATGTGTTTTCTGATGGTCTTAGGCGACCCCTGTGAAAGGGTCATTCGACCCTCAAAGGGATTCCGACCCACAGATTGAGAACCACTGATGTAGAGTGTGTGTATATTTTTAAAGAGACCTCTGAAGTTGTTTTTTTTTTCTTTGTGTGCCCTGCAATCTCCTCTCTCATCAAACAATTACTTCTTGGAGCTTCAAAGTGCTATTTTGAAAGAAAATTCCGACTGCCTTTCCTAAACCGATTGCTTCGGATTGCAGCATTTCTACAACATTAGGATTTATTATTTGCAAATAGATACCAGATTGTAAGCAGCCTTCCTTGGTAATAGCAGTTCTTGGATTTATTGTCAGTAGACCTTATTAATGCATTTTTTGGTGGAGGGGTAGAAAAAAATGAAGCCGTTATATCAGATTGTTCCTTGCTAGTTTCCCCAGATGCTTTTGTGTTTTTGTTACTGAACTCCTGATTGCTTTTTCTTTTACTCAAAAACAGAAGAGATTTTTCTCTTCCTGGCTGACTACATCTTTTCCTAACTTTCAGTGCAACCCTATGTAGGCTTGGGACGCATAGGCTCAATGGCTAAGATGCTGAGCTTGTTGATCAGAAAGGTCGGCAGTTCGGTGGTTCGAATCCCTAGTGCTGCGGCTCCCGATACTTGTCCCAGCTTTTGCCAACCTATCAGTTCGAAAGCATGTAAAAATGCAAGTAGAAAAATAGGAACCACCTTTGGTGGTAACCTTTGGTAACAACGTTCCGTGCGCCTTTGGCTTTTAATCATGCTGGCCACATGACCACGGAGGCATCTTTGGACAGCATTCGCTCTTCAGCTTTGAAACAGTGATGAGCACCGCCCCTTAGAGTCGGGAACAACCAGTACATATGTGCGAGGAGAACCTTTACCTTTATGTAGGCTTATTCAAAGTTTGGAGGGACATAATTTCAGGATGTAATTATACAGGTATAATCATTGAGGATTTGGCTTAAATAAATGTATTAAATAAATTGCTGGATGGCTTTGCATGAATACAAAGCTCTAAACCAGGAGTTCTGAAACCTTTTGTCACCACACCTCCCTTTAGTGTAATCTAAATGTACAACTTCTCCTAAAAACCCAAATACCAAAATGAACACCAATGAATAATGAAAACAATATGATGAAACTTTGGGAAAGGTGGATTTATGGTAGCAATGTAACTAAAAGATAATTCACACCTCCCCAGGCCTCTGTCTCCACCTTTCTAAGGGAGGGACACCTCACAATTTTGGAATTCCTTCTCTAAACCATAGATTGCAAACATTTTGCTTTAGCACAATGAGTCATTTGTGATGCTAAAGAGCATGGTGGCTCGTGTGGTTAGGACACTCGGTTGGAGATTAGCAATCCTGTGTTCGAGACCGGAATGCTGCCATGGGATGGGGTAAGCTCCTGTCCTTTGCTCAAAGCTCTTGCTGGAGACATGAAAGGAGTCCCCTATAACACTGTTGTCTCCCAAGCAACAGTGATGTCATCAGCTAAGTGCATCTAACACAACTGTTATGCGATGCAATTTGTGATGCTAATAGTCAGAAAATTCCTGGGCTGTTGTGTTGTCTGAACTAAACCTGGCATTTTACTAGTTCATTGTTGCCACTGTGAAAGGGTCTCATACCAGACCAAGGAATGTAAATATACCAATTTTATTTGTGCTTGCTGTTCTCCACTTTCTTCCTCTGCTCCCTCATTCCCAAACCTCCAGAGTTAGGAGCAAGGCCAAGAGAAGGGGGCTGCCTCCTTCTTTCTGTTCACACAAGAATCAGAAGAGCAGTTTAACCCCAGCACTTGTATCACAAGCCGGTGGTGGGATTCAATTTTTTTTACTACCAGCTCTGTGGGTCTGGCTTGGTGGCATGGCATGGCTTGGGGGCGTGGCTTGGTTGGCATAGCAGCAGTGGTGGGATTCAGCCAGTTCACACCTATTCAGGAGAACCAGTTGGTAACTTTCTAAGTAGTTCGGGGAACAGATTGTTGGAAGAAATCTTTTGTTTTTTCCCACTTTACAGGGCTAATCCTGTAAAGAAGGCAGGAAGGAAACATTCTGGTGTTGTTTCTAGCCTAATCTTTATTGCCCTGATTACAGAAACTGCCTCTCCAGTTAACCCTTGTTACATTGTAACAACTAAGGCAAAGTGCCCATCGACCTGAGTGACATTGACTTGGCCACACCCACATTATCACATGACCACCGAGCCCCGCCTATCCAGCTGGTCATTAGGGCAGAGAACTGGTTGGTAAATTATTTGAATCCCACCACTGCATAGCAGGGGAAGGATACTGTAAAATCCCCATTTCCTCCCGATCAGCTGGGACTCGGGAGGCAGAGAATAGATAGGGGTGAAGTCAGTCAGAGGTGGTATTTACTGGTTCTCTGAACTACTCAAAATTTGTGCTACTGGTTCTCCAGAACTGGTCAGAACCTGCTGAATACCACCTTTGACACAAGCCCCTGGTTAAGGCCTGACTTACGAACAACTCTTGTTATGAATGCCTATTACTGAAAATGGTGGCCAGCGCTCTCCTTACGTAAGCTGCTTTAGTACTGAAGCTGCACATTTTAAATATACAGGTAGTCCTTGACTTGCAACCATTTATTTAGTAACTATCTGAACTTACAACGGCACTGAAAAACATGACATATGACCATTTTTCATATTTATGACCATTGCAGCATCCCCGCGATCAAAAATTGGATGCTTGGCAGTTGGGTCATATTTATGACTTCTGCAGTGTCCCAGAGTCATGTCATCACCTTTTGTGACCTTCTGACAAGCAAAGTCAATTGGGAAGCCAGATTCACTTAACAACGTTACTAACAACTGAAGTGATTCACTTAACAACTGTGACAAGAAAGGTTATAAAATGAGGCAAAACTCACTTAACAGTTTCACTAAACAACATAAATTTTGTTTCATTTAGCAACATAATGTTTCATTTAGGAACATAAATTTTGGACTGAAGTGTGGTCGTAAGTTGAGGACTACATGTACAGCTGGTTTTTAGCAGTTTTCAGTGGTTCCTAAAAGCATTGAGAAGCCTCAAAACTTTGTTGGCTTGAGGAAGGATGATGTCATTGGCATGTTTCATAATATGCAGTCTTTTCGTAGCAATAGCAATAGCACTTAGACTTATATACTGCTTCATAGTGCTTTTACAGCCCCTTTTAAGCGGTTTACAGAGACAGCCTATTGCCCCCAACAATCTGGGTTCTCATTTTACTGACCTTGGAAGGATGGAAGGCTGAGTCAACCTTGAGCCTGGTGAGATTCAATCTGCCAAACTGCTGGCAGCCAGTGATCAGCAGAAGTAGCCTGCAGTACTTCACTCTAACCACTGCGCCACCGTGGCTTGTAAGTATGAGTTCTGATTTAAATACTAATTCAGATTAAAGACAGAATAAGTCACAGTACTCGTTCTTAAACTGGGAATTTTCTTTAATCAATTTGCAAAAGCCTAAGCTATCTGAGGTATGCTTCTGGTTTCCATTCCCAAAGACACAAATTGGTACCATAAATCTTGGTTTAAAACATAAGTTATTTTTTAAAACTTAGAAAATGTTCAACAAAAAGATGGATACAGGTGGAAACTGGGCTTAGAGAAAAATGAGTAGGTTCAAAGAATAGAAACTAAGCAAAGGACCAGGAAGTTACGTTTATCCCCTTGAAGACTGACAATTGTGGGGAAATACTGTAGCTATGAAAGGAATTGGGTAAGGAATTGAGTACACCCCAAATACATTGATTCTCATTTTTCATGGTAGTTACAGTCACTGCAAACATGGAATTAGCGAATACTGAAACCTCAGATGGAACATGAGCACGGGTGATTCAAATCTGTTACCACTCTGCATGTCCATGAATGACCATGAAAGGTCCTTGAGTATTGATTTTGCTGTTCCAGTTACATTTAGCAAATAGGCGAATTTGCAAATAGAGAATCCATGAATAATGGATGTAGATTGTAAAATAAAAAATGCCAACATGGTCTAATTTACTAATGCTAAAAGCCTGCATGGACTTGATAAATCCCAAAAAAGTTTCTTAGCCCATGTAATCTCTCATGCTTCCCCACCCTGCACCCTGGAAGACTCTAAATATAAAAAGCCTCTAGTAAACTCTCTAACATCAATAGCCCCTAGTAAACAATGTGGCTAGCTTAACCTTAAAGTGGAGAGACAAATTATCTTTGTATAGGAATTGTAGAGGTAGTCCTTGACTTACAACAGTTCACTTAATGACCATTCGCAGTTACAACAGCACTGAATAAAATGACTTATAACTATTTTTCATACTTATGATCATTGTTCCATCCCAAAAATCCATCCCAAAAATCATTTTTCACACTTATAATAATTGTTCCATCCCAAAAATCATGATCACATGGTTTACATTTGGATGCTTGATAACTCGCTCGCATTTATGACAGTTGCAGTGTCCCAGAGTCATGTGATGTCCTTTTTTGAATTTCTGACAAGCAAAGTCAATGAGGAAACCCGATTCACTTAACAACCGTGCTACTAATTGAAGAACCGCAGTGATTCGCTTAACCAATGTGGTGGGAAAAGTCGCAAAATGGTTCAAAAACTCCCTTAACAAATTTCTCACTTAACAGCATAAATGTTGGGCTCAGTTGTGGCCATAAATTGAGGATTACCTGTATTTGGTCTTTCCTCCAAGCCAAGTGTCCTTGGTGTTACCTCTAGAGTAGGGTGGGCAATTCATTTTCCCAAAGGGTCACATGAGAAATTGGGACTGTGGGGCCACTACCATGGCCCTGCCCCCTGCCATGGCTCCACCCCCACCAGCACTGCACCACCTTGCCTCTGTCAACCCGTTCTCTGTCACTGATGTTGCAGGTCAGACAAGGACAGCCAAAGAACCTGATGTGGTCAAAGGGCCATTAAATGTCCACTTCTCCTCTAGAGATAAAGATATTTTCTGATTGGTGGTGGGTTTTAAATGAGCTTTCTGATTCAACAGGAAACTCTATGGGCATACCTTAAGGCTGCCTAGGATTTGCTTAACTATTGTTTATTAAACAACTGTCTATGGAAATTCTCAGTCATCCAGGTCATGCTTGTCCTAAAGATGCTTTTTCAAGAGGCAAATTGACTTTCTGGTTTTTCTTTGAGGACATTTCACTACTTATTCAAGAAGCTTCTTCAGCTCCTCTTATTAGCCTATTATTAAATAACACAATAATTCATGCCTTTGCAGATTGTATCAAGGCATGAACCAGTGTTTGCAAAGATTGCTGTAAAATACAAACAAGCAAAATCACATTTTGACTCAATTATACTCACGTTAAGCATCAGCAAGAATTTTGGCAAGGTCAGGGCTGTTTGCAGTTAGTTGGCATAGTTCCTTCATGGTCCCTTGAAAAAAGGATTAAAGCCAGGGTTTTGCACTGCAGCCAGGCAGGCAGTCAAGCAAGGAAGGAAATAAATAAATGAATAGAAACCTAATTCTGCAAGGAGTATAAAATTATAGAAACCAACAACACCCATACATTTTACTCTTTTTGCACAAATTCTCCTGCTTTTTTGTGAGGAAATGATGTTCTGGGTCCCTCAGTCACTGCTTCAGGCATTCCAGATAATGTAGAAGATTTGTGAATAGGATTTATTGTGGATGTTTTAAACAGCCATCTTCTTTTGACCCAAATAATTTCAAATGATTAAGAAATGAAATTGCTAACGTTGTAAACACTACCATGTTGTAAAATAGAAGTCTACAAAGCCTTTGAAAGAATCTTCTGCAAGGTGCAATGTTGAAGGCTTGGTAAACAATGTCTCCAGATGGTTTCTGCATGCATGAGCTGCTTTGCTTTGTAACAGTAACAGAGTTGGAAGAGACTTTGGAGGTCATCTTGTCCAACACCCCTGCTCTCGCAGAAGGCCTATACTATTTCTGATAAATGGATATCCAGTCTCTTCTTAAAAGCCCCCAGTAATGGAGCGCTCATGACTTCCAAGGGCAATTTGTTCCACTGCTAATTGTTCTGACTGTTATGAATTTTCTCCTTAGTTCTAAGTTGCTTCTCACCTTGGTTAGTTCCCATCCATTGCTTCTTTTCCTACCGACAGGTGCTTTGGTAAATAAGTTGCCCCCCTCTTCTTTATGGCAGCTCTTCAAGTATTGGAAGATGCTATCATGTCACCCCAATGATGGGATTCAATTTTTTTTACTACCGGTTCTGTGGATGTGGCTTGGTGGGAGTGGCATGGTTGGGTGGGCATGGCTTGGCTTGGTGGGCATGGCAGGGGAAGGATACTGTAAAATCTCCTTTCCCTCCTCACTCCAGGGGAATGGTTACTGCTAAATCCTCATTCCTTCCTGATCAGCTGGGACTCAGGAGGCAGATGGAGGCGGGGCAGTGATGGGTTTCAATTTTTTTTAGAACCTATTCTGTAGGCGTGGCCTGTTTTCTGGGAGGGGCTTGGTGCCCGTGTGACCAGGTGGGAATGGCTTGGCAATCATGTGACCGGGTAAGAGTAGCTTGGCAGTCATGTGACTGAGTAGGAGTGGCTTGGCAGTTATGTGACTTAGTGGGAGTGGCCAGGTCGATGTCACTGAATTATTTGCCCCAAAGAATGACCTACAAAAAGAAGATATAAAAAGTAAATTTATTATTTTGTGCACTTACTATTTAAATAAGAATAATAAGTACAAAAAACAATAAAACAGCTACTTACAGACGAAATATGGCTGTCCTTGCCAGTCTTCAACATTACTAACCACCTTACACACACACTTCCAGCCCCTCTGCCTCTTCCCTCTTCCTGCATTCACTGAGACGTTTTAAAAACTCACAGCCTGTGTACCGCACACACTCTGCTCCTCTGCCTCTTCCCTCTTCCTGGATTCACTCAGACATTTTTAATGGAAGTGGAAGAGTGTGTGCATGTACACAGGCTGTGAGTCTTAAAAATGTCTGAGTGAATCCAGGAAGAGGGAAGAGGCAAAGGGGCTGGAAGAGTGTGTGCTGTGCACAGACTGCGAGTCTTAAAAACGTCTGAGTGAATCTAGGAAGAGGGAAGAGGCAGAGGGACTGGAAGTGTGTGTGTGACAGGCTGTGAGTTTTAAAAACGTCTGAGTGAATGCAGGAAGAGGGAAGAGGCAGAGGGGCTGGAAGTGTATTTGTGTGTGACAGGCTGTGAGTCTTAAAAACGTCTGAGTGAATCCAGGAAAAGGGAAGAGGCAAAGGGGCTGGAAGAGTGTGTGCTGTGCACAGGCTGTGAGTCTTAAAAACGTCTGAGTGAATCTAGGAAGAGGGAAGTGGCAGAGGGGCTGGAAGCATGTCTGTGTGCACACACTGTGAGTTTTAAAAACATCTGAGTGAATCCAGGAAGAGGGAAGAGGCAGAAGGGCTAGAAGTGTGTATTCCTATAGTATCTTCCAGCCCCTCTGCCTCTTCCCTCTTCCTGGATTCACTCAGACATTTTTTAAAACTCACAGCCTGTGCACACGCACACACTCTTCTAGCAGCCCCTCTGCCTCTTTCCTCTTCCCCAACATCCTCCCCCCCACCCCAGCCCTCACCAGTTCTTTCTTCTTCTGGTTCTTCTTTTGAGAACTTTTCTGCAGCATGGTGAGAATGGGCGGGGCGAGTGAAAGAGCAAACGAGGGGCGGGAGCATTCTGGTACGGGGCCTCCTGACCAATAGGTACGGGAAGTTACGTTAAATTTCACCATCCGGTACAGCTGTACCGGTCTGTACCAGTTGAAACCCACCCCTGGGGTGGGGCCAGTCAGAGGTGATATTTACTAGTTCTCTGAACTACTCAAAATTTCTGCTACCAGTTCTCTAGAACTGGTCAGAACCTCCTGAATAACACTTGGTTCTTCTTTTCACTAGACTAGGTATAGCCAGTTCCTGCAATTATTCTTCATTTTCTAAGCTTCTAGGCCCCTAATCATTTCCATTGCTCTTCTGTGGACTCTTTCCAAAGTCTCAACATTTTTTGTTTGTACTGAGGTGACCAGAAAATTGCATTCTATGTGTGGTCTTAGAATAAGGCTTTATAGAGCGGTACTAGTACTTCATGAGATCATGATTCTATTCCTTTGTTAATGCAATTTAGGATTGCATTGGTTTTTTAAAGCTGCTGCTGTACACTGTAGGCTCATGTTTAGAGGGTTGTCCACTAGGACTCTAAGACTCCTCTCATGCTTATTAGTTTGAACCAGGTTTCCACCTAGTTCTGTACTTTCAATTTTTCTTGCTTGAGTGTAAAATCTTGCTTTTCTCTAAGTTAAATTTCATTTTGTGGAATAGAGCCCGGTGAACTAATATAAAACTTCAATCACTCTTCAGCACAACAGGGGAAGAGGTTCAAAGCAGCCTTTCCAAACCTTTTAGAGGACACAGTTGCTTTAATGCCTTGAAGATGGCTTATTCTCTTGAGCTGTAATGCTTGGTGAGGCATTCTTTCATAGCTTTAGCACAAAAGAATATTATAATATCAAACGTTAATAATAATATGCTTTGAGCTAAGCTTGAGCTAAGCTCCTGGTCATTACAAGCCCACATAGTTTTATTGGCAATATCCATTAAATCCACTAGAGTTGGGAGACTAATACATTTTTAAATAAATAAATAAATAAATAAATAAATAAATAAATAAATAAATAAATAAATAAATAAATAAATAAATAAATAAATAGTTCATTGGCGTTGAGTGGCTAATAAACAATTAAGTAGTAGAGATACTCCTCAACTTATGACTAAAGTGGAGCCCAACATTTCTGTTGCTAAGTGAGAGAGTTAAGTGAATTTTGCCCCATTTTACAACCTTTCTTGCCATGGTTGTTAAGTGAATAACTGCCGTTGTTCAGTTAGTAACACGACTGTGAAGTGAACCCAGATTTCCCATTGGCTTTGCTTATCAGAAGGTTGCAAAAGGGAATCATGTGCAGCTGTCATCAATACAAGCCAGTTGCCAAGTGTACCTGAATTTTGATCACATGACTGTGGGATACTGCACTGGTCGTAAGTGTGAAAAACGGTCATAAGACACTTTTTTCAGTGCTGTTGTAACTTCAAATGACTACTAAATGAACTGTTGTTAGTCGAGGACTATCTGTGTATTGGAGTTTGGTGACTAATAAGTTGAAAATAAATAAATAAAGTGATTTGCTACTACCTTTTTCTACAATGCTTTGATGTAGCCTACAGTTCTGGGATCTTCTGGTGGTCTCCTATCCAAATGCAAGCCTGGCTGGAATCTTTTTAAATTGTTTTCAGGACCAGCCAGAGTCAGCTGGGTACTACTTTCTAGTTTAAAGTAGCATATGGTTGGTCTAAATCAAGGGTGTCCAACTGGTAGTCTGTGGGCTGGATGTGTCACACACAGGCCATGCCCACCCCAGCTCTGCGAAGGGAAAAAACATCACAAAACGTCACGTGACGGCAACGTGGTACAACAAGTTTGACACCTGTGATCTAAATCAAATAAATAGTCAGATAACCACAACTTTTCTTTCTAGATTACCATTGCATTTGTGGGCAGACATCATGGACAGTCGGTATCTCTCAAATTTCTCCGGAGGAGAGAGAAATTCTCTAATCATTTTTCAAGAGCAATGGTGATAGTAACCATTACTGCCAGAAATAATGAATAGGGGGACATTTCCTTCCTGAAGTTTTCTCTCGAGATTTAACTGAACTGCAAGAAACTGGAAGCTGCAGATTGATAGGGAGCGTACAGCGCAGAGAAAAACAGGACATTACAACCACTCTTTAACAATCTCAGAATTAAATGCCACCCAAATATCACATGCCACTCCTGAGATTTTCTTCACTCCTTTGAATGTGCTTTGAAAGCCAATTCTCTTCCATCAAACTGAAATGAGAATTGGTAGGAAAAATGCAGGGACGTTTCTTGGTAAGCAGGGAGGTGACACGGGGCTGGATCCAGGCGGTTGTTGCCGCCTCCCTTTGGGAGGGGGTCTTTCCCCCCACATTAAAGGTGGCGGTGGTGAGACCCCTCCTGAAGAAACCATCTTTGGATCCAGCTGTCCTGAACAACTATCGTCCAGTCTCCAACCTCCCCTTTGTGGGGAAGGTTGTTGAGAAGGTGGTGGCCTTTCAGCTCCAGCGGTCCTTGGAGGAAACCAGTTATCTAGATCCATTCCAGTCAGGCTTCAGGCCTGGCTACAGCACGGAAACCGCTTTGGTCGCATTGACCGATGATCTCTGGAGGGCCAGGAATGGAGGTCACGCCTCCATCCTGGTACTCCTTGACCTCTCTGCGGCTTTCGATACCATCGACCATGGTATCCTTCTGCGACGACTGGGGAAGGTGGGGGTGGGAGGCACTGTCTTACGGTGGTTCTCCTCTTACCTCTCGGACAGGTCGCAGTCGGTGTTAGTCGGAGGGCAGAGATCGACCCCTAGGCCCCTAACGTATGGGGTGCCGCAGGGTTCAGTCCTGTCCCCCCTTCTTTTTAATATCTACATGAAACCGCTGGGTGAGATCATTCGACGGCACGGGATAAAATACCACCAGTATGCGGACGATACACAGTTGTATCTGTCCGCCCTGTGCCAACTCAATGAAGTGATGGACGTGATGAGCCAGGGCCTTGAGGCTGTTAGAGACTGGATGGGGGTTAACAAGCTTGTACTCAATCCAGATAAGACCGAGTGGCTGCTGTGCTTCCCTCCCACTAATTGGCCAAGTGTTCCATCTCTCAGGCTGGGGGGTCAAATAGTACGCCCCTCAGATAGGGTTCGCAACTTGGGAGTCCTCCTGGACCCACAGCTGACTCTTGAACATCATTTGTCAGCTGTGACCAGGGGGGCATTTGCCCAGGTTCGCCTGGTGCACCAGTTGCGTCCCTACCTGAACCGGGAGGCTCTCACAACAGTCACTCATGCCCTTGTGACCTCTAGGCTGGAATACTGCAACGTGCTCTACATGGGGCTGCCCTTGAAGAGTATTCGGCGACTTCAGCTGGTCCAGAATGCAGCCGTGCGAGCGATCGTGGGTGCGCCTCGATTCACCTACATAACACCTATCCTCCGCAAGCTGCACTGGCTGCCTGTTGATCTCTGGGTGCGCTTCAAGGTGCTAGTTGTCACCTACAAAGCCCTGCATGGTATTGGATCTGGGTACTTGAGAGACCGCCTACTGCCAATTACCTCCACTAGACCGATAAGATCCCATAGACTAGGCCTCCTCCGAATTCCATCTGCCGGCCAATGTCATCTGGCAACTACCCGGAGGAGAGCCTTCTCGGTGGCTGCTCCGACCCTCTGGAACGTACTCCCCGTGGAGATTCGTACCCTCACCACCCTCCAGACCTTCCGCATAGCCCTTAAAACCTGGCTGTTCCGACAGGCCTGGGGCTAAAAGACTTGCAACCCCACTCGAATGGTATGACTGTTGTGCTTTTTAACGGTGTATGGTTTTCATGTTTGTAACTTGTCTGTTTCCCGCCCCCCCTTGAACTGTGAGCCGCACTGAGTCCCCTCAGGGAAAAGGGCGGCATACAAATAAAGTAAATTGAATTGAATTGAATTGAATTAAGTAAGAATATCAATTATCAGCTGCCTGAAAGATGGAGCTACGATGCTTGGAGACCAAGCACGTTTCCAATTTTAATTGCTCAGGCCTCTCCAAGAAGAAAAGACACAGAGGTGTTTGTATTGTCTCTGTATGAACAGCATTTAAATTGGGAAAACAACGCATGGGAAAATCCCACTTGCAGATATGGAGTGTTGCTATGGCTCTGATTTTATTTATTCATTTTATTAATTTATAATATAAAATACAAAAAAACAAAAAATAGTAGGACAATTAGAGAGGAAGAAGTGAAGGGAAAAGTGTAAGGAAAAAGGAAAGAAAGAAAGAAAAGGCATTGACTTCCAACTCCCTTTGGTGCAGTAGAATAAGATAATAGCATCAAACCTCAATGTTTTACTTTTACTTTTACATCATAGTAAAAACTAGACATTTCTGTAACAATAAACAGTAAAACCCAAAATCAAAGTTTCATTTTTTCCCCATCTCAAGCACAAAACCCAGAAGTGGTTTCCAAGTAGAAAGAAAAGTAATTTCTTCTTAATCTCAGAAGTCAATTTAGTCATCTCTTCTAACTCCGTCAACGTTTTCAGCCATTTTTCCATTGTGGGAATCAAAGTGTCCTTCCATTTTTGTGCATACAGTAATCCTGCTGCTGTCAACATATATAACATCTATGGCTCTGATTTCAAACACCTCCACCTCCTTCCCCAAATAAAAAAGAGATACAAGGAAGAGATTGTATGGGGAAGTAAAGCTGGAATTGCTGTCTGTACTTTGGAAGAGTACAGACAGAAATGTTTTCCATTTACCTTCCCAGGGCTCAGTATAGCTCATGCTTTTCCCCCCCCCTCAAAAGGATATAAAAGTTTATGGCCCTAGAAACCTGAGAAATATGCTCGTGCATGCATTCATTCTTACAAGCATCCAAGCTGGCATTCCAGCTACTTGACTAATTGAGTCACATCTGGTGTCCAGAGGCAGTCTCACCCCACCCAGAGCCTTAGCTTGCAAAAGCTAATGCTAAAACAGAATGTTGTGTGTGTTTAGGAGAGAAAGGAGACAGCAAACAGCCTGCAGGTGAGGAAGTGAGAGGTAATATTCTGGAGACTGATAGCTATTACAGGCTAGTCTATCAGTCAGTTGCAAGGACCACAAGCTATGTTCCTGGTGGGGTTCCTTGTCTGGAGCCTCGCTTGGAAGCTCAGCTGGAATGCTGGAAAGCAACACTGCTTAAGAGCAGAGCTTTGAATGGATCTCAGCAGCACCTAGAAGAGGGTCTATGACCTGCCACAGCCAAGTCACCATGGCCAACTTGCTACAGGACATATCCAATGCGTCCTGCTCACCTTAGCATGGGTCTCTAGTCTCACCCACTGAAAATCCCCTGGCGCCCCACGGGCTGCTCAGGCTTCAGCTCCCCTGCGAGTGGAGTTTCTTTTCCACCTCCATGCAGAGGAAGTCCTACTGCAGAGCGCAAGAGAGAAAAACTCATCATGGCCATCTTGCCACAGGACAACTTGCTGCAGGATAAGAGTTACACTAATATCAAAGGAATGGTGAAATTAAAGAAAGGATGCAAAAGAAAGGAGAGAATCAAGTGTGAACAGCAAAAATTAAAATAATTTGTATTTATTTTAAATAGTTAAATAGAATTGTTAAATTGTCCCACAACAAGTTGTCATGTAGCGAGTTGACGGTGGCGAGTTCTCCTGCCACATGTTGGCTGTGGTGAGTTGGCCACAGTGAGTTTGCTGCAGCAAGTTGGCTGTGGCAAATTGTCTCATTCCCCTTAGAAGAAGCAACCACACTGAAAAAGGACCTTAATCCCAACTAGTGCAAGACCTTTTGGAGAAGGGAAAGGTTGGGTGCTACTTTGTGGACTTTGAGACTTTGGTTTGAACTGAGCCTTAACAGACTGAGTATAAAGCGCTGAGTATTAAAGGCATACAGCTATGCGGCAACATCACCATGCAAAGTTATGGAAGGGTAGAGTTGACCCAGAGCTCAATAGTTGTTGGGCTGCAATAAAGGACTGTATATAGATTTGCTACATTATGTTATTCCAGGCCTTGTAGAGCACAAAACTCTTACACTCCTGTCAATTGGTTGCCCTCATCTTGTCTATTCTGCCTCTGAGGTTCAATAGCTTCTGTTTACATTGGTACTTTAATCCATAGAAAATTATTTAAACAAAGAAAAAAAAATCCCCAGATTTCTGGGAAGATGATTCCAATAGCACATTCTAAGCTACTTTGGTGCATGCATGGAATCAAGGCAAGGATGCACAATGAGTCAAACTGGAAGCTAAGCCTCTTTAAAAATGCCCTTGCAGATTGATACATCTTTTCATGTGAGAGTGGCAGCAATAGTTTCTGTTGCATCCTTGGAGATGAACATCTTTTCCCTGGGAGAGCTGAAAGAGTGATCTTGAGTGGATTAGAAGATTTAACTCCAGATAGATAGATAGATAGATAGATAGATAGATAGATAGATAGATAGATAGATAGATAGATAGATAGATAGATAGATAGATAGATAGATAGATAGATAGATAGATAGAGCCAGCCAGCCAGCCAGCCAGCCGACAGACAGACAGACAGACAGACAGACAGACAGACAGACAGACAGACAGACAGACAGACGCCTTCAAGTCAACTCCTGGTGAACAAGTCCCTGCATTTCTGGCAAAGTTTTTTGGGAAATGAATTGCCTTGTGTTTCTTCCTAGGATTGAGAGAAGGACTAGCTAAAGTTCACCCAGACGCCTTTGTGCTTATGGCAGAACTAGAATTCCCGGTCACCCAGTTTCTAGCCTAACACTTTAACCAATACCCTAGCTGACTTGAGAGGGGGGGAGGGAGGGAGAGAGAGGGGGGGATGTCTGGAGCAGATTCCTAAATACATTCACATTTCTACTGAAATTATATTGGCATAAAACTCTCTTCCTGAAAACAAGACTTTAAACTATTTCACATACATACCTGTCACCATCTACAGCAGGGGTCCCCAAACTGGGCAACTTTAAGACTTGTAGACTTCAATTCCCAGAATTCTCCAGGCAGCAAGTTGCCAAGTTTGAAGACCTCTGATCTACAGAGAACATCCCAGAAATCTTCCACTAGGATCTTTTCATTATATTCATTTGGTATTTCCCCCCCTAAGTTTGAACTCTGAAAAAGATGGCCTCTTAGCTCAGTGGTAGCTGTCCTGTATACCAACAATCCCAGGATAATTTCCTAGCAGGTGCAGGTTGAAAAGCACCTTGAAGCCTCAAGTTAAGAAAGTGTGTCATTAAGGCCAAGAACTGGAGTGAGTCCAGATGGAAGAGGCTTGGCTGAAAGAGAAATTGGCCCAAATAGAACCAACTTGCTTATGCTGTAGATTGAAGATGTTCCCTTCCTTCTCTGATACTCAGCAATTTAGTTTCTATCCTCAGTTCCCATTATTGTTTAACCTATTTGTGCCAGAAGGTGCATATGTTTTCCCAGTTTCTACTCCTGAATCATTAACAAACAAGCTGATTATTTTGTCTCAGCTGAATCACAGAAATTAGGCTTTGGAGGCTAACTTCTTCGGGGTCCAAGGATTCTAATGATACAGCTTTAGCCCCTTGCTTTAGAGGTTAGAGCACAAAATATGCCAACTATCCCATAACCCATTTCCATAAATAGCCTATTGAGAACTGCCACAGAATCAAGAGACAGAAAAACAAACAGTAACATCATTATACTGCTTTGCAGGCAAGCTCACTGCAAATGAAGCTGTCCTTTATCAGCGTCTGTGCTCATTCTTCTAGATTAGCGATGTACTACTAGCACATGTAGAATTACATGCACAGGCTAATAACTCTCATTATTAAATACGACCAGGCCAATTTTGCAATTTATAGTAATTCCGAGTAAAATTACTGGCTCTGGGCCTGAGATATAAAGTTGCTTTATGGTCCTGGAGGATGAACCTATTTACAAAGCCATCAAAGAATCCTCACCAAAGTGGTTGATCATTCTGGACAAAACAACTATACTAGGAAATCAAATGCTTTGGAGCTAAAAATGTTAACAGTGTAGCTTAAAATGAAAGATTGATACCAAGCAAGAGGAAAGACGCACGCTGAAGTTTTAGAATGGTATACTCTATTGTTGAAATGTGGCCCCATTGTCAAGGCTAAAGATACATACAGGTAGTCCTCAACGTATGACCACAATTAAGCCCAAAAATTATATTGCTAGGTGAGATATTTGTTAAGAGAGTTTTGCCCCATTTTACAACCTTTCTTGCCATGGTTGTTAAGTGAATCACTGCAGTTGTTAAGTTCATAACATGGTTGATAAGTGAATTTGGCTTCCCCACTGACTTTGCTTGTTGGAAGGCGCAAAAGGGATCACATGATCCCCGGATACTGCAACCAGGGGTGAAATTCAGCAGGTTCTGACTGGTTCTGGAGAACCTATAGCGAAAATTTTGAGTAGTTCAAAGAATGAGTAAATACCACCTCTGGTTGGCCCCAGAGTGGGGTGGGAATGGGAATTTTGCAGTATCCTTCCCCTGCCACACCCACAGAACCGGTAGTATTTTTTTTTAAATTTCACCACTGGCTGCAACTGTCATTAATATGAGCCAATGGCCAAGCAACTGAATTTTGATTACATGACTGTGGGGATGCTGCAAAGATTACAACTGTGAAAATTGTCATAAGTCACATTTTTCAATGCTATCATAACTTTGAAAGGTCACATAATGATCTGTTATAAGTCAAGGACTATCTGCAGTGTAATGGGGATGTAACAGAATTTCAAATTGTATTATAAATAAAAAATAATGAGGACCAGCTGATGGTTGAAGAATAGAGTGTTAATCTAGCCATTACAAATATACAAATATAGATACATATTTCGAGTGGCATGTTTGCTATTCAAGGTGGTGCAGTGGTTAGAGTACTGCAGGCTACTTTAGCTGACTGCTAGCTGCAGTTTGGCAGTTCAAATCTCACTGATTCAAGGTTGATTCATCCTTCCAAGATGAGTAAAATGAGGACCCAGATTGTTGCGGACAATATGCTGACTCTGTAAACCTCTTAGAGAGGAGTGTAAAGCACTATAAAGTGGTCTAATTTCTACCAGTATTGCTATTACTATTGGGAAGAAGTTCAACTGGTTGCTAACAGAAAACATGCATGGCATATTTATGGCCATTCATTTCCAATACCATTTTTCACAAACTATGTTGATGGAGCTACCTGCAGTTCAACAATCTTTGGAAGGCTACTAACTTCCAAATCCTGGGTTATTACCTCCTGGATGAATCCTCATCACACTAACAGGAGAGAAGGGGCCTTTCTCCTGATATCCCAAAACTAGCCAGGAACATGTATCCCAGCACCAGTTCTTGAAGTTAATCCGCAACTCCTAGTCTATAAGAATGGAAGTATTATTGAGTTTTCAACCATGGACAAAGCTTGTATAGAATCTTCTGTTATTTATACATGAACAGCTTTGGGCAAAAGGTAGTCAAATGTTGGATAGAATGCTAGCTATAACTTTTCCTAGTCTTTCCTAGACTTTAGGATCTCAGATGCTTGAATATTCCTACTCAAATAGGTTCTTCTAATTATATGCTACTGCACATATTTCTGAAGCATGGACTTGATGTTGGCTTCCTTGATGCTTTTCCACCATTTGGATCACCTCTTGTAGCCCTACTCTTTGAGCTATGTTCTTGTGGGACATATACATTGAGCTATGTTCTTGTAGGACATATACATTAGCACAATATCCAAGAACAGAGCTAATTGGGATGGCTATGGTTGGATTGAAACATGAGCACCTCATAGAAGCTAAAAGATGACATAGCTGGATAAACTGACAGGTTAATTTCTAGTAGTAATTACCCTAGAGATCAGAGGAGTGTCATGGCAAAGGTGATAGGGCCAAGGAGACCCAAGGAAGGTATAAATCTAGCAATAAATAAATACATGAATGAAGTTATATAAATTCAGCTTGCCTATAGAACAAATAAAATTGAGTTGACAGAATCCAAAGCTACCTGGTTTAACAGTGCTTTTCATATAAACTCCCTCCTGTCCATCTAAAATTATTCTGCATTTAATAAACTTCCACATTACAGCAAGGAAGAAGTAGCATCTGTGACATTTGTGTGAGGAGCACTAAAATATTTTTTCCGATGCAATTTAAGGTGTAATATTCCTGAAACCAATGTTTTTGATGTACATTAAAAGTGTCAGTTTTTGGTAAAAAAGGAGACAATTTTTTCTCTTGATTCATTGCAACTGCATGGACATGTCCATGCCTGTTTCTTGGCAACCTTACAGAATGGAATTGCCATTGCCTTCTTTTTCATTTCCCAGTCTAGTCTATAAGCACAATATTTTCTAATGTTGTCCTTTTAAAGCAGAATTGCAGTTCTGCTTAACATTTTCAAAATCAGAATCAGCCAATGTCAGCTTGTGCTGCTGCCTGCTTGCAATCAAAAATGTATGTGTCTCTTTTACATAAAGACTGAAATATGTACATGTGTATTTATATATGTAGGCATGTTAGTATGTAGTCCTTGACTTAAAACCACAATTGGAATTGGAAGTCCCACTGCTAAGCAACAGAGACGTAGAGCATGAGTTCACAGGAACTCACTTAGTGATGGCAATTCTGGCACTCCCCATTGCCATCGTTAATTGAATTCCACCAGTTGCTAACTGAGGATCCACTCCAATCCAAGCCATTCTGAGCTTGGTCCCTCCAATCCTCAACTCTGCCATTTTGGTCAACTGCACCCTGCCTTGCAAGCTGGCAAGCAGTCCCAGAATTATGCAGCTCTACATGCAGCTTGTAAATCAAAGGAAATACAGATTAGTAACAAGTAAAGTTACAAATTTGATTGAGCACCTTTCTCAAACTTTACTTTTCAAAAATTCTCAAATTCATAGAGTTGTCAAACTGAAGATTAAATTTAGAAGAAAGTTCCTAATTTTACCATTGTCTAACATGTTGACTAAAGAAATAAAAAGATCTCCAATTTAGAAGCGGTGGCTATCAATTTAAGATAGAAATATAATTTTAACTTTAAAAAAGAAAATGTAATTTTTTACAATTGCATCCCATCTTTTTCCTTCAGGAAACTCCAGGTTAGACACAAGGGATCTCCCTTTATTTTATTTTTGATAAATGACTTTTTGTGGGTAGAGAGAAAGATAATGCCTGGCCCCAAATCACCCAGTTTGATGATTAAGTAACTGCTTGAATCGGGGATTTTCTGATCTGAGTTCATGACTTTAACCATCATGTCACATGCTTTGGAGCACTAGGTCAACACTTAGAACCTGCATTTTTAGACTTAAATCAAAACTTCAGCATTTACTCTTAAATACCCAATGTGGTTTAGTGAATTTAGAAGCACCATGTCTGCAAAGAAACTAGAGAAGTTAGTAAAGGAGAAGCTAAATATGAATCAGTGATGATGTGTGGAATGCCTAATAAATAAATAAATGTGTTGATGCAATTTTCATTTCCAATCTAGAAACACTGTGCGTTCTTTAGTTGAGGAGAAAGTGTTCCAATTTTGTTCTGCTTTAATCTGGTCACCCTATAAATTTTTTGTCCAATTTTAGGCATTGCACTTGAAAAAGGTTATTGACATACTGAAATGTATTTGAAGAAAGGCTATGAAAATAATGTAAAGATCAAGTCCTTTGAAAGTAGGGGAAGAACTTGGATGCAGAGGAGAAGGAGGAGGAGGAGACCATTTTTAAAATTAAGAACAATCACATATTCTAATGTTTCTGAGTGTATGACTTTAAATTACATATACACATTCTTCAATGAATGAAAGTACAGACTGCAATGGAACATATTGTTTTAGAAGATGTTGGTTTTTCTTCTCTCTATGAAATGTTTAAGATTTAGAGATGTGTGATTCTGTGATATCATAATTATACATGTAGTTTTAAAGCAACCTTACAATCTCTGTATTGCATAGGACTTGTCAATATATTTACGATGTTATCCTTAATAAATTCCCATATTCCCACTCTCCATGCGTATGTACATTACAGTCATTATATCATCCAAATCTTATCTATCTTTATAATAGAAGTAAATCCCACAGAGTTAAATAAGGATTGTTCCAAAGTAAATAGTGAGGTTTGTAATCTTAATCTTCCCAATTCGTCAGTTCTCCAAGCTGGAGAAGAAAAAAGTCTTTTCAAACTTTGAACTGACTTTTTAGTAGTAAGAAAATAATATAAATTGGGCTTAAGGAAGAGGGAAAATAAAGCTTTCACAAGTTCCAATAAGCTGCTAATTCGTATAATATTGCCTTTTCTCAAAACCTAGTAGTCAAATCACTAATGTCTGGTGATTGTTCCTAGACACTAAATATAAACTGAAGGCACAGATATGTTTCCTTTTTACAGATATTTGAAGTTGCTCAGTTTCTTGCTTCCATTATTAATAGCCAAGCACCTCAAATACAGTGTTTTAGTTTTGTAATACACTTCCCAGAGTCACTTGTCTGAGAGATGAGTGGCTATATAAATTAAATAAATAAATAAAATAATCTCATCATTTTATTTGGTTTATACACAAACCAAGGAATTAATTTTCTCTCCCTCCCTCCCCCTCCCCCTCCCCCTATCCCTATCCTTCCCCCCCCCCTCCTCTGCCTCTCTCTGCTGGAATATATGTAGCTGCCTTTCTTTTCTCAGTACATTAAATGATCTCAGAGACATGGAATAGGGGAAACAAAGACACTTTGAGAAGTTTAATCTATCCTGCAATCATCCACGATATTTGCACAACAAAAGTAAAGTATATTTAATTTATTTGGATTGGATGGCTCTCCATCTGAATTCTCTGAGAACATGCAAAGCCTCCGAATTCAGAGTTAATTAGAGTTGAACACACACGCACAAGCAGACAGGCAAACGTGCAGATACATTCATCCCTATTTCTCTTATGCGGTGGAAACAATCTGAGCACAAATGTCGTTTTAGATCTTCAGCAACTTCACCTGGTGGAGCAAAGACTACCTTTCTAACTCGGAGAGAGAGAAAAAACCCAGTCCAAGTAAAAATTCAGCTTCTCAAGCAGTAATACAGAACGAGCGGCGTTCACCGAAAGGATGGTTGTGTTGGATCGATCGGAGAATGTTGTTGAACTCGGCTTTGTCCCGCTGCAGCACCAGAATTGGCTGCTGGGAAGCATTACACGCTGTCCATGGTACTGAATTCTGAAATCAGCTTTGCAAACTAAAGGCAACTCGCCGAATTCTTACATAGGAACCGCCCCCCTCCCGGCATCCCTGCTGGAGATCTTAAATATTTATCGCGGATCCGGGAGCGTGGGTCCTCTCCATGTCGCCACTTCTCCGCGCACATTCACAGAGGCAAGATCCCAGGTCTCTCTCCCTCTCTCCCTCCCCTCTTCCCGTCCTGATCTCCCGCCGTCCCTTACCTGACTCTTTCGAGGAAACTCATTGAGTACGATGCTGATCACTGGAATGTGCAAAGCGGTGGCAACGAAGTCCATCTGTAGGATCTCGCTTCTGCTCTGCGGAAAGGCAAGAATGGCCGAGACGCCTTGTACCACCACAGTGTGGCAGATGCTCTGCAAGAAGGAGACCGGGTCGTTGCTCCAGGAGGAGGCGCTGGGCGAAGAAAAGGGGAAAAGAGGTAGATCGCCCAGGCCCGCCTCGATAGCCATCACCACTTCCAGAGAAAGGTTGTAAGGCAGAAGCCCCTTGACGCGGTTGAGGTTCTCCGCCGCCAACAGGAGCGCCTCCCTCGGTATTAGAGGCAGTTGTGGCGCCTGGTCCGGACTCTCTTTGTCGATCAGGTTCTCCGTGCCCAGGTTTGCTCGCCTTCTCACACCGATCCCCGTTTTCCACCTCTCTGGAGTCCCGGGGTCCTGCGACCCAGATTCTTCCCCAGCAGAGTGGCTTCGAAGCAGGATATCATTGTGAGCTCTCCAGCCTCCTGCCCCGCCTTGGAAGGCAACCCAAGGTTGTAGGTGCGCCGCCCCGATCCTTACCGTGTACCCGATCCGTTTGAGGATCCGGCAAGGCTGCGGGTGGCAAGAAGAGAGGGGCACCCCGGCCAACACGAGGGCACAGGGCGGCGGGAACAGCAGACAGACTCTGCTCAGGAGCCACCAAACACTCAGTCTCCACATCACTGGAGAGCCAAATGCCCGGCACGTTAGGAGAAACCCCCTTCTCCCTATCTGCCTTCCCACCTCAGACACCTCCCCCTCCACCGATGCTAGGCGCTCCTCTCTCAGCCGGTCTCCCACCGCCAGCCATACAAGTTGCGGGGCTCTTCAGGCCCCTCGGAGGCTCCCCAAACCTACACAGCCGATTTCCTTCCCTGCTTCAGAAAGATCTCCCGCAGACTTCTCCCGGTGGCCGCCTAACCAGACTGGGCTCTAAGGATTAAGATCCATTCCGTTCTATCCCTGGAGTGTCATCGCCACCCTTCGGGGCGATCTGCTGGATCTCCATGGCTCGAATCCACCAGAAGAACCGACCCGGAGATCCAGATTTTCAGACGCCTCTGAGGAACGCAAGAGGCAGGATCCCACCCTCCAGAGACGCCCCATCTCCCTTGGGCCACTTCCCCTTTCTACTCGCCGCTTCTTTCCCCCACTTCTTCCTTCCCCTCGTTTCCAGTCTTCTGCCTTCCCTTGGCAGTTTGTTTCCAAAGCTCTTGTCCAAGGGAACACAAAGTTGCCAAGCAGGAGGGTAAGCAAGTAGCAGCGACGCTTCTTCCTCGTCCGATGGAGCTCCAGTCGGTCGCTTCGCTAGCTAAACACCCACTGCCTGCCTGCCAAGACGGCTTTGGAAAGGCGAACAGGTAGCGCTCTGAGCGGGACAAACGCCCCGCGAGGAACGCTGGGAGTTGTAGTCACCCTCGCCGGACTGTTGGAAGTCTCCCTAGCACTGGGGCTTTCTCCAAACGCTTTGCTGTAATTCGCATTTAGTGTGCTAGTGGAGCCATGTTTTAGGAGTCTTTTCTCTTCTTTCCCTATTAGGATCTGAAGGGAAAAAAGGACGCAGTTAAGAAATTCTACTCTCACCCACACCCCACCCCCTTTTTAAGGATAGAGCAAAAATACATCTCCAAACGTTTTATTTCTTGCTCCAAACATATATTCTCCGGCAAGAGATTTCCCTTTCCTCCAGATTCATTTTCCGTGAGAGAGAGAGAGAGCTGCATGATGAGAAGGAGACATTCAAGAAGACCAGTCAAAGTGATCCCCTGTCCTTTTGCTTTTTTGGTGACTAACCAAGGCATGGGGGAAGGGAACGATGAGTGGTAGTGGAAATGGAGAGGATCAATTCCAACAACTGGGAAGAGAACAGGAGACTCTATGGAGCACTTGTGATCCATCAGCCCAGGAGGTGTCTATCTCATTCCTGCTCTCATTCCGGTTCCATAAATAGTAGTAAGAACCTTCACAGTATTTGACATTCTCCCACCAATTATATTATCCAGTACTTTCTGTAGAGAAAACTGTGATGCTGAAGATAGGGCACTGTTCATACTGTTCATCTGAGACTTTATACGTCTGATTGAGCTACCCCTCTGAAACAATGGAGTAGTCAAACAAAAGGGAAGTCTCCATTAACGTGAAGCTGATAGTTTATTATGGCAGAACTAAGGACATTGAATTGAATTGAATTTGAATTTATTAAAATTTATAGGCCGCCCTTTTCCCTGAGGGGACTCAGGGCGGCTCACAATCACAAGGGAGGGAAGTGCAACATCAAAAACAAAACAAAATGTGAACAAAGAAAAAAATAGTAAAACGCAACTTTCGTTCAACAATCAAACACTCGGGCGGGTGAATTAGGAACCTATCCCCAGGCCTGCTGGGAGAGCCAGATCTTGAGGGCTGCGCGGAAGGTCTGGACGGTGGTGAGGGTACGGATCTCAGCGGGGAGATCGTTCCACAGGGTCGGAGCTGCAACAGAAAAGGCTCTCCTCCGTGTAGTCGCCAGTCGGCATTGACTGGCAGATGGGATTCGGAGGAGGCCCAGTCTGTGCGATCGAATTGGTCGAAGGGAGGTAATCGGCAGGAGGCGGTCTCTCAAGTACCCAGATCCACTACCATGGAGTGCTTTAAAGGTGGTCATCAGTACCCTGAAGCGCACCCGGAGACCAACAGGTAGCCAGTGCAGCTCGCGGAGGACAGGTGTAACGTGGGCGAACCGCGGTGCGCCCACTATCACTCGCGCGGCTGCATTCTGGACTAACTGTAGTCGCCGGATGCACTTCAAGGGCAACCCCATGTAGAGCCCATTGCAGTATTCCAGCCTAGAGAGACATCACAGACATGAAACCATATATCCAAACTGATATTCCTTTTTTGTTGGGACACTAAACACAATCATTCTGCCCTGCAGGAAGGTGTTCATGCTCAGCTCCTTTAAGTTAAGAACACCAACAACAAAGAGAAGGAGCCTGAACAAGTAGACAAAAGTATTTCACAGAGATAATGTTTGCTAGGAAAATTTGGGAGTGAATCATACATCTATAGCCAAGAGTTTGGAAAACAATCAAAATTGTTCCCTGTTCCTTAAATTAATCATTTGTATTGAAAGGAAAATTAATATCAAGCTCATATCTGTTATGTTCTCTACTTTTTAAATCTACAGTATATATATATATATATATATATATATATATATATATATATATATATATATATATATATATATATATATATATATATATATATATATATATATATATATATATATATATATATATATATATATAAAAGCCAAGTACCACTCACTCATAACAAAATCTCCAGAACCATAAAGCCTACAAACTTGAAATTTAGCATGTATGTTCCTCTTGGCTGCTAGGTGCTCGCTAAGAAAGGATTTTTCAAAATGGCCATCAGATTGTTACTATTTCTTATACAGTAATTAAAACGCTCTGATGCTAAGGAGTTCTACTCCCCCTCCCCACGTGAAAAGAACTCACTTCCAACTGCCAGTTGCCTTATATTAACATACTTGGATGCTGAGTTAGATATTCTACTCCCCCTCCCAACCTAAAAAGAACTTTGTTCCAACTGCCAGTTGCCTCACATTCC